>NC_069705.1:4532260-5151914 GCF_023699985.2 Odocoileus virginianus | reverse complement strand
TGTAAGTCACTGACTGCATTTTATAGGCTGTTTTTTTTCCTGCCCATGATCTGAATGGAGCTTCACTAGACTTGAACAACAACAAAAAAAAAAAAAAAAGGGGGGGGGAGGAAACAGCAAGATTTGAATCCTTCTAATACATGTTATTGGTGCACCTGGAGAAAAGTGACAGGTAGCCAGGAGATTTATCGAGTTTCTCTAGTAATTGCTGCTCTCCCCCCGTTTCTGATCTACGCCCCCTGGAGAAATACCATATTTTAGTTCTAAGTATTTTTCCAATACGCACTGAAGCGGCAGCTGACATTACGGATGTTTCAGGGCGAGCCCCGGGGGGTCTCATTTTGCGGAGCTCTGACTCTGTGTTTGGAGTCTAGTACCTCTCTGGCTTACTCTGGTGGAAGGGCCTACTCGCGCCTTTAGGAGGGAGGCTGGGCTCTTGGCGTCTGCGGCCTCTCCCGGGTGAGTCTCACTGGCGTCAGGGTTGGGGGTGGCGAATCCGTCCACTGCATGTGCTGTGCTATCACCTGGGCCCCCGACGAGCAGCGGCCCCTCCGAGGGTCACCCTGCTTGCTGGGCCCCCTTGAGGTGCTCAGGGGTCCCAGGCAGGGCTGAGGAGGCCCCCAGACGGTTAGACTCAAGGGAGAGGCCTCAGGCAGAAGACTCCAGCCTACAGCTGGTCCCGGAGAAGAGCATGGAAGACTGAGAACGTTGGAAGACCTGGAGCTTCCTGCAGGTTTCGACAGAGACAGATGACGGGCGGATCCAGGGGAGACGCCCTGCTTGGAGATGAGGTGTCCGGATGCAGCGTCACGGGATACGCTGGGCGCCGGCCTGAGAGACCGAGGCCGCAGGCTCCCTGTGGGCCAGCCTGTCTGATCCTGAGGTCTTAGGCGGATCGGATCCTGGAGGCCCGCGGGGCTCTCTGTCTGCGGGCTGGGCAGAGCACGTTTTGGAGAGCTGCAGGGTTTTGCTCTGTGCACCTCATTCTCAGAACATCATCCATTGCAGCTGGAGTAGGACAGCCTAGGACCTGGCTGTCCGCTGAGAGATGCGACGGAGCACGCTGGAAATTCAGGGGCTGGGAAGACTCAGCCGCAGGGAGGAGATGCTGGCTCTGAACCGTTTGGGGGTCCATGCGCGGAAAGGAGAGCCGCCAAGTTGGTGACCGTTTGTCGCGCTCTGGATCTTTCCAGCACCTGTGTTGGATTAGTACCTTGCCCTCCTGGTCGGGGTAGCTACCATGGAGAGAAGCCAGGTACCTTGCTGAGATTCGCTCAGCCCCGGGGCCAGGGGCCCCAGACATAAACCAGCTCTCGGGCCCAGCGCTTGCCGCCTTGTCATAACCGAGTCCGCCAGAGAGGGACTCCAGGATCAGTAAGGGGATCCCTGGCAGCTCTGACCACCCCCCAGGTCTCCACTCAGGACACACGTTCAGAGCCCCTCCTGATGTCTGAGACATTCCAGGCACGGGGAGGGAGTCCCCTGTCACAGCGAGGACACACCTCTGTCAAACGAGGTGACGTCAGTCTGAGGACACGAGCTCCTTAAACACGGCGGGTTGAGAGACCAGCGGCCCCTTGCAGTTAGGTCCTGGAGAGTCAAAGCGGTCTGCGTGGTTGGCAACGCTAGTTTACCATCTCTGCTTTCCTGGAGCGTCTGGAAAGGGAATAAGTGCGTGTGAGCGTGTGTATGTGTGTGTGTGTCTGTCTTAAGGGGCTGAGAAGGTCATGACCTGCAAAATAAGATCATCGTGGAAGCCTGCAGGGACAGGGTCTTAGCAGGGTGCTGGGAGCGGCAAGTCGCTCCCTCCAGTGATGTGCCGCGGTGAGGACCTTGGTCACCTGAGCACTCCCCTGGATGCTTTATGGGGCCCCACGAGAGACAATGAGTCGGGACACCTCTGTGGAAACGGCCTGCTTTACCTCTGACACTTTCACTTCCTTTATATTATTACTTTTGCCTAGCATTCCCAGATGGGCTGTTGTCTGCAAACGTCACTCACAGAGAGGATGCAGGCAGACAGAGCCGACCTCGGCAGGTCCACAGGATGAGGGGGACCCACTGGGGCCCGGGCCAGGTGGAGGGTCCAGAGTCACTGAGCCGACAGCACCACAGGGCGGGGTCGCGTGAGGGCATCGGGGGTCCCCTTAGGAGGGGGTCGGCGGGCGCGGCTGATCGACGTCCGGGGCGGTAGGCGCACGTCTGACGCTGGGGGGGAGTTAGGGGCGGAGGTGGGGCACGTGCCTTCCGGGTGCATGTGCTCGGACGGCTTGGGCACGATCTCAGGACTCATGAAGAGGGAAAGGAGGGCTCAGGATGCTCCCGGGGCAGAGAGCCCTTTAAATGTGCTGCAGGGAGGCCTCGTGGGGGTGCCAGGATACTGCTGTCTCAGTTGCAGTGTTTATTACCAGCTTTCTCAAAGGGGTCCTCCATTGCCCCGTTATACATCCGGGGACCAGCAAGAGTTCTCAGAGATGAGAAGTCCGGTCCACATTCTTTAGCATTCCTCTTTAAATATACATATATTTAAGTATAAATGTATATTTATATATAAATCTGTTGAAGTTAAGTGAAGTCGCTCAGTCTTGTCCGACTCTTTGCGATCCCATGGACTGTAGCCTACCAGGCTCCTTCGTCCATGGAATTTTACAAGCAAGAACAGTGGAGTGGGTTGCCATTTCCTTCTCCAAGGGATCTTCCGGACCCAGGGATTGAACCCAGGTCTCCTGCATGGCAGGTAGACGCTTTACCGTCTGAACCACTAGCAAAGTCTCTTACTTGTATTATAAATCCATTACTTATATTTAAAGGCATGTATTTGGCTGCACTGGTTCTTAGCTGCTGCACACAGGATCTTTAATCTTGGATCTTCGTTTCGGCAGGTGGGCCCTTTAGCTGTGGCGTGTGAACTCTGAGCTGTGGCATGTGGGATCTAGTTCCCTGACCAGGGATGAAACCTGGGTGCCCTGCATTGGGAGTTCGGAGTCTTAGCCACTGGACCCCCAGGGACGTCCCAGCATTGCTCTTTTTGAAGTTAGCTCAAGGCACTTTTTAATGTTTCATAATTCTTGCTATTTTTTTAAAAGTCCAGACATATCGTAAGGCAGTCCCACAACTTACTGACCTTTCCCAGTCTGGAAATAAGGTGACATCAGCGAGAGCCCTGGCGTGGGAGGGTCAGGTTGACCCTCACGGTTGACCATGGGCCCCTCTGCAGTCAGGATGCCTGGTAGCAGAATGTCTGTGTGATTAAAAATGGCACTTGCTGGAGCGGCCCTAACATTGTGCAGTTTCCCAAATTCAGTCAGAAGATTCCAGGGTAAGTGGGGGAACAGGCCAGACAGGGGGCCCGGTGGAATTAATGAGAATTAGCTCTATAGAGTCCAGCGTTCCTCTCCAGCCTAAGGTCCGGCCATGCTTAACAGCCTGCAGAATCCTGCTTTGTGTGTCTCAAGACTCTGGGCATGCTGAGCCGGGAGGCGCTGCTCGCTCTCGTCAGAAGGGATGCGGAGAGGAGGGGTGGACCTCCTCGTCTCCGTGGCCAGGGAGGGCAGCGTGACCTCTCCTCGTGTTCTGGACGTTTCCAGGGCGCCTGGCTCTTCTGAGTACAGGAAGGCCACCGTCTTGCACTTGTGGTCCAGGTTCAGGTCGAGTCCCCCCCTCGGCCTCTCTTCCTTCTAAAATCTGTAAAAAAAGATGAAACCTCACTCCTCCAAAATCAAGCAAGGGTACGGAAAAAGTGATGGAAAAAAAAAAGGACTTGGAAATATTTCAGAGGAAAGCACGTGACATCTAGGGCTTTCTTCAGAATCCTCTGGAGGGAGGAGTCGGGGGGAAAGGAGATTGGCCAGAAGTTGATCATTGAAGCTGACCATTGAGCTGCTCGGGGGCTTCTGGTACCATTTCCTCCACTTGTAGCATGCTTGAAACTTTCCATAGTAGATACATTTAAATATAAATACATGTTGTCAGGACAGGAAAAATCAATGACGTGCCCATTAAGGTATAACTTTATGTTTTGAAGCATTGGAATGAAAAACAGAAATCTTACAAAGGAAGATGTGCGTAAGTATCATTTTCTTGGTGAATTTTATGAAATTTGTGAAAAGTGTTGCTGCCCCATCTCTTAAGTCAAGCCCGACTCTGCAACGCCTCGCACCGTAGCACCCCAGGCTCCTCTGTCCTCCGCTGCCTCCCAGAGTTTGCTCTGATTTGTGTCCATTGAGTCGATGAAAAGTGACAGTGCTTAAATATCTGAAAATTTTAGTTCTGGGGAGAGGATATTTTTTGGCCATCTTGTGCATCTTTTGGCCATTTTGTTTGTTTTTCTGGAAAGACTTGGGTGAATGAAACAGACCCTACTGGTTGCTATCTGCCGACCTTTCTGGCCGTCAGGTCTCACCGTCCTTCCTTCTGGAAGGTGCCCAGGTGTGCTCTTCGGCATCCCTGGAGGAAGGGTGGGCAGGGTGCAGGTTGGTTTTCTTTAGAGACTCTCTGGAATCTTCACATCTTTCCTCTTCTTCTCCATGTGAATTAGGTTTCATTGTTTGTGGACTCCCTTTTTGACTAGGCCATCTTGCAAAAGGGCAGAGGGGAATGCAACATCTTTGGAGAAGCTCTGAATAAAAATTAAAGAATAATAAGGACTTTGGAAGGAGACCCCCCCTTCCTGTCCACGCCCCCGCCCCCCAAGATCCTCTGAGGTGTTGCTTTATGAGACTGTGGAGCAGTGAACACACTGCACTGATCACGTCTCGTGTATCTGGGCTCTCTCCCCCAGCAAGGGCCATGCCCGGAGGCCTTTGGCACACATCTGCCAGATGCACTTCTAGGCATTGGCGTTGGGCGTCACTGCACCGGGCGGGTTTGCAAGCTTTGTACAGAGGCCTTGTGAGAGTTGGAACCCCCTCACACCCCTAGAAACACCTCCTAGAACTCCAGGACTTCAGACCCCCGAGTCTCTGCGTTTCCCGGGTGCTCACCCTTCCCCAAAGCCTGGGAGGTTTTCCACCCTAGTTCACCGCGCTCAGCTCAGGTGTTCCCTCCCCGGGAGGGTCTCCCCTGGCCGCCCCCCCCCCCCAACCGCTCCACTATCCCCGATGCTTTCTGGGGGGGAGTCGGGTATGCGCCTGCTCTGTCGCGTCTGACTCTCTGCAACCCCATGGATGGCAGCACGCCAGGCTCCTCTGCCCATGGGGTTTTCCAGGCCACAATACTGGAGTGGGTAGCCATGCCCTGCCCTCCTCTAGGGGATCTTCTGGGCCCAGGGATCAAGCTCACATCTCCTGCATTGTAGGTAGATTCTTGACCACTGCGCTGAAGTCCCGCACTCAGGGAGTGTGTGTGGTGAGGGGAAGAGTCCGCCTCTAGCTCTCAGCCAGGGCCAGGACGTACTGTGGGGTCACAGTCAGGGGCGGCGGGGAGATGGGAAGGAGGGTCTTCAGAAGAGAGTCTGTGGGGACACAGGCTTTGGTGCCGGGCAGAAAAAGCATTGACGTCCACCCTGTTGCCTGATTAATGAAATCAAAGGGAAAAACAATCGTGGGAGAGTGGGAGTTAAGCCCTTTCTGTTTGTTAAAAATACTTTCTGCCCTAATTTGGACTTATTGTACAAATAACGTCTTAAAAATCAAAGACATGTTTTTAGAGCACAGTTCTGCCAACTTCACCCCGTGGGCCGGATCCCCCCACCATGAGTTTTGGGAAGAAAGTCCTTTGGGAAAGAAGGGTTTTTTTTGTTTGCTTTTTGATTTTTGTTTTATGTGAGAGTCTCATTGATTTACAATGTTGTGTTAGTCTCAACATTGTTAGTTGAAACTCAGAATAGTTGGTGCAGCGAAGTGATTCAGTTATACACACACACGCCCATTCTTTTTAAATTCTTTCCCATATAGGCTATTACAGAGGACCGGGTAGAGTTCCCTGTGTTATGTGGTAGGTTGTTGTGGGCTTTTTTTGTAAATTAATATATTTTAATTGGAGGCTAACTACTTTACAATGTTGTAATAGTTTTGCCATGCATTGACATGAATCAGCCATGGGTGTACATCTGTCCCCATCCTGAACCCCCCTCCCACCTCCCTCCCCATGCCATCCCTCTGGGTCATCCCAGTGCTCCGGCCCTGAGTGCCCTGTCTCATACATCAAACCTGGACTGGCGATCTGTTTCACAATTGATAATATACATGTTTCAATGCTATTCTCTCAAATCATCCCACCCTCGCCTTCTCCCACAGAGTCCAAAAGTCTTTTCTTTACATCTGTGTCTCTTTTGCTGTCTCGCATATAGGGTCATCATTACCATCTTTCTAAATTCCATATATATGCGTTAGTACACTGTATTGGTGTTTTTCTCTCTGACGTACTTCACTCTGTATAAGGCTCCAGTTTCATCCATCTCATTAGAACTGATTCACATGGATTCTTTTTAATGGCTGAGTAATATTCCATGGTGTATATGTAACACAGCTTTCTTATCCATTCATCTGCTAATGGGCATCTAGGTTGCTTCCATGTCCTGGCTATTATAAATGGTGCTATGCAGTAGGTTCTTACCTGTTATTTATTTTATGTATAATAGTGTGTATATGTTAATCCCGGTCTCCCAACTTACCCCCGCCCCCAGTCTTGCCGGAGTGCCCTCCGGGGTTCAGGAATCTCGGTTGATCTGGGAATATCCCGCCTGGGCTGCTGTCCATCCTCCTCCAGCAGGCTGGCCTGGCCTGTTCCCGCAGTGACTGTGCTCTCCACACCGAGGCTGGCACAGCTCGACTCCTGCTGGGCTCCGTTGTTCAGGGCGCGTCATGGGCCAGCCCAGATAGAGAGGCTGGGACCAGCCTCTACCTATGGATGGAGGTGCTGAGGCGTCAGGGTGCAGAGGGCCGTCCACAGGGGGAGAGCCAAAGGATGGGGCTGCTGCCCTTCCCACGCTGCACCCCTGCCCTGGCCCTGAGGGGGCTTGTGAGGGTCCCGTGCCCACAGGGCAGTCCCTGAGGCTGCATCTCAGGACTTTCCCCAAGCTAAGGACCTGGTTTCTGTTTTATAAAATGTTGTAAGAGGGAGAACAGGAGAAGGTCAACAAGAATGGAAAATTATTTTCTGAAAATGAATTGGGTTTAGGGGACCAGAGGAATGAAATTTTTGATTGTTAGAACTCATCTTTTTTAAGAAGAATCTATTGAGGTGCAGTTGACTTAATAACGTGTTCATTTCAGGTCCACCGCAGAGTGATTCAGTTGTTGCTGTTTAGTCTCTTAGTCCTGTCCAACTCTCTTGCAACTCATGAACGACAGCCCGCCAGGTTCCTCTGTCCATGGGATTTCCCAGGCAAGAACCCTGGAGTGGTTACCATTTCCTCCTCCAGGGGATCTTCCTGCCCCAGGGGTTGAACTCGAGTCTGCTGCTTGGCAGGCAGATTGTTTACCGCTGAGCCACCAGGGGAGCCCTGGTTCAGTTACACGTATACACATTTTTCCCACACATTTTTCCCACATTACAGAGTGTTCAGTAGAGTTCCCTGTGCTAAACGACAGGCTCTTGCTGGTCATCTGTTTTGTATATGCCCGTGTGTATGTGTCAGTCCCGGCCTCCTGATCTACCCCTCCCCTCTCCCCCCACATGAATAAACATAAGCTTGTCTCCTGCGACTACGACTCTACGTCCGTTTTGTAAAGAAGTTCATTTGTACTGTTTTATTACGATTCCAGTGTATAAGCAATACCATCTGGTGTCTATCTCTCTGTGTCTGACCTCACTCGGCATGACCGTCTCTGGGTTCATTCACGTTGCTGCAGACGGCATTATTTTGTTCTTTTCATGGCGGGGTAGTCTTCCATTGTATGTGTGTCCCACGTCTTCTTCATCCACTCCTCTGTCTATGGACATTAGGTTGCTTCCATGTCTCGGCTGCTGTAAAGAGCGCTGCAGAGAACACTGGCGTGCACGCATCTCTTCTAAATAGAGACTCCTGGCGTGCACGCATCTCCTCTAAATAGAGACTCCTGTGGGTGTATGCCCAGGAGGGGGGTTGCTGGGTCATGAGGTAGCTCTCGTTTTACTTTTTCAAGGACCTGCATGCTGTTCCGTAGTGGCTGCACCAAACTACATTCCCGCCAACCGTGTAGGAGGGTCCCTGCTCTCCACAGCCTCTCCAGCGGTATTGTTGGCAGGCATTTTGATGATGGCCATTCTGACTGGTGTGAGGTGGTAACTCATTGTGGTTTCGATTTGCATTTCTTCAATAATTAGTGATGTTGAGCATCTTTTCGTGTACCTTTTGGCCATCTTGTTTTCTTTGAAGAAATGTCTATTTCGGTCTTCTGCCCATTTTTTGGATTCAGTTGTGTTTTCTGATATGGAGCTACCTCAGCTGTTTGTCTATTTTGGACGTTAATCCCTTGTTAATTGCTTCATTTGCAAATGCTTTCTCCTGTTCTGAGGATTGTATTTTTGTTTATGGTTTACTTTCCTGTACAAAAGATTTTAAGTTTAATTAGATCCCATTTGTTGATTTTTGTTTTTATTTTCATATTCTAGGAGGTGCATCAGAAAAGATCTTGCTGTGATTTATGTCATATGGTGTTCTATGTAAGAATTTTACAGTGTGTGGCCTTACATTTAGGTCTTTAATCCACTTTGAGTTTATTTTTATGTACAGTGTTAGGGAGTGTTCTAGTTTCATTCTCTTATATGTAGCTGTCCAGTTTTCCCAGCGGCACTTATTGAAGAGACTTTCTTTTCTGCATTGTATAGTCTTACCTCCTTTTTTATAGAATAAGTGACCATAGATTTGTGGGTTTACCTCTGGACTTTCTACCCTGCTCCATCGATGTATATTCCTATTTTTGTGCCAGTACCATACTGTCTTGATTACTGTAACTTTCTAGTGTAGTCTGAGGTCAGGAAGGTTGATTCTTCCAGCTTCATTCTTCTTTCTCAAGATTGCTTTGGCTATTTGGGGTCTTTGCTATTTCCATACAAATCTTGATGGAGAGTGTTGTTTCATATTTGACAGCCTGTAACTTGCTGTGAAGAATGTATAGGACACAGAGCAGGATACAGCCTTATCTGCAACAGTCTGCTGGGAAATTTCTTGTTATTTGGAGACCCCACTCCACCCCAGCATCAGATACTGCTTTAAACAAAGTCTTCTCGTGGAAAAAAAAATATATATATAAAGAGACGTACCAGCACTTCTGCTCAGTCCTGTCATTCTGGATACATGCTCCTTATTTTAAGACTCTGGATTCCTGACTCTCAAACTCCCTGCAGTTTTACCGAGTCAGAAAAACCCACTGAGCAGCCTTTCAGACAGACAAGAGCAGGTTGAACTCAGCAGAGCTAACCTCCACTTACATAGCAAGGCAGGTCCTGCCCGTGAAACTGGCGGAGGCTGAACAGTCCTTTTCTAAACTGGAGGTTTTAACAGATGAGGGGCGTTGATCGTGCAGTGGGTGTGAGTTTACTCCTGATTTAAAGGCAGATGGCTGGGCACAGTGTCTTCAATGTCCATGTTTTAGCATCCCATTTTTTAAATATAATTTTCTGTCCTTATTTATTTTTGGCCGGGCCGGGTCTTCACTGCCGTGTGGGTTTTTCTCTAGCTGCAGCAAGCGGGGACTACTCTCTCGTTGGAGTACTCCGGCTTCTCAGCGCGGCGGCTCCCCTTGTTGCAAAGCTCCAGTCCTAAGGGCGTGGGCTTCGGTAGATGTGGGGCATGAACTCAGTAGTTGTCGCGCAGGGACTTAGTTGTTTTGCGGCGTGTGGAATCTTCCCCCCCACCAGGGACTGAATCTGTGGCTCCTGCATTGGCAGGGGGATTCTCATCCGCTGCGCCAACAGGGCGGCCCTAGCATCCAATTTAATAGCATCGGTAAAATCCTTCATCTCAGCCCTGATGATGCTGGATGGCGCTCAGGGAAACAGCGCCTCCAGTGGACGGGGTTTGGGGAGCCACTCTGGCCGGCCGGGCCCTTGCTGCCAGAAGCGGGGGGCCGAGGAGGGCCCTGGTGGCGCCCCCAGAGGCCGCCTGCGCTTTCTCGGCTCCTGCCCAAGCCCTGTCTTTCCTGCGTCAGGTAAGAGGGTTTGTCTCCGGAGTTAAGTCTAGGGTATTTGCTATAGTTCATCCAAGATTCTTCTCCAGAGGAAAGGGTTTGTCCCTTCCAGCAAAGCCAGTAAGCTCCAATCTCCCACCGCGCGGGGCCAGCCGGAGAGACAGGCGGCCGCACCCGGCTGCCCGCCTGCCCGCCCAGGCAGGGAAGGGCTTGGCGGGGGTGTGAGATGGGAGGAGCCCGGCTCCCTTAAGAGGGTACCGCTGCATGACTGAAACCAGCTAGGGAGAGGGAAAGTGTGTTTAAAATCGCTTGGAAAGTTTTATTAGTAGAAGGTACCGCTTTAACAGAAGTATTTGGACCTTCTGTTATTCTGCTATTCGAGGATTTTCTATAAGTCCTTGGGATAACTTGAAGAAGCTGAGCTAGGCTGGTAGATCCCAGTTAAACTCTCAGAATGCTATGTCCAGACTATTTTCCCTCCCCACCAAGACCTGCATATTTAATATTCTCCAAAAATTTTAAGTATGCTCCGTGCGCGGTCACTGTGCACGCCGGCCGTTCCTAAGGCTTTGCCCTTGTGCCGGGCCCGCAACGCCCTCAGATGCTGCCTCGTGGCTCACTGGAACGGCCCCTGGAGGATGCTGTTTTGACCTCCGTTTCAAAACCCCCAAAGCAAGGTCCAAGCACAGGGCTGTGTTCATTTTTTGTTGTTCTTGTAACCTCTGGCTGCGCGGGGTCTTCATTGCTGGGCGGGCTTTCTCTCGCTGGCGGTGAGCGGGGCTCCTCCCTCGTTGCGGTGTGAACCTTCTCTCGTTGCGGAGCACAGGCTCCAGAGCGCAGGCCCAGTAGTGGCGCTGCACACACAGGTTCAGTTGCTCCGAGGCATGTGGGATCTTCCCAGCCCAGGGATTGAACCCGTGTCTCCTGAATTGACACGTAGGTTCCTGGTGGTTCAGCCAATAAAGAATCCACCTGCCAAGGCAGGAGATGGAAGAGAGGCAGGTTCAATCCCTGGGTGGGGAAGATCCCCTGGAGAAGGAAATGGCAATCCACTCCAGTCTTCTTTGCCTGGAAAATCCCATGGGCAGAGGAGCCTGGTGGGCTACAGTCCTTGGGATTGCGAAGAGTCGGATTCGATTAAGCACATGTCAGGCCTGAGCTCCTCACCACTGAGCCACCAGGGAAGCCGCCAGGGCTGTATTCACTTAACAGACACTCACGGGTGTCCTGTCCTCAGACTGGCCCAAAGGGCAGTGTTCGCGGTGGAGAAAATGTAGCTGCAGCCTCATCCACTAACCTCCTTTCTCTGCGTATCTGTTCCACTTTCTATGTGTGCCTCCGTGGAGACTGCAATATTGGGAGAAAGGCACAGTCCCCACCACCCAGGGGGTCCTGACCCTGGGGCTGTGTTCCCCTCACCCCAACCCCGTCCAAGGTCACAGCGGGATCTGCTCTGTTAATTGCTTAAGAATCCCAAATCCTGAAACCATGGGGAAGTATTTCCTGTTAGTTACAGATCCACCTGCCTTCAGGTCCATGAGTAGTTCATCTGTATAATTAGTTCAGCAAATGGTTTTTAAACTAAGATGAAACTATGTTTTTGTGGTTTTCTTTCAAGTATAGCGGTATGTTAGGTAGAGACCCTCCGCTGCTCATGGCCACCAGACGGCTATCATCACTGGCTGAGGCTCGTTATTTGTGCAGTTAGTTAAGGAGGTGAAAAGTCGGGATAAAGGGACTCCAGACTTTAATATTCAAACAAGAATAAACAGACTGTTATGCCTCCTTCGCTAGACTGAATCTAGAGAATTTCAATGGACAGAAACACTGTTGATAGTATTTTCCTTTCCTATTTTATTTTTGATGTGAAAGAATTTCTAGGGAAGTGTTGTTTCATCTCCTCCCGAGTCCAAGTGAAATCTCTTCCCTTTTGCATGTTTCCTGGATTACATTTTTATTGTGTGCCTAGGAATCAATATTCCAGATACATGCACAAGTGCACACATTGAAATGAACACGACTTCATTTATTTTCATGATTAGACATTCAAATAAAAGTGCTGGGGTGTCTGTTTTCATATTCATAGGTCGAGATCCGTACATCAGAGGTATTTGTATAAGTGACACTTTTATTACGTTCATTTCATTTGCAATATGATAGTGGATCATAAATATGTTACTTTTATGCCACCAAATCTGATTTGTGGCACTTAGCCCTCACAAGGAGAATACTTGATATTTTATGGAGCGCCTTTCGTCCAAGAAGCGTTTTGCCACACGGGGCCAGGCTCTGCCAGGTGTATAAATCACTCTGGCGACCCTTGCATGCCTGCTGCTCCGTCAGCCGCACCGTTGGGGCCGAGGGTGGCCATGACTCCTCTGTGTGCCCGGAGGCGAGGGTGAAACCTTGAATTTGGGGAAGGAGGCTCAGGCGGGCTCTGTGCACCGCCGTTGGGTCCTGACAGCCGACAGCCCGCATCCACCCCACGCTCCGCCTTCACCGTGGACCGCAGGGGGCATCGAGCCCTGCAGACACACACAGGTAAACGCCGGCCCTCACCTTCCAGAGGGCACAGCCCGGGGGGGCCGTGCGGGAGACCGCCTGTCCCCCCACCACGGGATGGAGGCGCTGAGCCAGAGGGGACGGTAGGGGCCCACTCCCCGCCCTCTGACGGATGCACGTGCCTGTTCCCTGGCACATCACAGGGCTGACGCATGTGCCAGCCAGTGCAGTGGGAGTGAAAGAAGAGACCAAACGTCACACGGCGCAGGCTCCCTGCGGGGCTGAGCCCCCACCCCACCCCCTACACACACAGAGACACACACCAGTAACACACTCAGTGCTCCAACTGCCCCTACACACACACACACACCCCACCCCCTACACATGCACACGCACGCACACACACACACCCCGATAACACACTCAGTGCTCCTGCAGTCTCCTTCATGACACTCACATCATAGCGTCACGTGTGAGTGTGACACTTGCGGCTGGGGGTCCTGGAGCCAGGATTTCTGAATTCCAAACCCCCTCTACATCAGTTACAGGACGGGACAGGTTATTTACATTTCTGTGCCTCCGTTTTCTCATCTGCAAAATGGGCACGATGGTGATGCTTTCCCGTCAGGTGGGCGTGAGAACTGAGTGATCTAAAAGAACAGAGGGCTTCAGCGCGTGCCCTGTAGCTGCTGTGGAAGTTGTACTAACATGACAGTCTTATAAGAGCTCTCTAGCTCGAGTGACAGTACATGTAATAGTGATGCCAATAGTCCTGTCTCTGTCACTGGTACCAAATGACCCTGTGCAGAATATTTGGTGAATGAATGAATGATTGGACAAAGCAATGGTCCACCTGCTCACATGGTGCCCTGCCCGCCGGCTTCTTCAAATACCTGGCTGCCACTTACAGCCACCGACCCACGATGCTGCCGCCAGGCCCAGGGTGCTCAGGTCCTCCCGTGTCCACACGGATGGGCTTCCGTCCTTCTTCCTGTGTGATTGGGACCCGCCCTCCCCGCCCAGCAGCCACTGAGGGGAGAGGCTCTGGGAGGGGCTGGCCACTCCAGGAGGGGACGCAGTCAGACCCCAGGCTGTGCAGCACCCCAGACCTCACCGGTGCTCGGTGCGGAGAGAGCTGCTCCAGCCCAGCCACCACCGCTGCCGTGAGCCCCAAGGGGGGATGGAGCCAGCGCCCCCGGCTCTGCACCGCCTCGACCCCCGCTGCTGGTGGTTTGGGCAGCCATCCGCACTCCTGGCCCAGACACCACGTCTGCGTCCCACAGCACTTCGAACCATTGAGCAGAGTGAGCTGCTGGAGCCAATGTTTAGAAAACACGTCCATCAGCGTAGGAGCCTCTCCGTAATCAGGGCGTCGTCAGCAGGCGCGGGGCCGCATGGTGCAGCCGCGGAGGAGTCTGAGTGACCCAGGAGTCCTCTGGTGATGGAGACACGGGGGGAGTGTGCGTGGGGAGGGCACGAGCCATCGGAAGGGAACAGAGGTGAAGTCGTGGTCCCTCGGCCACCAGACAGCCACTGAGAGCGCCCCGGCCTGGACCCCGAGCCCAGCAGGTGGAGCCCCGGCCTCGAAATGAGCAGTGCCGCCTCCCTGCCCAGTTCACAGGTCCGCTGCCCGCCTCACCTCTGCTCAAGCGCTCAGTGCTGGCCCCCTCCCCCCGGCAAACCTCCAGTGCTGTGACTGCCCCTCTGAGCTTCATGTTCCGGGGGCCACGGGTGGACAGGCAGTGGATGGTGCCTGGGCCTGCCGGGGACGGGCTGTGGGCAGTGCACGCGGCCCCTCTTTACTTTTCCGTCTGTTCTGCTCACATCCTGATGACTTGCATACAGGGTGAGCCGGGGCCTCCAGTTTCTAGCCTGTAGACCCGGAATCAGAACGCCCACCACCCCAGTTCGCTGTGGAATTTACTGAGTTCCTTGAGGCTGGGTCCGGGCCTCGCCAAGTGGTCAGTGAGCAATGTTTCTGCTGTGGCTAAGTCAGGCGGTCCAGGTGCCGTCGTGGCCAGAGCAGGCCTGCGAGCTGGGGTGACTGTGCCCTCCCACAGGGCTTTGGGCTTCTGTGGTTGGCTCTTGTTGTTTTAAGATATAACTCACATAACACTAATCATTTTAAAGCCGTGGTCTCCAGCCTTTCTGGCACCAGGGACTGGTTTTGTGGAAGACAATTTTTTCATGGACCAGAGCTGGGTGGGATGGTTTGGGGATGATTCAGGCACATTATGTTTATTGTGCCCTTTATTATATTATGATTACATCAACTTCACCTCAGATCATCAGGCATTAGATCGTGGAGGTTGGGGACCCCTGCTGTAAAGTATACAGTCCAGGGATCTGTAATACATTCACACACGGTTGGACAGCCATTCAGGTCAGTCCAGTCACTCAGTCGTGTCCGACTCTTTGCGACCCCATGGACTGCAGCCCGCCAGGCTTCCCTGTCCATCGCCAATGTTTGGAGCTTGCTCAGACCTTTGTCCATTCAGTCGGTGATGCCATCCAACCATCTCATCCTCTGTCGTCCCCTTCTCCTCCTGCCTTCAATCTTTCCCAGCATCAGGGTCTTTTCCAATGAGTCAGTTCTTCACATCAGGTGGCCAAAGGATTGGAGTTTCAGCTTCAGCATCAGTCCTTCCAGTGAATATTCAGGACTGATTTCCTTTAGGATGGACTGGTTGGATCTCCTTGCAGTCCAAGGGACTCTCAAGAGTCTTCTTCAATACCACAGTTCAAAAGCATCAATTCTTCAGTGCTCAGCTTTCTTTATAGTCCAATTCTCACATTGATACATGACTACTGGAAAAACCATAGATTTGACCAGACAGACCTTTGTTGGTAAAGTAATGTCTCTGCTTTTTAATATGCTGTATAGGTTGGCCATAGCTTTTCTTCCAAGGAGCAAGTGTCTTTTAATTTAATGGCTGCAGATTCACCATCTGCAGGATTTTTGGAGCCAAAAAATAAATAAAGTCTCTCACTGCTTCCATTGTTTCCCCATCTATTTGCCATGAAGAGATAGGACCAGATGCCATGATCTTGGTTTTCTGAATGTTGAGCTTTAACCCAACTTTTTCACTCTCCTCTTTCACTTTCATCAAGAGGCTGTTTAGCTCTTCTTTACTTTCTGCCATAAGGGTGGTGTCATCTGCATATCTGAGGTTATTGATATTTCTCCCGGCAATCTTCTTTCCAGCTTGTGCTTCACCCAGTCCTGCATTTCACATGATGTACTCTGCATATAAGTTAAGGGTGACAATATACAGCCTTGACGTACTCCTTTTCCGATCTGAAACCAGTCGTTGTTCCATGTCCAGTTCTAACTGTTGCTTCTTGACCTGTATACCAACTTCTCAGGAGGCAGGTAAGATGGTCTGGTATTCCCATCTCTTTAAGAATTTTCCACAGTCTGTTGTCATCCACACAAAGGCTTTGGCATAGTCAATAAAGCAAAAGTAGATATTTTTCTGGAACTCTCTTGCCTTTTCGATGATCCAGTGGATGTTGGCAATTTGATCTCTGGTTCCTCTGCCTTTTCTAAATCCAGCTTGAACTTCTGGAAGTTCACGGTTCATGTACTGTTGAAGCCTGGCTTGGAGAATTTTGAGCATTACTTTGCTAGCGTGTGGGATGAGTGCATTTGTGCGTAGTTTGAACATGCTTTGGCATGCACAGCCATTACCACTGCTTAATTCTGGAGTATCTTCATCTCCCCAGAAGAAACCCCAGGCCCAACTGCAGTCACTTCCCATCCCCCCACCCTCACCCCAGCCTTTGGCAACCACCAACTGGCTTTGTATGGATTAGCTTACTCCGAACATCTCATAGGAATAGAACCAAAGGAACAGAAAAGGTTTGCTTCTTTCACTGAGCATCGTGTTGCCAACGTTCATCTGTATTGTCACATGTATCTGAATTCTGTCCCTTTTTGTGACCATTAATATTCCCCTGTATAGACAGACCAGTTTTGTTTATCCATTCATCAATGGATGGGCAGGTGGGTCATTTCCACTTCTGGGCTGTTAGGAATCATGCTGCTGTGAATATTTGGGTGTAGGTTTGCACAGACATGTATTTTCTGTTCTCTGGGATGTCCACCAAGCAGTAGAGTTGCTGGATGTGTATTTTTGAGGACCTACCAAACTGTTTTCCTCGTGCCAAACTGTTCTGTTTCAGAAGACCATCTTGCTGATAGGACTTTCGCGTTAGCTGGAGGAGAGGGTTCTCAGCAGGGCCAGGAGCGGGCAGGGGGCCCCTGCCAACAACCTGCCCACAAAGCCCAGTGTTCACATAGGACTTCAGGCCACGGCCTCCCCCTCAAACCCAGGTGACCACTTGGCTCCCCCCTGTTGACTGTTTTCTCTGCATTCTCCCTACTCTAATTTATTGAAGTATAGTTAATTTATAATGTGGTGGTAATTTCTGCTATATAGCACGGTGATTTGGGTATACATATGTGCGACTGAACTGAACTGAACTGAATGTGTATATCTATATGCACTCCTTCATATTCTTTTCCATATACTTTATCATAGGATGTTGAATAGCGTTCCCTGTGCTATACAGTAAGACCTTGTGTTTATCCATCCTGTATCTTAGAGTTTGCATCTACTAACCCCAAACTCCCGATCCTTCCCTCTCCCACCTCCTTTCCCCCTTGGCAACCACAGATCTGTTCTCTGTGTCTTTGGGTCCGTTTCTGCTGCACAGATAAGTTCACTTGCGTCGTATGTTAGATTCCACATGTAAGTGATATCATATGGTGTTTGTCTTTCTCTGCCTGACTTACTTCACTTAGTGTGATAATCTCTTGGTCCATCCACATCTCTACAAGTGACCCAATTTTGTTCCTTTTTATGGCAGAGCAGTAATCCTTTGTATCTGTGTACCACATCTTTATCCATTCACCTGCTGATGGTCATTCAGGTTGCTTCCGTGTCTTGAAAAGTGAAAGTCGCTCAGTCGTGTCCAACTCTGAGACCCCACGGACAATACAGTGCATGGAATTCTCTAGGCCAGAATACTGGAGTGGGTAGCCTTTCCCTTTTCCAGGGGATCTTCCCGACCCAGGGATCAAACCCAGGTCTCCCGCATTGCAGGCAGATTCTTTACCAGCTGAGCCACAAGGGAAGCCCATGTCTTGGCTATTGTAAATAGTGCTGCTATGAACATAGGGCTTCCCAGGTGTCTCAGAGGTAAAGAATCCACCTGCCAATGCAGGAGATGTGGGGTTGATCCTAGGTAGGGAAGAAGGAGATGGCAATCCACTCCAGTATTCTTGCCTGGGAAATCCCATGGACTGAGGAGCCTGGCAGACTACAAGCCCATGGGGTCCCAAGAGAGTCGGACACAACTTAGCAATTAAACAACAAACAACGAACATAGGAGTGCATTCATCTTTTTGAAGTAGAGTTTTCTTCAGATATATGCCCAAGAGTAGGATTGCTGGATCATTTGGCAATTCTAGTTTTAGTTTTTTGAAGAAACTCCATGCTGTTTTTCCCACCAACAGTGTAGCAGGGTTTCCTTTTATCCACACCCTCTCCATCATTTATTATTTGTAGACTTTTAAAAAACAATGGACATTCTAACCAGTGTGAGGAGGTACCTCATTGTAGTTTTCTTTAATAATTAGCAGTGTTGAGCATTTGTTCATTGTTCCTGTTGGCCATTTGTATTTCTTCTTTGAAGAAATGTCTGTTTAGATCTTCTACCCATTTTTTGATTGTCTTTTTTGTTACTGAGTTATATGAGATGCTTGTATATTTTGGAAATTAAGCCCTTGTCGGTCGATCATATCATTTGCAAATATTTTCTCCCAGTCCATAGATTGTCTTTTCATTTGGTTTATGGTTTCCTTTGCTGTATAAAAGTGTGTAAGTTTGATTAGATCCCATTTATGTTTGCTTTTATTTCTATTGTCTTGGGAGACTGACCTAAGGAAACACAGGTGTGATTTATGTCAGAGAATGTTTTGCTGTGTTCTCTTCTGGCTTTATGGTGTCATGTCTTACATTTAAGCCTTAACTCGTGTTGAGTTTCTTTTTGTGTGTGGTGTGAGGATGTATTCTACTTCACTGATTTACATGCAGCTGTCTAAACTTTTCCAGCATGAGTTGCAAAACAGATTGTCTTTTCCCCATTGTATATTCTTGCCTTCTTTGTTGAAGAGTAAGTGATGTTTAGGTGAGTGTGTTTATTTCTGTGCTAGCTATTCTGTTCTGATGATCTATGTCTCTGTGCCAATACCATGCCATTTTGATTACGCCAGCTTTGTAGTACCGTCTGAAGTCTGGGAGGGCTATGCCTCCTACTTTGTTCTTTTTCCTCAGGATTGCTTTGGCAATTCTGGGTCTTCCATGGTTCCATATAAATTTTAGGATTATTTGTTCTCATTCCGTGAAAAATGTCATGGGTAACTTGATGGGGATCACATGAAGTCTCTGGATTGCTTTGGGTAGTATAGCCATAGCCATTTTAACAATATTAATTCTTCCAATCCAAGAGCATGGGATATCTTTCCATTTCTTTGAATCATCTTCCGTTTCCTTTGTTAATGTTTTATAGTTCTTAGCACGTAAGTCTTTTGTTAGCTTGGTCAGGTTTATTCCTAAGGGTTTTTTTTTTTTTTTGGATGCAACTTTAAAAGGAATTGGTTTTTCACTTTTGCACTCTCCCAGCTTTAAACCACACTGTCCTCCCCTGTGTCTGCCACCTGTGGGAGTGGTCTGGGCACACGCACGGTCTGCCTTCCAGTGAGAATTAGATACCCCACTGTCTCTACTTACTTGTCCTAGACCTGGAAACGTTCTGGGCCAAAGAACAGTGACATTTCAGAGTCCTGGAAAAGAAAATCGCCTGGAGAAGTTTTTTCAAATGTTTGTATTTTGTTAGGAACAAGCAAGTAGAGAGGAAGGGACTTTCCAGCTGTGTAGTCATGGGCACATACCTTAGACTCACTAAGGCTGTTTCCTCATCTGTAAAATGGGTTTAAAACTGCCTACGTGGCAAGGGGATTAAGTGACATATTGTGGACAGGGCTCCCAGTAGGATCTGAAGGCACTCAGAAGCACTCCCCTGACTGCAGGCATGCGGTGCTCTTACAGATCTGAGGTTGTCAGTACCCCCCTCCTTTTCCCTATCTCCCCACCGCCCTTCCCATGTCTTTCCTTCCACCTTTTCTCCTCTCCCTTGTTTTCACTCTGCCCTCAGCTCCCAGGCAGCTTTGGGGTCCTCACGGTGTAGACCCCGACCTGGGGAGCTGCTGGCTTTCAGATCGCCTGGCGGTTTTCAAGGAGGGCCAGGCTGAATCCTCTTAGGAAGGATCAGATTATGCCCTGGGTCATCTGCAGCACAGACTCCCAGGTCAGAGTGGCAGCAGACCCAGCAGGTGGTGTCCAGCCTGGCACCCCTGGGTCCCTCGGCAGCATGGAGGGAGTTGCATGGTCTAGTTTCCCCTGTCTGCCTCCCTGGGCCCCCGTTTTCTTCCCCAGGAGACCCTCACCAGAGCTCTGAGTGGCCCTCGGCTCTGAGCCGTCAGAGAGGCTCTGCTGTAGGGATACCACTCAGAGCAGAGGCCAAGGCTGTGTTGCATGAGGTCCGCTGCCAGACAAGGCGTGGGGACAGGGCTGCAGGGCAGGTAAGGGATGAATGAACGGACAGCTTCCCAGGCCGAGGGCTCCTGACACATGGATTAGTACTTTTTAAAACGTCACAAAAGATGACTATGTAATTAACACATAAAGTTAACGAAGCAGGAACACATGAAGGGACAAGAACCCCAAATCCTATCCTCTTGAGGATGAGTCTCTCCAAAACTGCCAGTTAATTCAGAAAACTGAAAAGCAAAAAAAGTGACCCGAAAGGCCTAGCTAGGAATCCCTGGCTCCATTCCGGGATGTGTGTCCCAGGCAAGAGGGGTTTTCTTGGCGCGCCCCTCGGGCCACCGCCTCCGGAACCGGGGGGAGCGTGCCCGGAAAAAGTCTTCAAGAAACCAGTGCACACGGGAGGTTCCGTCCAAACAAACAGGCCGTCAGCCCTGTGGGTGAGCTGAGCTTTCCTCAGGAACCGGCGGGCCACTCTCCGCCGGCCGCCGCCCGTTTACCTGGGACGCTGTGCTGTGCCGACCGCCTTCCCCGGCCCGCACCGGGCAGCACGCGGCGGCACAGCCCGGCCTCTGGTGACCCTGCTCTGTCTCTCTGCTCTCTCGTCCGCAGCGGTCAGGAATGACAGGAACAAGAAGAAGAAGGAGCCTTCGAAGCAGGAGTGCCCGGAGAGCTACGAGATGACGGCCGAGCTGGACGACCTCACCGAGAAGATCCGCAAGGCTCACCAGGAAACCTTCCCCTCGCTCTGCCAGCTGGGCAAGTATACCACGGTGAGAGGCCCCGCCCACGCCGCGCCGCCACGCACGCACGCACAGACGCACGCACGCACAGACGCACGCACGCACAGACTCCTGCATATGCTCATGCACGCATGCGCCCTCGCCCTGTCGTGCAGCCGCACTAGCACGGACGCGGAGACACGTGCGCCCACCCGCCCGCCGACCCTCGGCTGGAGGGACCCGGCTCGGTAAGGGGACTCTTCACCACCGCGTCCAATCTGCGGATTTCAACTGCGGTTGCGTCGAGTGGGCGCTTCCTCCCTCACAGTCACAACGCACAGGTGGGACCCGTCCTCACCCGGAGGCCCCTGCTCCCGGGGACTTCTTCCTGGGCGGAGGGGCCGAGAGGAGCCGAGGAGCTCTCGGCGGTCTCGGCAGACAGCCGCGGAGAGTGCAGGGCTTTTCAGCTGGGAGAGCCCGCCCGCGGGGAGCGAGGCTTCTGAAGGACGAGGGTGGAGGGGCCCTGGGAAAGCAAAGGGGGGCTGCCCCGCGAGGCCCTCCGCTCCCCCCCTCCTCCCCCGGCATTGGCTCGCTGGGTCTGAAATGAAGAGAAAGGGGAGGTGGGGAGGCGGGGCAGGAAGCCTGTGTTGGCTGCTCTGGATGTGCCGGGGAGATGGCGTCAGGTGTTTGGATTTTTCAAACTGATGTTTGTGCGTGTCGTGTTCACTGACATGTAAATGTGTTTCTAGTGAGTAGCAGGTGATAGGCCCTTAAGAATGAGTGAGTGTAACTCGAATGTTATTCTGGGTTCTTAAGTTCACGTTGCCCACCTAAGATGCAGGTTCTTTTGTAAAAACTCCAAATGCTGCCGTTTTGCTGATTCGATGACTGATGCGCTGGAAAAAGAAGTGC
This sequence comes from Odocoileus virginianus, assembly GCF_023699985.2. NCBI lineage: Eukaryota > Metazoa > Chordata > Mammalia > Artiodactyla > Cervidae > Odocoileus > Odocoileus virginianus. Next base: position 5,130,113 of record NC_069705.1, on the reverse strand, counting down.
ATGAAAGGTCATAGAGATAAGAAGCGATGATGGTGCCAGAAAAAGAGTGAGTGAGGCGCCTGCAGGCTGTGTGGTCAGTGGCACCAGCTTCTGAAGAGCTGGCCCTGGACTTGGACACAGGTCCCCTGGCGGACCTGCCGACAAGGAGGAACCGAGAGCCTGCTTCCCCCTTGGCCAGCTTACAGAGCACCTGGGGCCTTTGAAATGCAGGTTCTAATTCAGCGGGTGTGGCTCCCAGGTGCCGCTGGTCTGCACACCACACTCTTGAGTAGCAAAGGCCACAAATGCACTTCAAGTAGCAAGACCCAGGATGACATTCTGGGCCCGGCACCCCATGCCCTGGTGTCAGGGAGAAGAGATGCTGGCCCATCTGTGAAGGTGCTGACCTGGCCTGGCTACTGACCTGGTATGCAAGTCCCCTTGAGCTCAGGGTACCATCCAGCCCAGAGCACATGCAGGATGGGCAGCATTGGGAGCTTTGAGGTCAGCCTGGAAGGGGGAAGCAGGGCCAGAGACCTGGGTGATGCTCTGAATCAGGAACCAGGCACCAGGTGTATATGGTTTAAATCCTGCTTAACCACCAAGCAGCGGTGCGACTGTGTGCTCGTTACTTGACTTCCCTCTGCCTCGGTTTTGGGTTTCAGTCTGTAAGCAGTGGAGAGAAGTCTAGTTTGTGATGAGGGATCTTTATTACGGTTACCGTCATCGTTACTACAGCCAATGCTCACTGAGCATTTAGTTCGTGCCGAGGGCCATACCGAGTCTCTCACCTTGTGATTTCTTTGGTTCCTTCCAAGGCCTCCTTGAGGCCGGCACAAGGCCCCAGAGGAGTAAGTCACTTTTCCCCGCGTCCCATAGATACCAAGTGGCCTTAGACACGGCAGTCTGACTCCAAGGCAGCTCTTTTAACCCCAGACGGTGCCCTGCACCTCAGGAGGGTGGGCGGCGAGGCAGGATGGAGGCAGGAGCCCCTGGGCATCTCTGTAGGAGAAGGGGCTGTTAACCAGGAATAAATCAGACCTTTTGCTCCAGAAGACAGAGAAAAAGAGAACTGTCACAGCAGCGAGAGCTTCCTTGAGGTGGAAGCTTCTGAGCCAGGTCAAGCGGTGAGAGACAGATGAGGGGTCACTTGCTGTCTGGTCGGGGCCCCAGCCCTCTTCTGCAGGCAGAGATGTCTTAGGGTGGCCTCGTCCATCTTGCAGACCCTGACTCACCTGGTCATCAGGTAAAGTGGCGGCACTCTGGCCTGGAGGGCAAGGCAAACACAAGTACGGATGGCACCTGCCTTTCTAGAGCACGTGACCTGGGACCGGACCTCGCCTCAGGACGGCCCCGTCTGTGGTCGGCACACCAGGACTTGGGTGGGCCTCTCTGGCCCCTTCCCCACCTCCCTCCTCCTGGGGAGCCTCTCCTTTGGGATTCTCTTTGGGCCTGAGGTCTGACCCACCTGCTTCCAGGCTGGGGGGCTCACGCGGCAGGCCTACCGCCCGCCTCAAGGCTTTGTGTGGCTGCGGGGTGAGTGTGGTACACACGGGGGGTTGGGGTAATGGACACTCCTGGGAGCAACCCCCACCCGATGGCAGAGAATGACCAGCTCCCTGGCAAGGTGGAACCCCCTCCCACCACCCTCGCCTCCCCTATGCTTCCCTGAATTTCTGCTCAAAGGAGCAGCTTGTGTTCGATTCCTAGTCTCAGGGTCTGCTCTCAACCCCAGACAGGGGCTCCCTGAGAGCCTCCAGCACCCCTTTCCTTGCCTCTTTGGATCTAGTGGGGAGTGTGGCTGTTAAGTCCCATCTCCTGACCCCTTGCAGAAGCCACTCCAGAGCGCGGGGTCTAGCTCTTTTTTTTATTGTAAGCAACTTGCAGTCCTTTCTGGAAGTAAATAAGTAAAATTCAGAAGTAAATAAGTAACAGCCGGTACAATACATTCTTTGCAGGCTCTTGGTTCTGGGATGAGCTCTTTTTATAAAAAGCTTTCCTACAGGCTATGGCTCCCACCGCGAGGGGACTTTGTGCACCTTTGCCAGGCTGGCACCCTCATCAGACGCCTGTGGCAGAAGTAGGCGGAGAGGAGTTAAAAAGGCAACTAGCTGCCCATCTCCAGATCCTCGAAAGAGTAGCTCCTTCTCTTCCCTAATTAGGGTTGATTTGGGACCCTAGTCAGGCATCCCTGTGGCTCAGCTGGTAAAGAATCCACCTGCAATGTGGGAGACCTGGGTTCAATCCCTGGGTTGGGAAGATCCCCTGGAGAAGGGAAAGGCTCCCCACTCCAGTATTCTGGCCTGGAGAATCCCATGGACTGTGTAGTCCATGGGGTTGCAAAGAGTCAGACACAACTGAGCAACTTTCACTTTGGGATCCTAGTCAGGGCCCAGGAGGCTATGGGAGGGGAGGGCAGGAGCCTGGCTCCCACCATCCACGCCCAGGCCTGGGCAGGCGCTAAGCTGCAGGCTCAGCTTAGGAGCTGGGGAGACTTCTGACCCCTCCCCCAAAAACAAGGCAAGGAAGGAGTCCTTGCGGGGGCAGGCGGTGGATGACCCACCCTCCAAAGAGGAAGCAGCCCAGCGCCGGGACGTTAGCTCTGCTTCCTTACTGAGCACCGCCGTGGCGTCCAGGTCTGAGGGCCTCCGAGGCCCAGGTTCAAGCCTTGCCCGGGCTGCTTGGGAGCTCCGTGACCTTGGAGCCCCCTTGGAGCCCTGCCGCTCATCTGTGTTTCGGGACTTGGGGCGGGGGCTGCCAAGGAGGTTAAAGAGGGGCACGAACCCGCCTTTCCAACACACAGTCGAGGTGGGCAGGGCCCCCCCCCCCCCGGACCTGTGCGGCCTCACCTGGGCCTGGTTCCACGGGGCGGGACAGAGGTGATCTCCAGGAGGTGCGGGCCCAGCCTGGGCATGCAGGCTGCCCTCCCGGGGCTTGGGGGTGTGGGGAGTGGCACTGTGGGGCCATGAGGAGCCCTTAGTCCACTTGGAGAAGGAGCGCGCGTGGATTGCAGAGCACCCTGGATCCCCAGGAGGAGCGGCGGTCTCGCTCCATCCTGCAGCTGGTACCCCAGGCCCAGGCCCTGCCCTCCAGCAGGGCCCCTGATTGCTGAGACCACCTGGCCGGCTAGAAGGGCGCCTGCAGGCATCTTAGAAGGGGGGTCCAGGAGCACCCCTGAAACATCGTCTTCAGGGAGATCCTGCCCCATCTCCCTTGCTTCTCGCCAGACGTCTTGGGGGGCCCTCCCCCGCCCCCGGAGTGGCAGGGCTGTCGGAAGCACCCAGGTCTGAGGACCACGCAGCATGTGTGTTGGGGTCTCTGTACCCCATCCTCCTGTGGACGGACGTGCCCGACTGCTTCTTCGCTGAGTCTCTGGACCACAGGGAGGTGCAGGGCGTCACGCCCTTGCCATGGCCAGGCCCGGCATCTTCCAGTCTCAGGGGTTTCCAACCAGGAGACAGGCTTCCGGAGACAAAGTCCAGGCTCTGCAGTGCCCCGAGGGGTGGGCCGGGCCACAGACTGCAGCTCACTTCGCTTAGGTCTGCAGGAGGGCGGCGATCCACCCGCCAGGTGAGCGGTCATGGGAGTTGGATGGAGTGCGTGTCCAGTGCTGAGAAGAGGCCTGGCTCCCGGGAAGCCCCGAGGAGGGGCTGCTCTGCGAGCAGCATCTCTGCTGGAGACGTGACCGTGGACACCGGGAACATGCTTCCAATGAAACTCAGGAGGGCCTCAGCTTCTCAGGGCAAAGACACTGGGCCCCCTGAGGCCCTCGCCGCCCCCGGGACCCTAAGCTCCGTGTTCCCTTTCAGAGTTTCTGCAGACGGGCTTGACGTCCCCGCGACCCCACCTCCACATCTGGGCCTTGTTCTGGAAGTAACTCCAGTCAGAGCAGCAGAGAGCTGGGCGGCGGGGAGGGGGCGCCTTGCGCGACCATAGTGGCCGTTTCCCTGCATATCTGGGTGGGGCTGGGCTGGGCCGCTGCTCCAGAGGCCTGGGGGGCGCCTTCAGCCCTCGCGGGACAGGCTGGGTCCTGCCCTCCGGGGGGCTCTGCTTCTCTGAGCCCGTCCCCCCACCCTCCTTCCCTGGTGCCCCCCAGCCACCTCCATCAGCGCCCCGAGCGGGCCGAGCTCGCACTGACGGCTGGGTTCAGACCTCAAGCTGTGGGCCCAGCACCCCAGTAGGGACACACCTGGTGGTTGTGTTTTGTCAGCCGCCTCTTCGCTTCGGTCTGTGTCATGGTGAGTGAGACTCGCCTGCCCTTTGGATGGTTCTGCGCTCTTTGCCGGCGCCTGGCCAATTCCCTCCTACGAGCCGAGGAGGTCTGCGCTCCGCCCCATGCCGGCAAGGCGGGGACAGACCCTCTGTCATGAGGGGCCTCACCTGCTCATGCCCACCCACGTGTCACCTCCCCACGGCCAGACAGAGCGCCGGGCGCGCCGCCGGAAGGACTCGGAGGCCTCCCGCTGCCCGGGTGCGCCAGGTCCGCGGGGACGGCTGGGGCGGTGAGCGGGACCGCAGCCTCTGCCTGCGTCGGGGCTCTGAGCAGCCCTCACGCATGGCTCCCTTGCAGCTTCAACCACCTTCACAAGCAGAGCTCCGTGTACAGACTCGGTGAGCCGAGCCTCCAGCGCTCTGGGTTCAGCTGTGTCCCAGGGGGTCCAGGCCCAAGCCCCAGCCGCGACCTTGCCTCTCCCTGCCTGCCAGGTCCCCCATTCCCTGGTCAGCCTCATCCTCGCGTTGGCTTCGGGAAGCTCCTCACTCAGCCATGTACTCAGCATGTGCTGAGCGCCCCTGCTGAGGGCGTGGCCCCTGGGGACATGGCGGTGTGTTGGGGCTGAGGCCTGGAGCACAGGCGGCCCCCTGCAGGGGTTGTCATGGAGTGGCTGGGGTAGCCCAGGCGTGCCAGGCTTGGGGGCGAGGGGTGCACCCAGGAGCAGGGCAGGCCAGCAGGAGGGGCGGCCCTGCAGAGAGCCTGAGGCTGGCCCCGCTGTGCGTCTGCCCAGGGCCGGAAGGGATCTGGGGGAGGCGAGTCAGCTGGATGGCCTTGCAGGCCGCGGGGAGGACTTGGCCTTCTAACCTCAGTGAGATGAGACGTGTTAGCAGCACCGTGACTCGCTGTGACTTAGGCTTTAAAAGGATGCCCACATGCCTTTGGTTAAAGAACTCACTGTGAGGAGGCCAGGGCGGAATGAGGAAGGTCCAGGCGGGAGGTTTTGGGGGCCTTGGGGCAGGACCCCTTCCCTGGGTCCTGACACCTCTCTGTGAGGGGAATGTGAAACTCTCACCCCTAGTCCATCTTAACCTGTAACTCGACATCAGTTAGACATCTTCCTGTTGTGGGTGATAGAAGCCAAATGGAGATCAACTTGGACTAAACTATAAAACCCGGGTGTGGTCCGGTGAGGCTGGATGCGGCATCTCGGTGTCCCCAGGAAGGGCCCTCTGCCCGTGGCCATCCTGGCTTTCCCGGGTCGAATGGAGCCATCGGTTCATCAGGTTACAAAACAGTGACGCCGCCTCCCATCCCTTCATTCGTTGGGGGGGTAATTGCTAAAGAGAGCTTCTCCACTACTCGGTTATCCACTGGTCTGGGGGATAAGATTCTGATCATTTAAAAAAGATGAATGTAAGCTAAAATGTCAACTACCAACAATGCACACCACCCCCCCACCCTGCCCCCAAGCCCCAAGGCTCCCTGGTGAAGACGGAATTGTCTGCACTTTCAGTAGGAGCGGTGTTCGGTACTTTGCCTTCCGCCGGGCTTCCCACAACTAGCCCTGACCGCATTTTCTCTCCCTGTAGAATTCCAGCGCTGACCATCGAGTCCGGTTGGACCTGGGCCTCTGGGACAAATTCAGTGAACTGGCCACCAAGTGCATTATTAAGATCGTGGAGTTTGCCAAACGCCTGCCAGGTTTCACCGGCCTGACCATCGCAGACCAGATCACCCTGCTGAAGGCTGCCTGCCTCGACATCCTGGTAGGTGGGCTCCATGCCCGCCGTTGGGGTGGGTGGGGAGGAGGGGCTGGGGTGCCTCTGGGGACACCCCCGGGGCTCTGGGTCTGCTGCCTGATGGCCAGGGGCGCCCCCCCCGGAGCTGGGCAGCACCACCTACTCCCCCTGGGGTGGGGGCCCCTCTGGGTGGCCTGGGAAGCGGCCCGCAGCCCCACACCGTGGCTCCTGGGCCCTGGAGGTGTGAGGGCCCGTCACGCCCGTCCTCTGCCCAGCGCTGGCTGGGCTGGTGCCCTCGGGCAGGGAAGCTGTGGAGGTAGCAGGGGCGTGTCCCGCCTGGTGTGGGGGTGCAGGGTCTCTGGAGGAAGTTGGATGCAGGGAGAATGACGTGAGCTTTCGAGGTGTTTGAAATCATCGATTATTCTTTGTGTTACACCTTTCCTAGCTTCAGGTATAAACAGTTCTGCCAAGCAAATCCAGCTACTGTAATTAGATACACTCTCCTTGTCCTGAGGAGGACTTGGACAGGTCAGTCGTGTGGGACACACAAGTGTGTGTGTGACTTGGATGGTCCAGTCATGCAGGACACACGTGTGTGTGTGTGTCTTCCTAGGGAAGTTGGATCTCAGGAGCGAGAACAGTTACTCTGGAACCTGCAGGTGCCAGGGATCCTGAGTGTGTCATACCATCTCGTGAAATCAGAGGGTCTTGGATGAGCCTAGAAATGTTCGGGACAATGAAACGTCTGAGCTGGGCTGCCTGTCTTGTGCCCATGCCTGTAGCTGGTAAAGCTCAGCTCGCCTGATGCGGTGCACCGCAGGGACCGGCCGTCTTCCGGGTGTGGTGGGCGGGGCGCTCCTCGTGCCTCCAAGGGCGCGCGGCAGTGCGGGTCTGAGGCTCCCGGCGCGAGCGGGGGGCGTTCAGGTGTGGCCCCAAGGACGGAGCCCCGCGGGCCCCTGGGTCACGTGGGGCCCCACCTCTCGGCTCAGCCTCGCCGCAGCCAGGAGGTCCCGGGACTGGGGTCCTGACCCCGCGCCGCCCATGGGCCTGGCGCCTCCAGGCTTCGGGCTCCTGGGTCTCGCTTCTGTCCGGGTGCCGGGTGACACTTGTGATCCCTGCGCCCGCCATCCTCTGGGCAGGAGGGCATGAGGGGAGCCGGGGGGAGGGAGGGTGCCGCCTGGTGCTGAGCCAGAGCCCGGCCGCTCCCTCCCGGGACCCACGCGTCCGCCCTTCTCCGTGGAGTCAGGAGGGACGGGAGCTGCTTTCCGTGGCCTCTCCTGGCCTCAGTTTACCCACGTGTAGGGCAGGCATGGGGTCACCCGGTCCTGGGCAGTGGGTGGAACGGCCCGGGGACGGCCAGCGGCCACGAGGGGAGCGCGGCGAGACCTGCAGGCGGCTACAGGCTCTGGGCCCAACTCAGGCGGTTTTCCGTCGAGCTTTGCTGGCTTCTCGGGTGCGGCGTGGTGTTGGGGTGCAGTAGGCGAGGGTAAGCTCTAGCAGGGGCGGAGGAGGCGGGCAGACGGGGATACTCACGAGGCCCTTGGCACAGCTGGTGTCCGAGACTTGTGGCAAAGACCCAGATCCTGAAAACCTCCGCGTCAGGGGGCGTCTCTGGAGTAAGGGCGTGGCCGGCTGACTGTTGAGAAGAGGCCCTGCGGAAGCCGGGAGCGCTGCGGCCAGAGGGACAGACGGACACCCCCAGGGCGGGCTGCGCTCAGTCCCTGGAAAGGGGGTCCTGGGAGCCCCCAGGCCGACCCGGTGCTGCCCCGGCCACCAGCACGGCGGGCGTTTCTCCCGCGGGTCAGGCCGCGGAGGTCGCGCTGGGGCGGGCGGACGGTCCGAGGCCCCCATGCCCCCGTGACGCCCAGCGCCGCTTGGGGCTCGGGGGTCCGTCCAGGGAGGAGCGGTCCTGCGTGACCCTGTCCCCCTGCCCGGGACTCGGTGGAGACGGGATCCCGAGGGGAGCGGCTCCCTGTCCGTCCCCGGGTCCCTGTGAGAAAGGCCTCCGCCCGCGGGCCTGGGGTGACGAGGCGCAGCGCTCTGTGCTGTTGAGGCCCCGTCGCTGAGTCTTGGCCGACTCTGCACCCCTGGACGGCAGCCCCGGCTCCTGGCGACGCTCACTCTGGCGTCCTTAGGCCTCCTCCGGGCGAGGCTGTTGGGAGAACGGAGGCCGTCCTTGCTGGAAACCCTGGCTCAGCCCCCGCACGTCGTGCGCTCCTTCCCTTTAGCCTTCGGGCCCTCCTCAGCAGCACCTGCGCCTGTGAGCCCGCCGTGTCTGTGTGTGCGCACAGGCGGCCACGCTGTTGTCTCGAGCTGTGCTCCCAGGGCGGCCTGGAGGCTGAGAGCTGCGGTTGTAGAGGAAGCTTGGTTTCAGACTTAGCGCTTAGTAACGTGAAGTGTTTCCTTTACGATTCTTTAAGTTGGTAACTTGTTAACACACTATGTTGGATCTCTTGGGTTAACTAAAACATATTGTTAGATTTTTAAGAGTATTTTATAGTGGAACATAGATGGTTGGATGGCATCCCCGACTGAATGGACGTGACTTTGAGCCGCGCCAGGAGACAGTGCCGGGCAGAGGAGCCCGGGGCCCGCCGTCCAGGGGCCGCAGAACGGACGCGGCTGCGCAACAACAGTTGACTTGCAGTGTTGTTTGTTTGAGGCGTACAGTGCAGTGATTCGGTTATACACGTGTCCATATGTCTCTGCTCTTTTCTCACGTTCTTCCCCGTGTGTGTCATTGCAGAACCCTGAGCGGAGGAGTTCCCTCCACTGCACAGCAGATCCTTGTTGATCAAACATAGTGTGTGCACATGTTCCGCCAGACTCCTCATCGATCGCCCTCTTCCGCTTTCCCCCCACAGTCTGTGAGTCTGGTCCTGTTCTGTAAATAAGTTCTTTTGCATCATTGTTCAGATTGGACTTTTAACGGAGACCCTGTGGCGGTTTTCTTCGTCTGACTCATTTTACTCACTGTGACCATCTGTAGGTCCATCCCTGTTCCTGCAAATGGCACTGTTTCATTTTTTAAAGTGGCTGAACAGTATCCCATTGTAAACACACATACCACATCCTTATCCATCCGTCAGCGGACACAGGTTGCTTCCACGTCTTGGCTGTTACAATGCTGCTTTGAATATAAGGGTGCATGTATCTTTTCGAATTATGGTTTTCTCTGGATATACACTCAGGAATGGGGTTGCTAGATCATATGGCAGGTCTGTTTTTAGTTTCTTAAAGAACCTCCACACTGTTCTCCAGAGTGGGTGCACCAGTTTACATTCCCACCAACAGTGGAGGAGGGTTCCCTTCTCTCTGCACCCTCTCCAGCATTTATTGTTTGTGGATTTTTTTGATGAGAGCCGTTCTGGCTGGTGTGAGGTGATACTAATATCTCATTGTAGTTTTAATTTGAATTTTTCTAATAGCAATGTCAGACATCTTTCCGTGTGCCTGTTTGCCATCTGTATGTCTTCTTTGGAGAAATGTTTAGGTCTTCTGACTGTTTGTTGAGTGGGTTGTTTGTTTTGATGCTGTTAAGCGTCCTGAACTGTTGCTAAATTTGGGAGATTATTCCCTTGTCAGTCACATCATTTGCAAATATTTTCTCCCAGTCTGTGGGTTGTCTTTTCATTTTGATGATTGTTTCCTTTGCTGTGCAGAAGCTTTTGAGTAGGTGCTATTTGTTTGTTTTCATTTTTATTTCCATTATTCTGGGAGATGGATCCAAAAAAGATAATGTTGCAATTTTATATCAGAGAGTGCTCTGTCTGTGCTTTCCTCTGGGAGATTCAAGAGTCCAGTCTCAGATTTAGGGCTCTAATCCATTTTGAACTTAATTTTTGTGTATAGTGTTAAGGTATGATCTGATTTCTTTTCTTTTCTTTTTTTTTTTTTTGCATGTAACTGTTCAGGTTTCTCTGCACCATTTGTTGAAGAGACTCTTTCCAACACTGTGTAGCCTCGTCTCCTTTCATGATGGACTGATGATGGGGCATGGTTTATTTCTGGGCTTTATATTCTGTTCCATTGATCTTTATCTCTGTCTTGTGCCAGAAGATGCTGCTTTTGACGACTGTAGCTCTGTCATGTGGTCTGAAGACGGGCCTGATTCCTCCTGCCCCATTCTTCTTGTTCAAGATTGCTTTGGCTTCTGGGTTTTGTGTGTTTCTGTACAGATTGTTAGGGATTTTTTTTTTTATTCTAGTTCTGTGAAAAACTACTATTAGTAATTTAATAGGGATTGTATTGAATCTGTGGATTGCCTTGAATAGTATGTTCTATTTTGACAATTTTGATTCTTCCAATCCAAGCATGTGGTATGTCTTTCTATCCATGTATCATCATCAGTTTTGTTCATCAGCATCTTATACTTTTCAGGATATGGGTCTTTGGCCTCCTTAGATACTAGGTTTATTCCTAGGTATTTTATCATTTCTGTTGCAGTGCTAAATGGGATTGTTTCCCTAATTTCTCTTTCCGATCTTTCATTATTAGTGTGTAAATACGCAAGAGATTTCTGTGTATCTCTTTGTACACGCACCTCACTGCATGTATTGATGAGCGCTAGGTTTCTGGTAGCCACCGTAGGATTTTTTATTTATAGTGTCACGTCATCTGCGAACAGTGACACAAGTTAGTTTCTTTTCCAGTTAGTTTCTTTTCCAATGTGGATTCCTTTTATTTTTCTTCTCTGATTGCCATGGCTAGACCTTCCATAAATGCTGAATAGAAGTGGCAAGAGTAGACCTCCTTCTCTTGTTCTCAATCGTAGAGGAAAGGCTTTCAGCTCTTCACCATTGAGTATGGCGATAGTTATGCGTTTGTTGTATATGGTCTTTATTATGTTGAAGAAAATTCTGTGTCCATTTTCTGTAGAGTTTTTGATCATAAATGGGGTTGCATTTTGTCAAAAGCTTTCTCTGCATCTATTGAGATGATCATATGGTTTTTATTCTTCAGATTGTTAATGTGATCACATTGATTTGCAGATACTGAAAAATCCTTACATCTCTATGATAAATCCCACTTGCCATGGCATATGATCCTTTAAATGTATTGTTGGATTCAGTTTGCTGGCATTTTGTTGAGGATTTTTGTATCTTATGTTCACCAGGAATATCAGCCTGTAATTTTCCTTTTCTGTGATACCATACCTGGCTTTGGTATCAAGGTGACGGTAGCCTTGTAGAGTGAGTTGGGCAGTGTTCTCTCCTCTGAAACTTTTTGGAAGAGTTTCAGAAGGGTAGAGGTTAACTTTCCTCTTAACATTTGATAGAATTTGCCTGTGAAGCCATCTGGTCCAAGACTCTTGTTTGTCAGAAGTTTTTAAATCACAGTTTCAACTTCAGGATGTCTGATTGGTTGGTCTGTTCGTATTTTCTATTCCTTCCTGCTTCCTTCCATCTTCCTTTCTTCTTGGAGTTTGTCAGTTTCCACTAGGTTGTCAATTTTATCAGCATGTAGTTGCTTGTGATGATCTCTTATGGTTCTGTTTCTTTGCTGTGCATTGTACATTCTCTTTTTTCATTTCTGATCTCTCTTTTTTTTTTTTTTGGATGAACATGGCTAAAGATTTTTCAATTTTCTCTATTTTCTCAAAGAAATGGCTTTTGGCTTCATTGACCTTTGCTGTTTTTTTGTTCATTTCTATTTTTTCTGCTTTGCTCTAAGATGCTTTTCTAACTTTGAGTTTTTGTTGTTCTTTCTCTAACTGTTCTAGGTATAAGATTAGGTTTTTTGACGGGTCTTTTTTTGTTTGTTTCTTGAGGTAGGTTTGTATTGCTATAAACTTCCCTCTTAGAACTGTTTTTGCTGCATCCCCTAGGTTTTGGGGGTTGTAATGTTTTCATTTTCACTCATCTCTAGAAATTTTTTGGTTTCCTCTTTGATTTCTTTAGCAGTCCGTTGTTTAGTAACATTGCTTAGCCTCCACGTTTTTGTTTTTTACAGTTTTTTTCTTGTAGTTGATTTCTTATCTCATAGAGTTGTGGTCAGAGAAGATGCTTGATACGCTTTCAGTTTTCTTGAATTTGCATAGGTTTGCTTTGTGGCCCAGCATGTGATCTGTTCTAAAGAATGTTCCTTGTACACTTGAGAAGAATGTGTATTTGCTGATTCTGGATTAAATGCTCTATGAATAGTGTCATTTAAAGCCTGTGTTTTGTTATTGATTTTGGTGTTAGATGATCTGTCCATTGATGAAACTGAGGTGTTAAAGTCCCTGGTATTACTGTGTTACTGTTGGTTTTCCCTTTTATGGCTCTTAGTGTTTGCATTATATATTGATATGCTCCCGTGGTGGATATATATTTGCAGTTATATTTTCTTGTTGATCCTTGTGATCATGATGTAGTGTCTCTTTTTGTCTCTTATAAGTTTTTACTTTAAAGTCTATTCGTAGGATTTCTCTGGCAGTCCAGTGGTTCAGAATCCGCCTTGCAATGCGGGGGACATGGGTTCGATCCCTGGTTAGGGAACTAAGATCCCACATTGCTGCAGAGTAGCTGAGCCTGCCGGCTGCAACTACTGAACCAGCTGCTTCAACTAACACCTGAAGCAGCCAAATAGATAAATTTGCAAAACGAAAGTCTGTTTGTCTGATATGCATATTGCTCTTTCAGCTTTCTTTTGATTTCTATTTGCATGGAATACATTTTCCTATATTTGAAGTGGGTCTTGTAAACTAAATGCTCCAACCAAAAGACATAGACTGGCTGAAATGGATCAAATGGAAATCAGTCCAAATATTCACTGGAAGGACTGATGCTGAAGCTGAAGCTCCAATACTTTGGCCACCTCATGTGAAGAGCTGACTCACATGAAAAGACCCTGATGCTGGGAAAGATTGAAGGCAGGAGGAGAAGGGGACAACAGAAGATGAGATGGTTGGATGGTGTCACCGACTCAATGGACATGAGTTTGGGTAAACTCCGGGAGTTGGTGATGGACAGGGAGGCCTGGCGTGCTGTGGTTCATGGGGTCACAGAGAGTCAGACACGACTGAGTGACTGAACTGATCTGCTGTCAGTCTTTGCTGCTGCATTCAGGCATTCTCTGGTGTGACGCACAGGACCCCCTCTAGCTGCAGTGCACGGGCGTCTTCTTGCTGAGCACAGGCCCTCAGGCAGGCGAGCTTCAGTCATTGGTGCTCACAGGCTTCAGTAATTGCGGCTTGCAGGCTCCAGAGTGCGGACTCAGTAGTTGTGGCACATGGGCTGAGTTGACCCACGCGTGTGGAATCTTCCTGGAGCAGGGATCGACCCTGTGTTGCCTGCCTTGGCAGTCAGTTCTTATCCCCTCTCCCCCCAGGGAGCCCCTTCTCTTGTGACTTGATGATTAACTTCAGTGTTGTGTTTGGATTCCCTTTTCTTTTTTGTGTATCTGTTGTAGATCTTTGTTTGCGATTACCACGAGTTTCTTTTTAGGAAAAAAAATCTGAGTCGTTTGGCTGTGTCACATTAGCTACAGCATGTGGGCTGTGCGTTGCCCCAGGCAGGCTCTCTCCCTGTGGCCCCCAGACTCGCTGTGGCTTGGGCTCAGTAGGTGTGGTGCACACCCTCAGTGGGCGTGGTCAGGCCTCAGTGGGCGTGGTCAGGCCCTCAGTGGGCGTGGTCAGGCCCTCAGGTGTGGTGCACACCCTCAGTGGGCATGGTCAGGCCCTCAGTGGGCGTGGTCAGGCCCTCAGGTGTGGTGCACACCCTCAGTGGGCGTGGTCCACGCCCTCAGTAGTTGCATCGTGTGGCTTCGTTGCTCCCCAGCATATGAGCTCTTAGTTCCCCTGTGCCGTGATGCACTTAGTTGCTCAGTCATGTCTGACTCTGTGGGACCCCATGGACTGTAGCCCACCAGGCTCCTCTGTCCGTGGGGATTCTCCAGGCAAGGATACTGACGTGGGTTGCCACTACCAGGGATCAGACCTGTGTCCCCTGTCTTGCAAGATGGATTCCTAACCAATGAACCACCAGAGAAGTCTCACCATGAGGTTTTGATGTAGCATCTTAGATATAAACAAGATTTGTGTGTTTTTTAAGTTGCTGCTCTTTTAATTTCAAATGCATTTGCAGTATCCTGTTTGAGCTCACCTCGTTTCTCAGTGACTGGTTTGGTATCATGTTGTTTGGGGCTGATTTCCTATCTTTACTCTGGGTTTGCTTTTTCTGGTGAGCTTTTCCGTTCATAATTTTCATGTTTCTCATTTTGGCCTTTTCTTTCTTTTCCACTTAGAGAAGATCCCTTAGTATTTGTTATAAAGCTGATTTGGTAATGTGGAATTCTCTTAGCTTCTTCTTGTCTATAAATCATTTGATTTTTCCCTCAGATGTGAATGAGCGCCTTGCTGGGTAGGTTATTCTTGGTCGTAGTTCTTCCCTTTTATCACTTTAAAAATGTGCCACGCCCTCTGGCCTGCAGAGTTTCTGTTGAGAAATCTGCTGATACCCTTAGGGAGTTCCTTTGTGTTATTTGTTACTGTTCCTTTGTTGCTTTTAATGTTTTTTCTTTGTCTTTGACTTTTGCTGATTTGATTACTGTGGGTCTCGACATGTTTCTCCTTGTGTTGATCCTGCCTGGGACTCTGTACTTCCTGGAATTGAGTCTTTCCTTTCTCGTGTTATGGATATTTTGAGCTGTTCTATCTTCAGATACTTGCTCAGGTCCGTTCTCTCTCCCCTTCTACTGAGACCCCTGTAGTGTGAATGTTGGTACAGTCAGTGTTGTTCAGAGGTCTCTCTTTTCATGTTCTCTTTTCTTTATTCTGTTCATGGTGGTGAATTCTGTCATTCTGTGTCCAGCTTACTTTGTCTGTTCTTCCTCACTTATTCTGGTTTTGATCCCTTCTGATGTATTTTTTATTTCAGTTATTGTTTAATTCTGTTTTTTCTTCAGTTCTTCTAGCTGTCTGTTAAACACTTTTTGCACCTTTCCTATATTTCCTCCATCCTTTTTCTGAAATTGTGGGTCATCTTCACTATCATTATTCTGAGTTCTTTTTAGAGTAGGTTGCCTACTTCACTCAGTCGTTTCATCTGGGGTTTCATCTCATTACTTCATTTGGAAATATTCCTCTGATGTCTCATTTTGTCTAACTGTCTGTGATTGTATTTTCTGTCCCATGGGCTGCAGTTCTTGCTTCTGGTGGCTGAGGCTAGGAGGCTTGTCCTGGCTCCCTGACGGGTGGGACTCCAGTAGTGGGTAGACTTGGGTCTTGTCCCTCTAGGGGGAGGACTGTGCTCAGGCGGACCTGAAGCCTGTCTGCTGACGGGTTGGGCCGTGTCCCCGCCCCATGTTGCTCGGCCTCAGGTGACCCAGCTCTGGCCCCCGCGAAATGCTGGGGCTGATGGCGGCCTTCGGGGGGAGTCACGCCGGCAGGCACTCTCCAGAGTCGCTGCTGCCGAGGTCTCCGTCTCCGCGGTGAGCCTCGGACACGGGCCCGCCCCACCCCCACAGGAGACCCTGCTTTGCACAGGTCCTCGTCCGTGCCCTTCACGTAGCGTCTCTGTCTCCCCCACTCACGTGGAATTCCTGCAGTCAGACCCGCTTGCCGTCAAAGCCGGGTTCTCTGGGGGCCCCTCCTTCCATCGTCAGACCTCCAGGCTAGGACGCCTGCACGGGGCTCGGGACGCACGCCTGGGGGAGAGCGCCTGTGGTGTGGCTGTTGCCCAGCGTGTGCGTTGCCCACCCAGAGGGTATGGGGTTTGATTTTATTGTGATTCCTCCCTCCTACCATTTCATTGTGGCTTCTTTGTCTTTGGGCATGGAGTATCTTTTTAATAGATTCCAGTGTGATTTTTTTGTTTTGTTTTTGTCTTTATTTTTTTTGTTTTTTGATGATGATGATTTTTCATCAGTTGTGACTTTGGTGGTGTTGTGAGAAGGGAATTAGCTCAGGGCCTTATACTCTGCCATCTGGAGCTAATGTGTTTTTGTATGTCTTTTTCTTCCCTACCTCTTTGGTTCTCTTCTTTTGTGATTTGATGACTACCTTTATTGTTGTGTTTGGATTGCATTTTCTTTTTTGTATGTGTTTATCTATTGTATAGTTTTGGTTTATGATTACCATGATGTTTTGATACTGAAGTCTATATATAAGCAAGATGTTTTAAGTTGCTGGTCTTTTAATTTCCAGTGCATTTCCAGTATCCTGCATTTGTTCTCTCCTCTCACAATTGCTGGTTTTGATGTCATGTTTTGTGTGTGGGTGATTTCCCACCTGTACCGTATGCTTGCCTTTACCAGTGAGTTTTTCCATTCATGATTTTCACATTTCTAGTTGCAGTGTTTAATTTTCTGCTTAGAGCAGTTCCTTTAGCATTTCTTACAAAGCTGGTTTG
Organism: Odocoileus virginianus; assembly: GCF_023699985.2. NCBI lineage: Eukaryota > Metazoa > Chordata > Mammalia > Artiodactyla > Cervidae > Odocoileus > Odocoileus virginianus. The sequence continues at coordinate 5,113,851 of NC_069705.1, read as the reverse complement.
ATAGTGCTGGATGCTCTTAGCTTTTTGCTTGTCTGTAAGGCTTTTTGTTTCTCTGCCAAATCTGAAGGAGAGTCTTGCTGGGTAGAGTATCTTTGGTTGTAGCTTCTTGCTTCTCATGACCTTAAATATCTCATGTCACCCACTTCTGGTCTGCACAGATTCTCCTGGAAAATAAACTGATAACCTTATGGAGATTCCCTAGTATGTTACTTTATTGCTTTCCCCTTTTTGCTTTTAATATTGTTTCTGTCTCTTCATTTTTTCAATTTGATTACCATGTGTCTTGGCATGTTCCTCCTTGAGTTTGTCCTGACTGAGGCTCTGCACTTCCTGGACTTGGGTGACTGTTTGCTGTCCAGTGTTATGAAATTTTTCAGCTATCACCTCTTCAAATATTTTCTCAGGTCCTTCCTGTCTCCTCCTTCTGGGCCCCATATAATGAGAATGTTGGTGGATTTAGTGTTATCCCAGGGGTCTCTCAGATTGTCCTCATTTTATTCCTTTTTCTTTATTCCACAGCAATGATTTTTAACATTTAGTCTTCCAGTTTATTCATTCATTCTGCTCAGTTATTCTGCTGTTTATTCCTTCTAGTGTATTTTATTTAATTTAAGGTTAATTGCTTTATAGAGTTGTGTTGGTTTCTGCCAGACATCGATATGAATCAGCCACAGGTATACATATGTCCCCTCCCATCGAACCTCCCTGCCATGTCCCTGCCCATCCCACCCCTCTCGGTTGACACAGAGCCCCCGTTTGAGTTCCCTGAGGCATCCAGCACGTCCCCATTGGCTGTCTCTTTCACATATGGTCATGTAAGTTTCCACGTGTTTCTCTTCATGCATCCCACCCTCTCCTCCCTCCCGCCTACCGTGTCCACAAGTCTGTATGTCTGTGTTTCCATTGCTGCCCTGCAGATAATGTCATCAGTGTAGTCTTTCTAGATTCTATATATTTGCATTAGTATATGGTACTTGTTTTTGTCTCTGTGACTGACTTCACTCTGTATAACAGACTCTGGGTTCATCCAGCTCATCAGAACTGAAATGCATTCCTCTTTATGTCTGAGTAACACTTTATTGTGTATGCGTATTACAGCTTCCTCATCCATTCGCCTGTCGATGGACATCTTGGTTGCTTCCCTGTTCTTGGTATTATAAACACTGCTGCCCTGGACATTGGGGTACGTGTGTCTTCTTCAGTTTTGGTTTCCTCAGGGTATATGCCTAGGAGTGGGATTGCTGGGTTGTATGGTGGTTTTATTCCTAGTTTTTTTTAAGGAATCTCCATACCGTCTTCCATAGTGGCTGTATCAATTCACATTCCCACCAACATGCAAGAGCGTTCCCTTTTCTCCACGCCCTCTCCAGCATTTATTGTTTGTAGACTTTTTGATGATGGTCATTCTGACCAGTGTGAGGTGATATACCTCATTGTAGTTTTGATTTGCATTTCTCTAACAACAAGCAACGTTGAGCATCTTCTCATGTGTTTGTTAGCCATCTGTATGTCTTCTTTGGAGAAATGTGTATTTTGGTCTTTTTTCCACTTTTTGACTGAGTTGTTTGTTTTTCTGATATTGACTTGTATGACCTGCTTGTATACTTTGGAAATTAATCCTTTGTCAGTGGTTTCATTTGCTATTATTTTTCCTATTCTGAGGGTTGTCTTTCACCTTGTTAATAGTTTCCTTTGCTGTGCAAAGGCTTTTTTATGTTTAATGAAGCCCCACTTATTTACTTTTGTTTTTATTTCCATTACTCTAGGAGGTGGGTCATAGAGGATTTTGCTTTGATTTATGTCATCATGTGTTCTGCCCATGTTTTCCTCTAAGAGTTTTATAGTTTCTGGTCTTACATTTAGGTCTTTAATCCATTTTGAGTTGATCTTTGTGTATGGTGTTAGGAAGTGTTCTAATTTCATTCTTTTACATGTAGCTGTCCAGTTTTCCTGGCACCATTTATTGAAGAGGCTGTCGTTGCCCCATTGTATATTCCTGCCTCCTTTGTCAAAAATATGGTACCCATAGGTGCACGTGTTTATTTCTGGGCTTTCTATCTTGCTCCATTGATCTATATTTCTGTTTTTGTGCCAGCACCATACTGTTCTGATGACTGTAGCTTTGTCATATAATCTGAAGTCAGGAAGGTGGATTCCTCCAGCTCCATTCTTCTTTCTCAAGATTGGTTTGCTCTTCGAGGTCTTTTGTTTCCATGTGAATTGTGAAATTTTTTGTTCTGGTTCTGTGAAAAATACCATTGGTAATTTAATAGGTGTCATGTTGAATCTGTAGATTGCATTTGGTAGTATAGTCATGTTCATAATATTGATTCTTCCAACCCAGAGATGTGGAATCTCTCCATCTGTGTATGTCGTCTTTGATTTCTTTAATGAGTGCCATAATTTTCTGTGTACAGTTCTTTTGTCTCCTTAGGTGAGTTTATTCCTAGATATTTAGTTCTTTTTGTTGCAGTGGTGAATGGAATTGATTCCTTAATTTTTCTGATTTTTCATTGTTAGTATATAGAAATGCAAGTGATTTCTGTGTATTGATTTTTCTATCCTGCAACTTTGCTAAATTCACTGATTAGCTCTAGTAATTTTCTGATACTATCTTTAGAGTTTTCTATGTACAGTATCATGTCCTCTGCAAACAGTGAGAGGTTTAATTCTTCTTTTCCAACCTGGATTCCTTTTATTTCTTTTTCTTCTCTGAATGCCATAGCTAGGACTTCCCAAAACTGTGTAGAATAATAGTGGTGAGATTGGGCACCCTTGTATTGTTCCTGATCTTAGAGGGAATGCTTTCATTTTTTCACCATTGAGAATAATGTTTGCCGTGGGTTTATATATGGCCTTTACTATGTTGAGGTAGGTTCCTTCTGTGCCCATTTTTTGAAGAGTTTTTATCATAAATGTGTGCTGAATTTTGTCAAAGGTTTTTTCCTGCATCTATTGAGGTAATCATATCCTATCTTTCAAATTGTTATGGTGTATCACACCGATTTTGCATATATTGAAGAATCCTTGCATCCTTCAGATAAACCCAAACTGATGGTGGTGTATGAGGTTTTTAATGTGTTGTTGGAATCTGTTTGTTAGGATTTTGTTGAGGATTTTTGCATCTGTGCTCATCAGTGGTACTGGCCTGTAACTTTTTCTGTGTTGTCTCTGTCTGATCTTCTCTGTATTTTTCATTTCAGTTGCTGTGTTGTACAGCTTTTTGTTGGTTACATTGTCTAGGTCTCTGTTAAGCATGTTGTGTATGTTATTTGTCTGTTCTTCCGTTCTTTTCCTGAGATCTTGGACCATCTCAAGTACCATTACTCTGAATTGTTTTTCAGACAGATTGCCTCTCTCTACCCCACTTAGTTATTTTTCTGGGGTTTCATCTTGTTCCTTTGTCTGAGGCATATTTTTCTGCCATCTTATTTTTGCCCACATATCTGGGTTTGTGGTCGCCGTTTCCCAAGGCAGAGCTGGAATTCTTGGCTCTGATGTCTGCCCCGTGGTGGGGGAGGTTGGTTCAGGGTCTTCTGCAGCCTTCCTGGTGGGAGGGGCGGGAGGCTGCCCTGGGAGGACGTGTCAAGGGCGTGTGTTGGGCAGTTGCGGTTTCAGGACGGCTTTCGGCAGCCTGTCTGCTGCTGGGTGGGGCTGTCCTCTTGCTCATTATTTGGCCTGGGGTGTCCCAGCGCTGGAACCCGCTGCGTAGACCAGGTCTCAATGCCAGACAGTGACCTCTGGGGCGTTCGCTCCAATGGGTGTTCCAGGTCCCTCTGCCACCCATGTCCTTGTGCCCAGAGTGAGCCTCAGCCGCCCCCGCGTCTCCCCGAGACCCCCTGGAGCAGCAGGCGGGTCTGTCCACGCTCCTGTGGCCTCTGCTTTGCTGGGTCAGTGCCTGGGAGCCCTTGTGGGCCCTCTGCGAGTGGAGTCCCCAGTCCCCCCAGTCCTGTGGACTCCTGCACTCAAGCCCCGCTGGCCTTCAAAGCCAGGTGCTCCGGGGGCGGCTCCTCCCAGCGCCGGACCCCGGGCTGGGGCGCGGACGTGGGACGCGGGACTCTGACTGTCGTGAGAGAATCTGTGATCGTCCTCCAGCGTCTGGGTCGCTGCCCCTCCCGCAGCAGGCGTGGGATTCGACTGCAGTGAGGAAGCGCCGCTCCTGGCCGGCGCTGCGGCTGCCGCTCTGCCTGGAAGCGCGGAGTGTGTCAGTAGGTCCAGTCTTGCAGCCGATGCTTGTGCGCAGTTAGCTGTGACTTTGGTGTTTCCGGGAGCGGAGGTGAGCCCGGGCCCCTTCTGCTCTGCTGACGCTTCCGTGGCTGCCGGGCGCAGGGCCCCGGGGACAGGGAGCTGCGGGCCGAGTCGGCGGCCTGGACGCCGGGTGCTCCTAGTGTCCTGTTCACCTCGCCTGACGTGCCTCCCCGGGCGCTCTGAAGGCGCCTCCCCCAGCGCTGACCTCAGGCAGCCCCGCGCGGCAGGTCTCCCGGGCGGCCGCTGTCCCCAGGCTGGCCGGCCCCTCCTGTGTGCCGCGGCCTCATCTCAGCGCAGCCCCCGGGAGTCAGACACTCCGGTCAGGACCTGCCCTTGATGGCCGGGCAGTCAGTGCAGAGAACGTGGCGGTGAACACGTGTTTTCTTTGCCAAAACACTTAGAAACCCCTGGACTTCATACGCCCCTCGCAGGGGGTTAGCAGGTGGGAGAGGTTCCTCAGAAAGTGGGTGGATGTTCGCTCCTCCCCGCCGTGTGGCGCGCTGCTGAGGGGACAGCCGGGGCGTTCTCCGCCAAAGCTCGTCTCGGGCGCTGGGGGCCCCGGAAGCCCCGAGCGCAGCGCCGCGTGGAGAGAGCAGGCGGGAGGGGTCGGGTCGGCCGCGGCGGTCCCTGCCCTGGGGCAGAGAGAAGCCAGACGCGACTGTGAGCCCGCGTTCCCGCGGCTCGGACGGTGGAGGGACCCCTGGGGTGAAGGTCCAGGCAGCCGTGTCACATGGGGCGGGTGCATCCCGCCGTGATCCCCGGGTGTGCGCACGACCCGCAGCAGGTGAGCTGTCCGTCGTCTGTGACGCCGCCCCAGACTGAGCCCCTGAGGACAGACTCGTCCCGCAGTCCCTGCTGGCGGGAGCTCACGGCGGAGCTCTGGGGGCTGGCCTTGGGCACTCGGGGGGCTGCCTCATCTGCAGGCCTGACCAGGGCTGCCGGCCGCTTCCAGGCTGGCTCATCACTTGCCCGGAGCTGCAGCTGCTGCGGAGCAGAGGGTGGGGCCACTGGTGCCCCGGCAGCCGCCTCCCAGGACGGGCCTCAGGGGGGCGGCGAGGAGGGGCCCCCACGCCTCCCGTGGCCTTGTCACAGGCCGGCTGTCCCCTGCGCCCCGTCTCGGGCAGGTCACCGGGGGGACCTGGGGCGGGAGAGCTGGGGCGCAGGGGCGCGGACAGGCCGCCTGCCCACCCCCAGGGCCCTGCTCGGCGCCCCGAGGAGGGTGGCCCACGTGTGGGCGCCGTGCCCCCTGCAGAAACCTCCGGGGCAGGCCCCTCCGCGGCAGGCTGGCCTGGCGGGGGCTGCACCCTCAAGAGGGGCTGGGTGTGCCGCCGGGGCTGTCGTGGGACTAGCCGGGGCTCCGGGCTGTGGCTCCGGGGCGCACGCCCTCCCCCGGTCCGCTCTACTTGGTCAGCCGTGTCGGGCTCCCAGGGGGGAGAGGCCGCAGGACAGAGTGGAATCGCTGCATCAGAACCCGCTTGTCGTCTGGCCTGAGGAGTGAGGCCCTGCAGGGTGGAGCGGGCCCCGGGGCGCTGCGTCTGGACGCGGGTTTCGGGGGAGCCTTGGGCGGCTTGCGGACCCGGGGGGCTCTTGTGCGCGTCAGCTGCAGAGGCTTGTCTGGCGCCTGTTGGTCCCACGGGAAGCGAGGGTAGAGGCCCTGCGGCGGCCCCTCCCACCGGGCCCCGCCTGGCGTGTGCCCTCGGCCGGCGCCTCACCTCCTGGGGCTTCCTCGGGAGCGAAGGCCCGTCCGTGACGGCAGGGGCCCCGGCCAGGAACCCGGAGGTGGGAGTGCGGTGCTCCGCTGACCACGCCCGTCTGAGCACCCCTCCGGCGGTGTGACGGGGGCGCCGCGCTCTGTCTCCAGGCCGCCAGCTGCCGCTCCCAGGGTGGCTGCTTCTCCAGGAGACCCCGCCAGGCCGAGCCCCCTCCCGGCCCTGGGCCTGCCCTGCTGCCCCTCGCTGGCTCAGCCTGCCCCCTGGGGTCAGGGTCTCCGGGGCGGGGGACCAGCCCCAGCTCAGCCCAGCCTTCCTGAGCCCCCGAGCCTCTGGTCTGTAAGGAGCGTTCTCAGCCCGCCAGCTTGGCGGCTAGCATAAGTGGAGAGCAGGTGGAGCGCTGACTTGGCGCTGGGCGCTTCCTCAGTGTAAATGTTAGCCTTGTTCTTTCTTTTTTGGTAGACTAAGCTCTTTAAAAAAAAAACTCTTCTTCCTCTTTTTATCCCCAACACCTGGCACAGTGCCTGGGACATAAGTAGGTACTCAGTAAAATGTTTACTTGAGTCAAATGAATCACTTTTAGCATAAACAGATATTTCTCAAAATTTCTCGTGTCCTATTTATTATCCCCTAAATAAGGTTTCGCCCTTGTTTTGACATGTGTGGTCTTTTGGAGGAAGAGCTGGAGCAGCGTTCACACCCAAGTGGGGTGGGGGGGTGCTCGTCCACTCCGGAGCCCTTGGAACCTTCCTGGGATTCCCTCCCTGGGTCCCCAGGGAGGCTGTAGGGCCAGGCCGTTTTGATGATCCAGACATGCTTTCCTCCCAGATTCTCAGAATCTGCACCAGGTACACCCCAGAGCAGGACACCATGACGTTTTCGGACGGACTGACGCTGAATCGGACCCAGATGCACAACGCTGGCTTTGGCCCTCTGACCGACCTAGTGTTCACCTTCGCCGGCCAGCTCCTGCCGCTGGAGATGGACGACACGGAGACCGGCCTTCTCAGCGCCATCTGCCTGATCTGTGGAGGTACCACCACCCAGAGCACCCTCGCGAGAGCCCATGGAGAGCACTCACACTCGTAAATTATGGGAGATTCTTCACCTCCACTTGGGAGTTATTTTGCATGGAAAAGGACATGTGGATAAAACTAGGCATGCATGCTTAGAGTTTGTTGCATTTTTCCATATTATTATAAGTTAAAGGCATTTGGGGTTTTCCTGCTCTGAAATACCAGAATGCTTCTGCATTGCCACAGCTGCTGTTTGAAAGGTAGGATCAGACCCTCTTAGCGTGACTTGCCTGGGGATGTTCTGAGGATGAGTCAGGGAGCCTGCTGGTGCTGCTTGCCAGGGCGGGGGCTGGGGGTTGGAGGCCTGGCGTGATGCCCTCACCGGCCCACAGGAACCCGAAACAGGGTGGTTAAGGAGCTGCTGCCTTTAATTGGGGGCTGGTTTACCTGCATTTTAACCATCTGGGTCAGGTCTCCTTTAATTCAGTTCAGTAGTGACACCTCCTGGTCACGAGCAGTAATTCTCTGCTGGGGATAAAAGCCACCAGCCTTCCAAATGTGGTTTGACCAAGGACAGTCATTTTCAAGTATCACAGCTTAAAACGGGCGTGTGTGCACTCAGTCACGTCCAATTCTTCTGTGACCCCTTGAACTCTGTCCTCCCAGGCTCCTCTGTCCATGGGATTCTCCAGGCAAGAATCCTGGACTGGGTTGCCATTTCCTCCTCCAGGGGATCTTCCAGACCCAGGGGTGGAACCCGTGTCTCCTGCGTTGGCAGGCACGTGCTTTAGCACTGAGCCGCCAGGGAAGCCCAGATCAGCTGCGCTCACACACCTTCAAACGTGTTTATGGGGTCGAGTCACCAGATTATACGAGGAGGCGGGGGCGTGGGCAGGGCTCGTTCTGTCCTGACCTCAATTGTTTAATACCTTGCTTCTGGAATCTAGACCGCCAGGACCTTGAGGAACCAACAAAAGTAGATAAGCTACAAGAACCACTGCTGGAAGCACTGAAAATTTACATCAGAAAGAGACGGCCCAGCAAGCCTCACATGTTCCCAAAGATCCTGATGAAGATCACAGACCTCCGCAGCATCAGCGCGAAAGGTACGGCCTGTCCGCACCCAGCCTTTTTAGAAACCCTGGGTTTTAATGCTGGGCGTTTGACAGCCAGGTACCTTTCTGTTATCACTTTGGAATTCATTTTTCATTCAAGTCAAAAGGAAGGGTGCCTCCTTTTAAACCTCATACCTTAGCCCACGCAGTGATTTTAGCAGATTATGAGAATAGCTTTACAGTTTCATGTGACTTAAGTGATTAGAAAAAGCATTTCCAAGAGAACATACTGAATACTGGATGACTGGCTTTGTCATTTACTCGTTGCATACGCTTCATTCCAGCTTTCTGCACACACTCCGGTTTGTTTACACTTAATTCCAGTTTTTCCTGGTCACCCAAACCCCAAGAAGAAATGAGTGGTGCTTCAGGTGCCCGTTGGGGTCATGTCTGTCTGTCAGGCTGGCCGCCCCCCTTGGGGCACAGGCGGGTGCGCTTGTGCGCCCCTGAGACGGGGCGTTTTCTCCCCGGAGAGCTGTGACTGTTCCTGCCTAGCGATTCCAGTCTGTAGGGCAGCTGGGGCGGTGGCAGGCGTGCATGGAGCCACAGGCCGGCTGCCCTGGGGACCAGTGAGCAGGGGGCGGGTCCCGTTTCAGAAGGTGCTCAGCAGCACAGCACTCGCGTCTGACCAGCAGTTTGGGCCCCCGCGCCCTTCTCGGAGGCCTGGGAGGACGTGGAGAGGCCTCCAGCGCCAACTGCGGGCGTGCTGAGGGCTTGGACTTGAAAGCTGCCGGCCCCGCCCCCGCTCCCCGCTCGCCCGGCAGTGCTCACGCGTCGTCCACACGTGGGGCTCAGGCGCTTGCGACGCGGTCGGTGCCGCTGAGGCAGTTTTCCGGGTGGTAGTTAGCGTGAGGGATTTTACCCGCGTCTCCTGCCTTGCAGGCAGATTCTTTACCGAAGCCCTGCAGTGTCCAGGAGCCGCAGGTACCGCGCGGCCCCGCCTGGGGCTGCTGGCGGTCTCGGGGGCCCCTCAGGTCCTGGCCCCGCTCCCGGGCAACTGCTGTCCTTTCGCTGGCTCTCTTCGAGAGATGCTTCCAGTCTCTCAGCAGGAGCTTTTCTTTGTCAGTGCCGCTGAGTACACACACCCCCGTATTGTTTCTCAGAACTGGCTGAGTCTGGAGTCGATCACATGTCCCGTCCTCCCGTCTCCGCTGCTGCCCGCAGAGGGAGCAGGAGTGTCTGAGAGGCGCCCCGAGCTCCCCCACCATGAGCGGCTGAGGGCGGACCCGGGCATCCCTCTCTGTCTACCGGCTTCTGTTCTCTTTCTAAAAGGTGCGGAGCGTGTAATTACCTTGAAGATGGAAATCCCTGGCTCGATGCCGCCGCTCATTCAGGAAATGCTGGAGAACTCTGAAGGACACGAGCCCTTGACCCCCAGCTCCAGCGGGCACACGGCGGAGCCCAGCCCCAGCGTCTCCCCCAGCTGCCTGGAGCCCAGCGGCGTCGGCCAGTCTCCGCTGCTGCAGTGAGACACTTTCTAGCTACTCCAGCGTTCCCCAGTACCTTCACTCCTGGGATTTAAAATGCAAGGAAGAAACATTTTTACTGCTGCTTAGTTTTTGGACTGAAAATATATTAAAACTCAAGAAGGACCAAGAAGTTTTCGTATGTATCAATATATACCCCTCACTGTCTAACTTACCTAGAAGTACAAACTTTTTAAATTCTAAAAATCAGCCATTTCATGCAACCCAAAACGAGTTAAAAGCTTCTGTTTTCCTCTTTGAACACGCGAGATTGCATGGCAAAGACCCAGTCCCCACGGTACACCCTGGCCGTGTTTCCGAAGACTCTGTACATACAGCGGCGCGGCTCTACGCCTTTCGTGTCCCACTCCAGGGAACCAAGGCCCACGGTCGTGGAGCGGATTACTGTGCGTGTCCAGTTAAGGGAGGGTCAAAAGGATAAGTGTTTTGCTTTCACAGAACAATCAAGACATCCAGGTAAGGAAGTGGAGTATTGTAGTGTGATGAGATAAGGCTAAAGATACTCTAATTCAGTTAGTGTAGACGCTTGTCCTTGCTCTCCGATGCTCTCAAACTGCGTCTCTCATTTCCTGTTGCCCAGTAAATGTATCCAGATTCACTGCCGTGAGCAGAAGACTTCTCTATCAGTGTAACTGCCAGTTCAGTTATCAAACGTCATTTGTTCAATTGTTGATGTCACTTTAAATTAAAAATGGTTTAATACTTGTTTAATGACATAACTACACAATTTTTTTAAAAAGATACATTTTTACAGTGATAGCCTCCAAGGCAGCAACACTATTCAGTGTTAAGTTTTTGTTTACCTGTTCACAAGCCATCACGGAGGTTCCATGGGGTGACGACGGGCCGGCCTGCCACCTGCGCCAGGTAACTCTGTGTCCTGAGAGGGAAGGGCTGACCCCCCAAGTCACGGGAGGACAGTCTGCATCCGCTGGCCTGGGTCAGCCGCTATGAAGCAGGGTGGAGTGGTTAACAGATACAAGTGTCAGTTTCTTAGGTCTCATTTAAGCACTAGTGGAATTTTTTTTTTTTTTGATATATTAGCAAGTCTGTGATGTACTTTCACTGGCTCTGTTTGTACATTGAGATTGTTTAACAGTGCTTTCTATGTTCATATACTGTTTACCTTTTTCCATGGAGTCTCCTGGCAAAGAATAAAATATATTTATTTTAAAGGTGTATGGGAGATTTTACTGCACATTCATCTTAGTCAAGAGACAGAGAACACAGTTCCATTTTTAATGTTTAAATTTCATTTCAAAAAGCAGGTCTGTAATCTGCAATCATGACAATTAAAATCTGTGCTAATGCACAAGTCTATAACAATTCTACAAGCCAATCAGACAGTACATGACATTTCAATGAGTAAAAAAGAGCATAAAACTGTATGTGTAAGAACAAAATGTTAAAAGGCCTACCACAATAATAAAAAACCATCAATTACATCATCACATTAAAATAAGCCAGATGTACAAAAGTCTGAGACAGAAAAGACAAAAGGACAACACAAGTTATCTGCCGAGAACTGTTTCTGTGCTCTGTGGGCACTTAGTTAAACATTGCAAAATCAACATCTTCTTCCTCATCAGAGTCTGCAAAATATTTTACTTCCTTCCTCGCCCGGCCGGTCCGTGGCAGCGACGGCGGCTCGGCAGTGAGGTCTGAGGGGAAGAGGTCCACATCTGAGTCCTCATCAAAAGAGGTTTTCTTCGGCTTCTGGGTTTGTTTTTTTTTTTTTAAAAAAAAAAAAAAAATAGAAAAAGGACTAATTATTCCTTCACTTATTTGGGGACATACTGAAAATAATGGTTCTTGTAAGATCAAAACTATAATGCTAAGTTACTTAAGTGTGAGGCCCATTACCTAATCCTCTATAATATTATTTACCACCATAAACTTATGTTACCCAGCAACTATGCACAGAAAAGTAAAAATTCAACTTACTGCTAAGTACCTATCAATTCATGAGAAGACAACAAGACTGCACAGTAGGTTGTGCACAAGGTAAGTTTATAAAAACGCTGAGAACAGTCACCAGCAAGGACCACAGTCCTAGCAGACGACTGGGTGGAAAAGGTCAGTGTAAAGAACACCACACAGCTAAAGGCATCTGTTTGCATTTTTAAGTTTTAAAAGGGGGGCATTTGATGTTATTAATTTACCCAAAAGAGACAGTGTACTTCTGGAGAAGGGTCAAACTAAAAATGAGTTCAAGTTAGAAAATCAAATTGGTCCTTGTCAAATCAAGTTGCAAAAAAGAAATAGCTTTTATTTGATCCTGAAAACTAGTATTTCAGTTAAGGAAGCATGTAACTTCTGCCATTGGAGGAAATGGAGTACTCTTAAGTAGGCTAATTTATGTGACACTTGTATCTAAGAGATGGTCCTGATTATATAAATTTTATACCTAGATAACTTTTTAACCATAAATAAGCCCCCTGTGGATAAGAGATGCTGGGTTAAAGCTATAACAAGACATCACAGTAATAAGCAAGCTCAGCCAGTTACACATCATCTTAAAACCGTACATTAAAAAGATGCTATTACCTTGCTGGGTGGTTTGGAGGTCTTCCTGCCAGGATTGTAATCACCTTCGTTTTCAGAGCCAGATGCTTTCCTTTTCTTTGCCCCTCGGCCTTTACCTTAAAATGATACAAAGCGGTTTTTCTCCCAAAATTAAGTACAGGATAAAAAGATAAATGCCAGAACACACTTTCCTTCTTTGGGCATGCCCAACTGGCCCTGCAACCCTGATCTCTTAATATGACTGATGCAGAAAAAGTCTGTCACCATCACTTAGTCATGCCAACCCCAGAACATAAGAGTATTTCACAAATACATTTAAACTAATGGGAATGTCCTAGTGACAGATTTTAGTGACCAAGCCCCCGAATACATAAAACATCTGCACATCCCGTGGTGCCTGGACCTGAAACAAAAATCTTAACAGTATGTGGTGTTTTGTAAAAATCAGTTCCTAACTTGCCACAGACCAGTACTTTTAAAAGTATAATGTGAATCACTAGGAAAGATGATATATATGGTTTAAATGCTTCCTCTAAATTTTACTTATCGCACTAGTAACAACCAGTTGCATATCCCATTTTAAGCAGCACAATCCTAAAGTATCACCCCAGCATTAGTCATGGGAGCACCTGTCAACTCTCCACATTCCTTCTCAGATTAGAATCACCCCCGTGTAGCCTAGTTTTTTTCATCTACCTCATTCTCATCGGAGGAGGAAAGCGAAAAGGTAAAATATGAATGGTTACCAAATGTTGCTACAGTGACTCCAGAGACAGAAAATGGCAACTCTAACTAAATTTTTTACAGTTCAGGAGTTATGGCTAGACTGTATGGTAAGGAAAGATTGCTAAATGGCCTTGGGACGGCACTGAATGGGTCCACTTCCCGTGCCCGTTTCTCCCCGGCCCCCGTTCCCCCTTGGGGCCAGGTATAATCTATGTATCTCCTTACCCCAGTCACCACTTTAAGAAATAGACATGCTGACGGCAGTATCAGAACAGCTACCCTTAGAGAAACCACGTCCTACATAGAAAACACCACTGATGACCACAGCTCCTCTTCCTGGAGAGGAATTGGTGCTGTGCCCGGGAGGGGCCCTGAGGACAGCTGTTTCCACTCCCGGATGAGGATGGGGCTCTGCCTGCCAGTCCTTGCTCCAGCCTCCTGCAAGGAGTCCCACATTTTAACAGGAGCCCTCACCCCTTTTAAGGAATGGCTTCCAGTGAGTCCCCTGCAGGGGGTCTTTGACCCATTCTCCGGTTGCAAGAAAGGTCTTTGTTTCACAAATCAAGAAATTGAGACTCAAACTGACTGGACCAAACTGCTACATACTTGCTTAGGATTCTAATTGAGCACTGATCCTTAGAACATTGTTTACTGAAGAGTAAAGCTACTTAAAACAGGTACCCAGTCTCTCTAAACTCAATGAGTCAAGAAAGGAACACTTTGCACATGGAATGTGCCAAAGATGGTTACACAAAGATTATCCTCACCTTTTGGTGCTGTTTTCTTTGGAACACCGAATTCAGAATCCGAGTCAGAGTTCACAGACTCTACTTTCTTCTGTTTGGGGGCCCTCTTGGGCTTAGGGGCTGTATCTAAAGACGGTCTTCCTATTAAACAAATATCCATTTCACAGATCAATGTAATGTACTCAGCAACAGCCCAAGCTGAACTGAACCCCACAATGACGGGAGTTCTCACTGATGTGGAGCTGAGCGACCTTAGGTGATGAAATGGTTTCTCTCACCTGCTGCCAGTGCAAGGCAAATAACTGCTCATAGGGGACAAAATGCTTTCTATTATACGTAACTTACCTTTTGATAATTCAAGTGACGTGTTAAACCAGGGCCATTAAAATGAGTGAATGAAGGCGAGAATAGGTCACCCCCATTCGCCTGAGCCGGAGCCTCAGGGCGGGTGGATGCTGGCTGTGCTGGCCTTTAACACTGAACTCTTGTTGGGTTTCACAGGAGTGAACAGCTTGAGGAAGGAAACAGGCTGATCACTGGGAGGGGAACTGGCTGCACGTGTTCAGGGTTGCTCTCAGATGTTCCATCAAGACAGGATGCTCGCAAGGAAGCTGAGGGCCTGTCTCGGTCTCAGCGCCCCAGAAGCCCCCTGACCCTCACGCACACTGCAGTTAGGGCTGTCTGGGAGGCGATGAGGGCAGCTGGGAACGGGTAGGGTGTGGAGCCTGGCATCACTGAACGGTTAACCGCACGAGAAATCTGACAGCCGGTATGAAACCAGAGTGAGCTAGCCTGAGGGCAGGAGCCCTGAGACCCGCGCCACCAGCCCGCCCCACGACCAGTGTCCGGGCACAGCAGCGCTGGAGGAGCTCCTCCCGTGAAGAACGAGAGCCGAGGGCAAGCGGGCGAGAGGCCCGTTGGCCAGACAACTTCTCACCGCGGTCCTGGTGTGTGCGGAGGAAGCAGGGCCTTTCTTTGCCTCTCTGCCCTCTGATACATGTGTGTCTACAAGGGTGGGATGTGTGCCGCCCTTTTCAAATGCTAAAGGTACATTCCAAACTGTTTACTGACTTGCTGGCTAAGTAGTGAAGCTCTTTTAAACATGGAGCACTAACTCTGACCTCCCCTTCAAGAGATGTGCCTTAGTGCTAGTAACAGATTCATGACTCAACTCACATCAGCCTGTTGATAAACAACCTAAGGCTATGGAAAAAGAGACGCTACCCGACTCACAAAAAAGGACCCCATAAAGCGACCAGCGGCTCCATGGGACGGGTGAAGGCAGGCCCCAGGCGACAACACGACCAGCTGCGCCAGGCCAGTCTCACTACAGGAGACCTGTACTGGAAAGCTCTTTTGATAACAGCACATGTGATTATAAGAGCTTTAAAATGAGATCTGACCGACATTTTAATAATTACCTCAGTAGTTGAGAAAACCGGAGGGATTCTCTGTATGTACATTTATACATTAGAGCTGTTTTCTATTGAAGTACTAGTGCAATTCGTTTCAAATTGTATTAAAGTTCCTTTAAAATCAACTATATATAAAAATATCAACTATATATGACTACAACGATGCTTGACAAAAATAAATATAAGTACATACCCTTTTTAGCAGCTACTGTTTTACTTGGAACTTTTTCTGTTTGCTTCAGACCAAATGATGGTGAAAATACAGAAGCAGAATCTTCTTCATTACTGTCAAATTTAGCTGAATCTAAAAATTAGTTATTTTTTTCAGTGAAGAGATTCTATAAGGACCACTAAGTAGTTAAACTTTATTTTTACTGATGACATCTCTAGCTAGATAATAAATCTTTATATTTTGTGATCATATAATCCACAATATACAAACAGCAGAAATAAAAATATTACAATGTTGTATTTCAAAAATGTTAACTCTGTAAAACCACATAGAAATGCAGAGTAATAAAAATTCTTAATACTCCCAAATGCTAATCATTTAAAACTGATCAATTTAAAAATACTGATTTTAAAATGAGATATTTAATAAAAGTTCTCACTGTGATTATTTTAGTATATACACAGCTAATTAACCATTTCAGGAATATCAATAACATTCAACATTTTTACATCCTTAAAGTTTAATTTAAAAGGCAAGTAGGTACCTTCAGTTTACTTTTACACTCAATTTAATCGGTTTTTCCCTCCATCCTTCCTTTCCTCAAACCAAAAAGGCAACTTGAATGTGAGTGAGATTTTTATAATAAATGGCTGTTCTGACAGGCTTTCAAAAATGCATTAGAACATGTACCAGATCTATGTCTGTCTGTCCACATGTATGACATCACCAAATGGTCAGTAGTGAAATCAGATTGATGATACTCTCTGTGGCCAAAGCAGCAGCTCTACATCCGCAAAAAGAAGACCTGGAGCTGACTGTGCTCAGATCATCAGCTCCTTATTGCAAAATTCAGGCTCCAACTGAAGAAAGCAGGGAAAACCACTAGGCCATTCAAGTACTACCTAAATCAAATCTCTTATGATTATACAGTGGAGGTGACAAATACATATAAGGAATTAGACCTGGTAGAGTGCCTGAAGAATTATGGAGGTTTGTAACCCTGTACAGGAGTCAGTGATCAAAACCATCCAAAAGAAAAACACAAGAATGCAAAGTGTTGTCTGAGGAGGCTTTAGAAATAGCTGAGAAAAGAGAAGCAAAAGGCAAAGGAGAAAGGGAAAGACACCCAACTGAATGAAGAGTTCCAGAGAATAGCAAAGAGAGCTAAGAAAGTCTTAAGTGAACAATGCAAAGAAATAGAGGGAAACCAGAGAATGTGAAAGACTAGAGATCTCTTCAAGAAAACTGGAGATAAGGGAACATCCCATACAACGATGGGCATGATAAAGGACAGAAATGGTAAGGATCTAACAGAACAGATTAAGAAGAGGTGGCAAGAATACATAGAAGAACCACACAAAAGGTGATCTTTAGTGGCCCAGATAACTGCAGTGGTGTGCGTTCTCTCACCTGGGACCAGACACCCTGGAGTGTGGAGTCCAGTGGCCCTTAGGAAGCATCACCATGAACAAAGCCAGCGGGGTGACGAACTCCAGCTGAGCTACTTAAACCCTAAGTGACAACGCCACTAAAGTGCTGCGCTCAGTATGTCAGCAAATTTGGGAGACTCAGCAGTGGCCGCAGGGAAAGGTCAGTTTTCATTTCAATGCCAAAGAAGGGCAGTGCCAAAGAAAGTTCAAACTACCACAGAATTTCACATGCTAACAAGGTGATGCCCAAAATCCTTCAAGTGAGGCTTCAGCAGTATATGAACCAAGAACTTCCAGATGTACAAGCTGGATTTAGAAAAGACAGAGAAACAAGAGATCCAATTGCCAATGTTCATTGGATCATAGAGAAAGCAAGGCAATTCCAGAAGAACATCTTCAGTTTCATTAACTACACTAAAGCCTTCTGACTGTGTGGATCACAACAAACTCTGGAAAATTCTTAAAGAGATGGGAATATCAGACCACCTTTCCTTTCTACTGAGAAACGGTTATGCAGGTTAAGAAGTAACAGTCAGTGCCAGACATGGAACAATGAACTGGTTCAAAACTGGGAAACGAATACGTCAATCCTGTATATTGTCACCCTGCTTATTTAACTTATATGCAGAGTATATCATGAGAAATGCTGGGCTGGATGAAGCACAAGCTGGAAGCAAGATTGCTGGGAGAAATATCAACAACCTCAGATATGTAGATGATACCACTCTAATGACATAGAGTGAAGTGGAGCTAAAGAGCCTTTTGATTAGGGTGAAAGAGGAGAGTGAAAAAGCTGGTATGAAACAACTTTCAAAAAATTAACATCATGGTATCTGGTCCTATGACTTCATGTCAAATAGATGAGGAAAAGTGGAAACAGGGACATTTTATTTTCTTGGGCTCCAATCACTGTGGGTGGTGACTGCAGCCATGAAATTAAAAAGCACCTGCTCCTTGGAAGGAAAGCTGTGACAACCCTAGGCAGCATATCAAAAAGCAGAGACATAACTTTGCTAACAAATATCTGTATAGTCAAACTATGGTTTTTCCAGTGGTCATGTATGGATGTGAGACTTGGACCATAAAGAAAGCTGAGCACCAAAGAATTGATGCTTCTGACCTGTGGTGCTGGAGAAGACTCTTCAGAGTCCCTTGGACAGCAAGGAGATCAAATCAGTCAATCCTAAAGGAATTCATTGGAAGGGCTAATGCTGAAGCTCCAATACTTTGGCTACATGATGTGAAGAGCAAACTCACTGAAAAAGACCCTGATGCTGAGAAAGACTGAGGGCAGGAGGATATGGGGGCAACAGAGGATGAGATGATTGGATGGCATCACTGATTCAATGGAGATGAGTCTGAGCAAGCTCCAGGACATAGGGAAGGACAGGAAAGTCTGGCGCACTGCAGTCCATGGTGTCACAAAGAATCAGACATACCTTAGCAATTGAATGATGATAGTCTACGTGTTTATCTAGCTACATGAATGTGTATTAAAAAAATGGAAAATAGTAAGTCAAATAAAACTAGATTTGTTTTGACCTTAGAAATTCTACACACAAATGTAGGCAATTAAAAAAAGTATGCACACTGATTAAATTTGCTACTATGAAGGTTTTGTCTTATAGCTACTAGAATTTAGTAAAACAAATTGGCATATTGGTAGGCTTGTAGCTTTAAAAATCCTGTCATAAACCTACTCTCATTGCCATGAAAATTTTCAGCCTTCTAACGTTTCTGTCTATACTTTTTTCACCTTAAAACACTCACACTCCTCACCCCTCACCCACACAAACACGTCAGCACCTGCTTCTCTCCACCTAAATGCTTCCATAATGCCAACATTGACCATTCAGTTGGAAATCACATCAGGAAAAAATAAACCTTATTACACTGAAGAAAATGTAAAGAGAAAGTAAGTTTACTACTCATAAAAGAAGCCATAGCAATAATATGTAAATAACCAATGAAAAGATGAAATGAGCATACCATCTTCTGACTTCTGAGAGTATGAAGGAAAAGAGAAGAGAGTCCCAAAATCCTGACTCTTCTTGTCATGGGAAGACTTTCTATTAAAGAGAAAGAAATTAATCACCACTTAAGCCATGGTCTCAACCTTGAGAATGTATATATAATATGTATTGCAAGGTTATAATTACAGAGCAGTTTAGCTCTCACGTGTTTCTCTTTGTAAAACACAGGGCACCCAAACTCCTTTTTGCTCTCTCATAAGCATTAGTGTGCATACACAGAGACAAGACAAAACAATCACTTAACAGAAAAGCAAAAGTTCCAAGTTAATCAAAATACCACAGTTTTATGGTTGATAGAACCACTTCAGAATTTAACATCAGTAAATTATTGGCAAAAATCCAAGAAGAGTGTCAGTTTCTGTCGGAGGCGGCAATAATCTGATTTCTCATACTTCACTGCATGTGGTAAAATACTTCCTTAAAAATCTGAAATAGTTGACAAATTTCATATCCTACATGTTACCTGTTCCCAAGCACCAGAGGCAAGAAAAGTCAACCATGACGAAAGCACAGGAGCTAAAGTAAACCTCCCGATTCTGGAGACTTCATAACTTTTCTCTGAACCAAGGTTGTCAAGTTATGTCCCACACACCTGCTGCCTAATTTTTTAAATGGAATTTTACAGGAACACAGCTACACTCATCCATTCACATATCATTTATGGCTGCTTTTTTGCTACAGTGGCAGTACTGAGTAGTTCAAAAGACCATATGGCCTGCAAAGCCTAAAATGTTTACTATTCCAAATTTTTATGGAAAACATTGGCCAACCTATGCTCTCAACTATAACTATTGCTTATGTAAACAGCTGCAATAATAACCAGATTTATTCCTTCAATGAGGAGGGCCTCACCCAGAATGGTAACAGTTTCCTGCTACTTACTGTGAGATTTGACAGATGCCAAGACACATGACCGCACCATGTCACAGAAGGGCTGTTGCTGTGTTACTTACTCTGGAATAGCTTTTGATTTGCCTGGTGAGAATGTGTATTCATCTTTATCTAGGCCATCTGAAGGAACAAATTCATCTTCTCCATCATTTGTTATGGGAGATGCTTTAACTTTCAATTCCTCTAAATCATTATTGTCATCATCATCATCAGCATCATCCTCCTCTTCTTCTGAGAAATCAAATGTATACTTTGGCCGTTCAGCTAGGACAAAAATAAAAATGACTTTAAACCCAGCTTTATCAAATTGAAATATTATTTCAAACCATACACTTGAAAAATAATTCAGTGGTCTCTGAAAACATGCAAGAGAAAAAGACAAGCATTAGAGAATAAAAGTGCCCCAGTTTGGCCTTAGTTACTCAGACAGTCTTAACATCTAGCCTGCACTCCCAGGAGGCTCTGGGGTCATGCTTAGGTGTCCAGAGAACGTGACATGATCCTGATGAGATCATCAGGATGCTGCTTTTCATGCTTAAATGTTACTGCGAACAGTGAGGAAAGGAGACATGGTCACTGTAAAAGTGACTACTAATATGTGATTCTCCCATTTCTGCAATTACAAAAGACAACTTGTATATCTTTAGAAAGTGCTTTCTCTTAACTTCTTACATAAAAACTTCTATCATCTCTCTTCACAGTAGTTTTACCATGAAATAATAAAGATAGTAATTTTTCAGATGAATGAGGAGAAACAGAGTTAAGATCTCAATATATTAGCAAAATAATATAACACATAAAAAAGCACCCACTATGGAGAAGGGCACACTGGTATAATGCAAATAAGCTATATTATAATTTCTAGCATATACTATGGAATAAAATTTTAAAGTCATTTGGATGCTATGCAACTTAATACTTCATTTTAAATGTATGGGGAAAGCCTACATACAATTTTAAAGCTGTTAATTAATTTTCATGTAACTTGATACAGTATTAAAGTTCACCTCTGAATTAATGCAACATTGTAAATCAACTATAGTCTAACAAAAAAAATTTTTACCTCTGTCATACTACCTATGTACTTTAGGAAAAGAAATTCAATTACTTAGTGATTGAAGGTCTGAAATATAAAAGTATCTCCCAAAGAAAACAATCAGAATGTTTTTTCATTTTATGTAAATTAGGACTTAAAATTTGAGAAGAACCTATAAAATAAGACACTCATCAGTTTTTAAGTATTTGAAGACTTCAAATTAATAAATATTCAGAAAGGATCAAATCACATGCTTAATACTAATATACACTAGCAAAATGGGATTCTACAACCTAAACTCTGGCACTGCAATTATCTAAATAATGCTGTGTGCATATGAACCAGACTATAAGGTAGGGAAATTTCTCATGACATGAGAGAGAGACGACACAACACAAGGAAACCGACGCAGCACTGCCTGTGGACCCGTCACTGCCAGTGGCCTACACCAAGGCACACACGTGTGTGCTCAGTCACTCCGTTGCCAGCAGGCTCCTCTGTCCATGGGACTCTCCAGGCAAGAACACTGGAGTGGGATGCCATGCCCTCCTCCAGGGGATCTTCCCGACACAGGGATCGAACCCATGTCTCCTGCGTCTCCCTGCAGTGGCAGGTGGATTCTTTACTACTGAGCCCCCATCAAGGTACACTTTCTAGCAAACATCTCCAAACTATGGACAGAATGTAACCCAAACTTTATCATAAAATTCAGTAAGAAAACACTTTCTCCAAATTTCACTTTGGAGAAATATATGTCCAACTTTGCTAGAAAAGATCATTCTATAAAGACGGCTTTTTGGTCTTTGTGAACTAACTTCTGAAATACTAATGGTTTACTACGTCAGTAATATTGATTATACTAATCATACCAACTTATGAGTAATACTAACTTTGTCAAACCACAAAAAAATGATAAAATAAAGTATAAAATATATCAGAATACCAGCCGCTCTCCTAAGTAAAGAGTCTCTTGGAATAACCACAGGTTCTGTTTCTTCCAAGTCACTTTCTGACTTGGATTCATCATCTGACCAAGGATTCCGTTTCTTCACTTTCTTTGCACTGGGTTTACCAGATGATGTAGGTGTTTTTCTCACCCTGGTACCTAAAAACAAATGAGTAACAATAAGGTATGTATCAATACTTATCCAAATATCATTAGTAAAAATAAAACTATTATAACTAAAATTTCATTATAAAGTAATGTTTGTGAGAACTGAAGATATTACTTCAACTACCAGAAAAAAACCACAGTCAAAAGCATCTACTAATGCCCTGAACATACACATCTTCTCACAAACAAAAGACTATAATGGCTCCTCACCAGGTTCTTTTTTCTCCCTTTTGGGTTTGGGACCTTTGTTTACAGGAGTTGATGGGATTAATGCTTCTTCTCCTGCGCCTTCTATTGCTGCTCCACTGAACTCTTCATCAAAGTCCACTTTTACTGCTGTGGTATCCAGATCACCCTACACATTAAAAAGAAAGCCAAACCATCAGTAAAAATAAAAGCTGAATTAATATCATATGTACTTTAGAGGTACATTTCCGGTCAATAGATAGCTTTTCTGTATCAGATGAATAAAGAATGTGTGGGTCTACTGAGGCCCCAAGAGATGACACTGATCAGACCATGCTTTATATGTAGCTATGGAAAATGATCGTGCTTACCACTCTAATCTATTAGTGCATTCTATGAGATGACAGCTACTTAAAACTGTAAGAAATAAGAAGGCAGCTTCTGATTATCCAAGGGACTTTCACACTTAAAGCTAAGGACAAGGTACCAAAAGGTACCTGAAAAAAATTCATTGCTATAGCTCAGGCTTCTATCCACTAGGAAAAAACCTTCAGATTATTGAAGATGATAAAAATAATCTTCAGATTATTATTATGAGAATAAAACATAACATGTCATATACTGCTAAGCATAAGACAAAGTCCCCTGACCATGAAATGGAGAAAGAACAGTGACCCATGAGAAGGGAGCAATCCTGCCCAGGGCAGGACAGACAACAGGGAAAAAGAGCCCTTTCCATTGGGCACTGAAGACTTGGGAACATCCAGCAAGTGAGCAGAGTGAGGAGGGAAAAGACAATGGAAGAGACAGTCTGCTGGGCCTCGAGGACAGCTGAGAGGAAAGGTCCATCATGTCTGACTCTCTGAGACCCCATGGACTGCAGCTCACCAGGCTCCTCTGTCCATGGGATTCTCCAGGCAAGAGGACTGGGCTGCTATGCCCTCCTGCAGGGCACCTTCCCAATCCATAGATAAAGCTGGCGTCTCTTATGTCTCCTGCTTGGCAGGCGGGTTCTTTGCCACTAGCGCCACCTGGGAAGCCCAAGGGCAGCCAGGTGGAAGCTAAATCACTGCACACGAGGGTCACTGTGTAATAACCAGGCTTGTCTTTTGGAAACATCACCCCAGTGGAAAGAGATAAGACAGAGGAATGAAGTGAAGAAGGTGGAGTCAGGACTGGTGGACGAGACAGGACTGCTGGAGCCACATGACTCACCTTAAACTGCCTCAGAGAAAATATCCTGAATCCTAAGACAGTGTCAATGGGGACCAAGATAAAGAGCGTGGATTTTGGGACTCTTTTATAGTCAGTCAGTAGGACAGAGTTACTGATTAAATGAGATACTCGTCAGCTTCTGGCCTATGTTAGTGATGGCTGATCATGCCAGAAGCTAGATCAGGCAGAGGCAGGAGGGGAGTTTTAAAACCAGGATTAAGTCAGGCACGCTGAACGTGTAGAGCCTGGGGGCGTTCTGATGGCTGTGTCAGTCCAGCTCTCCTGGAGCCATGACCGCTCAGGACATTGATTAAAGAGCCATCAAGTGATAGAAGCTCTGGGCATAGACACAGTCACTCAAGGAGACTGTGAAAGACACAGAGAAATGCACTGAGAACGGACCCTGACTAACACCATGGGAAATGGAGAGGAGAGAAGCCTTCCCTGAGAAGAGCAAGCTCTGCGTGTAGGTGGACGTGTGAGGCCCCGGTTCTCAGCACAGCAGGAGAGGGCTCCCCTGCACCCCAGTGCCCCACCCAGCGTCCACTCTCTCTCTGCACAAAGAGCCCTCCGGCCTCACCCAGCGCCTGGGCTCGTCTCCCGAGTTCCCAGGTCCACCCGGCACGCTCTGCTTCTAAACGGCCTGCCCAAAGCAGTCAGCCTTTCTCCTTGTGACCATCAGGCTCCTGCTTCCTCAGCTCTGAGATGTTTCCTTCCTCTGGCTAACTGCCCCCCTTCTCCAGGAGGCTTTTAAGTCCACTATAACATCAAACAACCCAATGATATAGGCTGTGTCTGATGATCTTTTAACTAAAGGTAAAAACAAATAGTAAACGATGACAGTTTACTTCAAAAGTCAAACAGACCCTTTTCTACTGGAAGACTTCCTTAACTGGTCATGATACAGAACTAAAGTTTACAGTTTATACTTGTTGTTGCTATTGTTCCATGATTTTAATTTAGAATACTGAGTAGAATACTTCTCTCTCTCTTTAGAAATGGGATCAAGGAAGTCACTCTTTACATATATGTGGGTCCTTGAGTAATATGTCTTCATCCTATGTATGGATCAACTGCTTTCATGGAACAAATGACTTCCTATCACAGTGAAATAGCAATACCTTTGAAACAAAAAATACAGCATGATTTCAGTACACAGTAAAATTACAATTCCTACAAACATCATTACTGAGGTGGAGCCCACCCACAAGCTAAAGGAGGAGCCGTGTGCTACCTTTCTCTTCTTCAGCAGCTTCTTGCTGGCATCTGCCTTCATGGCAGTTATCTCGGGAACCACTCTCCTGCCGTAGGGGGAGGGCATCGTCTCTTCTAGCTGAAGCTTCTTCACCTTAGGCTTGCCAACTTTCCCCTTGATTGCTTTTCCAGCCATTCCAGCCAGAACGTCTTCTCGTTCCTGCGCTTCCACTTTCTGGAGGGGAATCATTAAGGATGGGGAGGAGGGTGGGGCATAAACAACTCATCAGAAAAGACAATTGGAACTGCAGGAAGTCAAAGTTCAATTTTATTCACTCAATAAGGAAGAGAGCTTCCAAGTGATCTAACCTAAGGGAAAAACAATTCTAAATCAGAAGGCCTGGGCTGCAGTCCCAGTTCTATCTAACAAGTTTCTCATTTGTAAGACGAGGGGGTTGTAACTAAATGACCTACATGGTCCCTTTCCAATTCTAGAACCCTATGACATATTATGGGATCAGGACCGTTGATGACCTGGTATCATCAGATGCCTAGCAAATCATACAAAAAGGCAGTTCTGGTAACAAATATGAAGCCGTTCTTTACTCTTGCTTTACCTTGCTTCAATCTTAATGGATATTAATTTTTAAATGTGTAAGTCAGCAGGGAAAAGTCTCAAATTTTTAAAAAATCTAATTCAAAACAACAGAAGAAAAGTATAAATCAAGGCAACACGTGATATTGTGATACTTGAAAGATCATTAAAATTCCAGAAATTTTATTAGGCAACTAATATACCACACTTATTCTTAAGAGTTCGAATTCTGACTTAGGTTATAAAACTAGAGCATGTGGACAATAAATCAATGAAACAACTAAAACCAATAAATATAATATCATGATTAATCATAAATAGTAATTTACCTTGTACTACTCAAAATTAGATGATCATATTGCTACCATGAATATAATTCTAAGATTTTAAGTGAGTTGCTTAAAAATAAATTAGGCAATTTTAGGAAAAGTTTGTATTTTATATCTTTCTCTACATTTTTTCTTTTATTTTTAAAAATGGAATTCTACTTGGAGAAAAATAAATTTTTAAAAATTTAAAATTTCTCTGTTAAAAGTCTAAAGAGACTATCATTATACTTTTTAAAAATCAAATACCTATATTCAATCACATATATATATATATATATATATATATATTGTTCTTACCTCTTTCAGGGGAAAACATTAAAATTGATGCAATAAGCTAATTTGAAGTCAGTTAAGCAGTTTTAACTAGTAGAGAGTATTAGAATTTAACTCATTCTAAATTCCCACTCCATAGCTTTTATTCATCTACATCAGACATAACTTTTTTTTTATGACTTCATATAGCTAGAAGCTTAATCCTCTGCAGCTTATAAACACATTAACCTTTGTAGAGTTAAAGGAAATCCTGAGATAATTTAATTTTTAAAACTTTCATTTTGTTTGATAAACATTACCCTTTCAAATATATTTTAATGGAGACTTAACCTACATCCAGTTCTTCAACAAAAGCTGCTAAATCTTCTTTCCAAAGATCTGAAGGAGATTTCCTTTTAAGATCACTGACCTCTCGCCCCTATAATAAAAAAGTAGTGTGATTTAAACATTCAATTATAAATGTATAATTTTAAAATGGATACATAAAGGATATATAAAACTATTTTTGGAAAAGAAAAATAAATATATGGAAAACACTGAAATAGTTTCAAATTATTTAACCCACAGAAGTTCATACTTTTGCATCTCTCTGTTTAATCAGTTCTTCAACTTTTTCTTTAGTAAGAGACCATAGAGACATATTTAAAATATAATTAAAATCAGGGCCTGAAGGAGTTCCTGAATCAGAGGAACTATCATCATGCTGGTTTTGTGATTCTTCCTCTTCTGCTGCCTGCAAAAAATAATAAACTTTATATTAAAGTCCTGTATAATATGAAATCAATGTTGAATTTTATTGAATACTAAGTTTAAAATTCCACATATGCTACACTCTTAAAGCTACATTTTCAGGGTGGTGGATTTATTTTAGATTATCTACAAGATTATCTATGAAAATATATTTCCTATAAAAAGTTTAAATTTTCTAAAAATGCAAAATAATGTCATCAAGAGGAATAGCCATCAGCTATTCAGGAATCTGGTGAAAAATTAACTGCTTGAGAAGACACCACATCTTAAATGTAACAGAGCAGAAGTAATATTCTATCATGCATTTTGTCAGATCTTTGCATTGGAGAGTGAATGAACAATTTGAAACCTAAAATAAATATGTTTTACAGTAATAATAAATATGCTAAGATAGTCACTAAGGGTGAATTCTTAATAAAAATTTTCTCAAGCAAGAACACTTAAGTAAGGACTAGAAAAATTCTCTTAAGAGTTGAACAGCTGGTAGATTAGAGTAAGAATTGTAAGGGCTATTCAAAAGTTGTATTCATAAGGTCTTTTTTTCACAGAAATAGTTACAATTAAAACAATCTTCTTACACTAATACTAAATTTCAAAATCCAATGAATGTATTATAAGTGACATCATCTTTAAAATTTTTAAAATAACAACAGCTGTTAAAATAAATTTGAATCTCAATTGTTAAAGGCACTCAGATCATTAAAAATGACTGAGTTAACCATGATACTCCATAAAACAAAAAGTCCACTTCCAGTAATCAAAAAAAAGAAAAAAAGCCTTACAGTTTTTAAAAAGTTTTACAATTTTAAATTTTCAGTAAAATAATGTATATATACAAATTAAGTTTATTTTAGAAGAGATAAAAATAAAAATTACAAGAAAGATGCTTCATTACATTAAAAGTATAAACTCAATTAAGTAACATTATCCAAGTAAGGAATGCTGTTGTTCAGTTGATAGATTATATAAGTACCTAGATAATTTATGACAAATTAATACAGTCTACAGCTTTTAAAATTTCTTCATGAAATAGTGTGCTGCTATGGAATTTCTTACACTACCATTAAAATACTATTAGGGTGTCAGGTGTCATAAAACCCTATTTAGACCCACATTTCAGAAGTCTGTTTGCTCTAGGTTTTAATGACACACAAAGCATTGTTAATGAGTGCTCCATAAATGTGTGTATCTATCGCTGTTAACATGAAGATGACTAAGGATACTTTCAGGGGGAAAAAAAAACCACCGCTTTTCAAGTTCCAGTGACAATTCTACCACGCTTTTGATCTTCTAATTATCTACTTTATAGTTCTCTCTCCTCCAGCTCTACATAACAGGACACTCTTGTAAGAGCAGCTCCTTCTGTTTCTGAAACCCCCAAAGTGAACAACACATGGTCAAGATGCTGATTTTTGAGGGTAACAATGAAAGTACTGAAACCAAGCATGCGCTTTTACCCGTGAGGTCTATTTTCACCAGAAGGGCATTCTCAAACCCGAAACTCTTTTATTTTTAAAAACTAAACATTAAATTCATTGGCTTACTAGCAAAAATTTTTAAGATATAATTTAAACCAACAGTGACACAGAAGGGCAAGCAGTATATAAACCATAACTTGGGGTTTAAGAATGCAATAAAACACAATGAAAGGAAAGCAAGTGCTTAAAGCATCTTAATTTTGAATACTCTCCCACTTTGTCCTACCCACTTCCCTCAATGAATAAACCTATTATCTCAATATGTAATTTGATATATAATTCATTTTAGTTTTACTCATTCTAATATATTTCTATGTAGTTTGAAATATATGAAAAACATTATGGCTGAGAACTCAGATGCTGGGAAGTTTAATGTTTCAGTGCAAATTATATCACATAATCATAACTATTTTTGAAAATGCAAACATTATCAGTATTATGTATTTATACAATATTCAATTAAGTATCTGAAAACTAATCATGTCCAAGTTTCTTCTTTTTTGTACATTTGTGTTCTCAATCACAATGTGGTATGACCTCTTTAAATTATCCATAGCAGCAAAAAGCTAATTTTTGAGAGAACTCTCAAAGTTTCAATATTCCATTCACTGAATTAGTATTAGTACTCTATGATCTAAAATGGGCAATTAACAAAACATCAGACTTTTAATCTGAAGTCCCAGGGTTAAAATCTCCAGCCAAACATCGAAGCCAAGGTCAGAGCACACACATGGGGCTCAATAAATACTGGTAAGTATTGACCATTCCATCTCTCATATCCCCAGAGTACAGCAAAACCAGATCGAGGGAGTGGTGACTCCACACTATGACTGCAGACTGCCCGGGGGAAATCATTTACGCACGACCAGAGCAGTTCCCAGAATGACCCGCACCACACACCACCACCACCGCCATCCTTTAACAGCAGCTCACAAAGAAGGCCGAGGAGACTGAGCTACTCCTCAGACCTGGAGGCACAGTCCAGCCCAGGAAGAGCCACACTGGCCATGTGCTTTGCGGCGGGTGTGCACTGCAAATCCTGTACCATATCCGTTTCGTGGATAAACAGAAGACTTCAGTCTCCAAACACACCACTCAGCACCGTTAGCAGTACTAAATTCAAAATTCAGGGGTTGGGTTTTTGGTTCACTTTGGAAGTTGCTTTTAAAAGCTTCTCTGAATGTCTCATTCTGCAAATGATTACCTTTTCTTGTGCTTCTTTCCAGGCTTTCACTGGGTCAGATTCATAACCTCTCTGGACTAACATTTGAATCAAATCTTTCTTTGACCTATTCTCTATGTGAGGGAAAAATAAAGTTAGGATCAAGAAAAGAGATTCAATTTGTATTTGTTTATATTCTACTGATAAAAATGTCTTCTATTAATAAAGTTTTTTTTTTTCCATTTTAACTAATCTTCAAATTTTTAAAGGTTTCATCTTACCTATAGTGATTTTCCCTTGTATCTTCTCTAAAATGAAACGGGCTTGATTATTAAGCTTAGTAGACTCTGCTCCCAACATTCCTACAAGCCACTCCTTTCGTAAACCATAATAACTTAATCGTAAATCAAAGAATTCTTTCAAAATATCTTGCACAGTTTCATACTTCTTCAGGCATCCCATATGATCAAAGAGTACCTATGCAAAACACAAAATTTTCAAAGATTATATAAATCTGTGTTGGTATTTTTACCTTGTATTATGTCTTACAGTATTTAAAAATAACCATAATACACTTACATGAATACACACCACTCCTAAAAGCCAGAACCAAATTACACATTTCTGTGACTATTCCTTTGGTAACTTTGAGAAATGGATAAAATTCAATTCTCAAAACCATGAAAATATGTTAAGTTGGAATAAATTTTTAGGATAGGACTTTAAAATAAGGTTCTTATTTAAAACTGTATCAACTATGGCTATAAAACCACCTAATATTTTTTTCAAACTAAAAAGAAACCCATTCTATCTGTAAGTTTTTAAATTTAAAACGTTTTTCAATTTTTAATGTTAAATTTAAAGTTCTCTCTTTCCCATATATTCAGTGGATGTGCATTTGCCTCTCTTTTGATTTTTTTGAAATGTGCTATAATTCACTCAATGGAGATGGCAATGGCACCCCACTCCAGGACTCTTGCCT
Organism: Odocoileus virginianus; assembly: GCF_023699985.2. Taxonomy (NCBI): domain Eukaryota; kingdom Metazoa; phylum Chordata; class Mammalia; order Artiodactyla; family Cervidae; genus Odocoileus; species Odocoileus virginianus. Next base: position 5,084,023 of record NC_069705.1, on the reverse strand, counting down.
GGAAAATCCCATGGACGGAGGAGCCTGGTGGGCTGCAGTCCATGGGGTCGCTAAGAGTCGGACATGACTGAGCAACTTCACTTTCACTTTCACGCATTGGAGAAGGAAATGGCAACCACCTCCAGTGTTCTTGCCTGGAGAATCCCAGGGACGGGGAGCCTTGGTGGGCTGTGTCTATGTGGTCGCACAGAGTCGGACAAAACTGAAGCGACTTAGCAGCAGCAGCAGAATTCACTCAAACTTCAATTTAGGGAGAAATCTTACTTCTCTATCCTTTTTATGCTTTTTCTATCAATCATGGCACTTTTTCTCAGTCATTGTGCTATTGCTGGATTTTTTTTTCAAGTCTAAAAGCTAATTTGGAATGAAACGAGAATAATCATACATACTCACTTTTATTTTCCTCAATTATTTATAAGCTTAATAAAGCAGATTATAGTTACAAGAAGATGCTAAGTGTTAGTTGCCCAGTCATGCCCAACTCTTTGCGACCCCATGGACTGCAGCCCACCAGGCTCTTCTATCCATGACATTTTCCAGGCAAAGATACTGGAGTGGGTTGCCATTTCCTTCTCCAACAAGTTGATGAGTACTTCACAATTAAAATGCTAATAGAGACAGACATAAGGCACACAGAAACCCTGCAATAATCACTACCAGAACTTCAAATCAGTCTTTGTGAAAGTATGTGTACCCTGTGTGTTCAAGACCAGATGCAAACTGCAGAGCCTGGGGAGTAGCGGGTAATAGTGGAGAAAACGGAAAGTACCTCTAGACTCCTTAGCAAACACACAGGAGAAGCATTCAGACTCATTACACTCACTTGTGTCATGAAGCCAGTTGCAAAATTCCCACTTACAAAATAAGAGGTTAAATTCATAGTAAATATAGTTCACGTACCATGGAATTACAAGTAAGAGTAGTTTGAAGTTTAAAAACTTTGTGCAATCCAGCAGCTTCTGCTTGTGCTAGCTTCTCTTCAGTCATTTTCACCACAAATTTCACAGTTGTATCAGTATGATATTCTTTATAATCAGAAATTAATGCTGGTGTTTTATCTGTTCCATTTAGCATAGGTTCTAAAACCTGTTCTTTGTATACCTACAAAAGATTTATAAATAAGTAATTCTTTCATGACACATGTTCTTAAACTGTAAGTCACGCACTCTTAAAAATTCTCAATTCCAGTCAGAAAAAAGGGGAAACCTCCAGCTCCACCGTCTCCGGCCCAGCCACTGCAGTCAACAACATGCGGGGATCTTAATGGAGAAAGAAGATGACAAGGGCAGGCTCTGATCTGCTCAAAGGGTGGAAAGAGGCTGAGAGCACACACAGGATGGCGTCAGCTAGAACTGGCGACTCGACGCCCACCTGTACTGCCTGACGGGAATTCACTGACAGCGCCTGCAAGGGCTCCAAGCACCATTCCTTCCTCATTTCATACTCTGCTCATTTCAGTGTCAACAAGATAACAGTCTTTTAAAAGTTAGCTTAACTCATTCTACACTTAGATAAGTTAAAAAACATTTTAATTACAATTTGAATACTCAAATGAATGTGTCAAAAATGCATGCAGGAATGTTTAAACACTCTACAGACTCAGGGCAAACAGACGGAATCCCATTCAAACCAGAACACACTGTCTAACGCAACCGCCCTCTTCACAGGCAGCTTGCATCTTGTACCAACCTGTGTCCAAGTTCTGACGGGGAGCTCGGTAATCTCCACTGTGTTTCTGTCCACCACAAATATTTCACCACTGACTGCATACTGGTTTTGACCAAGTTCTTGGATCGTTCCTTTAAAGTTTTTGTAGTTTGGAAGCTGAAGAGAAAAATAAAAGTCCCTTAAGGGCCCAACTCCTCAGAGTGCCAGCGCCACCTCTGAACGCCCCCAGCCGGGATCTCTTGCCAGCTCAGGTCCACACGACTGAACCCAAACTCCTCTCATCCACAGCAAGCCCTCTTCACACAACCGCTCAGGCTTGAAGTCACAGTTTCTGTTCTCAGAGGACCAACATTCCTCACAACCTCGAAACCTCAGTGTCATCTTTCCTAGTCTTCAAAAAATATTACCTTTTTTATCTCCCCAGCCTATTACCTAAATCCTTCCTTCTCCCATAGATTAAAAATTCTCTAAATTCAGATTCCTCAGATGTTATGTTAGCTCTGCAGTCCAGAGCCAATGATCCGCCTTCCAGATCACTACTTATACTCTCAAATATTTTGAATATTCTTACTTTCCTCTACCCAGCATGCCCTCACAGCCTACATAACTATATGAACCTCAGCCAAACAACAAGCCAGCCCCGCTTCTCTCACCCCTGTTTGTTATTATCGTTAGGCAGTGAGGTAGCAGCGCAGGACGTTTCTTCTGGCGCACTGAGCAACTATTACTATCTTCTGTCGCTGTAAACCACATGCCCGGATGTCTTGCCTTGACAAAAGATTACCGTTTTGAAGACAGGGATCATAATATTTCATCTCACCACTTGGCACAGTATCATATATAGAAGATTATATATATGTGTATATATACATACACACACACATATGTATATGTAAGAAACATTAACTTAATACTCAATGTATCTGAAATAATTCAAATAAAATGCTATAATCATTATAAGTAATTTGATACTTCTGTTAGAAATATTTTAAAGTACTTTAAAGTATTTAGGGGAAAGACAGATTTTAAATCACACTCAATCTAATTTTTTTAAACACAAAAATGAAATAAAACTTGAAGTGAAATACATAAAAATATTAAGTTTCTATATACATGGAGTATGTTTTCCTCTTTGCTTATGAATCTAGACGATTTTAAACCATGTAGAAGAGGGTAAACCATGTAGAGAGGTTTTTCTTGGAGGGAGTTGGGGAAGAGTTGAACACAATGAATGATGTAAGGAAAGGGGAAAAGTAAATATGGAGACATATTAAAATACCTGCAGTGTGTTTTTAAGTATCCTCATGACTCTCTAACATGACTTAGTTGTTGAACAATAAAAAGTTGCATATAACTTTATCATATAAGCCTTATTCTTTACATAATTTAGACATTTGAAAGTCTGAAAAAAGCCTGAAATACTTTTACATTAAAATTTTAATAAACAGTTTCTCCCCATAAGCCTTATCTGCAGGCTTTTTGCAAACTTTATCTTTTACTATAAGCACACATCAAGTTATACACTAACAAGGTCCCTACTGTCTAAAATATGTTCTAAAATGAAAATGGTTCCATTACTTTTCTAAAATTAATGACTTCATAGTTCACACAATATCATTCATTAAATACAAAAAAAAACCAATATAAGCAGTAAATTCTACACCATTACCATGGGATGAGGATCCAGGCCATCGAGCATGCGCCTGACATTGTTCACGATCTCTCTGGCATCGTAGTTGGGCAGCTTACAAGCCCACCCTGTGCCAATGCCTTCAGCACCGTTTATTAAAACCATGGGGATTATGGGGATATACCACTCAGGCTCCACACGCTGATTATCATCATAAAGGAATTTAAGCAAGTTGTCATCCACAGCAGGAAAAAGCAGTCTTGCTAAAGTGCTAATAAAAGGAAAAAGAGAAACATGCATCAATGTCATGGTTTGAGGAGAAAAACTTCATATGTAAATTACTTTACATGTCAGAAATCTTTTAAGAGAATACATTTAAAAATTTTGGTTCAGTTCAGTTGCTCAGTCGTGTCCGACTCTTTGTGACCCCATGAATTGCAGCACGCGAGGCCTCCCTGTCCATCACCAACTCCCAGAGTTTACTCAAATTCATGTCCATCGAGTCAGTAATGCCATCCAGCCATCTCATCCTCTGTCGTTCCCTTCTCCTCCTGCCCCCAACCCCTTCCAGCATCAGGGTCTTTTCCACTGAGTCAACTCTTCCGATGAGGTGGCCAAAGTATTGGAGTTTCAGCTTCAACATCAGTCCTTCCAATGAACACCCAGGACTGATCTCCTTTAGGATGGACTGATTGGATCTCCTTGCAGTCCAAGGGACTCTCAAGAGTCTTCTCCAACACCAGAGTTCAAAAGCATCAATTCTTCAGCACAAGTGCTTAAACTTAACAATAAAATTTACTTGACCTTATTACCAAATGTATTTCTCTCAGGCACAAAGCCAGAATAAAACAGCCCTGTTTTACTTATATTACTTACTGACTAACCTGCCTAAATTCTTCATATTGATATATAACCTGGTAAGGATTTCCTCTTATTCTAACTAAACCACAAAACCCACTTTCAGCCTAAATAGTTAGATCAGAAAAATCCTTACATTCATTAGGACTGGCTTCACCAATAATTCATAAAAACCAAGATCAACAAATTTCATTCTGTATGTGATCAAATACTTTGGAACATTCACCCTGAACATAACACTCAAGCTTCTCTCTCCATAGTTAAGTTAGTTAAGATGCTCAGTCGTGTCTGACTCTTTGCGACCCCATAGACTATAGCCTACCAGGCTCCTCCGCCCAACCATGGGATTTTCCAGGCAAGAATACTGGAGTGGGTTGCCATTTCCTTCTCCAGGGGGGGATCTTCCCAATCCAGGGATTGAACCCAGGTCTCCCACATTGTAGGCAGACACTTTTACCGTCTGAGCCACCAGGAAATATGGCTCTCTCTCCATAGTTACACTTCTATTACACATTTTGTTAGTTCCAATAACCTTCAAATAGTATTTATGCAAATATATATCGGCAAATCATTACCTCAACATTGTGAAAATGTAACGAGGGCTTGCAGCATCTTTGCCCCCATGAAGCCGAGTTCCAAACTGACCAATGGGCTGAAGCAAGTTGATGTTGTTGCTCCCCACAAAGTTCTGAGCCAAGTTCACAATAGTCATCATCAGTGCTTGCTGCAGAACAGACACAGAATGCATTCACAAAGTTCCTCCATGAATCTCATTTTTATTAAAACACAAATCCTCAATTCCTTAACATTTCCAAAGATCTCATAAAAGGAAAACCATTTGATTATGCTGAATTATCCTACTATCATTCTTCATGCCAATAAGTGTAGTTCCCAATTAATTCCAGTCTCCATGCTGGCTTACTTCTCCGTGATGATAAGCAGACATCTCGGCCACAGACCCAGCCAACTGTGCAACTTTCACTTCACGTTTATCATTCCTCTTGAAACAAGTAAATAAAACTTTTCGCTGACCTGGTTTAAAACCTGGTTTTAAAAAGAAAAACCCTCTTTTAAAAATATTACTCAATATTGAGTTGCAATGTTTCTTTTAGTGACAATAATGTTCTATATATTCAAGAAAAAAGGAAAAGATATAGTCTGCTTACTAAAAATCACTAAAATTGCTGAGACTCTAACAAAATGAGTACCTACTAACATATTTTATACCATCTTAAACTATTCTAAAAGTGAAGAACCAATTGAAAGACCCCTTCTAGTCTTAAAGAACTGCTGAGTGGCACCAAATTCCTTTCACAGGAGCTTCCAAACACTCATATTCCCAAAATGCCAGTTGTGATCAAAGTATCAGAGAGTCATCAAATAGCCTAAAAACTATTATTAGAATACCCTAAATCTGGAATGCTCTTATAAAGAAGAGATATGTTCTGGTAATTAAGAATGCAGGCTTTAGAATCTCACTAATCTGGATACTCTTCTCAACTTGGCCATGACTTTCTACAACTTACTAAACCATTAAGTCTCAGTGTAACATAATTACCTTCTTAATAAGGTGACCATAAGGATTACATGAGATAATGTAAGCAAAGCACTCTGCTTCCTGATCATTTTTCCTGCTCTAGACCAAGGAGCCCAGTAATAAACTTTTCAGTATATACTAGCTATCATCATCACCATGGGCCCAGAGCGTAGCAGAAGCAAAAGGATAACAAAATATGGCCACTTTTCTTGAGAATTTTATAATCTAATTGAGGAGGCAAAATTAACATAAGTAAAATAAGAGGCACACAACTACTGGCATAGAAGTTTACAGCACCGGAGACCAATTTAGACTGCAATTTCTAGTGAAGACTTTGGAGACCGGGTATAACTTAAAGCTAAAACTAGATAGATTATAGAACCATCTGTTTTAGTTGAAAAACCAAGGGACATAAAGATGAACTGACTTTTCAAAAGTTATAAAATCAAAAAGCTCTAGATAAAGGATTAAAATCTGCTCCAACTACTGGGTAGCAGTTTAATTTTTTTGTCACATTAAATAAGTTAAAGCATTAGATTTTGGGTACTGAGGTCTACGGCCATACCACCCTGAGTGAGATTTATCTTGTCTGATCTTGAAAACTAAGTAGGGTTAGGCCTGGTTAGTACTTGGATGGGAGGCTCTGGGTACTGAGGAGTAAAGGTGCTTTTAAAATTTGGTCTGATAAATACTCTAGAACTTATCAAAATCACATTTTACTTTTTATTTTTAAAAGTCTCCAATAATTTGGAGCTAAAACTTTAAAAATTTGCAAGCTATTAATAATTTTCTTTAGAAACTCAAAAAGGGCTTAAGATTTAAAGAATATAAAATATTTCAAAACTTCTAAAACATCTCAAAAGCAATTTTAGAATTTTAAAAATTATTATAAGGATGGGTTAAAATACATGAAATTAAAATACACTCAATAACATTCAAAAACAAAAAAGCTTCTTAAACAAACGCTACTTACCATCAACAAGAGATGGTATAGATCTTTCATTGTCTGAGTTTGAGAAGAGAATCAATTCCTTGTTGATAAAATCATTATAGGTCAAATGCTTGGTTGCTGTACCATATAAGAATTGCTAAGGGAAAAGTCACATAGCAATTACGTCATTATTACTACATGGATTTTTAGCCTTTCTCTTTCTTTCCCCAAATCACAGCTCTTTATGACTAACCTCTGGTAAGCCATGTAACCTACGCTGTCTCCGATCTTCCATAAAGTTTGTTAACCATTCTTTTCTGTCATCGATCTTCTTCTTACTGAATGCCTGAAAAATTCCAGATAATTTCACACATTAAAAAAAATTAATTTCACTCTAGAATTAAAATTTATAAAAGCAAATAACTAATTATTAATTTCTGGGAAATTATAAAGTCTTTTCCAATACTCTTATCAAAAATACATTTAAATAGAGGTCTCTGAATTAAAGAACTATGAAAGCAGAGCATAATCTGAGGTGATGGGGAATGACACTAAGATTAACTAGGTTGGGCTTCGAATTAAAGAGAGATATACCACAGCAAACCAAGGCTAGGAGGGGAAGGATGATAGAGGAAAATGATATTGGGAGAGATTTCTTTTTTAATTTTTAATTGGAGTTTAATTGCTTTACAATGCTTTGTCGGTTTCTGCTGTACAACAACATGAATCAGCCGTTAAGTATACAAATAGGCCCTCCCTCTGGAGCCTCCCCCCCTTCCCCCATCCCACCCCTCGAGGCCGTCACAGAGCACCGAACTGGGCTCCCCGTGCCCGACAGCAGCGAGCCCTCCTACACATGGTAGTATATGTATGTCAATGCTGCTGCTGCTGCTAAGTCGCCACGGTCATGTCCGATTCTGTGCAACCCCGTAGAGGGCAGCCCACCAGGCTCCCCCATCCCTGGGATTCTCCAGGCAAGAATACTGGAGTGGGTCGCCATTTCCTTCTGCAATGCGTGAAAGTGAAGTCACTCAGTCGTGTCCGACTCTAAGCTACTCCATGGTCTGCAGCCCACCAGGCTCCCCCGGCCCTAGGATTCTCCAGGCAAGAGGACTGGAGTGGGTGCCAGTGCCTTCTCCAACGTCAATGCTACTCTCTCTCCACTCATTCCCCACCCCCAGACTAGAGAAATTTCTTAATTAACTTTGTTACCAAGGTAATGGCAGCATCATCTTCAGGACCAGCATATCTAAATAGGATACGGTGCCTTTCCATATCAGCAAAATATTCCTTGGCTTCCTTAGCTGTACTGGTACCCAACCCTGCACAAGTTTTAAAATGAAAGTAAAAATAAGCCACACAGAAAGAAAAAAAAAAAAATACTATATGATCTCACTTATATGTGGAATCTAAAAAAACAAAAAGTCAAACTCATAGTAACACAGAGTAGAATAGTGGTTACCAGGGGCTGAGGGGAGAGGGAAATTGAGAGATGTCAGTCAAAAGTACAAACTTTCAGTTATGAAATGAATAAATTCTGGGGAATCTAATTACAGCATAATGCCTGTAGTTAATAATACCATACTGCATATAGTGAAAATTACCTAGAATAGACATTAAATGTTCTCTCCAAAAAAAAAAAAAAAAAAAGCTATAGAAATGATTAACAAAATCCAGAATGTGGGAAATGAAACAGGACAAACTATCCAACATTTTAAACAAATAAATTACACGGAAAACAGAAAAACAATATAATAAGATTTAATAGACCTATCAACCAAATGCAATGTGTGGGCTCTGTTTGGATCCTGATTCAAAAAAATATATAAATGAACATTTTTAATATAGTCAGGAGAATTTTAACAGATTATTTAAGATTATTAAAGAAAGGTATGATAATGGTATGATGGGCAACAAAAAATTCTTTCAGAAATACATACTAAAGTATTATAGAAATTAACTATATTATTAATGCCTGGAAGTTATTAAGTGGGTACAAAAGTAACTGAGGTTTTAGACCAAGAATTTTAAATCATTATAATTAGGCTCAAACACATCTTTATTAATCAAAATAGGAACCAGGACAGTCAATACAGTTTTGCCAACAAAAAATGCTTGTTTATTCTTGTAGTGTAAAATTGGTGCTTTAGGAATCAACAAGCTCTTAGGAAGCATTTTCTGCCTCCTACTTGTGGAAGTGGTTTCCCTGCAAAAAGTTGTCAAGATGCTTGAAGAAGTGGTAGTTAATTGGTGAGAAGTCAGGTGAATAGGGTTGGTGAGGTTAAACTTCATAGCCCAATTTGTTCAACTTTTGAAGCGCTGGTTGCATGACAATGGTTGGGCACTGTCGTGGAGAACTGGGCCCATTCTGTTGACCAATACTGCTGGCACTGCAGTTTTTGATGCATCTTATCAATTTGCTGAGTATACTTCTCAGATGTAATGGTTTCGCCAGGATTCAGAAAGCTGTAATGAATCAGATGGGCAGCAGACCACCAAACAGTGACCATGTTTTTGTTGCTGCAGGTCTGGCTTTGGGAAGTGCTTTGAACCTTCCTCTCAGACCAACCACTGAGTTGGTCATTGCTGGTTGTCATATAAAATCCACTTTTCATCACGCGTCACAACCCAATCAAGAAATGGTTAGTTCTTATTGCATAGCACAAGAGAAGACTTCAAAATGATGATTTTTAAAATTTTTGTTCAGCTCATGAGGCACACACTTATCGAGCTTTGTTCACCTTTCCAATTTGCTTCTAATGCCAAATGACCATAGAATGGTCAACTTTTGAGTTCTTCAGCAACTTCTTGTGTAGCTGTAAGAAAATCAGCTTCAGAGATGGCTCTCAATTGGTCACTGTCACCTTCCGATGGCTGGCCACTGCGCTCCTCATCGTCAAGGCTCTCGTCTCCTTTGCAAAACTTCTTGAGCCACAACTGCACTGTATGTTTGTTAGTGGTTCCTGAGCCAAATGTGTTGTTGATGTTACAAGTTGTCACCACTGCTTTACAACCCATTTGAACCTGAATAGCAGAACTGCTCAAATTTGCTTTTTGTCTAACATCATTTCCACAGTCCAAAATAAATATATAATAAATAACAATAAGTCATTAACAAAAAGAACATATAGCAAGAAATGCATGGTAAAATGATGTGTAATATAACCACATTTAAGAACGTATTCCAATATCAAATGACAAAGTTCAACAAAGAAAACTGCAATTACTTTTGCACCAACCTAATATTTCAAACTAATGGGGTGGCAGTGAGAAGAATTCAGATGAAACAAGATTGTAAATGAAATTATGACACTTAAGTACATGGGAAGCCCATTAAACTATTCTACTTACATAAATTTTCCATAATAACTCTTTAAAAATCAGCAATAGTTATTTTTGAAAGCTAAAAGAGATAAACTTTCAAAATATTTTATAATGCTCTCTTAACAGGAAATTTATGTCAAGTTCACAAAATTTTAATGTTTTAGAATACAGACCTTTGTAGTATTTTATTTTCCAGGCTTTCTGGTTTTCTATATGTTTTTTCCACTCATCAAATTCAGGAATACTGTAGAAGGAAAGTTCCTGCTTATTTTTGCTAGCCTTAAATGAATAATAAAAAAAATTAGTTTTTCTGCTACTATTTAAGACCATAGTATAAAAGTATATTAATGTAAATAGTACCTTTACAATAGGGGTAATGAACTCTTCAAGAAAACCATGCTTCAAAAGTGATGGCCAATTGTGATGGATGAAATTAATAAGCAGGCCTTTTATGTGAGAACCATCTTGATCCTAAATAAGTATCAGTAAAGAATGTCATGATAATTTTACGAAATATAATTACTTACATAATCAAAATTTTAAATATATGATTGCAGCAATGAGGCAAATTCCACTCAAATTTTACAACTGCACTGTACAAAACAGAGAGGTTATCCTTTGAATGATTAAAGAATTTCTTTCTTAAAATTCAAACAAAGAATATAGCTATGTGATAGACTGAATCTTTCTGTCACTATAAAACATACTACCATTATCTTTTTTATAGTTTTCCCAGATTTCACTAGAAGACAGAAATACAAGAAACACAGTTATAATGCCACTTCACTGAAAGGAGAAATCTATGGAATACAAGTATTCACAAGTCTTCTCTTAACATAAAAACTGATAAATTTCTGCTTAAAACTACACAGCAGCTTCTCAGTTGCAGATTTTCCTACAAATGCTTTCAGTTAGAGTACGTGAGACACAAGCAGTTGGATGCATATGAAACTCTTCAAATTTTATGTGTATGCTTAGTCACTCGGTCATGTCCAACTCTTTGCAACCCCATGAACTGTAGCCCACCAGGCTCCTCTGCCCATGGGTATTCTCCAGGCAAGAATACTGGAATGGGTTGCCATGCCCTCTCCCAGGGGATCTTCCCGACCCAGGGATCGAACTTAGGTCTCCCACCTGAGGATCCTTCACTGTCTGAGCCCCCAGGGAAGCACATGAAACTCTTCAGTTTTCTAGTTCCTGCCTAAGTACTGCCGTTTCACTATTCAAATCCTCCTCATTTTCTGTGCATCCCAAATTATGCCATCATAAACAAACATTAGCCATCTTCCTATTGATTAACCTTTCTCGCTTACAAATCTCACCATCTCCTTCCTGTTCACAGGTAAGCTTTAACATCACAGTGCTACAGTGTGTTCTACTCTGTCCATATTTACTGAATTTAAAAACATTTTAAAATAACTAACCAGAAAGGCGGCTACCATAAATTAGATCATGTAAAATGTACTTCACACAAACCATGCCATTAAGCAATATTTTTCCCCTGTGAAGTGTAATCATTTTCCATTTACTATGTTGGAACAAATCCCATGAAATAAATATCCAAAGGACATTCTGAAAAAGAGATGTTTTAGTATGTGGCAACTTTTAACTAACCTGATCAGTCATAATCATAATCTTTCCGTAGCGTAAAGTTTTCAGAGATTCTGCATCATCATAACTTTTCTTATATTGTAGACCAACTATTTTAATAATATTGTTTATTTCTGCATTTTCCATGATCTGTGCAAAAATGAAAAGAATTGGAAGTATTTTAAAGTGTCAAAATATACAAAAGATGAGTCAGAATTGACACAAAAAAAGGCAACAATTTTAGTTAAAGTAATAAATTGTCATACACATGTGTGGGTACATATGTAGATACACACCTGTTTGTGAGAAGCTTCCCGCACGTTAAGAATCTTTCCCCTGAGGGGAAAGACCCCGTATCTGTCCCTTCCAATCACACCTAACCCAGACACGGCCAGGGACTTGGCAGAGTCTCCTTCTGTCAGGATCAGCGTGCACTCCAGGGAATGTTTGCCACCTAAGAGAAATTAGTAATGATACATATTCCAGACTTCTCAATTTTACCAATGGAAAATATGAAACCAAAAAATTAACAATCACAGTGATAATAAAACACTGTAAAGAGTCATCTTATGCTCAGTATAATGTAGAAATGAGGTATATTTTATTGAAGCTTTATCCCCCCAAAATTGTAACATGTATTATATGTGACAATTTTAGTGAAATTTATCCTCTGAAAATAAAATCCTATATCTGTGGAAAATTAAAACAGTCTACACCTGAATAAAAACTTAAATCAAAATCTAAAAACCGAACAAAAACTGAATCTTACCAGCATCATTAGCATCATCCAGTTTGGGAATACCTTTGATTTTACTGTACTTTACTGATGAACACTTCTTGTTCAGCTGTGTCTGAGCCTTAAATTTCACCCAGTTCAGGATACTTTCTACAATGCCACAGTTAGAGGCCTAAAAATCAAAGAAGCAAGCAAGAAGTTCACACACTTAGCTAAAATTAATGCAATACTTGGAATCTGGGCAGTTGTAAGGCAAAATGATAATAATAATATATGCTGGTAAATTATTCTAATTACAGTAAATTAATTCAGGCAACTATTCACCATGACCGATTATATTGAAATGTAAACACATGAGAAAAAGGCAACTTCACTACATACGAAAAAAATTTTATCAGAATAAACTCCATAAGAAATATACACAGCTTTTGTTACAAGTTAGTTTTGTTACAATGAACACAGTAAAGGCTGATCCACCTATGAATTTACTACCTGGGAAATTATAGACACTGACATTTCTGACATCCTTCAACACAAAGACATGAATCTGGAATTCACTACGACAAAAAAATATTAACATGAAGGGAATATCAGGATAAACTCAAGAACTTGTGAATAGTCCTTATTTTTTAAAGAGCTTGCTAATAAGGATTTTAACATTATACATATGTGTCGTTCTGCAGTGAGTTAACAGGTGATAAGATGTCAAATGCTACTCCCCCGAAAAAGTAAAGCATCTCCAAGTTTGAGTTATTTCTTTTTCATCTATGTGGGTAGTTTGATTTTAGGTATATGAAATAGTTTTCTGGAATGTTTGAAATATAAAAAGAAGTGAACTATGTTATCAAATCTAAACTTCCTTTGCCAAAAATGAAAAAGTATAAAAACTAAAATCAAATTACTTTATGAAAAGAACAACTGTTAAAAGAGGGCAAAAATTTGGGAGATGATTAGCATTGGGTCATTGGTATGCAGAATTCATTATGATCAGATCCAAAAGTACTATTCTATAGGCCTTTAGCTAAACCTAAAAGTCAACTTTTGTTTTTGTTTGTGAGACCCTACCTTTGAAATTCCAATACCAAAATTTGATAAGTGTTATTTCTATTGCAATATTACACAATATTCCTCCAAAAAAACTATAAACTGCCAAAGAGAAGGGGCTGTAATTTATTCATCTTTACATTCCCAGAGCAAACATAAAAACACTTAATATATATTTGGTGGCACTGGTGAACAGGAGAACTGAGGCAAATCTTATACAAAAATGACTATAAGAAATTATTAGCAGCCATAAGGCTCAGTTACAAATCTAAGACTATTTATATTCTCATCTTGTTTCAGAAAGGCTAAGGCAGCCTAAATAAATATGTGCTAAGTAAAGTGAAAGAAAAAAGTTTGTAGAATATGGTAAATTTTATGTTATGCATATGTTACCATAATTTTTTTAAGTTACATCTACAAAATCAGTAGATGAATTTGAAAGGAATGGAAAAGATGAAGACAGGAGTCCTGTGAGGACCTGTACATTTTTTAGAGGCAAAACTGGCTTTATAAAGACCAATGCAAACTAAAACATAATTAGTTACATGATTTCCTACTTTAAAGCTTGGCAAAATAATCAACTGTTTTATGAAACACTATCTAACCTTTGAAGTTTTCATAATCAAGCATTTTAGTTTTTAGTATAAATATGCCTGTCTCTGCAGTTAAAATAACAAACTAATCAGAATAATTAGAATAAATAAATCAAAAAAACTACTTAATCAACTCTAAATTAAACAAAAAATACTGAAAAGTAATATACATTTTACTCACTGCTTTAAAAAATTTTTCTGATAGTTGGCATTTGGATCCAAAACTTTTGGGCTGCAAAGTCATGTTTTCCTTAGTTTGAGAATCAAAAGTTGGGTTTTCAATAAGGCAGTTAATAAAAACCCATATATGATTTTTTACCTGTTGAAAACATCCAAAAAAAGGTCAATATCAGAATTGATATTACTTAACAATTCAACAGAATATATAAAACATCACTTACTTGAAATGGTTTCACTGACACACCAGCTTTGTTCTTTTTCTTAACTACTTCAATCAGTTTACCAACAACTTGGTCTACTACATAATCCACATGCCGTCCACCCTAAAGTGGTGGGGGTTGGGGGGACAGAATACAAAATCTTCCATAATTAAGGCAGCAAAACAGTAACATTCGTATTTTTCTAGAATGAGCATTTAATCTTCAACATAACTTTTTAAAGTTAGTATGACTATATTACTCACCCTATATACCAGAGGTAATATGATAAGTCTCAGAAGGAAAGAGTTGGGATTTAAACATAGTCTTTTTGGCCACAGAGCTAATTAGCAACTCTATATAACTCCCCACAAAGTGAAAAAAGAGAAAGTCTCAAAAAGAGACACGGAAGTGAGAATGAACACTGGCCTGGTGGTAGCAATGACACTCACAAGATTGCCACTTAGGAACCATGGTAGCCATCAACAGTGGTCTATTCAATACCCATTCTTCCCTTTCACATTACAGACAAATCCAACTGTTTTTAACTGGCAACGTGTCCAGTTACAAAGATTTACCAATCTAGACTCCCTTGCAGCTAAAGGTAGTCACTTGACCCAGTTCTAGCTAGAGATGCTAGCAGAGGTCTACTGGATGGGGTTTCCAGGAAAACTACTGCATTCCTGATAAAAGCAGAGAGATTTAATTCACATATGAATTTGTCCAACTTAATTCTCTCCTTAGGACTTGGAAGGGTGCAGCAGACATATTAAAGGCATGAAAATGAAAGCCACATGCTAAGAGAGGCAGAAAAGAAAGTCAGGAAGAGGATAGGACCCTGTGGACACTGTAAGGTCACAGAACCAGACTAAGACTGCCTACCATCAATCCCCAGAAGAGGAAAAGTAAAACCTTCACGTGTACAAACCACTGTATACTAGGTCTCTATTACACATAATAAAATGCAATCAAATCTAACAGGATTTCTGTTGACTAGAAAAACTGATGCTAGATTATAAAAAATAAGTTCAAACTTGAACAAGAGTGACAAAGTGATAGCTCATGGCTTTATTCTAAAATATACACTTATATTGCCCAATATTTCATTATGGTCAATGGATAAACACCTATAGATGAGAAGAATTTAATTTGATTTGGAAATTTAAAAGCCTACAAAAAAAGGTTCAAACTTCTTAGAACAATAGATAAGGCATTTCACGATGTGATCCCAAAACAGACTCATCTCTTATTATTTGTTCTTTTACATTCAAAACTCAGAACACAGAACAAGGAATTTGTTATCATTCTAAATTCTGTAAAATACAAGTGTATTCAACTATAAGCTCTAATCATGTAAATTTATTTCTCAATAGATGCTTAAATAAATAGTAAGACAGATATTTCATAGAAAATATACTTTTATTTTCATAAGTCAATTTTGATTTCACAAAAGCAGGGTGGAGGGATTTTTTTGTTGTTTTATCTTGTTTTTAATGAAGACTGTTCAACAATTGACTTGGAAACAAACAATTAGTTTACTTACTTTTGTTGTTGCAATGCTATTTACAAAGCTGATTTGCTGGAATCCTTTTTCACTCAATGTGAGACAAACATCCCATCTTTCATTTGCAAGTTCATGAATAACTTTTAGGGCCACTCCAGTTTCATCCAATTTGTCTTTCACATAAAGATCTACATAACTGCGAAATCCATTTACCTAAAATTCAGAAAACAAAGACAATGAACAATTCCTCTTGCAGTGGCAGCTGAACTAGGTGAACACCAGCCAGTTTAGACATGTAGAAGGGAAGGCTCAAAGAAGACATTTTCTTCTCCTTTATAAGAAAACAGCTGATTAAACAACAAATTTTCTATGCATCTTCAAAAACCTGAGATCACAGGACAGCTGAGCATCCAAAATCTGAAGAGAGCAGGTGTTTGGAGGGAGACCAGAACCTAAATTTTTGTCTCATCTGGGCAGAAGCTGCTTGGTGTGGTATAAACCCAAGGAACCTAGAAACAGAGCTCCTGATGAACTTCTTTCTATGGACAAGTGTGGACTAGTGTGAGTGTGTGAAGCACCTGAAGGCTGTGGTCAGAAGGGGTTCCTAGTCTTTTGCAGGTGTTTCCTCACAGGGTAGATCAGAAAGAATTTAGAAAAAGTGACCCTCATGGGGCCAGGTAGAGAACAGCAGCCACTAGGAATTCAACCCAGACACTTCACTCTTATCAAAAAAAAAGAACGGCTTACTTCACAGCGGGAAGGACACTGCTGGAAAACAGTGGTAAAATATCACCAGAGCTGAGATAAAGTACTTCTGCCCAGTCCCACCCTTCCTATGCCCATCCCATTCACATCTTAAAAAGGCTTATTCTGCAGGGTAGGGAGCCTGAAGGACACAGAAGGAGATCACTGGTGTGACCTGATGCAACCAGAGAACAGAGGACAAAGGGAACGGCTCCACCTCAAGAGGAGGCGCAGACACTCCTGTGAAGGCCAAACCCCGAGACACAGGCCCTGAGCAATCCAAAGCCTGAGACTAATCAGACAACCTATACCCAGGCTAGCAGGCCTCCACTTATAACAGTGGTTTCCAGCTGGAAGAGCTGCAAGAGACCCTCCTTGAGCAGCAGCTCCAAGGCAAGCCCCAGTGCATAGAGAAAGGACAAGACAGAATCTGAAGTGCCCACAGCAACAACAGACCTCAACACTAGTAACTGCAGCAACAACAGCCTGCAAACACCGCCCACTCCCTGTACAGATTAACATAAATCCTCATACTAAAGCCTATTCACACCATATTTACCATGCTATGCAACATAGCTGGTGTTCAACAGAATCTCACAAGGTATGCCAAAAGGCAAGGGGAAAACACAGTCTGAAAAGACAAATCAATCATCAGAACTTAGGTATGTCGCAGATGTTTTAACTATCAGATAGGACTTTGGCTACCTGATGCAAAGAGCCAAATCATTAGAAAAGACCCTGATGCGGGGAAAGATTGATGGCAAGAGGAGAAGGAAGGGGACTGAGGACGAGATGGCTGGATGGCATCTCTGACTCAATGGACTCGAGTCTGAGCAAAGTGCAGGAGACAGTGAAGGACAGGGAAGCCTGGCATGCTGCAGTGCATGGAGTCACAAAGAGTCAGACACAACTTAGCAATTGAACAACAACAACGGCTAATAGGTTAAAGTCTCTTGTGGAAGTTGCATATTGTCTAATGTGCAACTTCGGCAGAGAGACAGAACCTTTAAGAATGAATCAAATGCAAATGCTAGAAATCAAGAAAAGCAGAAGATACGAAAAATGCCTTTGGCAGGCTCAGCAGTAAACTTGACACAGTAGAGGCAAAAAAGTCAATGAACTTGAAAATACAGCAACAGAAATCAAACAAACTGAAACTCAAAGAGAAAATAGAGTGAATAAAGCAGAGTAAAACATCCAAGAGCATGGGTCCTACAATTTACGCATAATTAGACTCCCAGCAGGAAAAGGAAGAACAGCACATTAATAACAGCCACAATTTTTCCAAAACTAGTGACAGACACCAAACAACAGATCCAATAAGCTCAAGAGATGCCAAACAGAATTAAGTACCAAAAAAGAAAATCCAAAACCAACAAAACACCCTATATATACAACTGAGCATATCATACTCAAAAAAACAAAGACAAATAGAAAATCTTCAAGGCAGGCAGAGGAAAAAGAAATCTCTTACCAACAGAGGAAGGAGGATATGAGTTACAGCAGACGCCATGCAAGCAGGAAGACAACAAAGTAACATTTTTAAGTGCTGAAAAAATACCAACTATTGACTATAATTCTATACTCAGTGAAACCCTGTATCCTTTCAAGTGAAGGAAAAAAACTCTCAGACAAACATAAACTGAGGGAAACTATTGTCAGCAAAGGTATCCACAGGAAATAAACGTTAAAGAAAAATCTCCAGCCAGAAGGAATATAAAATAGGTCAGAAACTTAGACCTGCACCAAGAAATTAAGAGCACTGGAAATGGAATAAATGAAGGTAAACTATAACTCTATTTTTTATTGCTCTAAAGTATAACTGACTGCTTAAAGCAGTAGCAACATCAAGTCAGAAACTTGACACAGTTAAAAAAAAATTAATGAACTTGACTGTGGAAATATTTCTGCCATAACTTTTTCAAATATTTCTTCCTCCTCATTCTCTCTCTTCTTCTGTTGTTTAGAGAATATGCCAAAGCGAAATGTATGATGAAAAGGGCTTAGGGACAGAAAGGAGGAGCTGGGGATACACTGTTATAAAGTTTTTGCTCTACAGTGCAGTTCAGTCGCTCAGTCGGGTCCAACTCTTTTACACACCAAGTGACAAATCAAGGTGGACTCAAGTTACTTACAAATGAGTATTATAAACCCTAAGGCAATCACTAAATAAGTTTTAAAAATAAGAATAATAAGTAAAGAGAATTCTTAGGGGGCACAGTGGTAAAAATTTGCCTGCCAATCAACGCAGGAGACGTGGATTCAATCCCTGGGTTGGGAAGATCTCCTGGAGAAGGAAATGGCAAGCCACTCCAGTATTCTTGCCTGAAAAATTCCACGGACAGAGGAGCCTGGCAGGCTACAGTCCATGGGGCCTCAAGGAGTCAGATATGACTGAGCAACTGAGAACATGCACACACACATAGTAAGTAAATAGAGAAGATAAAATGAAATCATTTTTTTTAAAAATGCTGAATTAAAACCAAAGAAGGCAGGATACAAGGAAATAAGTAACCAAGAACACACACAATAAATCAACATATAACAAGATGGTAAGCTTTAATCCAAATGTCTCAATAATTACTTTAAATGTCAATCATCTAAACACACTTGTTAAAAGAGATTAACAATTTAAAAAGCAAGATCTAACTATAAGCTGTCTACAAATTAACAAAGCATGAGCTATTTTAGAAGACACTTACGGGCAATTTCTTTCCATTAAACATGACCTTGACTCCCTTGCAGGAACCAGCCAAATCATAAGCTCTTCTGGTCATGAGAGCCACAATATCCCTGTCAAGTTTCTCCATCTTAAATTTGGACAGATCTGGTTGGAATGTTATACATGTGTAATCTTCACCATCAAAATGTTTAATTTTGGCTTCAGAAGTCTTCATCATATTATTCATCCATGTCTTTAAGAGAAAAAATATTTAAATATTTCTATTGTGCTTCTATATTAGATAATACATAAAGACTCAGCTAATGAAATACATTCATTTACCACAACTAGAACCATTTTCCAACTTTCACAACAAACCAATCTTTAAAACTATACTATAAATGAAGACATTTTAGATAAAACTATTATAACAACCTCATACTGAAAATAAGCAAAATCAACTGAACAGCTTTATACACTGTTAGTTAAATCTTTCAAAATCTACAACTGACCATAAAGAATTATACAAAAATAAAAAGGTACAATGCTTTTCTGACAAAATTATTTTAGCTTACATAAAATTTTCAAAGGTCTACAGAAGTGAAATATAAAAATTTGAAATATAAATGATCAATCAACAAGGAAATTTTCAAACATGCTAAGCTGGTGCATTTCAATTAGACTGTGAGGTTCAAGACATTTTCCCTATTGCTTAAAGAGGTTAAAGGAAAAGTCTGTCAAATAAAGCATTTTGTTTTAAAAGAATGGGAGGGAAACAGATTTATGTAAAATCTCCCAGGCATTCTGTAGCCTTTTTACTCTGATGACTTGCTTAATGCTTAAAAAAATACATTATATAGGTATCTAAGGTATTATATAAGTATTACCTTGGCAAAGCAACAAACATGATTATTCTTAAAAAAGAATTAGTCACATTTCTATCATACCTGCTTAAAACTATGTTTATATTCTTTGCAAGCAGTTTCTACTGTAAACTTTGTACTGAAAATATTACAAAGTTTTGCACCATAACCATTGCGACCACCTGTAAGAACAATTAAATGTGAAAGGTTTAATGAAAACAATTTTAAAGGGACTTTGTTAACTCACCTACCATAGGGCAGGTCTATTGCAAAACAGCTTCCATTTATTATTTTAATCATTGATTGAATATTTCAAAGTATACTTAGATTTTTCATTTAAAGAAATATAATTAAGATTTAGCACATACAGTAATATAATTAAAATACACATTTTGTAGATAAACTTCATAACAATTAAAAAAAAAATTAAGCACTGTATCTTCAAACAATCCAGTAAGTCTATGTGAGTATGAATCTGAGCTTTCTATCACAGTCACTTCTAGTACAAAACTCTAATCTATATAACTTCCTAGAACTTTGGTTTTGGAAAAAAATCATCTTTTGGGAAGTGTAAATAAGTAGAAGAACAACTGGCTATGGTCAAAGCACTTTCAACTCTATAGAGTCTAGACTTTCAATCCTGACTCAAAGAAAATGGTTTAAAAGTAATTTAATTGATACCAAAAGACATAGTGCTTATGTAAAAACAAATTTACAGATACAGGGATCATATGCATCTTACTTTCATCAGTACTCTAATTCAAAACCCAAACCATCAGCCAGGTTAGACAGAGTTCCAGGAGTTCTGGCAGAAGTCAGTGCACTACGAGTTAAGTGTCTATCAGACGATAATCAAGACAACAGTAATACATGATAGTTTTTATAGACATTAATTCTATAAAGGATTTTCTCACAACAAAACTAGAAAAGCTTCCTTTTCTGTAATATCTTATATAGAAATAGTAACAGACTTCTATGTTAAGAGAGCAGTATTTCTCAATAAAAATTCTGATCAGCCATTTAGACTTTACCTGTTACTTTTTTCTCATCATCGTCATAGTTACTGGAGGTTAAAAGCTGTCCAAAAATTAATGCAGGAACATAAACTTTCTCTACTTTGTGTTCTACTACTGGAATGCCTTTCCCATTATTCCAAATGCTTATAATGTTAGATTCACTGTAAATAAACAAGCAGAGTTTGGAGCTTAAAATAAAGATAAATCAATTTCCATCAAAAGTAAAGAGACCCAGAATAAACAAGAATGATTATAAGTAAAATGCCAGCCATTACCAATTGGAAGACACTCACTCATCTTTCAAGAAAACACTTGCTGAGGACACACATTACCATTTCTGAGTTGTTAACTCTAATCAGGGTCACTAAGTTCTGTAGGTAATAACTGCAAAAATCTCCCAAGAAAACAAAACTCTTCTCAATAGTGAAAGCAGTGAAGCTTATATAAGAAGCCAGCTATCAATTCCACTTTCTTTTCATACATAGTAGCCAGGACCTCTATGCTCCTTCCTGCCAGTCAACCCCCTGTGAACCACAGGCTCTACAGGGCTGTGGCCATGGCCATTTTCACTTCCCACCTGATTGCTGAGGTGTGCAGACAGAAAAGGAAAGCTGTCTGAAACATATTCCACTCTCCATCTAAATGTTAGAGGGCTGTTTATACTGTAGCAATCATTATTACACACTAACTTAAATGGCTTTAAAATATTTATTACCTATTTTAGATCTTTTAGGTATTTCTATCAGAAAACCATCCTTTTTAGCCCTAAATGGTATGGAGTAGAGGTTCCTACAGCTAACAGCAACTTAACACAGGCAGTGGTCCTAACGGAAAATTTTGCCTACCCTATTGTTTTCGAGAGTATATACCACAGTGCCTTTATCATTTAAGAGCCAAATTTGCACACACAGCTTCATAACCAACAGAGAACTGTCTTTAAAAGCTACCATTTGGCAATTTGATTCACAATTACTCTTAGACTCTTTCACTTACACATACTTTGTTTAATCTCTCTAGAGTTACTAGTTATTACAACTAAAAAGTTATAAAAGCCAAAATGAAAATCAAAGACACAGGAGGAAATTAATACATTTTTTAAAGTTTAAGAAAAAGACTAAAAAGCACATCATTTTCTTTTCCCAAATCAGCAAATCAACTTCTCTTTCCCTCACTTTTCACAATACAGGTTCAACTCTCCAAATCACGGAGACTCAACTCTTCCTTCCCTCACTTTTAACAACATGGGTTCAATGCTCTGAACCACAGGGGCTCAAACTTTGTTATTTTTATTCATATCTCCTGACCATTAAGACATTAGTTTGTCCTATTAGATTTGTTTCATCTCTATCCAATCTTCCTTTATTCCAAATGCCACTGTATGAGTCTAAATTAGTATCACCTTAAAAACTGATTACTGCAACACAGCTAAGAACAGAACTAGCCACTCCCTTTAAATATATTCTTCATAACAATGATGGACTTACCACAGCTTTCATAACACTATTTTTTGCTCCAGGACACAGCAGTAGTTCCATGTTTTCTATGAAATCAAGCTTAGCAGTCCTCTATTGCATGTTCAAGGCCCTTATGCTTACCCCTACTTACAGTCAAACTGAACTACTATTCTCCAACATCCATCATATTTTCCTTTAAGTCAGTTTTATTACTTGTCCATATTCAGTCTCAATTCTTTATTTCTTCATCAGCTTCCCTTTGCCTACAAAATTCTTTTCTTCTCTGTCTAGCTAAATTTTACCTTAACTTCAAGAATCAATTTACAACTTCTGTCCTCCCAGCCTAAAACAATGTTTTCCAATATTCCTTATATTAAAACTTGCCCCCCCAAAAAATTATTTACTAGAGACCTCAGGACATAATCATCTTCCCTGGTGGCTCAGAGGTTAAAGCGTCTGCCTCCAAAGCAGGAGATCCGGGTCCGATCCCCGGGTTGGGAAGATGCCCTGGAGAAGGAAATGGCAACCCACTCCAGTATTCTTGCCTGGAGAATCCCATGGACAGAGGAGCCTGGTAGGCTACAGTTCACAGGGTCACAAAGAATTGGACACAATTGAGCAACTTCACTTTCACTTTTCAGGACATAATTAGGTTATCTCATGTGTGGGTAAATGCTCTTTACAGAATATACAGCTAAATATTTAAGTATGTAACAGTTCAACTTAGCTACTGTACTTTACCTTGTGTGTCCCATATCCAGAGGTTAAGAGTGAAGCCTTGAAAACAAGGGCCCTGTATTGCATTATTTTCTTAAATATCGAAATAGTTCCTAGTTTGAGTTTAAAACGTGTAACTTATTAAGTATCTTTTTTTTTTTTAACACAAGACACTTCATGGAGTTTAAAACTAATAGAGAACAATTCTGAAGGAAATAAAGATAGATAATGGATGGAAAATTACAGATCTTAAACATTTCAGAATGACACTAAAGTCAATATACTCATGAAAAAATCCTTAAAATCTTTTCATCCTACTTAGTATATATAGTACTATAATTAAAATAAGGCACTTTGTAAATTCATCATCTTCACAGTTTCAAAAAAATAAGATGATACCTCATACATTTTTTTCCCTCATACATTCTATAAGCCTATATGAGTATGAAACTGAAACTTTCTATCAAAGTCACTTCTCTATTAAAAAATTTCAGTTTATTTCACTTCCAAGGTCTGGAACTTACTTCTATAATCTCTAAACAATGGTTCAGAATTATATAATTGCATTTTTTGCTCCATCAATAATCTTCAAAGAAGTATTAAAAGGATGATGTGCTAAATAAGCTACAAATAAAATTCCAAAATAATTCAAGCTAAAAAGAAACTTGGAAAACAAGCTGAATATCCAATATTCATCAACTGGAAAGAGGTTAATTATGACATATTGACATAATACTTAAGGATAGTTTAAAAGAATTAAGTAGACTTATATAAGTTAATAAGGAAGGCTGTCCTCAGTATATAAAATAGAAAGGTACAAAAATAATATATAGAAAGCAATTTTTAAAATGTATACATACTGTATATTCTGTATGAGTGTACTTTTTTTTGAAGGCTACAGCTTTAAGAATTTCAACCCTAAATAGAATCCTTAAGCTAGAGAAATAATTAGAACTCTGGTTATTGTGCTTTTCACATTTGTTAGTTTTTAATCAAATTGATGCTAGCAAGTAAGCTGTTTCAATACTAACCATTACACTATACTATTTAATGGGTTTTAAACTCCCCTGTAAGAAGTTGCTTTAAATTCTCTAGTGTCTTAGAACTGCTGTCCAAATTCTGTACAGCATCCCTTGCTGACCTATTCCTGTATCTTTTACAACGATGGCTCTGTACTTAAATTTTATCTCCACATCACAGAGTACTACTGAAAGAGTAATAATAATAAGAGCTAAGCTAGACAGTGCATTCTCTACATTTGATCCATTAACTATTAAAATTTAACCTTTCTTTTACACAGAGTTCATGAACACACATGCACAAAGAAAAATAAAATCTGCTCTACACAGATATTTAAAAAGAATGAAAAAAAGAAAGAGCAGTAATAAAGACACTAGTTACATAGAATCACCTTGTCCAGAATCTGGAATAAAGTAAAGCTTGTCACTATGAGCCACTATTTGGTCAACTATTTTATAGCTCACTTCTTAATCACTTCACTATAATGGGATTCTACGTAAGCTGTTTTTTAACTGCACATTGCTGGATCAATGTGGCCAAGACAATTAAGATAAAAGAATCAAATAACTGTAACCAGGTTCATCAAGAATGTAGTTTTAAGAAGGCCTTCTTCCTTAGTTTTCAGTCAGTTCTGATTTTTTAAAAAGCATGAAGATATTAAACATTCAACCTCTATATTACTCCATACTACTCTCCTAAAACTTAATCATTTTTAACTGACAATTCCCTAACTATGGAAGAAGAGAAATCTTGACAGCTAAAATTTCCTTAAAACTATCTTAAACGTCTGCATAAGTTGTAACATTTCAGTGTCCATCATACCATACCACTTACTTTTAAGTGTGCATCTTACCATTTAAATTTTCAGTACAGTGTATTCATTATAGAAATGATGCAAGTGAAAAAATAAGAAAGGAAGGCAAAGAAAATCAAGAACTTCAATAGTATAGTTATGTAGTAATATTTTCATGTAAGATAGTCAACTTCATTGTATAACCAAATATAAATTATATTTTTATTATATCATTTATCTTAACCATGCCCTCTGAAATTAGATTATTGACAATACAGTTGTAACTGAATTATTAAACTTTTCATGTTAAGGAAAAAATCTTAAAATCATGCTAACCTACTAATGAAATTACAAGGGATAAATATAATGTAGTATCTTACAAAAGGCATACTGGTGAAAATAGCATAAATGTAAAAACTATATTTTGAACTTAGAACTTTATTATTTTCACACCCCCCCCAAGTCCTCCAAAAAAAAAGAAATCACCACAGCGAGTAGCTGAACACTCGGTACCTATTCTACACTACCAGCAGTTCTCAATCTACAAATGATGTTATAAATAACGGAAAAGCCTAAATGTTGGTTATGAAAGAAGAAATTTAATCCATAACGTAACTGGAATAATACTAACGATGGTGCACTTGGCCCTGAGTACCAAAGCAAAAGGAAGAAACCCCCAGTGATTATTCCAGCAGCTAAAACAGCATCCACAGCACCAGAGAGGGAGAAAAACAGTCTCCGAGAGCTCCCATAAGAAGAGTACTTTGGAGGAAAAGACTCAACGACAGAGGAAACTAAGAGGACAGCATTCTGGCTAAAAGAGGTAAGAATAACATGGTCTCAAGCAATAGGAAACTAACTGTATGAATTATTCATTTGAGACATGTTCATAAGCTGGGACTACCTGAATAAAACAGCTTAGCATAAAAAATTAAACTTGAAATATACTTACGGATCAATAGAAACTTTAATACAGGTCATGTTCTTATCCCTCTGTTTATTATCAGCTGCATTAACTACAAAAATACTTTGGTGAGTAATACATAAAAAGTTAAACAGACATACATGACATAAACAAACATATGGCTGCAAGTGCATCACTACTTAATATAAATGTTTACATATGGTAATAGTTAAAGAAAACAATTACTGGTAACTTCTAATACAAAACCTTATTTTCCAAATAATATTTTTAAATTTTTTTATGTCACACTAAATTACTATTATGTCTTCTACAAAACAAGGTGTGGGGTAGGTGGGGGGATGATTTTGTGATATAAGAAAACAAACATCTACAGTTTACAATCCCCTATCCAGGCCTAAAAGTTAAAAATTGGGTTTAATTATATTTTATCTTAGTAACAACTACTTTCTCTTGATCGCCTTCAATAAACTACTGATTTTATAGATAGAATGAGCTGAAACCAGTTGGTTTTGAATTAGAAAGGCACTCTTTAGCATCCACAGAAATCAAAATGCTAAATCCTATCAACTACAACTGATAATATTTGCATACATTAACCATGGCTTCAGTAAAATTTGAACACGAGCTAGCTGTAAAACTGAACTTCAATCACAGAAGGCATATGTTCCTGATAAACACTGTATAACCTAAAACTGGCATAGTTGTGAGATGAGCAAAAAGTACAAAACTTACAAAACTAAGTAACCAGTTTTACTCTCCTTTCTTTTTCCCAAAGACGGAAAGAAGCTTCAAGAGACCCACACAACCCTGGCAGGAAACCCAGTGGCACTAATGCATCTATGTGGCTAAAAACATTCCCGAAGTCTTGAGTACTCCCCAGGAGTCAATTACACATCAACACTTCATTGTGACTGAATTAACTGTGTGATTTGGAAAGCACAGAGGTATTTGAACCAAGGGTTGTTAAACCTGGCTACCCAACAGAAATACCTAATGTGTTGGTTAGAAACACAGTTTTATGCATCTCACCCAAAACTAACTGAATCTGCAAAGATCAGGCCCTGGAATCTGTATTTAACATGCCCTCCCTGGCGACTGGGATGCAATCAACCCCACGACAACTGCACACACTAACCTTGGGGTTACTGACCAAATACAATACACGCATTTTACAGATGAACAAACCAAAACACAAAGACATAATGTCCAGAAATATGAACATATTACAGCATGTAACAGATTTTCTGAAGAATATTTATACTCAACATAACAACCTGAGATAGACCTCTAAAATTAATTAAGTTTGGCTTTACATATACAGGAACATTATAAATGATATCAATAGAAACAAATGTATTAAATCTTAAACAAGTACTCACCCAAAATTTCATCAAAGATCTTGTATAAACCCGGCACAAAGGTAACCTCTCTGCAATTCATGCCTGCATCTTCATCATATACCCACATGAGCTGCATTGAGAGAAAAATTCAAAAGAATTTATGGAGTAAAGTTTTACAAAACATAAACCCGTATTTGTCATTTACACTGTAAATACTTAGGTCTTCAAAGTACAAAAACATATTACTTCAATCACAAGCAACCTTACTGAATCCATATTCAATTTAAATAGCCTATAAATTGAGAAATTGTTTTATATCAAGTCTGTATTCTACTCATAAAATCAGCTTTAATGTAAAGCACCAAAAATTGTTAATAACTATTTAAATATGGAACTGGCCAGTAAGTTCATTCAGGTTTTTCCCCAAGATGTTATGAAACCTAAATGAACTTTTTAGCCAACCTGATAAAACAGGAAAAAAACCAAATCATATTTACTTTACACTTTGCTTCACGTGTTATATTTTCCAATAAATAAACAGCATAGAGTAAAATAACATGAATGCAGCATAATGTTAGAGTCAAAGACACCTAGTTATAAATCCCAGCTCTCACTAGTTGAGGGATCTGAACAAATCCCTAAAAAAAAACATATATATATATATATTTAAACTTCAGTGTCTTCATTTATAGAATGGAGAAAACAGTGCTTGCTTCCCAAAATTGCTAGAATCAAATAAGACATTAAGGGTAAGCCAAGTCAGTATTAAACAATAGTCAATGTGTACATATAAATTCTATAATTTAAAATAAACCACAGCCAGAACTTAAGAACTTTTAAGAAGTTCATAAAGCACCATTTTACTATACACTTCCCTATACTCTATACTTCTCAGTTTTTATCTCCTAGTTTTATAATCCCTAGTAGGAAATGAAGACATTTCTGCTTCTTAGATCGCTCTCCCTTCTTTACGTTATTACCAGACACATGAAATTATGTATTCACAAACCATATAATCACAAAAATGTTATTCAGTAGATACAGATATACATCTAATTTCAGTAAAATTTAATAACTACCTGTGTCAATGGCTCCACTGACCCAATGTACGTGTCAGGACGAAGGAGAATGTGTTCGAGCTGCGTCTTTTTCTGGTACACTCTCTCGACAGACAGTTTCTTTGAAGAATCATTTCTGTGTACAGTTTCTGACTCTTCCTTTTTTGCAGCATTGTTCTGATCAAAAAGAGTCTAAAATTAACCAAAAAATCAAATTTAAATAACCTACCAAAGGGTAAACTAAAATGTATATGGACACATAACATTATTTTGTTGTTAAAGAGAAAATCTATCTTTCAGGCTCATTTTTATTAAGTTATATATAAAAAAAAATCAACCCTGAATATTCATTAGAAGGTCTGATGGTGAAGCTCTAATACTTAGCCATCTGATCAAAGAGTCGACTCACTAGAAAAGACGCTGATGCTGGGAAAGATTGAGAGCCAGAGAAGAACGGGGTGACAAAGAATAAGATGGTTGGATAGAATCACTGACTCAACGGACATGAGTTTGAACAAACTCTGGGAGATAATGAAGGACAGGGAAACCTGGCATGCTGCAGTCCATGGTGTCGCCAAGAGTCGGGCATAACTTAGCAACTAAACAAAAAGAACACAGGTCTATTTACTGACAGTTTAGTTCTTTTTGTAATATAGTGTGAAACTGCAGTTTTGACTGAACCCAGAAAGCAGGTCAACATAGACATCAGAACTGCTAGGACAGCCAACAAATATTCAATCAAGAAATAAATATTTCCCAATTCTATAAGATACCAGATTAATGTTGTAAGTCCTCAAAACTTTCCGTGGGAAGAAGGACTTCCCTGGTGGTCCAGTGGTTGAGAATTCACTTGCCAATGTAGGGGACACGGGTTCAATCCCTGGCCCAGGAAGGTCCCACATCCCGCAGAGCAACTAATCCCAGTGCTCCCCAAGAGGAGCCACCGCAGTGCGCAGCCCGGGCACCGCACCGAGAGAGCAGGGGCTCCCCGCAACTAAAGGAAGCCTGCGCACACCAGGAGAGACCCAGCGCCGCCAGAAGTTGGTTAAGTAAGTAGCTTTAAACACTTTCCACAGAATGTCCGTTCTTATTAGGTTATAGGTGGGCAAGGACTGAACCTGGCTGACTGCAGGGGTCCCAAAGGCTCCCAGATCCAAGTTCCCCCCCATTAAGCTACTGAAGACTACAGTAAAGAGGGGGCAGAAATAGTAACCTATGTAGTTAGTGTATGTATGCTCTTCTTTGCCAATTCCATGGAGGCAGAACTTGTAATTCTAATTCTTACAGCAGATAAGAATTCCAAACAAAAATTTTTGCAGGCTGCAGATTTCCCTGTTTTTTAAATAGCAGCAAGGAAAACATCTTTCTACTTCTGGAACTCCCGAATGCTGACAAATTAGATATCTCCCTAAGAAAGAGTTGTTATGATGGCCTATCCTTTTTTTGAGTCCCAAAGTAACTCAAACATAAGACACAATGAGATATTTTCATAGATCTTTGAATTTTAGTAGAAATGAAATAGAAGACAAACAATGGGAGATGGAGAGATTTTGTGCATTTCAACAAGCAAGCAACACACCACTTCAATTTGAGACTTAAACATATCCATACGATCATCTTTAAAGTTATTATTTTTAAAAGCACGCCAAATGTACATTTAAAAATCAAAATACATGACCTCTGAGTGGACTAAACCTGAGCAAGCTTTTAACAAACAAAACCTATGGAACTCCAAGCATCAATTATAATCTTCCAATGCCATAAATTTTACATAAAGAGATTTTCTTACATATTCTTTGATTTATATGGTTACCCATTAACGCTGCTCAGAGTCAATTAAAAATAGCTTTGGACATAAGAAAATAATTATTTCGTAAAGTCTTCATATTCTGTTTCTGTCAAGTTAGTTGGATGATGAACTGGCAGGCCAGAAAAATGAACTATATTTTTTTAAATGTCAGTCTCCAAATTTCTAATGATGTTCCTCACTTTTTGAGATAATTCACAGAAATTAACTTAACAATAAAAACATAACTGATTTTTAATGGGTCCTCAGAACAGTTAGAAAAAATATAATTACTAAGATCACATTCTTTAAGTGCTTAAGAATAATAAATACCATGCATTCAAAGGTGGATAACAGTAACCTCTTACCATTAACTTAGAACTGTTTGCAATTTTGGCATAAAGTTATATGGAACTTATAATAACCATGCAAATAAAGGCTTTCCTATCTCAGGTTACTCGTCCAAAAGAAATCCCACCACAAAGAAAACACTTGTAAGATTATAGACTCTCACAAAGGCCCATGGTTACCTAATCTGGGCTCTGCATTTGGCCCTGATAACACTGAGATACAGCCCAGAGGGTCACAAAGAGTCAGACATGACTGAAGCAACTTAGCATGCTTGCATACATGCAAAGTGGCACACAGGTATGGAAAACAGGGTGAAACCTACCTCACTCCTCCTCCCAAGTGGGTACATGAGAATAGGGAATGTTTGGTTTGCACCTACCAGATCCCTATCAATTTCAAAAAGTTGTCATTTTTGCTAGAATAAACTCTCAAAAGCCAGAGACTATGCAAAAAGCAGTCGGCTTTTTTAGATTACTATTTGTAATTTTTTGGAGGAATAATACATAAATATTAAAAAATAAGTGTGATGATATACTTAAAGCATTTTATGCCAAAATATTTCTTCCTAAGTATCATATGACACATGTTGAGGAAAGGAAAAAAGGTATCATTCTATCTAAAGTAGTGAAAAGCATTAAGGAATAATTATCTATAGAATATCACAATAAAACAGATGGCTTGTAGATACTTCAATTCACAATGAAGATTTTAAATAATTTCAAAACTTCGTGTAAACCTTTAAACCTGACTATTTCATTGAGTAAACACTTTTAATTGTCTATACCAAAAAATAGGTATGTTAATTATAAATTTCTCTTACTATAACTTTTATATGAAATTGTACATAATCAAGTATGTTTAAATCAGTAGCTTATTAAAACTATACTGTTTAGGGTTTCCTTGATGGCTCAGTGGTAAAGAATCCGCCTGCCAGTGCAGGGTTTGATCCCTGGTCTGGGAAGCTCCCACATGCCATGGAATACAAGTAAGCCTGCAAGCCACAACTCCTGAGCCCTTATGCCCTAGAGGCTATGCTCGGCAACAAGAGAAGCTACCACAATAAGAAGCTCGCACACCACAACTAGAGAGTAGCCCTCACTCGCAGCAACTAGAGAAAATCCTGCACAGCCATAAATAGTTTTATAAAACTATAGTGTTCAGAGAATAAAGTTATAAAAGCATATTTAAAAAATGTGAGTCCATTTTTATCAGAAAAAAATCGCACACAGTATATACATGCCTAGAGAAAATATGAAATATACCCAACAGAATAGCCAGAAAAATTACAAGTGAGAAATAGAAATGCTTTTCATTTTCTCTTCTGATAGACATTTTCTAATGTTCTACAGTGAACATATATTAAAGCCTTTTAAAAGCTTATTAATTTATGTATATGAAAAAATAATTAAGCTAGAGTAACACTGAAGGTTTCTTTTTTTCTAGAGGCACTGTTTGTCCTCCTTACTACTTCTGCAGCCCCCACTTTCTCACTAGAATCTAGGTAAAAAGGTAAGAGAAACCAGAACAAACAGGCCAAGGGGTCCTGGCAGGGGGCTCCTGGCAGAAGTCCATACCGCGGGTGGACGTATCTGTACCTTCCTACCCTCAACAAGCGAGCCTGCACTGCTCACTGACTCCAGGCAGTAAACCCAGGAGGCTCTCCCCTGAGAAGTCTATCAGCTTTTCTGAAAGATGCCTGGATTAACGGTCTCTAGCAGCTCCTGTATGTTATTAGAAAGTTGCCCCCTGAATATTGTCCAAGCCACTAAAAATCAAAATCTGGGGGGAAAGGAAGAAAGGGCAACTCTACACCCTTCAATGGGATGACCTCATCCCTTGAACCAACAGATGTAAATACAACATCCTTAGCCTGAGAACAGAGAAATTAAATGAAAAAAGTTCACTGATCACTTTTCCCACAGTAACTATTACCATTATCTCAAGCTCTTAAAGAGAAAGTCACTCTGAATAGAAATTCAGTTTAAACACTGTTGCTGATAATATTCAGAAAAAAGATTAAGAAATTAGCTTCAACAGAAATAGTCCAGCAAACTCACATCTGCGTGTTTATAAAAAGCACTCTCAATCCCTCACATGAAAGGAGAATGATACATAGTCGACACCTCTGCATGCAGAGACACTTCAGTTGTGTCCCACTCTCTGTGACCCCGTGGACTGTAGCCCGCCAGGCTCCTCTGTCCAGGGGGTTCTCCAGGCAAGAGTACTGGAGTGGGTTTCCATGCCCTTCTCCAAGGGGATCTTTCAGACCCAGGGATCAAACATCTCTTACATCTCCTGCATTGGCAGGCAGATTCTTTACCACTGTGCCACCTGGGAAGCCCTTTCAATACCTATAGGCTAAAAGAATTATGCTTATTTTCAACATTGAAAACAAGGGGTCTTCTGATTAAAAAATGATTCAACTTTTTCTTATCCTGTATGCTCACAGTATTTGTACTATGTAAAAGTATTATTTGTTTTATAATATGTTGTACTATAGTAACTGCACTAAGTATTTCATGTTGAATAAAAATTAATGGTATGCCCTAAAAAATAATCAACTACCAAGAGCATTCTGAATAAATTTTCATTATGGTTTGATAAAATTGAAATCTTAGGAGTTAAGTTTATCTGTAATTTATTTTATTGTCTTTGTGTGGACAAGTCAAACTATTTATAGCAGTAAATAATGGAATCTAAGCACTCAGGACAACATTTTCACTCCCACATATAACTAAAGACAATGAAAATGCAAAATAAACCCATGTTAAAACATTCTCCATATATCTACAATTTTTATTTGTGATTAATCATTTGTGATTTATACATATGATGATATATGACTTTTTCTAAAGTTCAACTGACTGCCATGTTAGACAATGCACTGAGAATTTTTAAATTATAACAAAAATGTCAAAATATATTAAAATCTATTTTAAAATATTAATCTATTTTATAGTATTTTTGCCATAATGCTAACTTCTAATAAAAGAGTATAGATTTAATAAATGTCAAAGATGCAACCTTTATCAAGAACATTTCTCAAGTACTAGAAGAGAAAAAATTTCAATAAAACAAACTCCCAATTTCAGAAAGTATGTACGAAGATCATTCTGCAAAAAGAAAGATTCTTCCATTTACAGAGTGGTCGCCTGACGCACAGCAATTTGGGGCAACCACTCAGTCTGTTTTCTGAGGGAGAAAGAACTGCTGCCAAAGAGGGGAAAGGAGATGGTTCGCCAGTTGGTGAAAAAAGGAGCTGAGCCACTCCTTCACACAGCAGGCGGAGAAACCTCACCATCACCAGGCCAGCAGGAGGTGGGCCAGCAAAACCTTGACAACAAGCCTCTTCTATCTTCTACAAAGACTCCCTCGGAGTCCACGGTATAACTTCATAATACTGCCTGCTCTTCTCTCCCTCAAGGCTGCCACGCTTTGATATTCATTTCATCACCCATGTAATCCGCACCCATATAACCCTGGAGCGGGCCATGCTATCTACCCACCATTAATAAAAACAAAAATCACAATGTGTCTCCAGAAATGCCCTCCCAAACCAAGGAACAGGAGAGAAGTTAGAAGATGAGGGATACTTTAATATCATAAGAAATGCTTAAATGTCCACAGTGAAAATAAAAAATACTTTCTCTAAAAAGAATCCAAATCAGAAAGAAGTAAAATTGTCACTAATTGAAGATGAAATGATATTATGTAGAGAAAACCCTAAAGACTCCACCATAAAATTATTAGAACAAACGAACAAATTTAGGAAAGCTGCCGGATACAAAATCAAAAATCCACTGTGTTTCTGTAAACTAACAGCGAACTGTCAAAAACCGAGAAAACAATCCCATTTATAATGGCAACAACAAAAATTAAAATACCAGGAAAAGATATACAATATAATATATAACATATTATATATATATGCTATATGTAGGAGTGTGGAGTCTTAACCACTGGACAGCCAGGGAAGTCCATACCTAGGAATAAACTTATACAAGGAGGTAAAAGACCTCAATATTGAAAACTATAATACACTGATTAAAGAAATTGAAGACAAAAATAAATGGCAAGAAATTCTATGCTCATGGATAAGAAGAATTAATATTGCTAAAATGTCCAATTTCCCAAGGCAATCTTGCAGATTCAATGTAGTTTGTATCAACATTCCAACACTTTTCACAGAAATAGAATAAATAATCTTAAAATGTATATGGAACCACAAAACTGAACTGCCCAAGCAATCTTGAAAAAGAACAAAGCTGGAGCATCACACTCCCAAATTTAAAACTTTATTCTAGGGACTTCTTGGGGGCTTCTCTAGTGGCTCAGTTGGTAAAGAATCTGCCTGCAGTGCAGGAGACCTGGGTTCGATCCCTGAGTCGGGAAGATCCCCTGGAGAAGGAAATGGCAACCCACTCCAGTATTCTTGCCTGAAGAATCCCATGGCCAGAGGAGCCGGGCAGGCTACAGTCCATGGGGTTGCAAAGAGTCGGACACGGCTGAGCAACTTTCACTTTTCCCTGGCAGTCCAGTGGTTATGACTGCACTCCCAATGCAGGGGAACTAAGATCCCACATACCCCATGGCGCAGGCAAAAAAGAAACAAAAACTAACTATATTACTATCTACAAAGTAATATAGTAATCAAAGCAGTATGGGTGAATCAGTTCTAATGAGATGGATGAAACTGGAGCCCATTATACAGAGCGAAGTAAGCCAGAAAGATAAAGACCATTACAATATACTAACACATATATATGGACTTTAGAAAGATGGTAACGATAACCCTATATGCAAAACAGAAAAAGAGACTCAGATGTATAGAACAGACTTGTGGACTCTGGGAGAAGGAGAGAGTGGGATGTTTCAGGAGAACAGCATTGAAACATGTATATTATCTAGGGTGAAACGGATAACCAGCTCAGGTTGGGTACATGAGACAAGTGCTTGGGCCTGGTGCACTGGGAAGACCCAGAGGGATCGGGTGGAGAGGGAGGTGGGAGGGGGGACTGGGATGGGGAATACATGTAAATCCAGGGCTAATTCATATCAATGTATAACAAAAACTACTGTAATGATGTAAAGTAATTAGCCTCCAACTAATAAAAATTTAAAAAAAAAAAAAAAAAAAAGACATACAGATCAGTGGAACAGAACAGACCCCAGAAATAAACCCATGCCTGCTGCTGCTAAGTCGCTTCAGTCGTGTCTGACTCTGTGCGACCCCACAGACGGCAGCCCACCAGGCTCCGCCGTCCCTGGGATTCTCCAGGCAAGAACACTGGAGTGGGCTGCATTTCCTTCTCCAGTGCCTGAAAGTGAGAAGTGAAAGTGAAGTCGCTCAATCGTGTCCGACTCTTAGCGACCACATGGACTGTAGCCCACCAGGCCCCTCTGCCCATGGGATTTCCCAGGCAAGAGTACTGGAGTGGGGTGCCATTGCCTTCTCCAAACCCATGCCTATGTGGTCAATTACTTCACGACAAAGTTGGCAGGAATACACACTGGGAAAAGGACAATCTCTCCAATAAGTGGTGCTGAGGGGCTTCCCTGGTGGGCCAGTGCAGGAGACAAGGGTTTGATCCCTGACCTGGGAAGATCCCACATGCCACAGTGCAAGCCAGCCCGTGCGCCACGACTATGAGCCTGCGCTCCACAACTACTGCAGCCCCAGGCACCCCGGGGCCCGTGCTCCACACAAGAGAGGCCGCCACAGGAGAAGCCACACACAGCAATGAAGACCCAGTGCAGCCAAAAATAAAATTACAAATAAGTGGTGCTGAGGAAAAAAAGGACAACCACATGCAAAAAATTAAACTGGACCCCTATCTTACACCGTACAGAAAACTAACACACGATGATTAAAGACTTGAACGTAAGACCTGAAACTATAAAAGTCCTAGAAGAAAACCAGGAGTACACGCACGCTGTGACATCAGTCTTGGCAATGTTTTTTCTTGACCCCCAAAGCAAAAATAAACATGTAAGACTACAACAAACTAAAAACCTCTGCACAGCAAAGGAAAACCATCGAACTTGAAAGGCAAACTACCAAATGGGAGAAAATATCCGTAAACCATATACCTGATAAAGAGTTAATATTCAAAATATATAAAGAATTCATACAACTCAAGAGCAAAAGATAGATTCATTAAAAACTGGGCAGTGGATATAGACAGACATTTTTCCAAAGACAACAAACGGCCAACAGGTATGTGAAAGGTGTTCAACATCACTAACCTCAGGAAAATGCAAATCAAAACCACAGTGAGATACCACTTCACACCTGTTAGAATGGTTAATATTGAAATAACAAGTATTGGCAGAATGTGGAGAAAAGGAATCCTGTGTACATTCATGTACATTCTGTACACTGGTGTAGTCACTATCTAAAATAATATGAAAGTCCCTGAGAAAATTTAAAACAGAATTACCATGCGATCCAGCAGCTCCACTCCTGGGTATTTACAGGAGGAAAATGAAAACGCTAATTTGAAAGGATATATGAACCCCCAGGTTCACTGCAGCATTGTTTACAAAAGCTAAGACAAGGAAGCAACATAAATGTCCATCAATGAATGAATGGATAAAGAAAATGTGGTGTTTCTATACAGTGGAATATTATTCAGTCATAAAAAGAATGAAATCTTGCCATTTGGAACAACATGGGTAGATTTAAAGAGGATTCACATTTAGTGAAATAAGTCAGAGAGAGAAAGACAAAAACACTGTACGATCTTACTTATACTTGGAATCTAAAGCAAAACAAAAAACCAATCTATTTATTCATAGATACAGAGAACAAATTAGTGGTTGTCAGAGTTGAGGGCGGGGAGGGGAATAGGTGAAGGTGGTCAAAAAGTACAAACTTCCAGTTATAAAATAACTAAGTCCTGGGATGTAATGTACAGAAAGGCAACTATAGTTAACAGTACCATGTTGTATAGTTAATGATTTGTGTTAAGAGTAGGTTTTTAAAATTTCATCACAAGGAAAAAAATATGTAACTATGTATGGTGATATTAACTAGACTTATTGTGGTGATCATTTTGCAATACAAAAATTTTCTGACTCAAAATTGAAACTATTAATCACTGGATATTTTTAAATATAAAGAAGGGGGATACAAGTGTCTGTGTGTGCACACACATGGACACTCATCGAAGAGTTTACTGTGTGCAAACCATTGTAGGAATTAAATGAATACTCTCAAGCCTCATAAAAGTTCCAGGAAGTAGACACTACTACTACTGATTCCCTTTTTACAGCAAGGAAACAGGTTTGAAGAATTTAAGCTAACAAAGTTAGTATGGAAAATCTGAGTTATGAAACCAGGTGATATGATTTTGTAGCCCATGTTCTTAAAAGGCATCATGCTTACAATGTTATTCAAAATACATATACCTTGAAAAGGAAGTGTACTCCCTAGTCTTTCATGTGGAAGTAAAAGAAAGGTTATTAGAAAGAGGTATACACGTATTCCTCAGGAGGCTTTTCTCTTTTTACCTGGTGATATCACCATATCAAAGACAAACTGCTTTGGTTGTAACCTTTTAAGCAGGGGAATGTGTAAAGGATAGTTAAGAACATAGTGAAAGTGAAAGTGAAGTGAAAGTCGCTCAGTCGCCTCAGACTCTTTGCGACCCCATGGACTGTATAGTCCATGGAATTCTCTAGGCCCAAATACTGGAGTGGGTAGCCTTTCCCTTCTCCAGGGGATCTTCCCAACCCAGGGATTGAACCCAGGTCTCCCGCATTGCGGGCAGATTCATTCTTTATCAGCTGAGCCACCAGGGAAACCCAAGAATACCGGAATGGGTAGCCTATCCCTTCTCCAGCAGATCTTCCTGACCCAGGAATTGAACCACGGTCTCCTGCATTGCAGACAGATTCTTTACCAACTGAGCTATCAGGGAAGCCCATAGGGCTGGTTTAAACCCCACCTTTGCCTTAGCCATGTAATTCACTTTGTTACCTAATTTGTAAACTCCTGTTTCCATCCCTGGAAATGGCTATAATTTTACTGATCTCCCCTCTTTTTTAAAACTGGGTCCTATTTATACTAAGATTTTTAAAAATACAGAAGAGGTTTTTATTTTTAACATACTTAGTAAAATGCAACTGTTGCTACCAGTATTTAATGTATCTGAAACTACTGGTGAACACAGTTCTATTCAGAAAAGTTAGAACACTCTATAAAAACTGTTTCTAAATACTGCAATTAGTTACTTGAGAATGTATCTAAAGAACATTGAACCTAATCACTTGTCCTAAGAGCAGAAGACTTTTCAGGAAGTCAGTATGTCAACTATATATTTGGTTCCAATAATAACTAAGTTTGGACTAAGTATCCAGCTTATTGCTAAAAACTATAAAGGATACATGGTCTCTAACTTTAAGAGCTGATAATCTAATTGTTAAAACAAAGGTATCACACCGTGAAAGTTACATTTAAAAGAACATTTATGTTTTATGATCCATAAGGGTAAGAAAACTTTGGTGAGACTCTGAGCTAGCCTTGAAGTGTTATTTAGACTGGTAAAAGGAAGAGGAAAAGGCAGCCTGTTGGAAGACAAGAACCCAAAGTGACAGAAACAAGTGTGATGCCCAGGGGACACGTGAAGAGGGAAATCTAACTATGAGGACGATGTGGAATCAATGTCAACTGGAACATAGTTTATAAAAAATTGACTTGAAAGTCTGGTTGAGGGGTTTGGACTTATAAAAATAAGCCACTAAAGCAAAAATTTTAATACAAATATTTAAACAGTATTTATATACACAATCAAGTTTCCTAAACTAGAAATAATCATGGTTAAAAAATTTTATATTTCATTCAATTTTACTTTTAAAAAACTCCATGGTTAACAGTAATTTTATACTTCAGAAACTTACATTTTAGAAATACTGAAATATTTACAAATAAAGTAGATTTGCTTTGCTTCAGATAATGAGAAAGGGAAAGGTGAGTGACCCTGAGCTGAGGACCACTGAAGCTTGCTGATAGAGTCTCTGCATCATTCTGACCATCATAATTGTATAGGCCTAATATTTTCCAT
Organism: Odocoileus virginianus; assembly: GCF_023699985.2. Classification (NCBI taxonomy): domain Eukaryota; kingdom Metazoa; phylum Chordata; class Mammalia; order Artiodactyla; family Cervidae; genus Odocoileus; species Odocoileus virginianus. The sequence goes on along the minus strand of NC_069705.1, from coordinate 5,044,437 downwards.
TATAATGTTCTTTTTAATTTACCAAATTAGAGAAGGACTGGGAAAAGGTGAATATTTATAGAGATTAACTATATTCTAATATTTCCATACATTTATTTTTTACAACCACTTAAACATGATAAAAGACTGACTGAAATAGATTATGAGTCTACAAATCAAACTTTACAAACTAAAAATTAATTCAAAAAATTCTGTTTGCTTCAGAGAAGGCTTCACAGCTGTTGTCAATTTTTATTCAAAATAGTTATACTATAGTACTTGTATTTTTCACTTTTTAATTAAAAACAAACTTAAGATACTGCAAATCAAACAAACCCAGTGCACTATTAAAAGAAGTTAGTAATTTTAGACCACTGTGCTTTGTGGTTTCAGATACTGAAACGTAAACTTTTGAGAAGTGACAACGTTAACACTACCTGGTGGCACACATCCCAACACTTGGCATTACCACACCCCCAGCTCCTGGTGGCACACATCCCAACACTTGGCATTACCACACCCCCAGCTCCCTGAAAAGAAGGAAAATATCAGGGACCAATTGCATTTTTATTTCTTCCCATTACCCACAAAGAGGTAGCAATATAACATGTTTCAATAAAGCAAGCAAAATTAACTGTCTTCAGAAATAGATGACCTCCGCAACAAATCCCTCTCTCAAAGGAATAAAATTCTTTCACTCTGGCTCAAAGATATTCTGTGTGAAAGCAACTTTACCCTTCCTAATGTGCGCTTCTTTGAGCTTCACTGACGAAGGCAAACATTTATTAAGCCCAGCAATGTGCTACATATATTGTCTCATTTAATTATCAATGCAATCTTATTTTACAGATGAAGAAATAGGTTTAGAAAGATTAGGCCCCTTTCGCAAAGTCACAGTGACTGTTAGAGACAGGATGCAAATCTACCTCAATCTGACAAAGTCCATGCTCACAACCACTTCCCTATATTGCCCCCAATAAAATTAAACTATGGTCTATGGTCAATGATGTGTATTACAGACATAAAGATGCCCACAAAACCCAACTTAAATTTAAAGCAAGCATCAAATCTTAAAGTGAACTTATGGAGTGATTACCTTTTTAATAAAGTTCTAATTCAACAGGAGGATATAATTTATAAACAAAAGAGTAAGTGATTTTTACTTCAATTTTACTCTATTTCCCTTAATAGTTTTTATAATGAGAAAATATTTGATCAGTAAGTCAATTATAGTTTAAAATGAATTTTTCTGATTTTGAATGATAATCCTCTAAGTTTCATCAAACTTTTTATACGAGTAAAAATTTTCTATTGAGCGTGAAAGAAAAAGTAGTCATTTAATCATCTACAAAATTAACTAACAGTAAACAAACTACTGCTTTTAACTATTACAGCTAACCAATTCAATATTGGAGCAAAATATTTACCATTACAGAGAATCAGCTGTTCTCAGAGCAAACACTGATCAGGCCTCCACAGTTCCAAACAGTGAATGAGAACCATCTGGCTAACCCAGAAGTGCTGTTATTTTTAAAGTTGTTTGATTTTAGTAAGAAGGGTAAAAGGCCCCCAACCCCCATGTTCACAGGGATGGCTTATTATCAACACTTTCTCTTTCCTGGCTCTAGTCTATTTATGCATACTATACATTACTGAAGTAACATACAAAATTCGGAGAGATCGAGCGATGACAGTCTGCACCTTGGCATGCAAACATAAATATGTAGTTTCCTGTTATCAGTAACATCCTTTATGACAAGGAATGCTTGTCAATATAACAGAACTGCTATTCAACTCACCTAACCCTTACCCAAACAAACAAAAAAACGAAAAACTTTCTTAACAACAACAACAAAAAAAGCCAATACGAGTTTCCTTAGGTGTTTTAAAAGAGGGAAGGTCCATCGAAAAAGTCCCTGGGAAAAAGTAACGCTTTTTACTTTTCTCCTGGATACACAGCCAGTTGGCTGAGCTTGGCAGTGTGTATAGGAAGTGACCCTGGTCTGAACTCGGTGCTGAGCAAGTGAAATGCGGGTGAATTATCGATCCGCCGTGGGAATCGGATCCCTCTAAGGTCTTCCCTCCTCTACTACTTTGCCAGCAAGAACTGAGCGCCGCCGCAAGCCTTCAACTCCAGGTCGAACCACTCGGGTCACCTCTCCAACACTCCCCGCGCAGCCCCCACCCTGTCTGGCCTGCGATGCTGACACAGGTAAACGCTTCTTTCAATAATCCCGCTGTGACAGATGGACGCCCTACAGTGCAACATTCACTGCTGCGGAGGGCATCCCGAGTGCGCTTTCCACCCGGCGAGCCTCTCGGGACCGAAGGGTGCTCGCCCGAGCCGAGTGCCCCGACCAAACCCGTTCTCCTCCGAGAGGAGGGCGTCAGACGCAGTTCAGCATTTACAACACAGACACACGCGCGGGCGCGCGCGCACACACTCGCGGCCGGGCGCCTCTCCCGAGGCTCTCAGGACACATCTCAGGACACAGACACACATGCACCACTGCCGCCCCCGGCCCCCCGCCCCGGGGAGAAGCAGAGACGGGGCTCCGGGCGCTGCTGACTGACGGCTCGTCGCCCCAAGTTTCAGGTGCGCGTTGCGCGCTCGAACCTCCACCGAGGCAGAGAAGAAAGAAAACGGCGGACAGGGGTTCGGCTGGCAGCCGCCCCGACGGGGCGCGCTCCGGGGGGCCGGGTTTCCCTGTCCTCCCGCCCTCCTCCGGCCGGGCGGGGATCCTCCTCCCTGCCACCCACTGCGCCGCGGGCGGGGAACAATGCCGCGGCCCGGACCCCCGCCCGCCCCGCCGCCCCACTCACCACCCAGGTCAGCGCCCCGTGGCAGCCGGCTCCCACGCCGCCGCCGCCGCCGCCGCCCGCCTTGGCCATGGCGCGCCTCCTCCGCTCCGGGCCCGAGACCGCCGCTCCGCCGCCCGCCGGCCGCCCGGCCCCCCGCTCCGCTCCGCACCGACCGCACGCCCGCCGCGCTCCTAGCGGCGCCGCCCCCCGCGCCCCATCGCCAAGCCCGGGGCGGATGCCCGGCCGAGCCCGCTGAGGAGGCCGCGCCGCCCGCCGCCCTCAAACTCGAGGCGCGCGGCCGCGGCGCCCGGGCCTAGCGCGGCCCTGAGGAGGCGGCGCCGGAGCAGGAAGCGCCGAAGCCGGCGGTGGGCGGCGGCGCGGCCTCCTCCCCGCCGGGCCGAGGCCCCGAGTGCGGGCGGCGAGCACGGCTGGCAGTCGGGTGTCCGGACGCGGCGGCAGCGCCCGGGACGCGAAGGCGCCCTGTCTCTTCTCAGGCTCCGCGGAGGCCGCCCCTCGGGGAGCTGGAGCGAGGTCGCCGCTGAAGCCGAAGCTGCGTGTGTCGGCCGCGTCGCAGCCCGACTTCCTCACAGCCCCTCGCCGAGACGGACAATAAGCGGAGTCGCCGCGGCCGCGGTCGCCTCCCTCCTGTCCGGCATAACACCGCACACACACTCGCACCCAGGGAGGGCTGGGGAAGGCCGGCGGGGAGAGGGCGGGCGAGCGGCCTGCCCCGCTGTCACTCACGCCGCGGCGCCCAATCGGGGCCCTGTCGCCAAGCCTCTCGGCCTATCCCAAAATTCCAAGCCCCCCCGGAGGGGCGGGACCCGAGGGGGGAGAAACGTCATTGCGGGTAGCAACCGAAGGGAAGACTTGGGGTTTTTGTTGTGTGTGTGTGTGGTGTCTCTGAGGGGTTTTTCCGTTTGAAGGCTGCGCAGGGGCTGCTGTCAGGGGTCACCTGAGGGCGGCGGAGGATAAGGGTCGACTTGGCCTCGGCTCAGTTTTGAATCCACCAAGCTTGCCGTTTCCTCTAGACCAGCGGGCGAAGCGGGGTGCTCCTCGGCCCGGGACGGCGGGCGGGGGCCGGAAGAAGCTGGGGGCGTCCCGAAGGGAAAGTATTTTTAAAGAGCGGTTGTGACCGCGGGCGGGACGTTGCAGAGCGCTGGTGCGAGGAGGGGCCCCGAGGCCCCGGTGAGCGCCGCCGTGAGAGGAGCCTCGGCTCAGACCTGCCCCTCCTCCATCTCTCTCTCTCTTCCCCCTCACCCCAAAAGGGACCCTGTCTGTCTGGAGAAAAAACGCGCTCTGAAGGAACTTAGATGATAAAGGGGCGCGCCGAGAACGTTCCAGGGAGAGAGGCCGGGCGGCGTGAGGGTTCGCCTCGTCGGTGACCTTCCCTCTCCTCCAAACAATGAGAGCATGTCTCTGTCACTTCTGAGCCTCTTCTGTGCACAGCCGTGCCTCCTCCTGTCTTTTAAGAGGGAGCACGCTAACCTTTTCAATGTCCCAGCGGACGACCCAGGAACCGTGTCGCTGACCTTAAAGCTTTCTAAGAAAATCACCCACACATAGCTTGCACCTCAGCCTGGCCGACGAAAATGGCTTGACTTCTTCAGTACTGCTCTTGGGGAGAAATCCATGCCACCCTGTGCCAGGCTGTGCCACGGGCTCAAGATAAACCCCGGGCCTTGGTTTCAAGTCGTTTATAACCTGACTCGTGAGACAAGCTAAAAGGGAGCTAACCATCAACCACCATGAGTACCTGAGGGCGCGAAGTGCCGGGACAAGAGAGCTTTTTGAGAGGGTGAAAACCTTATTGCTGCCTGTGGAAACGGTGTGTTTTCTGAACTTCCAACTGTGTGTTTCCCCTCGAGGGGAAACAAAAATGTCTCGGGTCACAGCTTTCAACTGACTTCAGACTCTAAAGAGGTGGAGAACTCTGAAACGTGGAAATAATTTAAACATAGTTGTTCTTAATTAGCTCTCTAGCGACCATGTAATTTTGGCATATCTGGGACTTTAGTCCAGAACAGTGAAGCCTTTCTTTACCTTGAACTTGAGGTGCCAGCTTGTAAATCAGACCAGGGTCTAGTCTGGGCTGAACCTGATCAGCTAAGTATCCCTGCCTTGTTATTTTACCTTCATGGACCTCTCTGCACCTCCTTAAATTGAGGATTTTTGCTCTTGTATTTACTGTGTCTTTACTTCTTCAAAGTAGGATTGAAAAGGGGTAAATAATTAAGGACTCTGAGGCTTTTTAATAAAGATATATGCATTAAATAGAAGCCAAGCTATAAAATTTATACTCCTAATCTTTTTCTTAAAGGTCAGTTTTCAAAGCTCTTCAATCTCAAATTTTCAAATGAATAAAATCAAATATTCAAAAGCCAGATGGGTTAATGGAAATTCATGTTCATCTTTTCACTTGCTTCGTATGTGAGATACTAAAGTCTTTAGCCTTCTAAGCATGAAGACCCTCTAGTAAATGTAGCTTGACCCTCTAGTAAATGTAGCAAGATTATTCTCTTGAAAATACTGACTTACCTAAAAGAATCACAAATAAAGGAGCTGTTGAATAGAAATGCAAATGAACAGTTTAAAGCAGAGCTTCACAATAAATGGGGAAAAGTAACTAGATCACAAGCTTCTCAGCTCCTGAAGACACAGTGACCTGTTTAACCTCAGACAGCCAACAACATGTATTTATGATAAAAGTGATTGTATTGAACTTCAGTGCAGCATTCCCTTCTGGGACTTTGTCAAATAACTTCCATTTACTGAGTAATCATATCTATAATTGCCATGTTAAAAAGCTTCTATGAGAGATCATAGGCAAAACATCATCTGACATAAATTGTACCAATGTTTCCTTAGGTGAGACTCCCAAGGCAATAGAAATGAAAATAAGCAAATGAGACCCAATCAAACTTACAAGCTTTTACACAGCAAAGGAAACCATAAAAACAAAACAAAAAAAAAAAGAATAAAACCAAAGAGACAACCTACAAAATGGAAGAAAATATTTGCAAACAAAGCAACTGACAAGGGCTTAATTTCCAAAACGTAAAAACTACTCAAATTCTTCAACAACAACAAAAAACTCAATCTAAAAATGGACAGAAGACCTTAGTAGACACTTCTCCAAAGAAGAAATAAAACTTGCCAATAAGCACATGAAAAAATGCTCAACATTGCTAATTATTAGAAAAGTGCAAATCAAAACTACAACGAGCTACCACTTCACACAGGTCAGAATGGCCGTCACTAAAAACTCTACAAATAACAAATGCTGGAGAGGATGTGGAGAAAAGGAAATCTTCTTACATTGTTGGTGGGAATATAAATTGGTACAACCACTAGGGAGGAGAGTATGGCGTTTCCTTAAAAAACTAAAAATAGAATGACCATACAACTTAGCAATCCCACTCCTGGGCATATGAAAGTCTGACTCTTTATGACCCCATGGACTATACTGTCCATGGAATTCTCCAGGCCAGAATCCTGGAGTGGGTAGCCTTTCCCTTCTCCAGGGGACCTTCCCAACCCAGGGATCAAACCCAGGTCTCCCGCATTGCAGGCAGATTCTTTACCAGCTGAGCCACAGAGGAAGCCCACTCATGGACATATATCCAGACAAAACTAATTTAAAAAGATACATGCATCCCTATGTTCAAGCAGCACTATTTACAGGAGCCAAGACATCCATTGACAAAGGAATGGACAAAGACGTGGTGAAAAAATCGAAAGTGCTAGTTGCTCAGTTGTGTCCTTCTGTCTGTGACACCATGGACTGTGGTCACAGAACCCACCAGGCTCCTCTGTCCATGGAATTCTCCAGGGAAGAATACAGGAGTGGGCTGCCATTTCATTCTCCAGGGCATCTTCCCCATCCAGAGATCGAACGCGGGTCTCCTGCACTGCCTGCAAATCCTTTACCATCTGAGCCACCAACAGTGTGGTACACATATACAATGGAATATCACTCAACCATAAAAAAAGAATGAAATAATGCCATGCACAGCAACATTGATGGTCCTTGTCATATTGAGTGAAGTCAAGTCAGGCCGAGAAAGAGAAATACATCATTTATACATGGAATCTAAAATATGACACAAATGAGCCTATCTATGAAGCAGAAACAGACTCACAGAGAACAGGATTGTGGTTGCCAAGGGGGAGGGGGTTGGGGGAGGGATGGGATGGGAGGTTGGGATTAGCAGCCACAAGCTGTTATATATAGAATGTATAAACATGGTCCTACTGTATAGCACTGGGAACTATATCCAGTATCCTATGTTAAACCATAATGGAAAAGAATATTATAAAGAATGTATATATGTATATCACTGCTATAGAGCAGAAATTAACACAACATTGTAAATCAACCACACTTCAATTTAAAAAGCTATGTCCAGGTTTGTCTCATTTGTAATACTACTTTTTATTCATGTGTTTATTAAAGACTTACTTTCCACCTCATAGCTAGCAAGACGAAATGAAAAATTGTACAAATCAAAGTCAGTACCAGTAACAGTCAAAATAAAGCCCTTTATTTAATCAAGCTTTCTGAGTAGCTTCCATAATCTAACTACTTTAAAATTTTTAGTCTTAGATCTTATGTTTCCCTACTATAGCAATAAAAAAATTAATGCCTATTATATGTTAGGTACTCAGGACCTTGTAATTCAAACAGGTTATGAGGATGTAGTCTTGGCCTTGAGTTTACTCCTTTTGTAATATATTGATAGTTTTGAGATAAACTTTAAAGAAACAATTTATGTGCATTCATTTGCTAGTCAATAGATGGTTTACCTGATGTGTCACATCTTTCATTGTGCTTATACACAACAGGTTTGTTAGTCAATAAATAAAATAGTTTTACTCAGAAGAGAGTAACTCAAAACTATACTTCTAGATACACTGCAAAATGTCAATAGAGTTTCCATTCAAACCATATCTTGTTCCAACACTGAGGTCCAGTTGGGAGGTGAGGAGAGAGGTGCTCATTTGCCCTCAGTGACATTTAAAGAAGTTAATATTTGAATTCAAAATTCTGCGTCTGCAACGTTACCTATCCCTTCCTCTCATATTAGCTTTTATAAACCAATAACATATATAAGAACTGTACAAAAAAGATCTTCACGACCCAGATTATCACAATGGGGTGCTCACTCACCTGGAGCCAGACATCCTGGAAGGTGAAGTCAAGTGGGCCTTAGGAAGCATCACTACGAACAAAGCTAGGGAGGTGATGGAATTCCAGTTGGGCTATTTCAAATCCTGAAAGATGATGCTGGGAAAGTGCTGCACTCAATATGTCAGCAAATTTGGAAAACTCAGCAGTGGCCACAGGACTGGAAAAGGTCAGTTTTCATTCCAATTCCAAAGAAAGGCAATGCCAAAGAATGCTCAAACTACTGCACAATTGCACTCATCTAACATGCTAGTGAAGTAATGCTCAAAATTCTCCAAGCTAGGCTTCAGCAATATGTGAACCATGAACTTCCAGGTGTTCAAGCTGGTTTTAGAAAAGGCAGAGGAACCAGAGATCAACTTGGAAACATCCACTGGATCATTGAAAAAGCAAGAGAGTTCCAGAAAAACATCTATTTCTGCTTTATTGACTATCCCAAAGCCTTTGGCTGTGTGGATCACAATAAACTGTGGAAAATTCTTCAAGAGATGGGAATACCAGACCACCTGACCTGACTCTTGAGAAACCTATATGCAGGTCAGGAAACAACAGTTACAACTGGACATGAACACCACACTAGTTCCAAATAGAAAAAGGGGTACGTCAAGGCTGTATATTGTCACCCTGCTTATTTAACTTATATGCAGAGTACATCAATGAGAAACGCTGGGCTGGATGAAGCACAAGCTGGAATCAAGATTGCTGGGAAAAATATCAGTAACCTCAGATATGCAGATGACACCACCCTTAGGGCAGAAAGTGAAGAGGAACTAAAAAGCCTCTCGATGAAAGTGAAAGAGTAGAGTGAAAAAGTTGGCTTAAAGCTCAACATTCAGAAAACTAAGATCATGGCATCCAGTCCCATCACTTCATGGCAAATAGATGAGGAAACAGTGACTGCCTTTATTTTGGAGGGCTCCAAAATCACTGCAGATGGTGATTGCAGCCATGAAATTAAAAGACACTTACTCCTTGGAAGGAAAGTTATGACCAATCTAGACAACATATTAAAAAGTAGAGACATTACTTTGTCAACAAAGGTCCATCTAGTCAAGACTGTGGTTTTTCCAGTGGTCATGTATGGATGTGAGTTGGAGTATAAAGAAACCTGAGCACAGAAGAATTGGCACTTTTGAACTGTGGTGTTGGAGAAGACTCGAGTGTCTCTTGGACTGCAAGGAGATCCAACCAGTCCATCCTAAAAGAGATCAGTCCTGGGTGTTCATTGGAAGGACTGATGTTGAAGCTGAAACTCCAATCCCTTGGCCACCTGATGCAAAGAGCTAACTCATTTGAAAAGATGCTGATGCTGGGAAAGATTGAGGGTGGGAGAAGGGGATGACAGAAGATGAGATGGTTGGATGGCATCACTGACTCAATGGACATGGGTTTGGGTGGACTCCGGGAGTTGGTGATGGACAGGGAGTTCATGGGGTCACAAAGAGTCAGACATGACTGAGCAACTGAACTGAATATATACAAAGTTGCTGGGCAAAGACTAAGAAAAATTCAGTAAACTCAATAAAGGGTTTTCCAGATAATGACTATTGTTTTCAATGTAATTTGTTATATTTCTTGAGAAGTATATGCTCATGTTAAGAAAGCTACCATCAATGTAGCTATTTGTGTTTTAGCATTTCTATCCTAAATATTGTAAGATTATTAATTCTGAGACTTTAATTGCTCCAAGTATTTCCTAAGCATATTTTTATTTTTAAAAAGATACTTATGCACCAAAGATAACAGGTGTTTATTGATGGTGGAAGACATTAATGACCACCACATTCCTGAGTATTACCACCATTGCAAAATTAGATAAAGGCTAACGGTCTTCGATTTCTACCTATAATATTTCTGGGAGATTCATTTTGTCTGACCTTTTGCTTTGAAGAAGTTTATTTTGATTGGTTTTGGCCAAACCAAGCTTTGCTGATCCTCTGATGATAGACGTCTTTAATTACTTGTACAGACAGAATGGACATTTTCACTTCTTTTAGATGGTATAGACCAGACCTCTTACTACTCTAAATGGTGTAATATGAAAAATATAATTTGCATGTGATTAGCATATCATGTAAAAGGCTATACTTGGGCTTTGAAAGGGAATAACATTAGGTTCAGGCTTTCAAAACAGCGTTTTCAGCAAACCTCATCTTCGTTGTTGTTCAGTTGCTAAGTCATGTCCAACTCTTTTGCAACCCCATAGACTGTAGCCTACCAGGTTCCTCTGTCCATAGTGTTTCCCAGGCAAGAATACTGGAATGAGTTACCATTTCCTTCTCTGGGGGATCTTCCCAACCCAGGGATTTAACCCACATCTCCTGCTTGGCAGGCGGATTCTTTACCATTGAGCCACCTCAGAAGCCCAAACTCTGTCTTGGGGAAGGCATCATTCACCTGACCTTCACCTGCAGAACATGATGTGATCCTAGCATGTGTATCACTATGTTGCATTGACACTAGAAATCTCTGCAGAATCAAATTCAGTGACTTAGTAAGCTTCTAAGATTCAGATCTAAAGAATTAAGATAGCAGTGGCTTTCCTGAGTCAACTATTTGCATTTCAGAAGAGCTAGGAACTCTAAAGCTGGAGTTGTCAAGTTCTAAAGTATATTTTTTAATGTATAGGATATATTTTAAAATATTCTATAGCATTTTAAAAAATGTAATGGAGGTAGTGCGGGCAGCCAGGGGTCAGGGCAAGGAAATGTGAGGAACTTCTATGCCAGAAGAATCTAAGATGGAAAATTGTCAAAAGTTAGAGGGGTTTGAACAGAACAATGAAGATACCCATAGGTTACCTAAGGTGATAATTAAAAGTCAGAACTTTGAAAACATTCCACCTTTTAGTGTACCAGTTAACAAAAAGCAACTGTTCCCTATTTCTAAAACAATTAAGCCCAGATTAACCCAGATATCTTATGTAACTGATACTTTTGTCTAATATCTTTCTTCTTCTCTTTGAGAGTGCTATTTGAATGTGGAAAAATCCCAAAGCAAACCCAAGAATGCTAACTCTTTAAGGAATATATTTATGGGTTAAACGTTGTTTGGGAAAACTGAAAGACCAGTCTGATCAGTAAATGGTACACTACACAGAGCTACCCAATCCTAGAAAGCCTGGCACATGGTGGGTATTCAATAAACAACTTCTCAAAGAATGAATTTGAGGCATATCAAAAAGTTCCTCAAAGCAAAACATCTCACCCATCTTACGATGATGCTGACACTTGGCCTGGATCCTTAAGTCTTGTTTCTTTAAGTGTTCTTGGTTGAATACCAGAGAGGAGAAAGTTGCTTACATTTTATCAGTTAGGGGGCCTGGGTTCCATCCCTGGTCAGGGAACTAGACCCCACATGGAGCAACTCTGAGTTCACAGGATGCAACTAGGGATCTCACATGCCACAACAGAAACAGGATTCCAGGAGCCACAGCTCAAACCCAGTGCAGCCAAATAAATAAATAAAAATGTTTTCTAAAAATACTGATTAAAGCATTGTTCTTCTTTAGGAATGAAAAACGGGATGGTACGAAGAGGGAAAGAAATGAGATTGTGGAACCAGAAAAAAGAACTGGGGGTGGGGGCAGAAGACCCACTGAAGCCGAGTGGACAAAGTGAGTATGTTCTGCTTATGGATGGTCAGCTGTAGCCCAGCCAATGTCCATGATTCATTTTATGAAGAAGGAAGACCCCATCTATCAAGAACCCTGTTATCTGTTTAGGACAGTACTGGGCAGGCACTTTCACACATATTAGTTAACTTTCAACAACCCTAAAAGAATTATTAGCATTCCTATTTCACAGTCGAGGAAATTAAATGTTATAGAAAGTCACAGAGCTGAATAAATGATGGAACTGAAATTCAGACCCAAGTCTCTCTTGATCCAAACCACACCCTTTGGTCACACTGCCAAGTTGGCTAACATACTTGGCAATAGAGCCTATTTGGCAATGTGTTAGGAAGCTGGCAATACTGGTGAATAATCCTGGCCCTTGGTAAAACCCTTCAGTTATTACATTTTATTGTTGAACTGTGGCGACAAGCATCCACAATTTGTGTGACTGATGAGCACTTCTTTTGGAAACTAGCCTGATTCTGCTTCATCCCACCTTGTTACAAAATAAGTTGTTTTTTGGAGTCAGTCCAAAGAATCAAAGAACACCTAAGATCTTGGACCTGTGAGTCCTGGGACATCTCTCCATCTACATGATTTTAAACCTTATAGAAATCCAGTCTTGTAATCATAGAAGACTCTCAAATAGTTAACTTTCAGATGTAGGGAGGGAAAATATAGAAGTACCAAGGGACTGGACTTGGATTCACAGTCTTCAAATTCATTTAGTGAAAGATACTTTAAGGAGCACTAAAAATTCTCAAGAGTGTTCAGTCATCCAGGGAAGACTTGTTTATGGACACTCCATCTATGATAAGAATAAATTAGAAAAAGATAAACAGGATTTCCCTGGTGGTCCAGTGGATAAGAACCCACTGGCCAATGCAGGGGAGACAAGTTTGATCCCTGGTCCAGGAAGATTCCACATGCCTTGGAGCAACTAAGCTCATGAGCCACAGCTACTGAGACCAAGTATTGCAACGACGAAAGCCTGCGTGCCTTGAGCTCCACGATGAGAAGCCACTGCCGTGGGCAGCCCGTGCATCATAAACTAGAGAGTAGCCCCCACCCCAACTAGGAGAGCCCATGCATGGCAATGAAGACCCAGCTCAACCAAAAACTATTTAAAAAAAAAAGCAAATAATTCTTATGTATTACATTTTTTTTCATCTCCCATTCCAGCACTTTGCAAATGTTTGTCATAAACTAGCTCCTTGAGTCATTTGTGGGTATTTTGGGAACTGTAAACCCCAGCCATGCACACTACCGTGTAGTACCCATGCATGAGAGAGTCGTCAGATGCATGAGCCCTGCAGGTCTCTGAGCAACCCTGCTGGGAACAAAGGCAAGCTTATTTAGCCTTGAAACTATTTACAGAGATACCTAGTAACATTGTTGAATTTTTGTTTCAAATGAAAATACTTTCGGAAATGCAGTTACTTTTTATATTATTTCTGTTATTGTAACATGTTCATTTTACAAGTTTAGAAAGTATAAGTATTAAAGCAAACAACAAAATGACCCCACAGTTCCATCACTATTAACAGTTAGGTGACAATCATTCATTCCTTTTGTGAATACTCAAACATACTTTCATACTTTTTTTTTTTTTAAAAAGGGGACAACAATAAGTGCTAGTGAGTTCTTTAAAACTTAAAAAGGAGTTCCATCCCATCAGATGGGCTAACATTAGAATATCAACTGTTGGTGAGGATATGGAACAACAAAAAGTCTCATATATTGTAAGTAGTGTATAGCTTACCAAAACTGCTTTGGAAAAGTTGACTACCAAACTGTATCTACCAAAACTAAACATTATATGGAATATGAACGGAAAATTCTACTCCTAGTTATATACAGATAGAAATGCATACACACACAAGAATGTACAAAGCAACACTATCTGTAGTAGCCCTGAACCAGATACAAGCAGTGGTATACTGGATGTATCATATATGCGCATGATGGAAAACAGTCCAGAAATAATAATGATCACTGCTTCACCAACCAGGAATGTGTCACAAATGGATATTAAGCTAAAGAAGCCAAACAAAGAACACATACTGTATGATTCCCTTTATATAAAAATTAGCAACAGGCAACACTAACCTGTGATGTTAGAAGTCAGGATGTGGTTGCCTGTAGGGAGGATTCTGGGTGCTGATAATTTCTATTTTTTGAACTAGAAGGTAAGTACATGATTATGTTCATTTCAAAAGTTCATCCCAGTGTGCACATTTTAATTTTATACTTTGCTAAATGAACTTTAATTAAAAAGTTTACTTTGGGGAATTCCCTGGCCGCCCAGTGGTTAGGACTTGGCACCTTCACGGCCAAGGGATTGGTTCAATTTCTGGTTGAGGAACTAAAATCCTGCAAGCTGCACCACAAAAAAATAAATAAAATTTACAAATACTGTATCACCAACACTTGATAGAAATAAGGATGAGAGTATATGGGAAAGACAAGCTCACTGATTTAGAAGATTTGTATCCTGAACATGAGTATCCTTACCAATTTATTTCATGTTTTCCTTTATTATGTGTGCCCCAAAAATGATGTAAGGTTGAACAGTTCTTTCAGTAAGCACAAAAGGAAATTTCTGTGATAAAAAAAAATGAATTTGCTGCCACATGTAAAGCTCTGGAAAATCAATAATGAAATCTTTTAATTACCATATTCACTTCTTAAACTCCCTCAATTTTTAAGAAATATAGAATTGTCCTAATAAACAATAATTTTAACTGTTATTGGCTTACTATATATTGGCACTGTACTAACATTTTACTTTCATTATCTACTTTAATTCTTGCAGGAACAGTATGAGTTAGGAATTTTCCAAATTATAAAGGTAGTAGCTTCTAGCTATAAAAATCTAGTAAAAAGTGTGTCCAGTAAGAAATATCGACACTCCTTAACATGTCATTCCCCTATAGATATCAGTGATTAACACATTGGTATTTGTCCTTCCAACTCTTTCATATGTATGTGGAAACATGTGTGCACAGAACAGATGCAGTGATTAAGAGATCATAGTATAAATACATACATAGATAAATACATCCCTTTGGGCAGCTTTACTTGCTTGGTGACCCCTGGAAATCCTTCTGTGTCTGTCTGTGCATAGACCTCTTGGGTTTTTAATAGCTACAGAGATCATTTAACCATTCATTGTAAGCAGGCACTCAACCAGGAGCACTGCAGACTTTTTGGATTGGGTAATTTTTTTTTTTTTTTTTGACTGAATCACAAAGCATATGGGATCTTAGTTCCCTGAAATTTGCTCAGTCGTGTCCGACTCTTCGCGACCCCATGGACTACACAGTCCATGGAATTTCCCAGGCTAGAATACTGGAGTGGGTAGCCTTTCCCTCCTCCAGGGGATCTTCCCAACCCAGGGATCAAACCCAGGGCTCCCGCATTGCAGGCAGATTCTTTACCAGCCAAGCCACCAGGGAAGCCCCTTAGTTCCCTGAAACAGGGCTCAAACCCGCACCCCCTGCATGGGAAGCATGCAGTCTTAACCACTGGACCACCAGGGAAGCCCCTGGAGTGGATGATTCTTTACAGATCTGTCCTGCCCCCCATCTTCTGAGCCAGTCCACACCGTCTGGGGGTGTTTCTCCCAGGGTCACTCTCACTTCCCTAGATGACCCCACGCCCCGGGGCTGCTGTCACCTTTTGAGCCAGACTGCATTCTGCCTACAGAATGGGTACCTCTCTAAATAAACCCACCTCTCTTCCCTATCACTTCTGTTTTTCACTGAATTCTTTCTGGGATGAGACACGGGCACCTGAGCTGCATTGAGGCCTGAGACCAGGTGTGTGATTTTAGTTAAAACGACAGAGGGTTCAAGTCCCACCCGAGCCATGCAGTTTCAGCTACACCCTAGAAACAGCCTTCTGATGCTGGTTTCACAACGAGCTCCCTCCCAGCACTGCCTCACTTTGGATGTGACTCCCCATACTCTGGCGTGGGGAGAGGGGCCCGGAGCGGGGATGGCAGGTGGGTGAGGAAGGCGGGGATTTCAACGGTCCTTCTCTACCCGAGCCAGAGCCCACGGGGTCTTCCTGGGACAGACCCCTCCCCCACCCCCGTCCTCTGCTATAGCTCCTCCCTGAAGAACCTGGATAACAGCATCTGATGCCCATTCCCGAGCTGTTTTACAGATGCTCAAACTCCCGCCAGGTGGAAGATGTTTAATTACTTGATGACCACAAGCACAGAGCCGCCAGGTCTCCTACAGCCCTACTGATGATGTTCGCCCCTGTGACACCCTGCGACCCCCTTCCCTCATCTGGTCTTTAAACCCCCATCCTTTTTCTAACTTTTTATTTTATACTGGAGCATAGCCTATTAAGTGCCTCCCCCGCCCCCCGCCTCCAGTTCGGATGGTAAAGAATCCACCTGCACGACAGGAGACCTGGGTTTGATCTTTGAATTGGGAAGATCCCCTGGAGGAGGGCATGGCAACCCACTCCAGTATTCTCACCTGGAGGAGCCCCTACGGCAGGGGAGCCTGGCGGGCTACAGCCCATGGGGTCGCAAAGAGTCGGACGTGACTGAGCTACAGCACAGCCTGTTCACCATGTTGTAATAGTTTCAGGTGCACAGCAGAGGGATTCAGCCATACATGTACATGTATCCATGCTTCCCAACTCGCCCATACAGGCTGCCATCCATTGTATTAAGTCACTGAGATACAGCGAGGTTAAGTAGAAGAGTGAAGGTCATAGAGCTGCTAAGTGAAAACCCTTCCCTGAAACCCGCGGGTGAGCTTGGGCTTTTTGAACACCAGCTGTCCCAGATTACTTGTATGGCCAGAAAACAAATACTGCACTTTCCTTCACCAATATATAAAAACATAAACAAAAAACAAAGACCTGTCCCATGCATCATGGAATCTTTACCAGCATTCCCAGCCTCCACCCACTGGAAACCAGTAACAAACCACCTCTCCCCCACCCACCCACATCATAACAAACAAAAAAAAATGTCTCCAGACATATTGTCTGCTGGGAGACAGAACTCCTTCCCTCCCACCAGCAGTGAGAACCACTGGTATAGGATATTCATGTTATTTTCAACGATGTGAAAGGGATTCACCAAACAACTTGGTGGGATTTATTATAAGCTACTTTTTACAGGATGGGAAAACCAAGGCTAGGAAGGTTGGCTGCCTGAAGTCCCACTGCTCTAAGCAGGAAAGGGGTGATAGGAATCCAGTCTATTTCTGTCCCAGAGTCTGTGGTTTTAATCTTCAGCTCCACTGTAAGTTGACTATCCAGAGGTTGTTTTAGAAGCCACTCTAGAGGAGGTTGTCTGAACAGTATCACTAACTGTTGAGAGTAAAATGAATGTAAAAGCAGTCTTAGTTCTCACAAACATCTTTCAGTTTTTTCAGACAGAACCAGGAGTCAAAATTCTTCCAGCTTTCTAAAAGGTGCCCGTAGCAGAACAAGTCATCTGCAATAAACATTTAAACAGGAAACCTCATGAATTTTATAAAGAGCTGAGGTTAGTATCACCACAGTTAATATATCCAACGATGATGAAGTGCCCTGAAAGCTAAGCAAGTTTATGCTGGCAGCCAGATCCAAGGTCAGGATCCCAGACCTGTCCTCATGCAGTGAGTGCAGACACATATAAAGCTCCTACCTCACACGGCAGCCAACCGCTAGTCCCCAGAGCTGGGCTGACATCTCAGAACCCTGAGCAACTGAAAACAAGGCGGATCAAGCAACAGAGGGAGAGCGAGACAAATTCAGAATTAATCTGTTAATTAACAGCTGTTCATGTTGACCGAGTGTTGCAGTCAGCTGTTCCTTCCTTCCATTCCACAAATACTTAAGCCCTTCCTAGGTGTCAGATGGGGCACCAGGTGCTCCAGATACAGGAGTAAACCAGAGGCATGAAGCATGCCTTGAGTTAAGCATGTGAAAGACGTTCGGTAACTAGTTGCTTAAATAACCGATCAGTGGTGAACCTAGCAAGGTAGGGGGATGGGAAAGGCTGCCTTAAAAACATGTTGACTCTTCTCAGTATTATAAAACAGCCTAAATGGGGGAAGAATTTGAGAAAGAATCGGTACATGCATAACTGAATCACTTTGCTGTACACCCAAAACACAACACTGCCAATCAACTATACTCCAATACAAAATAAACAGTTTAAAAAACATGCTGAGCTCTTGAGAATGGACTATGAATGAACACTCAAGACTGGCCAGGGCCCGAGTGGACCTGTGTTGATGCTGGCTCATGGGACAGCTGAGGAAATGGGAGAAGATAAACAGCGCCAGGATTAGACGAAGCCGGGAACATGGGGTCACGTCATGGGTTTTACTCTCTGCTCCGACACAATCCAAGGTAGGGGGGATCAGTGGAGGTTTTGTGAGCAGTGGAGTCTCATGATTACATTTGGAGTTTCCTAAGTTTTTTTTGTTTGAATATTATTACAGTTATCTTACTCTTACAGAAAAGGAAATCAGAGCCCAAATCTAATCTCTAAGATTAGGCTCACCTGCCTACTAAAACATATTCTCCCCACCCCCCCCCTAAGAAAAATAAGATAGAGCGGGTCAGGACTGTCGTTTTCCTCTTTTTAACAAGTAATGACTCCTTCACAGCAGTGACCTTAAAATTTCCCCCTGACTGGGGTTTTTCAGACCTCTGGCAAAACAATGAACCAAGTCCTTGAAAGCTTAACAGACGATATGCTGCTATTGATTCTCTTCTGTTTTGTTTACTTTTCATACCTGCAAAATGAAAATATTCGTTCTGATGAATTACCTGATGGAAGAATAATACAATGAACAAATATTGATTGCTATTAGAGTTCTAAGAACAAAAAAATTTTCAGTGATTCTAAGTCAGGCAAGCACCAGGTATGAGATGTCATTTTAAAATCTGCCCTCTTAAACACACCATCTGGAAAGCCACTGCTTTCTTATTTTACTGGTGATCAAGTAGTCTCCACAGCATCTGAGCTGACCCTTTCCAGAGAGTCAAAAATCAAATTCTTAAAACACTAGATACAAAACTATCATCTGATCCAGCAATCCCACTCCTGGGCATATATCTGTGCTAAGTCACTTCAGTTGTGTCTGACTCTTTGTGACCCCACAGACTAGCCCAGCAGACTCCTCTGTCCATGGGATTTTCCAGGCAAGAACACTGGAGTAGGCTGCCAATTCCTCCTCCAGGGGATCTTCCCAGGAATTGAACCCACCTTTCATGTCTCCTGCATTGGCAGGCGGGTTCTTTACCACTAGCACCACCTGGGAAGCCTGGGCATATATCAGGAAAAAATTATATATCAAAAAAGACACACGTACCCTAATGTCCATTGTGACATTATTTGCAATAGCCAAGACATTGAAGCAACCTAGATGTCAGATTGTCACCTGACAACCACAGGATGACCGCTTCACTTCATAATACAGAGGAGTAAAACCCTGAAACGTTTTGCCCATTACCCTGGTGATACATTTCTCTCAGGAACTTATCACACATTTCTTGCTCTTTAATTAAGCTATCTCTCATCTTCACTCGGTCATGTTACATCTCGTTTGTTCAATGAGCTGCAGGAACTAACCGTGAATAATGTTTTTCACAGCTGTTTTTAATTCCCTGGCCTCAATGTTACAGGTTTTGTTGGTTAAATCATTTTGTTGCAAAGTGTAATTTCTTGGGGTGCCTGGTTTCTTCATCTGTAAAATGTAAAGAATTTGGATTTGATGCTCCTTCTGAGTATTTCCATCCTTTCCTTTAGTCCTCCCATTATTCAAATGGGAGAGTAATTTGAGAAATAGGACCAGTGAGTTGCATTTACCCCTTCAGTTTTACAGAATCTTTTTTTCTGTAACTTGATACCAAACGTTGCATACTTTGTCCACACTGTTCGTTTTTGAGAAAAATGAATACAACCAGGCTTCTTGCAGCAGCATTGGATGAGAGCATCCATTGTTTGCCGAGTTCAAAAATCAGATATTCTAGTTAAACAGCAGAGGGACATGCGACTAGATCCATTCTGTGCTTGGTTTTGGTAATGTCAAAGGTGAGTTATGCCAGCAAATGCCGGAGAGGACATGTGTGGACAAAAGGGAGCCCTCCTGCATGGTTGGTGGGGCTGTAAATTGGTACAATCACTATGGAGGACAGTACAGAATTTGTTAAAAAAAACTCAATCAAGAGCCACTGTATGAGCCCACTCCTGGGCGGGTAGCTGGACAAAACTGTAATTTGAAAAGGTACACGCACCTTCATGTCCACTGCAGCACTATTTACAAGAGCCAGGACGAGGGAGCAAACTAAATGACCATCCAGAGAAATGGATGCAGAAGATGACACACACACACACCGCCCATCATGGATCACAGCCTTGTCATGCTGAAGGGGCTTGCATAACTCAATGAAGCTACGAGCCATGTCGTGCAGGGCTACCCAAGACAGATGGGTCATAGTGGAGAATGCTGACACAACATGGTCCACAGCAGGAAGGAATGGCAAATCACGCCAGTATTCCTGCCTCAAGAACCCAGGAACAGTGTGATAAGGCAGAGATGATACTGGAAGATGAGCCTTGCCCCCCCAGGTCAGAAGGTGTCCAATATGCAGAGGGCACTTACTAACAGCTCCAGAAAGAATGAAGCAGCTGGGCCTAAGTAGAAATGATGCCCAGTTGTGGGTGTGTCTGGTGGTGAAAGTAAAGCCTAATGCAGTAAAGAACAATATTGCATAGGAACCTGGAATGTTAGGTCCATGAAGCAAGGTAAATTGGACATGGTCAAGCAGGAGACCATGAAGACCTAAAAGGCCTCCTAAAACTAACACCAGAAAAAAGATGTTCTGTTCATCATTGGGGATTGCAGTGCTAAAGTGGGAAGTCAAGAGATACCTGGAGTAGCAGCCAAGTTTGGCTTTGGAAAACAAAATGAAGCAGGGCAAAGGCTAACTGAATTTTGTCAAGAGAATGCACTGGTCATAGTAAATACCCTTTTCCAACAACACAAGAGACAACTTTACACATGGACGTCACCAAATGGCCAATACTGAAATCATATCGATTACATTCTTTGCAGCCAAAGATGGAGAAGCTCTATATAGTCAGCAAAATAAAATAAATAAATACAGACCTGGAGCTGACTGTGGCTCAGATCATCAGCTTCTCATTGCAAAATTTAGGCTTAAACTAAAGAAAGTGGCGAAAGCCACTAGGCCAGCCAGGTATGACTTAAATCAAATCCCCTATGAAGTGGAGGTAACAAATAGATTCAAGGGACTAGAACTTGTAAACAGTGTGCCTGAAGAACTATGGACAGAGGTCTGTAATATTGTACAAGAGGCAGCAAACAAAACCATCCCAAAGGAAAAAAAAAAAAGCAAGAAGTCAAAGTGGGTTGTCTGAGGAGGCCTTACTAACAGCTGAAGAAAGAAGAGAAGCAAAAAGCAAGGAAGAGAGGGAAAGGTACATCCAACTAAATGCAGATTTCCAAAGAACGGCCTGGAGAGACGAGAACGCCTTCTAAAATGAACAGTGTGTAAGACTAGAAGAAAACAACAGAAAGGAAAGACTAGAGCTCTCTTCAGGAAAACTGGAGACATCAAGGGAATATTTTGCCCAAAGATGGGCACAATAAAGGACATAAACAGGAGAGACCTAGTAGATGCTGGAGAGAGCAAGGAGAGCTGGAAAGAACTGCACAAAAAAGATCCAAGTGAACCAGATGACTATGATGGTGTGCTCAGCCAGCCAGAGCCAGACATTCTGGAGAGTGAAGTCAAGTGGACCTGAGGAAGCACTGCTGTTAATAAAGATAGTGGATTCTATGAAATTCCAGTAGAACTATTCAAATCCCTAAAGGATGATACCGTCAAGGTGCTGCATTGACTATGTCAGCAAATCTGGAAGAGCCAGCAGTGGCCACAGGACTGGAAAGGGTCAATCCCCATCCCAGTTCCCAAGAGGGGTAGTACTAAAGAATGTGCTAACCATTGGACAATTGCATTCACCTCTCATGTTAGGAAGATCATGTTTAAAACCTTGCATGCTAGACTTCAGCATTATGCAAACCAAGAACTTCCGATGTACAAGCTGGGTTTAGAAAAGGAAGAGGAACTAGAGATCAAATTGCCAGCATTCACTGGATCATACAGAAAGCTAAGGAATTTCAGAAAAACATCTACCTCTGTTTCATCGACTACCTCAAAGCCTTTGATTTTGTGGATCATAATAAACTGTGGAAAGCTCTTAAAGAGATGGGAATACCAGACCATCTTAACTGTTTCCTCAGAAACTTGTATGTGGGTCAAGAAGTGACCATTAAGAACCCTGTATGGAACAACTGATTGGTTCAAGATTGAAAAAGAAGTACGACAGGGCTGTCTGCTGTCACCCTGTTTGTTTAATCCATACACTGAGCACATCATGAGAAATGCTGGGCTGGGTGAGTTACAGCAGGAGAAACATCGACAACCTCAGATAAGCAGATGATACCACTCTAAAAGCGAAGAGGAGCTTCGCTTTTTGATGAGAGTGAAGGAGGAGAGTGAAAGAGCCAGCTTAAAACTAAATATTAAAAAAAAAATTAAGATCATGCTATCTGACCCCATTACTCCATGGCAAATAGAGGGGGGAAGGTGGAAGTACGGACAGATTTCCTCTTCTTATCTCTAAAGTAACTGCAGATGGTGACTGCAGCCATGAAATCAGAAGACGTTTGCTTCTTGGCAAGAAAGCTATGACAAACCTAGACAGTGCATTGAAAAGCAGACAAAGGTCCAACAAACCATGCCAACAAAGGTCAGTATAGTCAAGGTTATGGCCTTTCCAGTGGTCAGGTATGGTTGTGAGAGCTGGACCATAAAGAAGGCAGAGAGCCGAAGAATTGATGCCTTCGAACTGTGGTGCTGGAGAAGACTCCCCAGAGTTCCTTAGGCTGCAAGGAGATCAAACTAGTCAACCTTAAGGAAATCAACTCTGAATATTCAGTGATGCTAAAGCTGAAACTCCAGTATTTTGGTCATCTGATGCAAACAACTGACTCATTGAAAAAGTCCCTGATCCTGGGAAAGACTGAAGGCAGAAGGAGAAGAGGGCATCAGAGGATGAGATGGTTGGATGGCATCACCGATGCAATGGACATGAACTTGAGCAAACTTCAGGAGACGGTAAGGGACAGAGAAGCCTGGTGTTCTGCAGTCCATGGGGGTCACAAAGAGTCAAACATGACTGGGCAACTGAACAGCAAACAGGAGATGGCAAGAGTGAACATCAACATCTTAGGAATCAGTGAACTAAAATGGATGGGAATGGAAAAATGTAATTCAGATGACCATTATATCTACTACTGTGGGCAAGAATCCCTTAGAAGAAATGGAGTAGCCCTCATAGTCAACAAAAGAGTTTGAAATGCAGTACTTGGATGCAGTCTCAAAAACAGAATGATTGCTGTTCATTTCCAAGGCAAATCATTCAGCATCACAACAATCCAAGTCTATGCTACAACTGCTAATGCTGAATAAGCTGAAGTTGAACATTTCTACGAAGACCTACAATACCTTCTAGAACACACACACACACACACACACACACACACACACACACACACAATTCCTTTTCATCATAGGGGATTGGAATGCAAAAGTAGGAAGTCAAGAGATACCCAAAATAACAGACAAGTTTGGCCTTGGAGTACAAAGTGAAGCAGGGCAGAGGCTAACAGCATTCTGCCAAGAGAATGTACTGGTCACAGCAACCACGGTTTTCCAACAGCACAAGAGACTGACTTTATACATGGACATCACCAAATGGTCAATACTAAAATCACAGTGATCATATTCTTTGCAGCCAAAGATGAAGAAGCTCTATACAGTCAGCAAAAATAAGACCTGGAACTGACTGTGGCTCAGCTCATCAACTCTTTATTGCAAAATTCAGGCTTAAATTGAAGAAAGTAGAGAAAATCACTAGTCCATTCAGGTATGACCTAAATCAAATTCCTTATGGTTATACAGAGCTGGTTATATGGTTATATGGAGCTGACAAATAGATTCAAGGGATTAGATCTGGTAGACAGTGCCTTAAGAACTATGGATGGAGTTTCATGACATTGTACAGGAAACAGTGACCAAAACCATCCCAAAGGAAAAGAAATGCAAGAAGGCAAAGTGGTTGTCTGAGGAGTCTTTACACAGCTGAGGAAAGAAGAGAAGCAAAAAGCAGTGGAGAAAGGGAAAGACATACCTAACTGAATGCAGAGTTCCAAAAAATAGAAAGGAGAGCTAAGAAGGCCTTCTTCAATGAATAGTGCAAAGAAGTAGAGAAAAAAACTAGAACGGGAAAGACTAGAAATGACATCATGAAAACTGGAGATACCAAGGGAATATTTCATGCAAGGATGGGCACAATAAAGAACAGAAATGGTGAGGACCTAGCAGAAACAGAAGAGATTAAGAAGAGGTGGCACGATTACACGAAACTATACAAAAAAGCTTCACGTCTCTGAACTCTAAACTCCAATGTCCCTCGTGGCTCAGAGAGAAAAGCGTCTGCCTGCAATGAGGAAGACCCGGGTTTGATCCCTGGATTGGGAAGATCCCCTGGAGAAGGAAATGGCAACCCACTCCAGTGTTCTTGCCTAGAAAATCCCATGGACAGAGGAGCCTGGTAGGCTCCAGTCCATAGGGTTGCAAAGAGTCAGACACGACTGAGCGACTTCACTCATTCATACAAAAAGGTCTTAATGACTCAGATAACCACAATGGTGATCACTCACCTAGAGCCTAACATCTTGGAGTCTGAAATCAAGTGGGCCTTAGGTAGCATTACTACAAACAAAGGTAGTGAGGTGATGAATTCCAGCTAAGCTATTTAAAATCCTAAAAGACGATGCTATTAAGTGCACACTCAAAATGTCAGCAAATTTGGAAAACTCAGCAGTGACCACAGGACTGGCAAAGGCCAATTTTCATTCCAATGCCACAGAATGTATAAACTATCATCTAATTGTGCTCATTTCACATGCTAGCAACATAAGGATCACAATCCTTCAAGCCAGGCTTCAGCTATAGGTTCTCAGTGAGTCGAGACCTTCCAGATGTACAAGCTGGATTTAGAAAAGGCAGAGGAACCAGAGATCAAATTGCCAACATTCGTTCGATCATAGAAAAAAACAAGGGAATTCCAGAAAAACATTTACTTCTGCTTCACTGACTACCCTAAAGCCTTTGACTGTGTGGATCACAACAAACTGTGGAAAATTCTTAAAGAGATGGGAATATCAGACCACTTAACCTGTCTGAGAAACCTGTATGCAGGTCAGGAAGCAACAGTTAGAACCAGACATGGAATAACTGACAGTTTAAGGAGTATTTCAAGGCTGCATATTGTCACCCTGCTTATTTAACTTATATGCAGAGTACATCATGAGAAATGCTGGTCTGGATGACCCACCAGCTGGAATCAAGATTGGCAGGAGAAATATCAACAACCTCAGATATGAAGATGATACCATTCTAATGACAGAAAATGAAGAGGAACTAAAGAGCCTCTTGATGAAGGTGAAAGAGGAGAGCGAAAAAGCTGGCTTAAAACTCAACATTCAGAAAACTAAGATCATGGCATCCAGTCCTATCACTTCATGGCAAATAGATGGGAAAAAAATGGAAACAGTGACAGATTTTATTTTCTTGGGCTCCAAAATCACCTTGGATGTTGACAGCAATCATGAAATTGGAAGATGCTTGCTCCTTGGAAGGAAAGCTATGACAAACCTAGACAGCACATTAAAAAACAAAGACATCACTTTGCTGACAAAGGTCTGTATAGTCAAAGCTATGGTTTTTCCAATAGTCATGTATGGATGTGAGAGTTGGACCTTAAAGAAGGCTGAGCACCCAATTCCAGAAAAATATATGACCCAATCAAAAAATGGGCCAAAGAACTAAACAGACATTTCTCCAAAGAAGACATACAGATGGCTAACAAACACATGAAAAGATGCTCAACATCACTCATTATCACAGAAATGCAAATCAAAACCACAGTGAGGTACCATTACACGCCAGTCAGGATGGCTGCTATCCAAAAGTCTACAAGCAGTAAATGCTGGAGAGGGTGTGGAGAAAAGGGAACCCTCTTACACTGTTGGTGGGAATGCAAACAAGTACAGCCGCTATGGAGAAGAGTGTGGAGATTTCTTAAAAACCTGGAAATAGAACTGCCATATGACCCAGCAATCCCACTTCTGGGCATATACACTGAGGAAACCAGATCTGAAAGAGAGACGTGCACCCCAATGTTCATTGCAGCACTGTTTATAATAGCCAGGACATGGAAGCAATCTAGATGCCCATCAGCAGACGAATGGATAAGGAAGCTGTGGTACATATACACCATGGAATATTACTCAGCCGTTAAAAAGAATCCATTTGATCAGTTCTAATGAGATGGATGAAACTGGAGCCCATTATACAGAGTGAAGTAAGCCAGAAAGATAAAGACCAATAATAAATACCCAAAGGTTGTTCTTTCCTTCCCCAGAAAGTTAGCTGGTGATTCAGAGCCCAGTAAAAGAGGTATAATGGAATTAGTCATCAGGCAAACATAATAAAACCAGAAGCATCAGGAAAGGGTCATCTGTTCAACAGAATTCCATACTTTCTTACTGCCCTCCATGACAAAGTTGCAAAATTTAACTGGAAACAATGCTTTTCGGTCCATATTTAGAGAAGACAGAAAAACTGCTGAATATCACTGGTACAGGTCACTTGACTAGATGATACTTTACATGATATTGTTTGAATGTTTGTGTTCTCCCCAAACATCATACTAAAATCCTAATGCCCAATGTGATGGTATTAGGAGATGGGGCCTTGTGGAAGTTTTTAGCCCAAAGGCCCACCCTCAGAGATTAACGCCCTTATTTAAAAAAGGCCTGACAAACATCAGTACAGTACAGCCTTACCCTTGAAGAAATCACAAACCAGGGGAGAACAATCTGTAACACTAATTATAATGTTATTATATGTTTATTAATAGAAGAAAATATACAAGTTTTCTTGTACCATCCATTGGTGCAGTATATTAGGCATTTGAAATTATGGAAGAAAACAGTAAGTACAAGGAAAATGAGATTGAGTAGTTATTTCCAAGGTGACTTGATGCTGCTGAGAAATGAGCTAGATGCTAAGGGAAATGAAGATAGCAGGGAGGGGGAGGGCAACGGGAAGTCTAACACAGAGGTCTCCCTGGCCCTTTAGACCACTCGAAGACTCGGTAACCCCGAAGAGGGTCAGTTAGACGATAAGTTGGCAGTCCCATCATACTGGACTTACCAGCTTACAGAATTAAGAGACCAATTTTGTTTGTTTGTAAGTTACCTGGTCTCTGGCATTTTGTTACAGTAGCTCAGACAGACTAAGACATTACTTTTCCAGAAAGTTGGTTTTGTCAGGACAGACATACTTCAGAGAGAGGGAGGGAATGAATTGGAGGGAAAGAAGATGGGAAAAAAAGTTGGTGGACCCTCCAGGTAAATTGCCTGATTCAAAGCGGGCCTGCAGGGCTTCCCTGGTGGCTCAGGGGTGGAGAATCTGCCTGCCAGTGCGGGAGGCACGGGTTCAATCCCTGATGCAGGAAGATCCCACATGCTGCAGAACAACGAAGCCCGTGTGCGCGCCACAACTTCTGAGCCTGTGCTCTCGAGCCCACGAGCTGCAACCCCGGAGTCCACGCGCCCTAGAGCCCGTGCTCCACACAAGAGAGGCCACCGCAGTGAGAAGCCCGCACACCAACAAAGGCCCGGCACAGCCAAAATAAAGAAAATTTAAAAGCAGCGACGGTAACAAAGCTGGCCTGCAGCCAGCTTGGAGTGTAGCGCAGGTCGATGGAGTGCTTGGGTCCACTCTCTTGAAGCAAGGCCCTCAACTTGTTCCAGGAATTCAGTCCCCAGCGTTCCTTCAAATCAGACACAAATCTGAAGGGTATAGGTAAAGCATATGCAAAATGGACTATAAATGTATATAGCCTTATATTAGAGAACAAAGCCATTTTACATTTGAGTTATGTATGTACTATACTATGCATTTTATAAAGTGATATAACTCTTAAGACCACTTTTTTAAGTGATAAAACTGAGATTCAGTTTTATACATGTTCACTATCACTCAGGTAACACACACAGAGCTAAGATTCTGAAACAAGCATGTCCAACTCCCAGGTCCCACTGTCTTTACTCCTTACCTTCCTAAACTCAAAACTGTGTATGCTTACTCATTTAATAGAAAGACCCTTTCTCCAGTCTTGAATACCCTATCCTTATCATTAAACAGGATTATGAACATTTATGATACTTAATCCAAGGGAGAAACAATTCAACAAAAGACAGTATATTACTGGGTAAATTTAAATGTCACTTTCAAAAAGAACTATTTTTGCTGGTACTAGCAGTACATTTTATAATATTATGACCAACCATGACACCGTCTACTCTAGGCAAAATTATGAAATAGCGTAACTGTCTTTCAAGACACTGGCCACATAAATTCTTGTCTCATCGCATCCTAAGAAGGGTCTGAAAATCATTCAGGATTAAGTACTTCAAAATAGACAAAAGACTTTGCTTCCTTAGGATTTAAAACTTCTGCCTGATTTCTCAGATTATTCTATATGTTCATAGGGATCATGAAACTTTCAGACAGGAAACATCTTCCAAGACTACTTGACATGGAATAGTTTTTCTCTGTATAGAATCTCAAGCAATCTGTCTTAGGAAATGCTAGCTCACAGACCAGCCACGTTTTCCCTGCAATAGCTGAATTTTCCTCTATGTGTCCCTAATGAGTGAGAACTACAATGAATGATCCAACAATGAAATTAACAATTCCATTTACAATAGCATCAGAAATAAAATATTTTGGAATAAATTTAACCAAAGAAGTACCAAATATCCTCTGAACACTACAAGACATTGTCGAAAGAAATCAAATAAGATCTAAATAAATGGAAACATCTCATATTCAAGGATTAGAAGACAATAGGTTAAAATGACAATAATTCACAAATTGATCTACAGTTTAATGCAATCCTTAGCAGAATCCCAGCTGGCTTCTTTGTAGAAAATGACAAGCTGATCCTAAAATTCATATGAAACTCAAACATTTAAAACAGCTAAAACGATCTTGAAATAGAAGAACAAAGTTGGAAGACCCCCAAATTCCCAATTTAAAAACTTATTACAAAAGCAACACTCATCAAGATAATGTGGAACTAGAATAAGGATAAACATATTGGTCAGTGGAATACAGTTGAAAATCCAGAAATAAATCCTGTATCTATAGTCAGTTGATTTTTCAACAAGGGTACCAAGATCATTTAATAGGGAAAGAGTAGCCTTGTCAACAAATGGTGCCGAAACACTGGATAACCACCTGCTAAAGACTGGAGGTGGACCCTTACTTTACACCATGTACAAAAATGAAATAGTGGATCAAAGAGCTACATGCAGAGTCAAAACTAAACTATTAGAGAAAAACATAAGGGTAAATATTCACGGCCTTGAATTTGGAATGAATTCTGAAACACCAAAAGCTTGAGCATCAACAAAAAAAACAAATTAGACTTCATCAAAATTAACAACTCTTGTGCAACAAGACACTATCGAGACAGTGAAAAGACAAGCCACAGAAGAGGAAAAAAAAATTGCAAATCAGATCTGATACGGGACTTGTTGCCAGAAGAAAGAACTTTTATGATTTCAATAAAAAAGCTGATTTTAAGGAGGGCAAAAAAAATATCTGGATTGACATTTTTCTGAAGACTATAGACAAATGGCCAATAAGCACATGAAAAGATACTCATTATCAGTCATTAGGGAAAGGCAAACCAAAACCCCAGTACCATTTCACATCCAGGAAGATGACCGTGAAAGTCATAGAAGTGCTGGCAGAATACTGAGAAATCAGAATCCTCATACTCAGCTATAGGAACATAAAATGGAGCAGTCACTTTTTGGAAAACCATCTGACAGTTTCTCAATATTTAAACAGAATTACCATTTGACTTTGCAATTCCACTCCTAATCATATACCCAATAGAACTGAAAATGTAAATCCACACAAAAACTTGCATATGAATGTTCACAGTGGCATTGTTTATAATATGCAAAAGGTGGAAACTATGTCCATCAATTGATAAATGAATAATCAAGCCATATCTAGAATTGGAATTTGACCATGAAAGGAATGAACTACTAATACATGCTGCAACACAGAGAAACTCTTAAAATATTATGCTAAGTAAAAGAAGCCAGTCACAAAAGTTCACATATTCTGTGACTCCCCTTAAATGAAATATCCAGAAGGATACTGTAATAGAAAGTTGATTAATGATTAGCTGGGGAAAGAGAGATGGAAGGGCAGGTGGGTGACAGCTAAAGGAGCATCACGTTTCTTTCTGAAGTTCCCAATGAAGACGAAAATGTTCCACAATTGATTACGGCAAAGGCTGCAAACTCTATGAGTCACTTTTTATGTACTGAAATGAGTTTCACGGCCCATGACTGTGTGTGTCCTTAGTTGCTCAGCCACGTCTGACTCTTTGCTACCCCATGGACTGTAGCCTCCCAGTCTCTTCTGTTTGTGGGATTGTTCAGGCGAGAATACTGGAATGGATTGCCCTGCCCTTCTCCAGGGGCTCTTCTTAACCCAGGGATAAAACCCAGGTGTCCCACATCGAATCCAGGTGTCCCACATTGCAGGGTGGATTCTTCACTGTCTGAGCCGCCAGGGAAGCCCTATGGTATATGACTATATCTTAAGAAAGCTTTCCCCCCCAAATAATCTATAGCACAAATACTCAAGATGTAGTGAGTGGAACTGTGCTTTCCATGAACTGTCTTTGGTTAGTCCATGAAGAGTTGAGCTTACACCAAAATATGAGATTGTAGCAGAACTTTCCTCATAAGGAAAGTGTGCATTGATTATACAGCATGAGTTTATCTCCTGAACAGGCTCCTTTGAGTAGCTCTGATCTACAGCCCCTCACATTTGAAACAGAATAATGATTTCCAGTGTCTTGGGTGATTACATCCCCTGAGACTTAAGTGAGGAGGGGTAGTGATTCTGTGAGCCGGGCTACCCTTAAGTTTCTGAACTGGGAGGTGGATCACGGGGGCCATGGAGGAGGGAAGAGACCCTTGAGGGAGGGGCCAGAGTGGGAGCAGGGATGGGGTATGGAAGGATCAGCAAAGGAGGAAACGGGAACAGAAATGGAAAGATACTGTGAGAGGGAAAGCTAAACAAGAAACCAGGAGCTAAGATAGCAGCAGTTAACACTTACCAAGTTTAGCACATTGAAGAAGCACAGGGAGACCTTAAAGATGCTGGCGTCAACCTGCTACCCCTCATCCTGCTTGGGACACAAGACGACTGAGATGAGAGTTGGGAATCTATACCACAAGGACCCCAGAGATTTCCAGCCATGTTGAAACAGTGAGCCAGAGGAAGAAGCCGAAAATAAATGCATGTGGCAGCATGGGAATAATTTCTGGGATTTTGTGGCACCTGTAGCAGTCACAGAGGACCTTGAAAAAGCCAAGTCTTCTTTTTCCCCTTACAAGAGAAACCTGTGTTTAAACATTTTGCAGTATCAGATTTTTGAGTTATTCTTACTCTAATTAAAAATCAGGGCTTTAAACAAATTTCTAATTCAAACATTAAAAATAGAAGCTAGCAATAAAAGATGTTAGGATGTAATAATAAAATCCAGTAAAAGCTATAGCTTCAATGATTTTTAGCTTCTCTCGCTTTCAAATTTTAGAGGTGTACTTCATCAATAATGTGTTACAATTAAAACCATTTCAATTAAGTTAAAATTGGCTTAGAGTGGGGGGAAAAAAAGCTACCAGTTAGGGCTCAAGTGTAAAAGCAACTACAAACATAGGAAGCCTAGACCTTAAATAATCAGCCAATCTACAAGTACTGATTGAACACTAACCACATAAGCATCATTGAACAGCACTATGAAAAAGAAAACAAATGTAAAACATTGTCCTTGGCTCCAAGGATACAAAGGTATTTAATAATAAATGAGAATCCTTTCTTCATTCAACAAACATTCACCAAGTACCTATTGGGATAAAGATTGGTGAGTAAGAGAATAGTTATTTTGTATATTGCTCTTTATGCTTTTGTGTGTGCTTGAAAGTTTATGATACACGATTTTAAAGGAGTAATTAAAAATGTTCAGTTTTAGTTTGGCTGGTAACAACTGCTAATATTGGTTTCAGGTTTTGAAAAAGACCTAGCAATCAAGGCAGAGTTAGGGTTAATGCTAATTGGAAATCATACCTTCAAATTGATCCTAAAGCAGAAAAATCTGGTAACTGCTTTTTGTTTTGAATTACTTGGACTTGGCTCAGATGGTAAAGAATATGCCTGCAATGTGGGAGACCTGGGCTCAATCCCTGAGCTGGGAAGATCCCCTGGAGGAGGGCATGGCAACCCACTCCAGTATTCTGCCTGGAGAATCCCCATGGACAGAGGAACCTGGTGGGCTATAGTCCGTGGGTCACAAAGAGTTGAACATGGCTTAGCGACTAAGCAAGCACCTTTCCTTTCAAGGTGCCTTTAGTACAAGTTCTTAATTTTTTTCTTCCTGGTACTTAATTAACCATACTGCCTCATGTTGCTTGTAAGACACATAACACACACATGTGTATCTTAGTCTCTGATTAGAGCTGAGGGGAGGGGCCCTTACTTTAGCTTCTGTATTACCATCATGCACTACCAAGTCCTAATAATAGTTAATAATGAATCCTTCAAATATAAGAGATCTTGATATAAAATAGTATAACTGGGAATGTAAATCTGTGCAGCCACTATGTAAAACAGTATGGAGGTCCCTCAGAAAACTAAAAGGAGAGTTGCCCTAATGTCCCAGCAATCCCACTTCTGGGCATATCACTGGGGAAAAAAAGTATCTTTAGAAAAGACACATGCACTCCTATATTCACAGCAGCACTATTCACAAGAGTCACGACATGGAAGCAACCTAAGTGTCCGTGGACAGAGGGATGGATAAAGGAGATGTGGTACATATATGTATAATGAAATATTACTCAGTCACAAACAGAACAAAATGATGCCATGTGCAGCAACATGGACGGCCCTGGAGATGTTCACACTAAGTGCAGTCAGTCAGAGAAAGACAAACACCATATGATACCACTTTTACGTGGAACCTAAAATATGACACAAACGAACCTATCACAGACTTGTGACTGCCAGAGGGGAGGGCTGGGAGGTGAGGATGAGCAGATGTAAACTATTCTAGGGAATGGATCGACAGCAAGGTCCTATTGTGTAACACTGGGAACAACGTTCAGTCTCCTGGGCTACATCATAACAGAAAATATAGAAAAGAACATATATATGTGTATAACTAAGTCACTTTGCTGCACAGCAGAAATTTAAAACATTGTAAATCAGCTGTATATCAACAAAAAATAATTTAAAATACAGTATAATTGGACACTAATTCTTAAGACTATGGGCTGGCCACATATTTCAGTGTTTTAGCAGAGTTGTGTTTCTAGGCATGTGGGTGATGCCCTATTCCAAAGAAAAATAACTGCGAAATAATGTAAAGATGATGCTAACAATTTTCCTAATAAAGAATGATTACAGTCATGGATCATTTAAGTCCATGTGCTTGCCCAGAAGAAAAGTATTTCAATACTTGGGTTTTTTGTTTGTTTTTATTGTTGGCCTTCCCAGGGCTTGCGGCATCTTAGCTCCCAAACCAGATATAGAAACTGGCCACCTCAGAGACAGACCCGAGTCCCACCCACTGGACGACCAGCGAATTCCCTCCGCACGTTGACCAGCCAAGCCCCCTGTGCCATGTAGGGCTGTATGCCTGTTAGCTCAGTCGTGTCCGCCTCTGCGACCCCAGGAACCGCAGCTCACCAGGCCTCCCTGTCCATCACCAACTCCCGGAGTTTACCCAAACCTATGTCCATTGAGTCGGTGATGCCATCCAACTATCTCATCCTCTGTCGTCCCCTTCTCCTCCTACCCTCAATCTTTCCCAGCATCAGGGTATACGTGTTAACCCCAAAGTAAAATCTCGGCCCAGTCAACATTTAAAATCCGGAACGAGGATAACAGGAAAAAGAAGAGACGTTTAACTACGTAGAAATTACGTAAAGAGGGTAAGAACGTTAATGCCCTTGGCTCACTCGTGTGTGCTTAGAAGGCACTGTAGACAGCTGGCATTTTTCCTTCCCCGTTTCTCGTGTACCGGCCCCGGGGAGATGCACTTACACCCCGGCGCCCAGGACCCGGTCTGGTCCAGCGAGGGCAGGCCCGCTGCGCACTCACCTCCAATTCTGGCTCCGCCGCGCTCACCGTTCAGGCGCCTCCTTCCATGGTGTTCGCATCCGTCTCCAGCGTCTCCAGGCCGAAGCGCCTCAGCCTCCCTTCCCCTCCCTTCTGTCGGAGCCCACATGGCGACCCTCAGGCCCCCGCGCTCCCCGCTCTGACGCAGAACGGGCCGCTGGATGCGGGCGAAGAACATCCCCAACACCTTCCACGGGAGGCCCGTCGCCTCGGCCTCACGCGGAGCTCCTGGGCCTGCAGATCTCAGGCTCGATGAGTCCGAATTCACAGCTTTTAGCAAGATCCCCAGGTGATCTCCCTGCCCCGGGAAATTGGCGGCCAACACGAAACACCGGGGCTGCTCCGAGACTCGCGGTCTCGGCTCGTTGCGGCAGTGAATGCACTCAACGTGGAACGATCCAGAGAAGACTAGCCTGTCCCCCGCCACCCGGGCAAGGATGTCACACAGATTGCTGACATGTTCTGTATTTAAAAAAAATAAGTTTTTTTTTTTTTTTTTTTAAAAGAAGAAGAAAAGAAACGTGATCTCCAGTCCTAGGTGGCCTTGACCACCGCTGGGCACTCATGTCACCCCTTCCCCAAAGCTGACCTTCTGTTTGGAAATCCATCCCCTACTTCTGGCCTCTCGCCAGCCAGAGAGCATCCCTTCTGCCTTGATTTGGTGGTGATGTGGCCGCTGGGGGCCGAAGGCGCTGGTCTTCCTCCGCTGCCCTGGCCCAGGTCCCGTCAGGGCCGGCTCTCCTCTGCCCCTGCCCGCCCCCTGTGCCAACCGCAGAGCACGCGGCTTCCCCTCGGGGCCTCATCTGTGCCCCCGGGTCTGCATCCACCTCCCGGTCTCGCTCCATCAGCAGACACCTCTCACCTCCCGTCTCACTGAAGAAGGCTGCTGTTCCTGCCTCAGCTCAGTCCTCCACCACCGGCTTCTTCTCTGGTCTCAGGCTCGCCTTGGCCCTCAGCTCGCTGCCGCCCAGCTTCGCCCTTGGGGCACGAGGGAGCCCGCTCCAAGGACCCAGCCTCACCCCCAGCGCCGGCGGTCTGTCCTGCACCCAGGGCTCCCCTCGTGCAGCTGGATGGTTTTGCCCTCAGTCACTACCCCTGCTGAGTCCCCTTCACGGGTCTGTTCCGGTCACCAGCGCCTCAGGACTGGTGTCCCCGAGATGCAGGCCTGGCTCTGGCCTCGTCTCACTCCTCACTCCCTGACAGCGCCCCAACCCCCCACCCCAACTCCCAAATGCCAAAGACTCCCCGTCTGTCCCCCAGGCCGCCCCGTGGAACCTGCAGTGTTCAGTTGCTTGTGTCTGGCTCCTCTTTGATGGAACTGAGACACCTCTATTTCTGCATTGCTTTTCTTCATTCAGTAATGGTTTGTTGGGCGAGGGGCTGGGGAGGGGGAAGTTGGGGGGTTGGGATTGACATTTACACACTGCTATATATAAAAGAGATAACTGATAAGGACTTACTGCAGACCTCAGGGAGCTCTACTCAATACCCTGCAATGTGGCTGCTTACTCACTAAGGCGTGTCCGACTCTTCTGCGGCCCCATGGACTGTAGCCCGCCAGGCTCCTCTGTCCATGGGATTCTCCAGGCAAGAACACGAGTGGGTTGCCATTTCCTTCTCCAGGGGATCTTTCTGATGCAGGGATCAAACCTGAGTCTCCTGCAATGGCGAGTGAATTCATATTCTTATGACTGAACCACCAGGGGAGGCTATGCTGTAGTGACCTATATGGGAAAAGAATCTAGAGAAGAGTGGATATATGTATATGTATAACTGATTCTCATTTCTATACACCTGAACTAACAACATTATAAATCAACTATACTCCAATAAAAATTAAGAAATAAAAGGAAAAAAATGGTTTATTGAGAATCTGCTGCTGCTGCTAAGTCGCTTCAGTCATGTCTGACTCTGTGCAAAGCCATGGATGGCAGCCCACCAGGCTCCCCCGTCCCTGGGATTCTCCAGGCAAGGACACTGGAGTGGGTTGCCATTTCCTTCTCCAATGCAGGAGAGTGAAAAGTGAAAGTGAAGCATCTACCATGGGCCAATTCTAGGTGCTGATGATACCGTAACAGATAGGTATCCCCTCTCCCCTGCATCTGATGTTCACCTGAGGAGGACAGATTGAAAAACAGTCAACCTTAGGTGGTGGCAGGGGCATGAGAGGGCTTCCGAGGAGGCGCTAGTGGTAAAGACCCAGCCTGCCAATGCAGGAGACATAAGAGACGCAGGTTCAATCCCTGGGTTGGGAAGATCCCCTGGAGGAGGGCATGGCCACCCACTCCAGTCTTCTTGCCTGGAGAACCCCATGGAGAGAGGAACCTGGGGGGCTGCAGTCTGTGGATGGGATCTCACAGAGTTGGACACAACTGAAGTGACCCACATACATGCAGGGGCTTTAGAACCAGAAAGGCAGGTAAGGGAAAGAAAGGGGCCCTGAGCCAAGGAAGTGGGAGCAGGAGTGCCCTT
The DNA here is from genome assembly GCF_023699985.2 of Odocoileus virginianus. Classification (NCBI taxonomy): domain Eukaryota; kingdom Metazoa; phylum Chordata; class Mammalia; order Artiodactyla; family Cervidae; genus Odocoileus; species Odocoileus virginianus. The sequence goes on along the minus strand of NC_069705.1, from coordinate 5,007,976 downwards.
GACTTTGGGGAGGTCAGGGAAGGTCCCACCGATAAGCCGGCATTTGAGTAGAAGCCTGAAGAAAGCGAGGCCGTGAGCGCTGGGAGGACAGCGGCAGACTGCGGGAAGGTGGAGGTTCCCCGCGGCCCGGAACCAGGCCGGGGCCGGTCTGGAGAAGCGGCTCGGCCGGAGCGCGGGTCCTGCAGGCTGAGGGGGCACCGCAGGTCCACCCGGGGCGGTGGAGCCGCCCGAGTCTCCGGCGCGAGTGGCCCGCTCTGACTTGACGGGCCTCCAGCCCAGCCACCCTCCCCGGCTGCGCCACGGCCCGTTCCCCTTCTCGGTGGAGGCCCTTCCCTCGTCCTAACTATGACACACCCCTCCGCTCCTTAGAGTTCATAGACCCCCAGGACACAACTCTCCAGTTTCACATACACCGTTATTCTGAGTAAGGGGGCCTGGCGACCAGGAGCTCGCAGCCAATAATCCTGAAGTTATTAATTTAAAATTAAGTTTTCACATCCAACAAGTAATAAAAGTACTTCAAATCCAAGCATCACTCTGAAAAACAAAACTACAGCGTGAATCACCCATAGGTGTGCATATACCCCCTCTGACAGAAAACGAAAAAATTCTGTAAAGCAATTATCTTTCAATTAAAAAATAAATTAAAAATTAAAAAAAACAACACCCACCTCCCCAAAATACAGGAATTCTTAGAATCAGAATCACAAGGTCTTAAAGATATGGTCTGTCTGTGCTGTAGAAACATATTTATCCCAAGCGTGACTTTCCTGAGTGTTTCACTAGAGATCCAAGATGACTTTACATGGAATACAGGAATCATCATTTAACAGCAGAGGAAACTGAAGCCGGGAAGACAGAGTCACCTGGTTCAGATCACACGGCTCAGAGGAACTCAAGCTCTCTCCTGGCTCCTTGCTCTTTCTACTTGAACGAATCTCTGCAGAGCAGCCAAACCTCAACATGGGCACCTTAATTTTTGACCATTTTTGTTGGTTGAAGAAGTAAAACCCAAATCATCATGTTCTTTTTCAGAAAGCCAAGGGCCAGGCCGTCAACGGCTCCTGGAACCTGCCCCACAACTCAATCCTTCCCAACAGCTCAGCCCGGCGGGTAAGATTTAATCACTCCTAATCCCGTAGTTCTTTCCTGGCCAAAAAGTGTTGGAAGTGTTAGTCGATCAGTTGTGTCCGACTCTTTGTGACGCTGTGGACTGTAGCCCACCAGGCTCCTCTGTCCATGGCATTCTCCAGGCAAGAATACTGGAGTGGGTTGCCAACCCAGGGATCAAACCCATATTTGCATCGCATGCAGATTTTTTACCATCTGAGGCAGCAGGGAAGCTGAGGCATATGATTTTTTCCTGTGCAATGTGACATTGGCTTTATATTGATCCCAAAGGAAATCTACAGCCTTCTTTGTAGCCCCTTTCAAAAATTATACGTTGAGATAATGCTCTAAATGCAAATTCCTCCCACGGAAGCGGGGTGGGCAGTGCACAGACATTTAGAAGGAACGCAGATTCCCCAGGGAAACTGGTTATTCAAGAAATCTTTACAATCTTGCGGTGCATGTAAGGACAATAGCGCAACCTGTCTTTATTTATCTAAGGAGCTCTTCATGTTCCAGGCCCATATCTGGCATCATTGCTGACACCATGAATGAATGAACGTGTCCCATCCTGAAGTCTTGACCTTCTGCACAGAGCTACTGAGATCACCAGGCTACTGAAGAGCAAAGCAGACAGTGCCTGCTTTCTGATGCACTAGGCTCTGATTAGCTCTGGATGAGAAGGGCCTTGAGGCGAAAGATGCCAGGTCCTTGGCTTTTGATTTCTCCTCTTCCCCCGCCCCCCCTCAAGGACCTTAAGGTCTTGACGGTCATCCAAGGAGTTGGAAGTTTAAGAGAGACATAGGTGAACTCCGCCTGGGATGTCTAAGTGAGTCTGCGCGCTAAGTGGGAGGAGATGGGGCTGGAAGTCAGGACAGAGGTCTGGCCTGCAGGCCCAGCTCTGCGGCACGCTGGGTGCAGCCGGGCAGCACAGGCCCAGGCCAGCGTGCCAGGCGGGGCGAGGCTGCGGAGTAGGCCACCCGGCTGACTCGCCACACGCGGGGCGCGGGGGGCACTGGACCACCGAGTGATGAGGGTAGCAGAGTGGGTGAGGCAGGAACCAAATGCTGCAGCCCAGAGGCTCTGACGGGCGGGAAGGAGAGCAATGCCTGGAGCAGCTGAGGGGCCTGGACGAAAGGAAGACGTCCAAGGGCTTAGCCTCAATCCCGTCCCTTAACATCCTTCCCCAAACTCGCCATTTCATGGGCCAAGGCTAATGTTTCAGTTCCTTTCATATCATGTCTTGCACAAAACCTAGGAGTTGCAAGACACACATTTCTGGCAGCAGAAACAGGCAGGGACCCCACCCCCCTCTCCCATAAACTTGACATTCTTTTTCCAGCTGCATGCCAGACCAACAGTAAGCACACTATACTACTCCCCTAGGACAAGCAGGAATGTGAAAATAGAACAGGGCTGAAATCTATTAAGATTCATATCCATAGAAGTTTTATGAAGCTAACAAAGGACTTCAGAAAAAAAAAAAAAAAAAAAACCACGAAAACTAACTGTAGCACAACCCCCAGTCTGTAAATGGCTTAGAGGTTGAATCAAAGTGCTTTGAGTTAATTAGAATTTCCTCTTTAGGCAAGAGAACACAGTTTCACAAAGCTAATAGCTGTTTAGATATTGGAAGAGAAACCCAGCAATATATTACGCTTTGGAGGAAAGTAATAAAACCCACTCGTGATCTGAATCTTGAAAACCTCAATACCTCAATTTATTTCATCAGAGACTCTCTTCTTAAAATGTTGTGAACACTGCAGGAGGGAGGAAAAAAAAGTGAAGCTGTACATCTGCTCTTGAAACCTGAACATCCGTTCGAATATATGTCTGTGTTTGTTTTGGGTGTTTGTTTTGGCCTTGCCCTACAGCTCTCCAAAACTGGGATGAGAGTTTTTCTTGCGTGTGTGTTTTTAAGTCTGAAACACTTGTAGATCAACTAAGCTTCAATTTAAAAAGATGTTTAAAAAAAAACCAAAAAGCCTTTTTAAAGAGAATAATAGAATGTTACTGAATTGTAGAAAATTAGACACTTTAACTTTTGGTGCTTCAAGAGGTACCCAACTGACTGTTAGTTGTCAACTAGCATGTAGTCAACAATACAAATACTCAAATCTGCGTGATGCTGACTCTCTGTAATTCCCAGCACCTCTCTGCCTTGTAACAAGAAATCGCTCCTGTTTTCTGAGACCTTCCAGGATACCCGAGCACTGGTTAAAGGGAGTGCAAAGCTCGGAATGTTTGTGCCCCACCCCCAGATTAATTTGTTGAAATTTTAATGTCTGATGTGATGGTTTCAGTGGGCAGGGCCGTTGGGAGATGCTTTAGCCTCCAGGGTGGAGCACTTACACCAGGGATTAGGGACTCCTGAAAGAGGCTCCAGAGAGCTCCTCCCCACGAGGACACCACCAGACGCCTGCAGCCCAGAGAGGGGGCCCTCTCCTGGCCCAGCTGCACCGACTTCCAGCCTCCAGGGCTGTGAGCAATAACTTGTTTACAAGCCATCCACTTTATGGTACTGATGTTTTGTTATAGAGGCAAATGGACAAAGACGGGGAGGGAGCCCTACTTGTTCCAAAGGGACAGTTGCGATCTGGCAGAAGGAGGCTTAGAGGGTGTGTGGTTTGGGGGGAGGGGCTGGGGAGGAGGCCTTGTGGCCATATGCCCACTGTTGGCACACACTCTGCATATGTTTCCGTAAGTAGAATGGACTAACTCTAGCTTCCACTTGGCTGTTAACCCATTGTGTGACTTCAGGCAGCTGATTCTGCATCTGTGAAGTGGGGCTGATCCCTGAGGGAGCCCCCAAGGACTCACTGATGAACTTGGAAGCTCTGGAGACGTGAAAAGAGGAATGAAATTTGTCTCTGTTTTGCTTTTTCTCAAATACTGGCAGGTGCCTGGCTTTCAGGTCAAGGACACTGCCACTATTTCCAGTGGCTTTCTTTTAATCAACAAGCTCCTTTAGCTTGTAAAACCACAAGCTTCTTCCCCCAAAGGCTAATGCCCTAATGAGATTTTTTTAAAAGTGGGTCTGAAACAGCTTTGTATCTTGGAATTGAACCTTAATTTAAGAAGAAAATCTTGTTCACTTTGGTTTTAAAATTTAGATGGGATTTCTAGGCTGATCCACAAAATCTCATTTTAATGCATAGCAGAAGTAACCTACCTTCCTACTATTAATTCTAAGTTCTGACAACTGCTACTGCTAATCTATTACTGTACTTAATTGAAAACTTACTATGCGTCTGCCTACAATGCAGGAGACCCGGGTTCAATCCCTGGGTTGGGAAGATCTAAAGAAGGAAATGGCAACCCACTCCAGTATTCTTGCCTGGAAAATCCCATGGACGGTGGACCCTGGTAGGCTATAGTCCATGGGGTCGCAAAGGGTTGGACACGACTGAGCGACTTCACTTTCTTTCACTTTATGTCTCAAGTGTTATGCTTTGCATTTTACATATATTCCCCTTAAGCTTTGTAACAACTCAGGGAGATAGCATTCTTCCCACACACATGTAAAATGAGTCTCGGAAAGGTTAAGGGACTTTATCCAGCTAAGAAATAATAGACCAAATTTTAACCAGGTTTGGCTTTTTTCCACAAGTCCTTGGCATTTCCACTATAACTGATTGTTCAAATCAGACTTATGGAACACAAGCCAACAGTAAACTAAAATCTGTGTTTTTGAATATCAGAAGCATTAATTCATTAAAAAAAAAAAAAAACTTGCATTTTCCCCAAAAGTCTCTATAAAATATGCCTCAAATTGCCACACTTAAGGCTCGTCATTATATGGTACAGACTGAATCAAATCTACAATATATACTCATTTGACATTTCCTAATTCAAATAACAAAACCTTCATAATACTAAATTGAATGTTCAAAAAGCCCTCAGAAGGAAACAGTGCTCCCACATAAAAATAATCCTTTGATTTTTATTTACTTTTTTTAATCCTTTGATTTTTAAAATAATGCTCACCATCAGACATACAAAGGAAGTACCTGCATTTTTCACGTTTTTTTGTCATATATTCCTGCTGATTTCCACTTCAGCCGGGACTGACACGTAGGTCGTCGCTGGGTGTTTTCAGACTCTGCTACAGGTGTTGTCTTGTGCTGAAGAGTAAGTAATTTCTAGTATTATCACACTGGCTGCAGGCAAGATTGTCAAGAAGTTGGCTTGGAGCCCTCTGCACATAGAATCACTCTCTGAAGTTGCAGTCTACACAACAGCAATTTATAGTAGCAACCTCATTGCAGCACATTGAGAGAAATGTTAAATTTAGCTTATTGGCAAGAATAGCCTACCACAGCTGAAGAGCCATGCAGGCTTTAAATAACTTTGAAACATAAGAGAACTTCCCACATTTCTTCTCAGTCTGCTTGGAACACGGGCAACTTGACCCCATGCACACCATTAGGAAGTGCAGAGTGCAGTCGGGGGAGCTAAAAGACCTTCCAGCTATGACCTAGAGAAACATGCAGACTGCAGTCAGTCATTCAGAAGCTAATTACCCACACTCATCCAAAGCCGCCAGAGGAGACCTAGCGAATCTACCTCATTTGCCTTATTTTCAGTCACTTATCAGCAAGTTGTGGAGTTTCAGGAGTACCTATAAAAATTAAGCCCAGAGAGCAAAGCAAACTCTCCTATCAGCTGATACTTTGGGCTCTAAGACATAGCTCTGCTAAAGAACTGGGATAAACGAGAAGAGATGCTATATCAGAATCACCCCCGGAACTGTTTTAACCAACTCATTGGTTTTGTTCAATCTGTGAATTTGGATTACATGTATAATTTTGGGCTCTGTGATTTATCTGAAGTTCTTAGAAACCTGGTTGAAAGTTACGATGTCACACTTTTTTTTTGTTTTAATTAATTGGAGGCTAATTACTTCACAATATTGTAGTGGTTTTTGTCATACATTGACAAGAATCAGCCATGGTTTTACATGTATTCCCCATCCCGATCCCCATGATGTCACAACTTTTGCAAATCCAAGATGCGGGAATGCAGAAGAGGAGAAAGCACTTGCAACCCAAATGGAAACACTGAACACTTCATGTAAAACTTCCTTTTGAGGTAAATTCATTCAACTCCACTTGTTCAATGAATTTAGGTAATTTACAAGCATTTACGCAGAAGCAGAAACCCCCAATGCTATAATTCTGTTTGGGGATGGTCTTGTCCATGAGCAGCTCACAGAAGATTGGCAGGTTGGCTGGATCTAAAAATAAAAGAATGGGAAGAAGAGTTGTGCACACATAGAGATGGAGAAAATAATGAAGCTGATTTGCAAGTGAGGATTATGAAAATCAGTGTCCTCAACTTAGGACACACATTGTGAATGATCCAAGTTTTCGTGATGTGAAAGTTAGACTGTGACTTCAAATTACTCCACAGGATAGGCATGTCCTTAAAACTTTCATCTCCTTAGTTTATTTCACTATCAGCAGTTGTTTTACAATGCCTCACTTAATAGTTGTAAGTAAAATAAACCTAAAAGAAGTACAGTTCCACAGTTACGAGTTCAAGTTTAGTGAATCACATGTTTAAGCTAAAACAAAACTGAAACCTCACATTCACCAATCATCGAGTTCCTGCAACAGTTCTTAACAACTTACTGTGTGCCAGGAATTAAAGTTGTGGGGAATCAAGGGCTGACCCGATGGAATGAATAATTTAGAAAGATCACATATTGTGTTAGCAGTGATGTACAGAATATCTTAGAAAAGGGAGACCAGAGGCACAAAAACCAACGAGGAAGGGATGAGTGCCTGGGTCCTGGTGTGGGAAGACAAAGAAATGAGTGGGAGAGAGACATATTTTAAAGGAATAATCAACAGGGAAGACCTGAAAAGTTTCATGATAAAGTGGCATTATTGGTAGAAAAAGGAACCACCCAGAGATGAGGAATTGGATTTTGGGTTGGGACAGAATACCTTCAGTTTAAGATGATGGTGGCTCTAAATCAGGGGTCCCCAGCCCCTGGGTCATGGACTGGTATTGGTCTGTGGGCTGCACATCAGGAGGCATGCAGTGGTCAGACCAGCAAAACTTCATCTATACTTATAGCTGCTCCCCATCGCGGGCGTTCCTGCCTGAGCCCTGCCTCCTGTCAGAACAGGGGTGGCATTAGGAACCCACTGTGAACTGCACATTATGACGAGTTATATAATTATTTTATTGTACACCACCATGTAATAATAATAAAGTGCACAATAAAAGTAATGTGTTTGAATCATCCTGAAACCATCCCCCTACCCCACTCTACAGAAAACTTTTCTTCCATGAAACAGGTCCGTGGTGCCTAAAAAGCTGGGGACTGCTGCTCTAAATGATTGTTGGACTGACTTGATCAACTGAGAACCTGCAGTACGTGTAATTCCTTCCCAATTTATGCCTTCGTTAGTTTTGAAAGAAGCAAATCTATGAGGCACACTTTTCCACATTTACCTTCCATTAATGGATGCAGGAAGGACTGATGTTGAAGCTGAAACTCCAAAACTTTGGCCACCTGATGTGAAGAGCTGACTCATTGGAAAAGACCCTGATGCTGGAAAGATTGAAGGTGGGAGGAGAAGGGAATGACAGAGGATGAGATGGATGGATGGCATCACCAACTTGATGGACATGGGTTTGGGTGGACTCCGGGAGGTGGTGATGGATAGGGAGGCCTGGCGTGCTGCGATTCATGGGGTCACAAAGAGTCGGACATGACTGAGCAACTGAACTGAACTGAACGAATGCAGGTCAGGGAGAATACCTGTTACAGAAAGCTGAGAGGTATCTTTGAAACCTTACTTTCTTCTACAATGAATACTGGCTCAGTTCAGTTGCTCAGTCGTGTCCGACTCTTTGCAACCCCATGGACTGTAACACATCAGGCTTCCCTGCCCATCACCAACTCCCAGAGCTTGCTCAAACTCACGTGCATCAAGTTGGTGATGCCATCCAACCATCTCATCCTCTGTCATCCCCTTCTCCTCCCGCTTTCAATCTTTCCCAGCATCAGGGTCTTTTCCAATGAGTCAGTTCTTCACATCAGGTGGCCAAGTATTGGAGTTTCAGCTTCAGCATCAGTCCTTCCAATGAACACCCAGGACTGATCTCCTTTAGGATGGACTGGTTGGATCTCCTTGCAGTCCAAGGGACTCTCAAGAGTCTCTCCAACACCACAGCTCAAAAGAATCAGTTCTTCGGTGCTCAGCTTTCTTCACAGTCCAACTCTCACATCCATATATGACTACTGGAAAAACCATAGCTTTGACTAGACAGACCTTTGTTGGCAAATACTGTCTATATCTTGCCAATTGACAGTCAATAGAGTCAAACTTTGCCCCTGTGGGCAGCTTGTCAGGAGACTGGGGCTATGCCTCTCTTGCCTACTGCTGAGTTAGTCACAAATTGCTGTTCTCTTTACAGTAGATCACAGAAGTCAGTGTATTTAGCTCCCTGTGGACCTTGGAATTCTAAGAATGGGCACATCCACATCTATGCTTTGTTGCCCACAGCTCCAGGACCATCTGGCCTGTACTCAACCATCAGCCTCCATTTTATTTTATGGTGTTTGTTTTCTTTAAAGTTTTTATGGTCTTTTAAGGAATGTTTTCCAGTTTAAATTAATTATTATTAAATTTCTTGGCTGTGCCACATGTCTCATGGGATCTTAGTTTCCTTACGAGGGATTGAGCTCATGTCCTCGGCAGTGGAAGAGTTGATTTCTAACCACTGGACCACCAGGGAATCCCTCATCCTCTGTTTTAATCTCACATCCTCTTCAGAATGACTGGTGTCCTGTAACGCCAACTGTATCAGCCGCACATCGTGGAAGTCCTTTCCAGTTGTGAGCCCGTTCAATTCATCTTTACGTTACATGAGAATAAGCAAGGAAATTGCATTTTGTTTTTTAAGCACAGGATAAGGAAGTAGGAAACCAGAAGATTGGAAAATGGTTTGCTTGATGTCCCATGTATTTAGATAGTTAATAAATTTGAGATTTGAATTTAAAGAGCATCTCTGTAGCAATGACACAAACCACAAAATCTGGCTGATTTAATTTATATTAGAGTAAATCAGAAAGGTCTTTATAAAACCCAGGCTGAAGTATTTTCTCCTCCAAAAAGTATTAGTCCTGTGCTGAGGAGCCGAGCAGGTTCTTGACACTGTCCTGCCACCTCAGTTCCCACTGTCACACTCCATGTAGAGGAGGGAGGGCAGAAGTCAGTGCTTTGTGTTGGTCATGATGAATTGGTTCCATCACTAAGATGTTACTAAAAGTGTGGGAAATTAGACTGAATCTGCATCATTTCAGGGCCTTTTCCAGGTATCTTGATCTTTGGGGGGAAATATTGGCTAAGAGCTGTCTTTTCTTTGTTATGTACCTCTTTCTCTTAAAAAACCCCGACAAGAATCGAAACCAAACAACAAACTAATCAAACCATTAAAAAATCTAACAGGAGATTGGTGTGCTTCAAATGACAACGACTTTGCATCGTTGATTACTATGCAATCATAAAAATTAGTGAAAAGAGCTGCTTCGGTGGTTCAGCGGTAAAGACTCCTCCTGCCGATGCAGGAGACGCAGGTTCAATCTTTGGCCGGGGAAGATCCCACATGCTGTGGAGCAACTAAGCCCCTGCCACAACTACTGAGCTTGTGCTGGCAACATCTGCAAGAAGAGAAGCCACAGAGAGAATCCCGTGCCCCGCAAATAGAGAGTAGCCCCCTCTTGCCCCAACCAGAGAAAAGCCTGCAATAAAATGATTATAAATTGAAAATCACATTATGATTCACAAACATTTACATTAAAAAAAAGGAAGTATAGTGAAATTCTAATTTTGAAAAAAAAGATAACATGAACTTTAAAATGTGTATCCTTATGTATGAAAAGACAAATATCAAAATCTAAAATGTGATCATCTCTGAGCAATGGGGTTACAGGTGAGTTTTGTTATCTGTATTTCAATTTTTTGTTCTATAGGGAACATATAAGAAAAAGTTTTAAGAAAAAAATCCCCAATTTTAATTGCTTTCAATTAAATAATACTGAATTCTGCTACATTTCTGCAATATTTCTCATTTTCTTGCTACATTTTTGAAAATAGGAACTGTGAATTTACAAAAAATTACAAACGTGAAGCCAAATTATGAAGGAGAGGAGAAAGGTATATAAGTGGGAGTGGCCAAGGCCAAAGCTCAGGAAGAAGACACAGCTTGGCCAGGCCTGGCTCTCTAGGGAGAGGGCAGACCAATGACACTGACCACTAGCATGCCCTGGGTCCTCATATACCCAAGGGCTATGCCAATACTTTACAGGAAATATCTCCAATTCTCGCCACATCCTGGAGATGCTGGAATTGTCTCTATGTGCCACACAATAAAACAGACTCGGGAGGAACTTACTTAAACCTACATGACTATGTGATCAAGTGGGTGCACTGGGACTGACAAGGTATTAGTGTTCAGTTCAGTTCAGTCGCTCAGTCGTGTCCGAGTCTTTGCGACCCCATGGACCACAGCACGCCAGGCCTCCCTGTCCATCACCAACTCCCGGAGTTGACTCAAACTCATGTCTATCAAGTTGGTGATGCCATCCAGCCATCTCATCCTCTGTCGTCCCCTTCTCCTCCTGCCTTTAATCTTTCCCAGCATCAGGGTCTTTTCCAGTGAGTCAGTTCTTCATATCAGGTGGCCAAAGTATTGCAGTTTCAGCATCAGTCCTTCCAATGAATATTCAGGAACTGATTTCCTTTAGGATGACTGGTTGGATCTCCTTGCAGTCCAAGGGACTCTCAAGAGTCTTCTCCAACACCACAGTTCAAAAGCATCAATTCTTCGGTGCTCAGCTTTCTTCACAGTCCAACTCTCACATCCATACATGACCACTGGAAAAACCATAGCCTTGACTAGACAGACCTTTGTTGGCAAAGTAATGTGTCTGCTTTTTAATATGCTATCTAGGTTGGTCATAACTTTCCTTCCAAAGAGTAAGCGTCTTTTAATTTCATGGTTGCAATCACCATCTGCAGTGATTTTGGAGCCCAAAAAATTAAAGTCTCACACTGTTTCCACTGTCTCCCCATCTACTTCCCATGAAGTGATGGGACCAGATGCCATGATCTTAGTTTTCTGAATGTGGGAGTCAGCTATGTCCAGGCTAATCAGTGAGACCACGAGATGTGCGCCATTCTATAACAGGGCTTCCCTGGTGGTCCAGTGGCAGACAGTCCACCTTGCAATGCAGGGCACATCAGTTTGATCCCTGATCTGGGAAGATCCCATGGGCTGCAGGGCAACTAAGCCCGGTTACCATGACTACTGAGCCTGTGCTCTAGAGCCTGGGAACTGCAACTGCTGAGCCCATGTCCTGCAACTATTGAAGTCCTCGAGTCCTAGAGCCCGTGGATCCACAAGAGAGGCCACCGCAATGAGAAGCCCATGCACCACAGTTAGAGCCACCTTCACACTAGTAGCCTCAGCTAGAGAAAAGCCCACAGAGCAGCAAAGACCCAGCACGGCCAAAAATAAACAAACAAAAGGGGAATGGTGAAATTAGAAAGAGGACTCAAAATGCAGCTTGGGTAAAGGATCTTTTTGGTAAAAGAGAACTAAAAGATGGATAAGGATTAACCACCACAAAAAAAAAAAAAGTTTTAGGTTGTGGTATGTGCCGCTAGCTGCCAAACCACCCCAGTGATTATTTCAACCACAGATTTTAATTTAAATAATAATACCAGCACTGGTTGAACTGATTAGGGTAACAGAAAACCAATGTGGATTATGCTGATGGGTCCAAACAGAAAAAGAACCAGAATGTGGGTTGAGAGAGTGAGTCCCTGGTGATGGAGAGGATGAGAAGATACCCATGTATGGAAACTAGTAAAGATACAAAAGAGCGCAGAAGCAGACCTTCAATGAATCCACAGCACCGTGAGTGCAAACTGTGTATGTGTCCTGGGGCAAAACTGCTAAATATACCCTCAGAGTAGCAGTTCCCTGGAGAGGCTGGAACAACCCTCTTAGGGGTTCCTTTCACTCTGGAGTTTATCTGCTTATCCTTTGCTGCCTGACTCCACCCCTTCTGGGTGTTGGGGTAACAAGAAAGAACAGACATAGTTCCTGGAGTTAAGGGGCTGGCAGAACAGCAGAGAGGTAGAGGACACACTGCAGTGAGTCCAAAGTAAAACAGGATGCAAAGAAGTAGCCTCAGTTAATCTAGAACACCCGTTTTTTTCTTTTTTTCTCTTTTCCCCCCCTCTACCATTGGAGGTAAACTTGGTCTGCTTTAAGAATTGAAAGAACCAGAAAAAAAATTCCTTTCCTATTAAATTTCAAAAAATGAACATAATGACGTAAATGATAATGATGCTAGTACATAATAATGCAAGGGAAAGAACAAAAGAATCTCGCAACAGTAAAATCTTAGTAAAAACAGGAATGAGACAGGTTAGCCATAGCTGAGGCTTCCAAACACTAGACACTGGGTAAGGAATTGCTAACTCTGTGTGGTCCTGGACTAACATTTCAGCCTCCCTGATCTTCAATTTCCTCATAAAAATGAGAGAATTAGGCTAGCACAGAAGATATCAAATGTTTGTCCATTTAAGAATCATGGACTTATTTTGCTTCCTTTTGTCAAAGATAAGGCATCCATAGGTGCATGTATTTATCTCTGGATTTTCTGTTTTGTTCCATTGACCTATATTCCTGTCTTTGTGCCAGAACCATACTATTTTGATGACTGTAGCTTAGTAGTATAGTCTGAAGTCAGGAAGGTTGATTCCTCCAATCTTTCTCACAATTGTTTTGGCTATTTGAGGTCTTTTGTGTTTCCATACACATTGTGAAATTATTTGTTCTAGTTCTGTGAAAAATACCAATACTAGGGATTGCATTGAATCCATAGATCGCTTGGGGTAGTACACTCATTTTCACTATATTGATCCTTCCAATCCTAGAACATGGTATATTTCGCCATCTATTTGTGTCATCTTTTATTTCTTTCATCAGTGTTTTATAGCTTCCTATATATAGGTCTTTTTTTTCTTTATGTAAATTTATTCCTATTTTATTCTTTTCATTGCAGTGGTGAATGGGATTGTTTCCTTGATTTCTCTTTCTGATTTTTCATTGTTAGTGTATAGGAATGCAAGGGATTTCTGTGTATTGATTTTATGTCCTGCAACTTTACTATATTCATTGATTAGCTCTAGTAATTTTCTGGTGACATTTTTAGGGTTTTCTATGTAGAGGATCATGTAATCTGCAAACAGTGAGAGTTTTACTTCTTCCTTTCCAATCTGAATTCCTTTTATTTCTTTTTCTCCTCTGATTGCTGTGGCTAGGACTTCCAAAACTATATTGAATATTAGTTGAGAGTGGGCACTCTTGTCTTATTTTTAATGGAAATAAAAGCAAAAATAAACAAATGGGACATAATTAAACTTAAAACCTTTTGCACAATGAAGGAAACTATAAGCAAGGTGAAAAGACAGCCTTCAGAATGGGAGAAAATAATAGCAAATGAAACAACTGACAAAGAATTAATCTCCAAAAATATACAAGCAGCTCATGTAACTCAATACCAGAATAATGAACAACCCAATCAAAAAGTGGACAAAGGACCTAAACAGACATTTCTTCAAAGACTTACAGATGGCTAATAAACACATGAAAAGATGCTCAACATCACTCATTATTAGAGAAATGCAAATCAAAACCACAATGAGGTAGGTATCTATCATCTCATGCCAGTCAGAATGGCCATCATCAAAAAGTCTACAAACAATAAATGCTGGAGAGGGTGTGGAGAAAAGGGAACCCTCTTACACTGTTGGTGGGAATGCAAACTATTACAGCCATTTTGGAGAACAGTGTGGAGATTCCTTAAAAAACTGGGAATAAAACTCCCATACAACCCAGCAATCCCACTGCTGCACATACACCCCAAGGAAACCAGATCTGAAAGAGACACGTGTACCCCAATGTTCATTGCAGCACTGTTCATAGTAGCCAGGACATGGAAGCAACCTAGCTGTCGAATGGCAGATGAATGGATAAGGAAGATGTGGTACATACACACAATGGAATATTACTCAACTATGAAAAGGAACACATTTGAGTCTGTTCAAATGAGGTAGATGAAACTGGAGCCTATTATACAGAGTGAAGTAAGTCAGAAAGAGAAAGACAAATACTGTGTATTAATGCATATATATGGAATTTAGGAATATGGTACCGACAATCCTACATGAAGGAGACACAGACGAAATGAACAGACTTTTGGACTCAGTGGGAGAAGACGAGGGTAGGATGATTTGAGAGAATAGCATTGAAACATGTACATTACCACATGTGAAATACATGAGCAGTGCAAGTTCGATGCATGAAGCAGGCCACTCAAAGCCGGTGCTCTGGGACAACCCAGAGGGATGGGGTGAGGAGGGAGGTGGGAGGGGGTCCAGGATGGGGGACACATGTGTACTGGTGGCCGATTCACGTTGATGTGTGGCAAAAACCATCATAATATTGTAATTATCCTCCAGTTCAAATAAGTTCAATTAAAAAAAAAAGAGTCAGGGACTTATTAATAAACCAAATTCTCTGGGCTTAACCCTAGGGTTTTGACTTACTATCTCCTGCACAAGGCCCAGGAATCTGCATTTAAGGGAACCCCTCAGATGGTGGAAGATACCGTCACTCGGGAACACAGCCTGAAAGATCCTGTGTTCTGTGTGAGGCATCACCAGTGCAAAAGGAAAATAGCAGAAGTATTAAATATGCAACTAACTTGCCATTTCTTTTCTTCCTGTTTCCATTTATATGTTCCCAATGTAATACATCACAAACAGTTTAAATTAGGAATTATTTCATAAACAGTATGATTTAATCTGTATGTAATTCCCTCTTCAGTGAAATCAAAATTATATTTTCAGAAGACGAGGCTGAAAGGCAACACTGCATTCCCACTAAGAAAAATAATTAACTTGTATTCACAAAGCAAAATGAAAAGTTTCCCTCAAATATTGATTTATGAATTATGATGTGGAGAGTCTGAGAAACCTAATGTAGGCGACTTCCATTCTCTGACTGAGCATGTGTATTAAAAGTAGTGATGGTTTCCTGTTGGTTAGCAAGCACGCTGGTTAGCAAGTTGATGGCCTGTTGGTTAGCAAGCCATCCCTGTGGCTCCTGGGGGTGTAGGGCTGGGTGGGAGTGCCCCACGGACCAGCAGGAGGAGGGCGGGACAGGGCAGCGCCTGCCCCAGCTGGCTGGCGGGCCAGAGAGCACAGCCACCTCCGGACACCTCAGTGCAGACGCCCCTTCCCACCGGGCGTGGACAAGGAAAACTGGTACTCAGGTGTGCACCACCCCTTTGGGGCAACTCCGCTGCCACCCGGCATTTTCAGGATAATAGTGTTTTGTTAATGAAAAAAATTCCTTAACTTCCCTCTAGTGGCAAAGATACGTGATTTGATTGTGTGACTGTTTGGTATGGACACTCCTCATCCTGAGAAACGATTTGCATCCAGTTGAAATTACGGTATACATTTCCTCAGCTGGCCTCTTTCTAATTCAACTACTTTGTGATTCATTTTTACAAAGTTTCCCTGCCATCCTTCTTCCTTGGCATTTAATCTGTTTCAAATTTAAGTTTACGAGGACTACAAGACCTTTGATGTTTCCATATTTATTAAGTGAAGATCAAAGGTCTTCTTTGCTTTTTTTTTTTAGTTTTTACACATCTGCAAGGGACACCGTTACATTTCAGATGACAGTTTTTCTTTCCACCAAAGAATTTAGCATGAGAATGCCTTCAAGCATTTGTTTTTCTCTAAGCTCTCGAAACGTTCTCCGATTGTAAGCATACTGCCATCACACACGGAATTTCATTCAGGGTTATGTTTCAAGAACATCAGGAATTCAACACACTATTCTTTATTGCCACCAGATACGGCTTTGTTCCTGTTCTTCCCACAAAGCCCTTTTTCTAGTAAGACTGGCTTTAGGGCTCATAAAAGGGTGTACAGTCAAAGGTTGTTATCGTCCTAAATAGACCCTGTAGAGAAGAGGGCCTTTTGTTGTTTCTGTCTGGCCAAGGATCATCAACATATTTATTTAAAAGATGGATCACGGATGGAGACAGATATAAAGCGGGCAGAAGACTCCTGTCCCAATATATAAAGAACTAAGCATCAGTAAGAAAAGGACAAAGAATCCAATAGAAAAGGGGGCAAACTACGCCAACAGGCGACTGCAGAGCAGGGAGCTCAGACGATCAATAAACGTGAAAGGCGCTCCAGCCACCAGTCAGCAGACAAACACAAAGTGGCAGAATACTGTCTCACACAGATCATCATGCCAAAAACCACAAAGTTTAGTTGGTGGGAACGGAATTGGTGGAGTCATCATGGAGAACAATATGGAGGCCTCTTAAAAAAACTAAAAATAGAACTACCAGATCATCTGACGATCTCATTCGCAGGCATATATTCAGACAAAATGATCATTCGAAAAGATACAGGCATCCAGCACAGATAAAAGATACACAGCAACACTGGGCACACAGCCAGGGTGGAGAAGCAACCTAAATGTCCATCGGCAGAGGAAGGGATGAAGGAGATGCACTACATACACACGATGGAGTGTCAGTCACAGAAAAGAATGAAATGATGTCGTTTGCAGCAACAGAGATGTGGCCAGAGGTGAGCAAACCAAGTGAAGCAAACCAGAAACAGGAAGACAAATGTATCATCTATCACCTCTAAGCAGAATATAAAAAATACAACAAACTAGTGAACAGAACAGGGAAACAGACTCACAGATACAGAGGACAAACTGGTGGTTACCAGTGGAGAGAGAAGCAGGTGGGGGCAATACAGACGAGGGGAACAAAAGAAGGGTTATAATGGGATTATATGAAATCGTTGTGTGACACTTGGGAAAATTTTAAAGTACTATAAATGTAAAGAATCTTTCATTCAATAAAAACAGTAAATTAAAAAAACTCTTAAAAAATATTCAGAAAAAAAAATTCCAGGAAATTCCACAAAAACAAAGCTTGAATTTGCCTCATACCAGAAATTATTTACATAGCATTTTTATATTATTAGGTGTTACAAGCAATCTAGAGATGGTTTAAAGTATATAGGAGGATGCATGTAGGTTGTATACAGATACCATGGCATTTTATATAAGGGAACTGAGGATTATCCTTGGGTTTTGGGATCTGTAGACAGTCCTAGACCAAACCCCTGTGGATACTGAGGGATGACTGTAAACACAGAACATTTAAAGGAGAAACCAAACTGGCTAATGAACAATTGGAATCTCATAGTAATCAAGGAAATGGAAGTTAAAACTAGGTATTTTTCACCCATCAAATTGGCAAAAAGAGCAACACCGTTTTAATTAACTGGCCTTTGTGCTGCAGTAAACAGATCACAGACTGGGGGCTTCACGGCAAACACCCATCTCTCACAGTGCTGGAAGCTCTGAGATCGGGCTGAGTTCCTGCTGGAGGCCCTCCCCTCTTCCTGTTTTCCAGATAGCTTCTTTCGAGGTTCTCTCCTCTCTTCTCCGAAGGGCAAGAAACCCATTCATGAAGGTCCCACCTTTATTACCTAATTCTCTCCCAAAGGCCTCACCTCCTAACACCATCACACTTGGGGGTTAGGATTTCGATGCATGAATTCGGGGGAGGGTAGGAAAGGTTAAAGCGTCTGCCTGCAATGCGGGAGGCCTGGGTTCGATCCCAGGGTCGGGAAGATCCCCTGGAGAAGGAAATGGCAATCCACTCCAGTATTCTTGCCTGGAGAATCCCACGGACGGAGGAGCCTGGTGGGCTACAGTCCATGGGGTCGCAAAGGGTCGGACATGACTAAGCGACTTCACTTTCTTTCTTTCACTTTACACAAACATTCAGTCCATGACAGCAACATCATGCTCTATAAACACACATTTTTAAAAAGCCACTCACTAGATCTGGCTTCTGTGCATTAGGAATTCAGTAGTGGTTCAGCTGGGCAGGTCCAACTGTGTGACTCCTCACGAGGCATCCCTGAAGTCTGAATGGGGCTGGAGGGAGTCCTTGGCTCCTCTCCACACCTGCTCGAGAGGCCTCCTGGCATAGCAATGATCTTCCTCCAGAACAAGCAGTCCAAGGGGTTTCCCTGGCAGCTCAGGCGGTAAAGAACCTGCCTGTAAATGGGGAGACTGGGGTTCAATCCCTGGGTCGGGAGATCCCCTGGAGGAGATGGCAACCCACTCCGGTATACTTGCCTGGAGAATCCCATGGACACAAGAGCCTGGCAGGCTACAGTCCACAGGGTCCCAAACAGTCAGACACAACTGAGCAACTAACACACCACCACCACCACGGGCAATACTTTTCTGGGCCATTTCCTGTGAGCTGTCTTACACTGAAACGCCCATCAGGTGGAAGAAGTTAACTACAGGATGACCAGACTGTAGCCATGACGTGGTTCAGCCGCTCAGTCGTGTCTGACTCTGCGATCCCACAGACTGCAGCACGCCAGGCTTTAGTCCATGACATAAGCTGTCACAGTTTTGAGAACCGGTCTCAGTGAAATGGGAACAAATCAACCCAGGAAGTGAAAACCAACTGTACCTTAAACGACCAAGACAATGCTGGTCAGACCCACCAATGACCAATTTCCTGTTTTCCTCCTGCCTTCAATCTTTCCCAGCATCAGGGTCTTTTCCAAGGAGTCAGTACTTCGCATCAGGTGGCCAAAGTATTGGAGTTTCAGCTTCAGCACCAGTACTTCCAGTGAATATTCAGGACTGATCTCCTTTAGGATGGACCAGTTGGATCTCCTTGCAGTCCAAGGGACTCTCAAAGAGTCTCCTCCAACACAACAGTTCAAAAGCATCAATTCTTCGGCACTCAGCTTTCTTTATGGTCCAACTCTCACATCCACACATGCCTAATGGAAAAACCACAGCTTTGACGAGATGGACCTTTGCTGGCAAAGTGATGTCTCTGCTTTTTAATGTATTGTCTAGGTTTGTCACAGCTTTTCTTTCAAGGAGCAAGCATCTTTATGAGACTGCTTGTTCCGCTCGTTTTTCTCACGAGGAGTGCTGGTCCATTTACCACCCAAATGTTTACTGTGCTGAAACCAGACACTTCACAAGATAGGTGGGAGTCATCTCCCCAATTTTACCTATTTGGCCACTCCATGATCTGTGATTAACTTCAGAGTTTGAGAGTTCCAGAAAAATTTCTAATATTCAAGACATATTCATAAATTTAGAGGTACAAGCTACTTTTCTTTTAAATGTAAGGTTTTAGCAAGAAAGTGATCCTGGACAGAGTTTGACTACAATTAAAAACAAAATATAATACCATTGTTTCAGAATTTTGGGAGGTATTTTATAATGCTTGTAAACACGTTACTGGACTACACAGGGTGAGAAAGTCTGAGAACGTACTTCTCTGGCTGGGAGAGCTGGGCAACCCCTCTGCAGACCGTCCACACAGGCCTCTGGGGGCTGGGGCTGCAGCGGTCATCTTTCTCACCACCCCCACATGGCGCCCCCACAAGGCTCTTGCACACAAACACTTCACACATGTTCACTAAGTTTAACTGGAGAAGTTACACCCAACACAGCAAGAAAACTCCTGATACATTGTATGGATACTGAATAATATAGTTACATTGTTTCAAAGTCAAGAAAAAACGTTTTATTCAATGAGGTAGATAAAAATACTCAAAAATAAACTCAACAGTAAAGCATTCTCAGAAGTGTCCACATACCATGGATTTATAATGTATCTTTGAATTTATGCAATGTTGTTTTCATAATTCTTGGCTATTCAAGTGGTTTTCAATGTTTAGCATACTTAAGATTTTTATTTGGTCAAAGTAACCACTAAAAAGATGTAACGCAAAATAATTTATTTCTTAAATGCCTACATATTTACAATCATAAAAATTTTCATGCATTATAACATGAGATACATGTTCACATTTATTAAAAATTTAAAATCTTATGAAATCTATTTTAGCTACTTATGGAAAAATTAAAGGCTGATCAGAAACTGTCAAATTAGTATTATTAGCTGAAGATTTCACCATAATCCTTAACAGTATTTAGTCATGAATACCTTCACTTTACTTTTAAAGCCACAATTACAATTTTTAAGTTAAATTCTCATAGTGGGGCAGTAAGATTTCACTCCAAATCAGAGTCACATATGGAAAGGAGCTTTTAATTCGAGGTTTCATTGTGGTCCATGGTATATATTTTCATGAGGGTTACATGATGGATAGCCAACAGGGAAACGTGCTACCAGAGGAGAGCAGACTGCCAACTAAGCATGCACGGCACCAGCAGACTGCTTTGGAACAAGCTATGTCCTTGATCATTGCCAGCTTCTCTGTAACGCTCAGGTTCTCAAAGGTCACTGAATTTTATAATTATCTCCAAACAATTTTCTTCATGGTCGTTTAAGCTTTGTCTAAACAGCTGGGTGTGTTGCCAAGCAACAACACCATCTCCTCTGCTTAATTCTGCTTCCAGGATAACTTCAGTGGCCCCAGAAAAATCGTGATAGGAGCGAAGAGTTTTATCTATTGGAGGAAAAAAAAGTTAATTTCACTTTGCTTTTGATAAGAACACAGAGAATGCATTTTATATAACTACCTTATAGGTAAAAATCAACTCTTAAAAAAATAAATACAAATTATTCTTTATGGAGGAAATGTGTCCTCTGAAAAAGAAATGATTTTTCTCCTTCCATTTGTGCTTCACAATAAGAAACATAAGCCCTTTTATTATATGAGGTTAAACTACAGGTTTTAACTGAAACTTTTTTTTTACTGTAATAGTATGAATGACTCCAGGGTAAGAAAAGCCCTTAACTGCATTTCAAATAAGTGCAGCTACTCCCCAGAGCATCAAGCACACCCTTCGTGATCAGTTCCCCAGGCAGACGCTTACCGCCTGTCAGCGCTACTTGCGCAGCATCAGAGCTCAGCTTCCACTGTACTGCTCCAGTCTCAAAGGTCTGACTACTTGTCCGAACGGAAATACTGTCTACTTTTAGGCCAACTGACCCACATTCAAACTTCCAGGAAATGTAAGCATAAGACGATCCTTCCTTGCGGGCTAAATACACCTGTAAAGAGGGAGGGAAAAAAGGGGCTGTCAGAAATAATCAACCAGTGTAAGAGCACAGATCGTCAAGAGTCTATCACATGTGCTATAAAAAACTGGTTATTAAAAGTCTCATTTTTCCCCACTGCAAAGATTTTTACTGCTAACAATTTTTCATGTTACTAGCATCTCTTGCTAGGGATGGAAGATACTATTTGAATGATAGGTGCATCAATTAGTACAGCCCTAAGGCTGCCCGCTAACCAAATTTTGGTGAATTATATTCTCTTTTAAGTTATCAAGTCCAGCTGTCTAAAATGAACTTTATGATGAATCTGGATGAAAATGAAGAGTCCTCTTAAATGCAATTATTCCTTAATTTATCTTCTTTTCTAAGCCTGAGTTTTCGGATAAGCTTTCCTAGAATGAGATGGGCCACACCCTATAAACCAAGAAATACCTCAGTCACTGCTAAAGTAATGGTCTGGTTAAAAATGTCATGTCCATGCTCCTCTCGTGCCTCTCTGAACAGGACACTCCCCGGGCCTCCACCATCAGCGCCCTGACCAACATCCCAGTGGAGGCATCCAGGCTCGCCTCCAGTCTATCTGCTCTCACAGGTTCATCTACACACTGCAAATGTTGGTACGAAAACGGATGTCCACTCACCCCGGCTCAACCCCCTGAAAATCTCTTTCATCATTTATGCCCAGTGTCCAAATTCCCCACACAAAATCTGGACATTATAAGTCTTGGAGGAAAAAAACCCACAAAAACCTCTTTAATTATATGGCACTTGTCAATATGGTCATGACTTTATTCTCATTTTTCTGCAACTGCCTAATTAACGCTTTTAAAATGCCACTTCCTTCATATCACTTGCCTGGTCTAGAACTCACAGCAAGTGCCTGCCTCTCACATTATAGCCAAACTCTTGGCTTTCATGGTCCTCCAGAATTTCATCCCGCCTTGAACTGCCAATACTCTGTGACCCAAGTATAACTATTTCATTTCAGATGTACTTGTATTACGTAACTTAACCAAATCATAAACTCTCTGGGGTATAGGTTCTGGATTTACCGAGTTTAATAAACAGTATTTATTTGACCAGAAACCTGCACAAGCACATGCACTCTTTCAGAAACATCTAATCTACTTCTCAGGGGCAAACAGCTGGAAGTACCACAAGAAACACAGCTGCCATCTAAGTCCGTACTATTCCAGTTTTCAGTCATCAAGTAAGAAGTCAATCACTGCCAGCACGTTATCAACATTTCATTCTATTTGGCAACCTATAGTTTTCTTCCAGGTTAAATGTGTCAGCTAATTTGAGTTTTCAGAATCAGCGAGTTGGTGATGATAAAATCATTAAACAATCAGTCTCCAAGGAAAACCACTTAACCTCCTGAGACCAGAAATGCACACCCGCCTACCGCTGTTCTGCATAGCAGACCCGGGCGTGGGCGCTGCCGCCTGCCTGACTCCAGGACCTCGGCCTGCGGGTGGCCACCGCATCCCCCCCTGCAGCTGTCTGCAGGGGAACTGGCCTCAGGGCTGCACCTGTGCTCCTGGGAGCCAGACGTTCACCTCTGCTGAACGACCGGGCCCCTATGGGTTATCCATGACTTAACTACTCCTCCAAAACAGAGGTTAGTAAAGGGGGTCATCCGAAAAAAATGAGCCAAACAGAGGGGTTACTAGAAGAAAGGTGGTGGAAAGAAATGAAAAGACTGGGGGAAAGTGATCTTACTTCTGTGTGTCTTCTACGTCCTGTGTGTTTTCAGAGCTCAGTAGCTTCAAATGCCCCCCATAAAAGTGTAGGCATATGAAACAGGATAGGCTGAAGTCAGGTTAACCTCAAATTTCAAGTTGCCCCCAAGACCTGCCTTCACTGTATCAGGTGGGTCTGGGCCAGAACTGTTTTAACTGTCACAAAAGGTTTCTGATGGATACTGAACCTGTCTGAGAACTGCTTTTTCTAAGACTCACATTTTTCAGTTCTAAAGGCATCAGTTTTTAATGACTCTAAAAAGTTAAAAGGTAAGACGGAATTCATCACTGAATTCTTAAAATGCTTAAATAAACCTTTAAACACACTGTGAGCAAATAAAAGTTCTCTTAGGTTAAAGGAAGAGCACATGGAGATAAAACAGGTCCTATTTCTATTGAAAATTCATGTCATCTTTTTTGCACAATATATTCTATCTGTAGCACTTTAGCCAACTTATTTAACTCAGCATTTTTAGAGGTGGTAGGATGTTACTATATACAGTATACTCAGTTTGGTAATTTGAAACCAAAAACAACAGGACTTATATAAACCTCCAATTGTGGTCCAGTCTATGTGTAAAACCAACAGAACTAGTAATTATAATTTATTTAGAAGAAAAAAACACTTTATAACCTCTTAGTCAACTATTTGCTCTAAAGGGGGAAAAAAAGCACTTTTGTAACTGCTGCCTGTTGCAGACTCCTGTCTGTGTGCTGGCCTTTTAAACTCACAGGTGAGGCCCTTGGCCCCGCTCCGGCACCTGTGAGGACAGAGGCACACGACCACCTGTGAAGAGGGGCGAGATCGACGGCGTGGGGTCAAGCCGTGCTGCTCACGAGGCACCCTGATGGAACCAGTCCTGCGGGCTGTGGCCGTGACCACTGCTTTCAAGACCGAGAGCAACGTGCACGCCAGCTTCCTCCCGCCATCTCCTGTTCTTGTGAAGACCTTCACACAATGATTTTCTGATGACTACACGCCAGGCTGGTCAGCCCGCCGCTCCGGCTTCCTGGAGGTCTGGTGTGTACTGCTCTCGTCGGGAGTGGTTCTCTAGCATGCTCTTAAAAATCAGCATTCTGCTGAGGCTGCTGAATGAGCTCTAATTGAGTTCACCGTGCAGTCAGTCATGCCTGCATCTCCAGCAGGGCAGCTGTATTTCAAGTCTTCCTCCAATGCTAGTACATTGCCCTTGCTCAGCAATCTTAATCCTGGTTATTCCGTTTTCTCGCTGAGGTCCGTCATGAACACTGTCTAGTCCACACTTCCCGTGCTTCCACTCGCAGCCTCTGGATGGCCAGTGTGACGATGGGCTTCCCTCGCCTGAACGCCTGCGTGGTTTCCTGTTGCATGACTGCAAGGCCACCCAAGCCCCTGGGGCCTGACCCGCTCACCCCTGCAGCCTCACTTCCCCACGTTCCCGACACCTCCCTCTTCTCTGAACCTGCCAGCTGTCTCTCAGGTTGGCGCGGGCACTGCACACAGCGTTTCCCACGCCGCACTCTCAGAGGCTCCTCAGCCGCCGCCTCCAAGGCCGGCGCAGACCCCCCTTCCCCTGCCAGGCCCTCCGGGACCCGGCGGCTCCGCCGTCTCACACAGTGCTTCCCTCACTCGTCTCGGCAGCCGCTCCCCGTGTCTTCCTCTGGCACGAACAGACCCTCGCTGCAGGTCTGCCTCGAAATTCACCACTAATCCTAAATGCTGAGCAGTGTCCGACTCTGAATGACTGCATCAATTCCTGGCATGATGTCCTGCATCAAAAAGTGCTAACATGACTCTAGTGGCAAAGAGAATAAAACTGTTCAAAGATACAGAGCATCTAAGAACACTTAAAAAGTGCCCTTAAAAAGTGAACTCTTCAGTAAACTCTAGCTTTTTATGTTCCTTTCAAATCCAGACATCGCTGAATGGTATACTTGTAAGCAGTAAAATTCAGCGAGTCTCTGTGCTCCCGGGAGAGGGTAAGGTCTTTTCTCAACACCCACAGACGGGCTGCCGTGCCCTGCCGCGGCCCCATGAGGAGACTGCGAGGGAGGGTGTGGGGGAAATGGGTCCTGCGTCTGGTGCAGTCAGAAAGTCCCCAACGGGGAACCTAGGACAGAGCGAAAACACGGGTGCAGGTGGAAAACCCACGCTTTCAATGGCAACGTATTCCTTCTGAGTTACGTTTCTACAAGTACAGTTACAATTCTAGCATTTTTCATTTAGAACTGGAAATGTATTCATTCAGCTGTAAAAAAAAAAAAAAAAAACAGGGCCCCCTGTAAAAGTATATGAAGGCATACACTTAAGCCGGCGTGTCTGCCTGTATGGCCTTCACATCTCATTTACCTTACTCAGAAGCTTTCTCACACAACACACCCGCCCGGGCTGTGAGATCGACTCAGAGGTCTATAAGCGCCTGCCACTCCTGTCTAACCACACCTCTCCTTTCAGCGCTGGGCTCCACTGAGCGCTCTGCCCGGCTCCCGCAACCAGGGCGTGTCTCCCTCCGGGAGTTTCCATGCCAGTATGCTCATGTCCATGCGGGCACAGCGGGCCCTTGGCCCTCACGTGCAGGTGGACGACTGCAGGTCAGGACCAAGAGCCTGCCGCAGACCACCTCTGCTCCCCGCACAGTGGTTCCTCCGGACGCTGGGCTAGCAGCGGGAGCCAGCAGACAAGCCCTTGGTAAGAGCCACGTCTGCCCCTTCCTGCTTTCTGTTCAGAGCAATCCCGCAACTGAGGAGCATCTTCTAGAAGTCCACCCTTGCTCATCAACTAGACAATTACAGATACACACGTCTGGAAACTTTACATCTTATTTTATCTCTCATGTCCTTCTCTAACTAAAGAAGTAAATTCCTACATCTACAATCTCAATAAGCCTATAAATCATTTTTAGCTTATTACAAAAAGATGGTCCAAATGCGCACCAAGACAAGTTTAGGAGACAAACTTGTGGGGAAGAAGAGAAGGAAGCAGGGACCTTATCGGTGTGCGCCCTGTGCATGCTGAGGAACGCCTAGCCTTCAAGGATTAGCACGGTGCAGATGCTCAGCAACACCAGCGGCTGCTCATCCGTGACTCTCCCGCTGCATCCACTCGAGCGTCTCACAAGTGAACACCTTCGCACCCCTCACTTGGCAAGTTAAAGAGGCCCATAAGCTCATTAATGCCCATGAAATCTGTCAGTGACAGGGTCGGATCTAGTGAGGGCATGTGAGTAGCTCTGCACTTATTTTTGGTGAGTTTTTCTAAGGGAGGGGGTAGTTTAAAAGCAAAGCCTCTTACTTATTACAGATAACATATGACAACAATGTACAAGCTGGTACAGTGAACTACCACGTTCCCAGCATCCATTTCTTCCATTATTTTAGAGGAAACAGAGAAGAAATAAACCAATCTTGCTGCTCAACCAGCCACAATCCGTTGAGATGGAAGCATGTCCAATGGTTAGCTCTTGGGACTCTGAACTAAATGTTATGGTATCTAGTAGCTTGCTTTTTTAGCAGGCAATCAATACATATCCACAAAGGAAATGGGTAATAATATACTCCATATATTCATGCAAAAACTAGTCACATGAGCTGCTCATACACTTGATTTTTTTTCCATGAAAGAATTAAATTCAGCCTCTGATGAAAACGGGTACATTCTTGATACAAACACACAAATTTCCAATGGACTTTTCATTAAACACTGGGAGCAGGATCTTCTTTTACAAGTTTAAGGATAACTAAGTGTTGTTCTCATATCAGTTTGTACATTAAGACCAGGTGAAAAATGAAGCCAATCTCTATTTGTTTAAAGAATGACTAAGATTTTAAAGCATTACGTTACCATGTTCCAGTCTGTTTCAACTTTTCTGAATATGGATTCCATTCTCCACACACCATTCTCCCATCCAGAAATGGTTTGGTTATTACTTGAAACTCGGACATAATAATTTTTTACAATATTATAGCAAAGGTGGAGCTGTTTAGAAATCTTCTCATTTTCAGAGGGGATGAACAGGGTTTCTTTACTCTTGGAAAAAAAAGAAGAATTAGTTTTCCAACATCATAGAAGACAGGTGCACAAAGAGGTACCGCAGTGGAGAGGGGTTAAGCGACCCCTGCAACGGGGAAGTGTAGTGGCGCTGTCGGGAAATTTGGAAACTCTTACAGGTTAAACATCATCAGTGTGGTGCTGACACAGCAGTAGATATTACTGAGCAGAAAACAAGAAACATAAACTGCAGCTGTGACAGCTGTGACTTACACTTTGGGGACTGTGCGTCAACATGAATTCACTCCCACCACCGTCACCACCTTTTAACTGGACACAGCAGTCATCTCCTATAGCTGAGTCCTAGCTTTCAACTCAACCTCTCCACACAGATCAAGGTGACTGTTAAGGACGTAAATTGGGACACATCACTTACTTGCCAAACTCGCTACACTGACCTCCTGTTAGAGACCCTAAGCCCCTACAAAGGTGGCTTTGTAGGGCCACACACGGCTTGATCTCTGTGACCTCTCCTACCAGACCCCAGGCTCCTCTTCCCTGCTGCCTCCACACCCCCCACCATTTCCTCCTTCTTTAGCTCCTTACAAAGCCAGCTCCTTTCTGCCTCAGAGCCCTGACACGCGCATCTGGAAGGCTGTGCTTGCTGCTCTCCAGCTACCTAACTCCTTCTCCCGCTCCAGGCCACAGCCGAAAGTCATTTCATCAGTGTCCTTTCCTGATGCTAGAAGTGAGGACAGGATAGCTGGAAATGACTGTCTGCGTGGGTGAAATTACTACAAAATCTCATGTTTTACCTTAAAATTGCAAGCAATTTTGCATTCTCTTACAAAATAAATTGTTTCTTTTAATGTAAAATAGTCCCCTAAATCCCTGAAGTCACTGAGTGCATTTACAGTGTGAGAAAGATGCTGCATTTACCCTGCATCTGCATGGCACCGACACCATGTCCCCTCTCCCTTACACATGAGCACAGGCGCCTGCGGGTCAGGTCAGTCTTTCTCGGGGGTGGGGATGGGGAGGTGCCCTGTGCACTGCAGCCTGTGTGGCGGCCTCTCTGGTCTCACCCTCAAGAGGCCAGTGGGACCACCCATCCCAGTTCTAACACCGGAGATGTCCCCAGACACCGCCAAATGTCTCCTGGAAGGCAACATCACCCGCTGCTGAGAACCACTGCTATAGTCTGTATCAATGTCTTGCTTTAACGAATCATTTACTAATCAATTATGATAGTAGTTAATGCTTTTTGGTTAAACACTGGGTACCAGGTATTAACCAATGTGAAAACTTCAAATGTATAAGAATTAGCAAGTAAAATATAAAATATCTTAGAAACAGAAAGTATTTACAAATGTATAAGAAGATAATTCCCTAGAACCTGTAATTATTATTGCCACAAGGATAAGGTAAAAAAAAATCAGTTTATTATTTTTAGAAGGTGATTTTCTAAATATGAATTAGTATATTAGCAGGTAACAATACTTTCCCATTCTTCTCTTCTTTATCAAAGACATTTCACTATCAAAGATATTTCAGAGTACTGCCATAAACCAGAGGGAACTAAAATTTTTAAGTATCATTATCTACTATTTTACCAAAGGATAATTAATTACAAAGGGAAAAGAAAAATATGTATGTTACTGAATATATCATTTATAACATTAATATTTCATAAATGCTTTAAAATTTAAGGTTAAGACAAAACTCTTTCTGAAAACATCACTAATGTTTCCTTCTTTGTCCAGCTGATTTCAAGATATATAGTTCCCTAATTTTTAGGACTGACTTTTAAAATAAACATCTATTTCAAAAGAGAAAAATGACTTTTAAAATTCACAGCTCTAAAACGATCTCCGTAATTGAGAAATTTAAAAATTTTTCAAAAGAGAAAACAATCTGGGCATATAGCCCAATTCCTATTTTTAAAGTTTAATTAACTTATATGCCATGCAAGAGGAAGCACACTCATCCATGAAAAGGAAAAGAAATGAAGACCTAAATACCCATATTTTAAACTGAACACAGCTGTGAATGACACTGGCTCTGTTCAAACTGGCTTCATTTAGATTTCTACTTGTAATGTGCACTGCATCAGGAGGGACTGGAGTTATCTGTTGAATTCAGATCGTTATTCTATGGCTGAACCACCACTTCTAACTGCCTGCTAAATATGATGAGACAAATTTAAAAGTAAACAATGTTGACTAGGGATAATTCACCACTCTTCCTTTATTAGAGAAATGAGGTGTAATAATGGCAAATTTGGAAAAAGTAGATATAAAACTTTGTTTGGTTATTTTCCTTTCAAGCATTTTTCATGACTTATCTTCTTAGGCGTTTATAATAAATGCTTTCTAGTGAGTCAACTTTAAGCTCCCTAAGGGCAAAGAACTTTCTTAATGTCCATTAGAGAGCACAATGCCTTCAGCAAGCCTCTAACTCTAGAAATTATATTCCCATTGTTCATCACTTAATTTTGAGAGATTAACTGATAATATTTTCAGAAAGTCTGACTATGTAATAGTACTCACACCAACAACAATTTCTAGCCAAAACTAGACGTGGTCAAGAATGTAATAAGAAATGAACACTTTCACTAGCGGAATGGCCCAGATTTCTATTATGTTCCCCACTATACTTAAAAAAGTTTTCACAGCACTGAACAGGACTTCACAAAAGATGATATCTGAAAGTTTAAAGACAGACATTCAATGTCATTATCCAGCATCAAAATGCAATTTTTAAAACGGGGGAAAAAATATACATGTAAAACTGAATCACTCTGTTGTAAACCTGAAACTAACACAACACTGTAAATCAACTGAACTTGGATAAAAAATAAATTATAAAAATCAAATGTCAGGGCTTCCCTTGTGGTCCAGTGGTTAGAACCCACCTTGCAATGCAGGGGACACTGGCTCCCTCCTGGGTCCGGGAAGACCCCACACACTGCGGGACAGTATGCCCGCGTGCCCCAGCACCGGGGCCCCGCAGCGAGAGAAGCCTGTACAGCGAGGAGGCCGCTCGGCACAGCCCGAGAGAGCCCAGGCACAGCCACGAGCTCGGAGCACGGAAGCCTGCGGGCCCCAGCGCCGGGGCCCCGCAGCGAGAAGCCTGCACACCACAGCCACAGAGCAGCCCCCGCTCGGCACAGCGATGAGGAGCACAGGCAGAAACAGGTAACATTAAAGAACAGAAAGCCACCACAATTTCCAGAGAAAATTAATTTCTACGGAAAAAAATCACAGTATAATACTATATACCACTACAAATGCTAGCATGAAAAAGACTGGGAACCACAGGTAAAGACATGGAAAAATCTCACTTATTGCTGGGCAGTGTGAAGCGGTTTGGAAGCAGCCGGTCCTCACACTCTGACCCGGCTCTTCTGCCGCAGGTGTGCACCCACCTGAGCATGCACAACACTCACTGAAGACACGTCTGCATGTGTTCACAGCAGCAACACTTAAAGCTGAAGGGCGGCTGACTGACAACACTGGGTTGATTTCAGCTGTATGGCAGAGTGGTTCAGTTATACACATACAGGACTTCCCAAGTGGCTCAGTGGGTAAACAACCTGTCTACGATGCAGGAGACACAGAAGATGTCGGTTGATCCCCAGGTGGGGAACACCCCCTGGAAGAGGGCATGGCGGCCCACTGCAGCGTTCTGCCTGGGAAATCCCATGGACAGAGGAGCCTGGTGGACTCCAGTCCCTGGGTCACAGTCAGCCATGACTGAAGCCACTGAGCCCAGCACATACACAAACACAAGCGGTGCCTGTTCCCAGAGGATCTCCCCTGTAGATTATCCCGGGACACTGCGCTCTGTGCTGCGTGCTTGTTTTATAATGGGCAGTGTGCGCCTCCCAGCCTCCTAACTCACCTCCCGCCCCTCTCCCCTCTGAGCACTCAAAGGGTGGTTTTCTGTGTCTGCAAAGCATGCTTCTATTTTGTAAACAGATTCATTTGTACTATTTTTCAGATACCACATATAAGTGATATCATATAATATCTGTCTTTGACTTCCTTAGTATGACAGTCTGTACATCCATCCATTGTTGCTGCAAATGGCACTATTTCATTATTTTTTAATGGCTGAATACTATTCCATTGTATAACAACACAACTTATTTATCCATTCATCTGCTGATGGACACTTACGCTGCTTCCATATCTTGGGTATTATTGTCGACAGCAAAGTAGCACAATTTTAGACCAAAATTGAGAAACAACCTAAATACCCTATAGTGATGTGGATAAATTATAGAATATCCACACAGTGGAATATTATACAGCAATGACAATAAATGTACTATAAATATACAGCAACAACTATGAATCTCACTAAATAATAAGAGAAAGAAACTGTCCACAAAAGAGTGCATCCTGTATGATTCCATTTACATAAAGCAGAATAATAGGCAAAACTAGTCCGTGATATTAGATACCAGGATAACGGTCACACTTAAGAGGTGAAAGGTGGTGACTGGTCGTCTATTTCTCATTCTGGTTAGTGGTTATGTGTTTAACACTTTGTGAAAATCTGTTAAGCTGTGCACTTATAATTCATGTATTTTCATGTACTTCAGTAAAAGTTATAACTGCACTAGAAATGTACATAAAGTAACAATAAAAAGTCCCATTTTAATTGCTTTGCTAACTCCTGTGTGCAATTATACTATGTCAATCCACTATTGGCTCTCTTCAATGTTTACACTTTGTAACAATTACTCTGAGAAGTTCATTGAAAGGTAGTGGTCAGTGGGTTTGCTGCATGAAAAGTGCATAGGACAGGAAGTGGGAAAGTGAGGTTGTCATCGGGTTGCAATGAAGCAAATACCTCTGGACCCGCTTCACCTCGGGCGACTCTCCAGGCCAAGGACCCAGATGTCCTTCCTCCAAGTTCTCCCGGCTTAGGGTTTTTGGGAGATATAAATTCAACAAGTTCCACAATGATCCTCTGAAGAAGTTCTTTCCTTCTGTTTTCTGACAAAGATACTTGCCTCTGTAATTCAGGTTTAAAAACAAAAAAGTCACTAAAGATAAAGAGAATGCAGGGGTCCATCTGTAAGCATGACTATAATTAACACATTTGTATTTTAACAATGTCCAACTAACCAACTTTATTTTCATACATACAATTACTTGGAAAATAAAAACGACACTGTGGAAAGTTAAGATGGTTTTGTAACTTTCATGCTGAGAAACCATTTGGCAACCATATCCAGTTTTCCACACCCTTTGTGTATGTGTGCATGTGTGTGTGCTCAGTCACGTCTGACTCTTTGTGACCTCATAGACTGGAGCCCACCAGGATCCTCCGTCCAAGGCATTTCCTAGGCAAGAACACTAGAGTGAGTTGCCATTTCCTGTTCCAGGGCATCTTTCTGATCCAGGGACTGAACCCAGGGTCTCTTGCATCTCCTGCACTGGCAAGTGGGTTCTTTACCACTGCGCCACCTGGGAAGCCACTCCATGTCCTCTGTTGGCCCAGATTTTACACAGAGGCAGAAGGTTCTGTTTCTGAGTAAGACCAGCTGTCCTGCTGAGAAGATGAGGAAAGCGGGGACCACACACACACATTACACCTGCTTGAATGCAACAAAAAGCTACCATGGTCGACCAAGGGAAGAAGCAAACTGAGGCGAACTGAACTCCCTGCCAGGCACCTGCCGCCTACCAAGCGGCACAGGGAGCCACGCTCCCGGCAGGCCGGGCACGGACACAGCAGCGCTGCCAGTGCTGGGAGCCGGCCCCAGAGTCCAGGCCCTCCCCCGGCTCCAGCAGATACTGCGGGGTTTCAGCTGAGGCACTCAGAAAGGCTGCACTCTAGAGGTATGGCAGAAGTCCAAGTAGGAGGAGACTCACCTTGGCTCTCAAGCACTGTAAGGTGATCTGCCTGTTCTAACTGCCTGCCAGATGCAAACTTAGCTGTTTTTCAAATCATGAAAAATACTAATAATACACAAATATATAGTAAAAACAATTTCAGTACACAAAAGGAGTAGAAAATCAAAGCTGAAACTTCCCTCTTGGATCCCTAGTTCTCCTCAAAAATAAGCATAGTTAACAATTTCCTGTGCTTTCTTTCAGAAATTTCTCCATGTAGATACATGTAAGGATAATTGCATGTAATAATATTCAAGTGACATTTAGAAAAATAAGGTGCTATATATATATATATTATATTTTTAAACAGGAGGATTGGTAAAGACTTTTACTTATTTGGTCACCCCTGGCAGCATGTGGGATCTCAGCTGACCAGGGAACATGGGCATTGAGGCTGTGCCCTCTGCATTAGCAGAGTCTTGAACCACTGGACCTCCAGGGACATCCAAGGCAAAATATTTTTTATGTCAAGTATTACATATATTGAATTGAATTTTTTTCCCCCCACTTTGAGATGTGACAATTTAAGGCAAAAAAAAAAACCCCAAACAAACAAAACACCCACCCACAATATTTAAAATGAGTCCTCAAAATGTTTAATGAAAAAAGACATTTAACATATTTAAATATTTTTGTTTGCATACTACTTAAAGAATTGCAATGGGTTAAAAACTGGCTATTCTTGATTATATAAAAAATTTCAAATGTCCTCTCAAAAATGACAAACACCCATCACATACCTGCTTATTAAGTCCATTAATAGTTTCTCTAAGTAATTCCTCTTTAATTTCAGTTCTTCTAGAGATTACCTCTTCATGTTTACAAGAATATCGCCAAGTGACATCAACCACCTTGAATTACAAGACACAAATATTTAACAAGATTAAAACCATCAACATTAATTTGCTAAACACCTAGAATGCATGTAGTTCTTAAATAGAAATTTTTAAATGCCAATCTTTTCATTTAAATTTTTGAATCTGTAGAAAAAATCAAACATGCTTTTTACTCATATTCTAAATGGCACACATCCAAGGAAGACTGATTAGGAGATAAAAATTTCCCAACAATTAGCTATCAGAATTTATCTACAAAGCTGATCTCATAAAATTCAAAAAATAAAACTCCATTTTATTGTACTGAATATCTAAATGATAAATATATATATGAACATAATAGAACTGTTTCTTGGCAAAGGTGCAAAGATAATTCAGTAGACAAAATAATTTTTTTCAACAAATGGTGCTACAACAATTCATTATCCATATGCAAAATAATGAATTTCAATTCACACCTTGGACTATACATAAAAGTTAACCCAAAATGGATCACAGACGCAAATGTAAAACTAAAAGCATAAAACTTCCAGAAGAAAACTTAGGAGGAAATCCTTGTGGCTTGGGATAGGCAAACATCTCTTACATGTAACATCAAAAAGCAAGATCCACAAAAGGACAAATCGATGAACTGAACTTTATCGATTTCTTCTCTTCAAAAATCATTAATAGAATTAAAAAGACAAGCCAAACACAGAGAAAATCTCTGCAAAGCTCTTATTTGAAAAAGGACTTGTATTCAGAATATATGAAGAACTCTCAAAACCCAAGAATAAGAAAATGAACCACCCAATTTAAAAAAAATAATGGGTAAAGAGGAGAAATGGATGACAAACAAGTCCATAAAAAGCTGCTCAGTATTCACCCTTGAGGAAATGCAAACGAAGTCACTGCACATCTATTAAAAGGGCCACAAGAAAAAGTCAGACCATACTGCCAGCAAGAGTATGGAGAAATTGGGAATCCTCACATAGTGCTGGTGAGAATATAAAAACGGCACCATTCCTTTGGAAAATAGTTGAGCTAACTTCTTAAAAAGTTAAAGTCATGACAACCCACTCCAGTGTTCTTGCCTGGAGAATCCCATGGACAGAGGAGCCTGGCAGGCTACAGTCCATGGGGTCACAAGGAGTTGGACATGACTGAGCACCTTCACTTTCACCATGTGATTTAGTCATTCCTCTTGTAGACATTTACCAAAGAGAAAAGAAAGCTATGCTCATTCAAAGACTTGCACCTTTACATTGTCATATAAAGACAATAGCGGCTGCACTGGAAATAGTAAAAAACTGGAAAAAACCCAAATGTCCATCAACAGGCAAATAGATAAACAAAGCATGGTACATCCATACAGTGGAATACTGCTCAGCAATGAAAAGGACAAACTATTGATACATGAAAACACACAGAGGAATCTCAAGATAGTTACGATGAGTAAGATAAAAGCACCCCCCCATCAAAAAGAGTAAATATGATTCCACTTATACACAACTCTAGAAATGCAGATTCATCTATGGTCTCACAAAGCAGCTGTGGGGGACTGCAGGGAGAGGGGCCAGGATGAGGGAAGATGAAGCAACAGGGACACTGCAAGGATGGCGGGTGTGCTCACGACACCACTGCAAAGGTATCTCAGGGGCGTGGACGCAGGGCAATGCTTACTAAATTGTAACTTCAAATATATGCTGATTAGTCTATGTTAATTATACCTTCAAAAGCTGTTAAAAGAACAAAGTAATTTTACTCTTAGGACGCAATTTCCCCCCCCATGCCCTACCTCGTCCTTAGAGAACGCAATGACGTAGGAGAGCTTCTTGCCCCAGCCGACCTCGTAGAGCAGGGGCTTGTCACAGACGTCCTCACATGCGTCGCAGTGCAGCCAGCGCTGCTGAGACGGCGAGTACACCTCCGTCCAGACATGGTCTACACACGTGACGGGCGGCGAGAGGCAGCGGGGCAGGAAACAAAAGCTCAGTGGATAAAACCAGAAGGACCTTCGGTAACTGGACACACCCAAGAGGAGAACCACACAGCATCAAGCAACTCTGAACTTAATGAGTGAGCCTGACCATTCTGTGGCATACAAGACTCTAGAATGGTTGTTCTAATTTCTCCCTGGAATCTTGGGAAATGTCTTGGAAACTCTCAGTAGAGTCAGTGTTAGGTTTGGTTAGAAATAATGTGAGCTATAACTCTAAAAGGGGCAAACAAGCTAAACGACAGCATCAAAAACATGGAGCTGAGACTTCCCTGGTGGATCAGTGGTTAGGACTCTGTGCTCCCACTGCAGGGCGCATGGGTTCAATCCCTGGTCAGGGGACTAGGGTCCTGCATTCTGGGTGGTACAGCCAATAAATAAATATTAACAAATGATCAATAAAATTTCCACTAAGCAACAATACATCATCCTTTAAAAAAAAGTACACATAGCAATCGAGCAGCCCATGGTACTTGGAAATTATGGTGCCCATGAGTATTAAAATGTAAAACTTAAAAAATTAAAATAGCAAAAAACAAAAACCACGGGGCTAATACACACAGTTTGCTAATGTGAAGGAGTTAACTCCACTTTGGAACTGTAGACCAGCAGAGATCTAACAGTGGATGTCTGGTTATTCATGGTCTCTATTTGATTGTGAGGGAAAAAAAAACAAGTAACTATTGAGTGAAGCTTTCATTTTACCCTAAGAAAACAACAGAAACAAACAAGTGAAAAAAATCTATATACTGAGTTAAAATTACTAAATCTTTTATACTAATCTCTACAAAAATAAAGAATTTCTACATAACATTATCACACATGTTCCTATCCAAGAGAAACAGCATGACTAAAAAACGGCATGGTATCCTCCAAATTGTTAAAGAATATTTATGATGCAAAGTACTAGCCATAAAAGAAAAAAAAGACCCTGTGCTCCCCATAAAAAAACCTGTTATCTTACAGAAGGCAAAAGGAGCCTCAGACTGACAAGGCAGGGGAGTGTGCACCCCAGCCTCAGCGCCCCCCAACGCCCCGCACCTGTGTAATCCCAGACGTAGCGGGCTTCAAAGCCCAGGGCACGGCAGCACAGCGTGAAGCAGTTGGCCCACTCCCCGCACCGCCCACTTCTCGTCTCCAGAAGCTTCTCGGGATTAGTATACCTGGTTCAAAGTAGCAACAGCAAAAAAGTGCCGATTCATTATCAAAACCAAGAACTCTAAAGCATTCACACTGAAAGAAAGTGTTCGTTAGTCCCTCAGTCACGGCCAACTCTCTGCGACCCCATGGACTGTAGCCCACCAGGCTCCCCGGTCCATGGGATTCTCCTGGCAAGAATACTGGAGTGGGTAGCCATTTCCTCCTCCAGGGGATTTTCCATACCCAGGAACTGAACTGGAGTCTCCTGAATTGCTGGCAGATTCTTTACTGTCTGAATCACCAGGGAAGCCACCTTTGTGCTAAACAGTAATATTTCTTAACTTCATATTCTTAAAGAATGTGTGAGGCACTGTGCTAGAATCCTGGGTGAAAATGACTAAACACTGGTACATAGCCTTCAGGAGCTTACGGTCCTGAGAGAGAAAAGGACAGAACACAGATAATTTTAGTACATGGCAGGACATGACACAAGCTACACAACAGGTCAGAATCGGTGTAACAGGATAGGGTTCAGGCAGGAGAGACTGCATCTGAACTGGGCCTTGCAGGACAGGCAGAGATTCTCTGCGAAATCTGCTTTAAGCATGAGTGTTAGCTTAACAGGTGGTATAACTATGTCACTGTACTTAAACAAACTGCTCAATAAAGATTTGAAAGCTTAGCTGAACTCAATTTTATTAATACTTAAAACACTATTTTTCTTTCTAACGATCATTTGGATTACACTTTTATTCTTCCAATTCACTTGAAGGTGCTTGCTAATTTGGAAGTGGTTTTTTGAAATGTATTTGCCACATTCTTTAAAAGGTTACTCCAGGGACTTCCCTGATGGTTCAGTGGTCAGGGTGGGGTGCTTTCACTGCTGGGGCCCAAGTTTAATCTTTGGTCAGGGAACTAAGACCTTGCAAGCTGCACAGTGAAACAAAAAAAGTTACTCCAGTTCTAAAATTACCATCAAGCTAAAGAACATCAAATTTTGCATATTATGTTTCAGAAGGAATTTGGGGCTAATAAAGTTACACAGGGAAAGCGCCCAGCTGAGCAGAAATGTTGGCCATGAGCTCGGGTGGGAAGGACACAGCTTCACAAGTGCACTGGCTCAGCAGTGACGAGCTTGTCTTCAATCAAGCAGATGCTCTGGCTTGCGCTAAGTGAAATGAATTTATAATTTAGGTAATGTAGTTACTGAAACAAGTGGTCTCTTTACATGAGGAAGTAAGAGCAGCAAATCAGGGTGTCCTGTGCCTCCACGCCTCAACACCGCATGTGTTAAGGTGAAAGGCCACAGGCTCTAATGAGTAGTGTCCATCCTCCCAACCCTTCACAGAGAACAGCCAAGATGAGCGCACGATTCGACGGGAAAAGGACAACAAGGTACAAATACAATACCTTTGTATCCCCTAGCCTCTGCCCCCGCCCCATGCACTGTCAGTCCATACCCACAGCCTAGAGTTTATGAGGACAATTTACCTATAATCATACATATTTTTATCTTCAGATCTTTGCAAGTACCTGTGCACATATATGCTGAATGAAGAAACAACTGTTAATTATAGATAATTATTGGATACTGGATTCTGTTTATCTTGGACTCTGTATATCACAGGACTGATTCTCCCTTAGGATAGAACTGAGTACTGAGGCCCCTAAAATCAGGTATTTCAAAAACTTGCTTAAAAAAAAGAAAAACTTGCTATCTTTTCCTACCTGATGACACAACCAAATTTTACAAGTATTGTCAATTAAGAATATCTAATAAGAGACTTGTATATTAAAGGATGGGAAAAGTTAACAGAAAAGTTCCAATTCCTTTAGTTTAAAACTAAGAGATATGAGGGTAGGTTAGGATGGCAGGGGAGGCACCAAACTTCTTTATTAAAAATAAAATATGATGCGAAACAACAGCACTGTGTACAGACACCACAGTGCATCATGCCCCCAGGACTACTTTATTTCTGGACGTTATACTTGGTTCCCTTCATGCCCTTCCCACCAGGCAACCACCAATCTTTTTTCTCTGTATCTATTAGTTTTGCTTTGTGTGTCTATTTGCTCTGGTCTTAGAGTCCACACACAGGTGAAATCATATAGTACATGTTTTTCTCTGTGTGACTTATTTCCTTGGCATAGCACCCACAAGGTCATCATACTGTTGCAAATGGCAAGATTTTACTTTTTTCTTATGATTGAGTAGAATTGCATTGTGTATATATAACACCACATCTTCTTTAGCCATTCACCCACCCACTGCTAAAAATCTTAAAAGATCTCATAACAAAGAAAAATTTTAACTGTATAACAACCAAAAGCAATTAGATTTACTTTGATCATTTCACAATGTATACAGATATCAAATTGTTATGCTGTACACCTGAAAACAATGTAATGTTGTATGCCGAGCATGCTTCAATGAATAATATCACGACAATAAACATAAAAAAGGAAAAATAAAATTAGTTTCAAAAAATTATATAAAACATGACAGTCTTTAACTATACTTTCACCTTCCATATTACCAGCTGATGATTTAAGTGCAGCACTGTATTTACCATCACAAGGATTAGTTTTATTCTAATCTTTTAGCATTATTTTTTATGTGCTATCAGTATTATTATTAATGATATCAGAAAGTTAAAATTTATGTATTAAAAGAAGAAAAACTCACAATTTATAGCATTAAATTGCTAGGACAACACTCAAGAGTCAACAAGCTCTTCCTATAAAAAGCAAGACAGCAAATGTTCTAGACTGTGCAGGCCACACGGTCTCTGCGGCCAGTATTAACTCTGCCGCTGTAGCATGAAAGTTACACCCCGTGACAACAAAGCAGCACGACGTGCTCCAGTAAACCTTCATTCGCGAACCAGGGTGTGCGCTGGACTGAGCCTGCCGGCCGCAGCTGGCCGAGCCCTGTTCTGGAGGAATATACCTCTAACGACAAAAGTGGAGGTTAGAAGTCGGTTAATAAAATGCTCTCCACCCATCCGCGAGGGCCGCTCCGCCGTCGCCGCCGGCGGACGCTCACCGTGGGAATCGGCTGCTGAGCTGGCAGGCGTCACAGTAGTGGTCCTCTACTCTGCTGGCACCCCACTTCAGCTCATCATCGCTGGGGAGTAATGACTCGCCTCTGGACTTAGTCTGGCCACCACACTTACTGCACACAACGTCGTTCACCCAGTGAAAAAATTCTCCCTTGAACCAGTGTAAAAGCTCCAGCAAAAGAAAATCCTCTTCACTTACATTAGTACCTGAAAAGTTAGAACAGAACCGAGTTAAGACCTAAAGCAGAAAAAAACGAAAAACACCCACATACATTTTGTTCTCAAATATGAAGCTGAAATAAATGAAAACAGAAGACTATCTAAAAGGTCTTCACGAGAGGATGCAGATAGAGCTGTCAGTGAGGCAGGCACACAATGGCACAGTCCACGGCACACTCACAGCCATCGGGCTTGAGTACTGCGTCCTCTGACCGACACCATACTCAGCACGGCCAGCTCTCAGGGATCGTCACACACGTGCAAAGTAAGAAAGTAAGTCTGACTTTGGGGACACAATTTTTCCCAGAAGCCCACTCTGTTCCCCTGTTGCCTAGCAAAGTAATAAAGCTTTCCTTTCCTACTTTACCACCCCCCCAAAACAGAAGTCTGATTTTGAAAAACATTTTTAAATGACTGCATTAAACCTGTTATCAGACATAAACACAAGTAAATATGAAACAATCACAAAATTAGAGGCAGAAATCACAGAATTCTGAACGTATTAAAAATCATCCTATTAGCTTTTCTACTATTAGTGCTTTAATTGTACAATGTAATTCATCTGAGAACACTTACCACAAAACACATAAAAGCACAACCATATTTACAATATTTATAACAACCCTTGCAAGTAAACATATCAGATTATATCCACTGTATCAAATAAAAGGGTCTCTAACCACATTCAAGGCAGTGTTATCTCTGGGAAGAAGAAAAGGAGACAGGAAAAGAATCTGGGAGACATGGATGGGTCTCTCATTCCTGTCTTTAATGTTTTATTATTAAATAGTTAAAAAACACATATATGAAGGAAATATACAGCATAATATTAAGATCTAATAAAATCTGATGCTGGGCACAGGTATTGAATCTATTATACTCTATTTTTATATTTATATTTTATATATCTCAAAATTATTTTAAAAAATTAAGAAAAAACTACAGAGATTAATTAATTAAAAAGCCAAAATATATTATGTTCTTGAGTGGGAAAACAATATTCTCAAGTTGTTAATTCTCTACAAATCAACCTGTACTTTAATGAAATCCCAAGTGACACTAGAAAATAATTTTTCATAAAATTTGACAGGCTAACTGCAAGAAACTCACATGAAAGAAGAAATGTACAAAACAGTCAACTTTTAAGATAAATCTGTCTATAGTACTTCAAGGCACATTAAAAAACTCTAAATAAAATATTGTGATATTGGTAAAGAACAGACACACGAATGAAATAAAAGAAAGAGTCCTGAAAGACAGATTTCTAAGTGATGCACAGTATTTAATAAAGTTAGCCTTTAAAGCAATTCTAAGAGGAGAGACTGTTCGACAAATCGTATTGGGACAAGCAGCTGTCCAGATACCAGATCCCTCCTCCATTCCTTCTAACACATATATATAAACACCATATAGCGGGAATATTATAAAAGTAGAAGTTTATGTTTACATCTTTGGGGGAGAGAACAAAACACCAACTGTAAAAATAATTTTCTCATTAAAATTTATAACTTTTGAATTTCAAAAGGTACAGTAAATGAAATTAAAGAATACTGAGAGCAAAATGTAACGCATCTAACAAAGAAAAGTATCCAGAATA
This sequence comes from Odocoileus virginianus, assembly GCF_023699985.2. Classification (NCBI taxonomy): domain Eukaryota; kingdom Metazoa; phylum Chordata; class Mammalia; order Artiodactyla; family Cervidae; genus Odocoileus; species Odocoileus virginianus. The sequence continues at coordinate 4,966,252 of NC_069705.1, read as the reverse complement.
TATAAAGAATGTCTATAAATCAGTAAGAATATCCATAAAATCATTAGAAAACTTAGCAAAGTCCATAAGAAAGTTCAATAATTTCATTAAGCGCAAACAAACACTCCCAGACACTTCTGTTACAAGTTGTAAGACAGTCTGTTTGCCAGGGACCCCCTGTGGAACAGAAGCATCACATGCCCGTGATACTTTTACATCCATCCCAGGGAAACATTCCTTCAGGTAGGCAGGCCTACTGTACAAGGATTTTCCCTGCAGAAGCCCTCAGAATAGAGGAAAACCCCTCTCAATGTCCGTCAGTGGAGCACTGGGACACAGCGTAAGTGACAATGCATGCACGCTGCAGAGAACTAGGGGAAGGGCAGCTGACCTCCAAGCCATGTTAGGAAAACACCATGGAGCTGAATACATAAGGGATGACCTGCTTTATGTAAACTCTGCAACATAAGCTGTTTATTCCTATATATAACTACTTATGGATGTAAATAAACAGAAAAAGATATGAAAAGAAACACACGATAACCGCTCTTAAGTGTGGAGTAAGAGGGTAGACTGATTGGAAGAAGAGCTTAGCCTTTCCTGTACAACATGTTCATTTCTAAAAATGAACTTTTGGAAAAATAGCACTGCCATTCTGCCCCTTTGAGTCCCTACAGCAAAGTGATCTTTTCAAAAACACAAGGCAGCTCATGTCATTTGAAACTCTCCAGTGATTTTCCATCTCATTCAGAATACAACCCAAAGTCTCTTATTTTTGCAGCTGGCCCATGCGGAGGCTGAAAATGGCCCCTCAAAGACATATACATTCTAACCCCTGAGCCTGTGAATGTCACCATGAAGGGGGAAAAAAAAAAAAAAAAGCAAGCCTCTGTAGATAGGAAGTTAAGGACTCTGAAGCAAGGAGATTCCCCAGGTTACTAAATATGGACCCTCAATGCATCACATGTATCCTTTCAAGAGGGAAGCGGTGGGAGACTTTAAAGAGGAGGAGGATTTGAAGATGTTGGTCTTTGAGACGGGAGTGATGCAGCCACAAGCCAAAGACTGCAGGCGGCCACCAGAGGCTGGCAGAGGCAGGCAAGAGTCTCCCTAGGGCCTCCAGGGAGCATGGCCCTGCCAACATCCTGATTTTGGCCCAGAGATGTGGATGATGGGCTTCTGGTTTCCACAACTGGGAGACAGTACACTTCTGTTGTATTAAGGACCAAGCTTGTGATAACTTGCGCCAGCAGCCACAGGAGGAAGCTAACAGATCCTCTTCGTCTCCCTGACCGCGTCTGGCCGTGCTCCTGCTGCTGCAGCCACATCTCCCGTCTGTAGCCCCTGAGCCCACCGAGCTCACGCCCACTCAGGGGGCCGTGCAGCCGGCAGGGCCTCCAGCAGAAGGGGAATCGCTGCTTCAGCGGACGCTTTCCTGACGACCCTCCCCCAAGAGCAGCCTGCGCGCTCTCTCCCCTGTCCTCCTGGCCCGTCTCCCCACCTGCCCAAGCTGAGCATGTGTCCCTGGCTTCCTCATCCTCGATAGCAGGGACTCTGTTTGCCACTGTCTCTTCAGCAGCTGAGCTTGCTACACAGTAGGTGCTCTGTGAATATTGGAATAAACGACAGAAACTGAGTGAACTGACAAGCCTCATGGTATCACTGAGAGTCATTACTGCTCAGCAAAGTCACAGTCAGGATGGGAGGAGGGACGGAACACAGCACACTTTTGCTTCCGATTCCTCCCGGGATATGGTGCGGCTTCCCAGGTAGCAGCATGCACATCACACAGAGAGGGTCAGGGCTCCCTGGTTATGTAAGACCTTAACTATGACTCAGAGAAGTCCAAGTGGAGTCCTGTCTGTGCAGGTTAAGAGCTCAGACAGGTCAGAACAGCAACCATCTGATAGAACTTTGGTAACAATGGAAATAATTCATACCTACACTATCCAATAGGGTCGCTACTAATGATGACTTCTGAGTATTTGAAATGTACTGAATGCAACTGAAGAACTCAATTTTTAATGTCATTTAATATAAATTAATGTAAGTGTAAATACTCTCCAATGCTACCTTTCTTTCTAGAACCTTCACAATCCTCCCCTTCTCCCCGCTGCCTTGTCTTTTCAACCTGGGTGATCTCACTCACTTGCATGGCTTCACCTGTCATGGTGAAGTATAGGTCAAGGTGTGACTTCCAAAACAGCTCCAGGCCTCCATTTTCACGTGGGGGCTCGGATGACGTCCAGCAGGCCCTGAACGCAGACCCCTCATCTTCAAAGCCTGCCCATACTGACTGCAGTTCAGAACGAGGCAGTCCTCTTGCACATTTTCCTTCCATATCCCTGACGCCACGTCTGACCCACTGCAAACACCCCAGCAACACACGCCCATGGCGTCCCTCTCAGTCGCAGCCCCTGCGTGCCTTCTTGCTTCTTGGGAAACTCTATCACTGCTGAGCTTGAGCTCTTCTCGCCGTGTGCTCTCTTGATTCTCTTCATCTTACAAGTGACTGCTGGACTGATTTTCCTGAAGGGCACCCTGTCTTCCCCTTGCTGATGCTTCAGTGCCTAACCCTCTGACTTAAGTCATCAAGAACATCTGACTTTCCTGAGAAGTCGTCTTATTTCTTCCTGCCTAGTGAACAGGTTATTTAACACTTCTGCTATAAGTTCAATCATACGAACACCACAGCATTAGCCTTCTAAGATGCGTTCATCCTTCAAATTTCCTTGGTCCTTATTCTCTACTTCAAAACCTCATTACAAGTCCTTTGTTTCATTTTACCTCTAACTCTTTTTTGAAAGGTTAAAAATATAAACTCAGTGTGCTCTGCTCTGCCTGAAACTGTGTCAAACAAAACATGGTCTTGGCCTGCCTCATGTGTCTCCGCCGACCTGACACAAGCAGACGGCACCGTGTGCCCTTCCCCATGATGCCTGCTGCCGAGGCCCCACACACACTGCTCCCTGCACCTGCAGGAAAAGTCCCTCATCCCTGCCTTCACGTGTCCTCTGGCATCTCAGGCTGTAAATCCAACTTAAAAAAACTTAAAAAAACAAAAGCCCAGTTTCTTCTGGTTTTCACAATACCAATGTACACTACCTGCTGCATTCCTTCTGCCCTACTCATGTTAAAGCTCTAGAGTTCCCTGACTCTAGGCCCCTCCGGCCTTCCTGTCTCACTGTGGGGATGTCCCAGGCTCCTGCACACAAGCCCCTACAACACCGAGACCGAGCCCTAAGTCTGTAGGATGCTCCTCCCCTACACCTCGCCATCCACAGGACCCCAGTACAGCAACAGGGCACGATTACATGAGGCCATCTGCAGGAGGGAGATGAGCTCAGGAGTCCTCCTCAAGGAGGCTCGGAGACCACAGAGGGGCCAGGAACACCAGAGGAGCCTGAAGGCCCCAGCACTCATACCAAGCATTAGACAGTGTGGTTAAACGTGCCCAGTTCAGAGTTGAGGAGTCACGTTAAGCCTTCCACAAAAGGCCTCTTCACTTCAGTTCCCATTACCCAACACATTATATTCAACTTTTAACAAAAAATTACAAAGCAGGCTAAAATACAAGAACAAATGCACAATGTAAGCAGAGAGATAGGAAGAAATCAAAAACTCTGTTACAGAGATAATGCCTTTCATCAGCTCATCAGCAGACTGGACACAGCCAAGGAAAGCATCACTGAGCCTGAAGACAGGTCACCAGAAACTGAAAGTCAAAGAGAAAGAGAATGAAAACAAAGGAACAAACCACCCAGAACATGCAATTATGGTGGGGGGGGGGGTGATTTTCATAATGGCCTAGCACATCAAACAAAGGTGGAAACAGCTGATAAATAAAGAGTATAACAGGACACCCTATTTTGGAGTATCAGAAGGAAAACAGACAGAAAGGAGCAGAAGAGACATTTGAAGTAACAACAGCCGAGAATCTTCCAAAATTAATGAGCCACCAAAACACAGAACTGGGACGCTCAGAAAACACCAAGTAGGATAAATACCAAAAAAACAATATCCAGGTCCGTCATACTCAAACTGAAGAAAATGAACAGGGAGAGAATCCTGCATGAAGCTGGGGTGAGGTTGGAGACGGTCCTAAGTACAGCAACAGAAATTACAGCAGACTTCTCATCATATACAAGCAGGCAACAGCAAAGAGAATCAAGTGTCACTGACAGAAAGGAAAAAACCCCACCAACCTAGAATTCTACACCCCAGTGATATTAACCTTCAATAGTGAAGGAGAAATAAAGACTTTCCCAGGTAGAGAAAAACTGAGGGGCTTTTCCTCCAGAATACCTGCCCTGAAGGAAACAGTAAAAGAGGTTGTTCTTCAGAAAGAAGAAAACTCAGGCCTGCATACTGGAAGAGTACCCAAAGAATGAATGAATGAAGCTAACATAAGACCTGTCATTTTTCTCACTCTTAGTCTACTGGGTGACTAGTGTCTAGTTCAGTGAAATGAAGGACGGTAGAGTCTCAAGGGATGGGGAGGAAGAATTGAGACATTCTGCTAAAACTTACCTGCACTATACAGGAAGCTGTATAACGCGTGTGGAGGTAAGGGAGAGATGAGTTAGAAACTCAGAATTAACATACACACACCACTAGATATAAAATAAACAGAGACCCACTGTACAGCACACAGAACTCTACTCAGTATTCTGTAATAATGTAAATAGGAAGACAATCTAAAAGAGTGGACATACTGCATTACACACAACTGAACCCCCTTGCTGGATACCTGAAAGTAACACAACATTATAAATCAACTCTACTTCAATGTAAAATAACAGTTTTTTAAACTGGAAAAACAAAAATGTTTATTGCATACTAGATCAACCACCAAAAGAATATTACACAACTCCCCCAGAAAATATAGTATTAGGAAATTGAGTTCACAGAAAAAAACAACTGTATGCAAATTCAAAGTAAAAATGCTGAAGTTGGAAAAATTTAACAATTAAAATCCTAAGACTATTAATGAAAACAACAAAGTATTGGTTGATGAATGTGGCAGGCACTGTTCTGAGCCATTCACATGCACTATTCTAGTTATTTCTGAGAATTATCATTCCTATTATCAAATGAAGAAACTGTAGCAGGGAGATGAAATTCCTTGCTCAGTGATTCAAGGTGAGAGGTGGAGCTGAATCCATACCCAGGTAGTCGGCTTGTACATGCATATGCTATATCAGTAACTGACAGTTAAAGGGAGTCAGTGGTCAAATCACATGAATTCATTCTGAATAAGCTTTTTCTCAGTTTCACATTAAAATTCACTAATAATGCCATCACATATTTCATGGACTGAAGTTCTGGTGATATTATATTAAAAAAAAAATCACATGCCAATGATTAAACTAAAAATACATTATTTGAGTTAAAAAATTTTAACAGATGTGTGCACGAGGTATATGCAACAAAAAATTATACTACTGTTGTACTTCTTAAAAATCCAAATAGAACTGGGTTACATATTTACAATGTATACAGTAAAGGGCACCATTTCAGCATTTTTGTTGATTTAGTAATGATGCATATTTAGCAATGAATGGTTCTGTAAAGCCATTACCTTTATCCAATTTTCTGGCTCTAGATAACTTTTCTTGCGATCTCCTTTTCAGTTCTTGGACTGGAATACAAGCCAGTGCTTTCTCCTGGAGAGCAAGGTTCTCATAGACCAGTACATGCTGAATGTTGGACCGAAGAACTTTTAGAATGACTGAATTGTCAGCAACCTAATATAAAGAAAACAATGAAATTAGCTTTTCTTCGTATGCTATAAAAATAATATAATAAAAAATACTGGTTCTATGAGTTCATAGATAAAGGAATGTACGGATTCACTGAAATATAGTAATTATAATGAAAACCTTTACAAAATTAGTACTAGGAGATAGTCACATCTGTATCACAGTCTAAGATAAGTCTATATTTTCATCTGAATAGATGTTACTGAGGATATATTTAAACAGGGATATGCTGAACTCTTGAGCACAGCTTGGATCAAGACAGCACTCTGAGCAGTGCTTCTGACAGCTCTTTCCACTTCAAGTCCTGATAAATGTCTTTTTTTTTTTTCTTTATACAGCATTAGCTAAGGAGGACTGATCTCAAGGGATCAGAAATTTTGAGAAATTCCTGAAAGAAGGCAGGTACAAACAGACAAAAGGAACAAACAATGGCAATACGCCGTCTAGAGAAAGTGGTATATATAATCCCGAGGCGGGATGGGCGGGAGGCTTCACAGAGCAGGAAGGGGTCTTGGACTAAGTGTTACGCAGGCCGTCAGGCTCTGCCGCAGGAACAGCTGGACACTGTGGTCACTCCTTCTCCACAAAAAGGCGTGTCTCTGAGCAGTGAGGGCGGACGTCTAGATTTACAGAAGGAAAGCGGCGTCCCAGCACAGAAGCGTGCTGGTCTGGCACAGCCCACCTGGTGGCATGTCCCGCCCTCCCCCGTAGTCGTCAGAACCAGACGCGGCGCTCGCCAACAGGCTGGCAGGAGCTCTCAGGCCCCTGAGAGCCCACGGCCACCAGTGCCGCTGAGACAGGGCACCGGCGTCCACGGCAGAAGCAGCCCTGCAAGGGCAGCAAACGCAGAAGAGACCCAGAGAGCCCGCCTTCAGAAGCGCAGGAGCACACTCGAGCCACAGGAAGACGCCCACAGATCGTGGGAACTAAAAATTCAAACACTGAATGAAGAAGAAAACACAGATGGTGCGTCAAACAGCAAAACAAACACAGGTAAGTGATCGATCAATTACAAGACCGAGACGAGGCGTTTTCTGACAGTATGGTACAAAGGGACAACGACACTAAGGATGAACTCAGAACTTCCCAATCCAGCTAACGGGAAATATCTAGAAACGCGAGTAGAAAAAAATGGAAGAGAAAACACTTATCAAAGAAATAACGGGAAATTTCTGAGAAAGAAAGAGCCAGTGTGAACGGGAGAAAAAAAAAACCAAACAAAGACTAATAGTGACATTTTATAACAACAATAAAGGTAAAAACAAAATATTAAAAGCCTTCAATGCTATCAGACATCTCACTGGAAACAGTGAAGCAAAATCTCTGAAATACTGAGGCAATATGAGAACACACAATGCATACCCAGGTAAACTAATTACAAAGAGCAAAACAACACATTTTCTGATCTGTAACAATGCAGAAAATACATCACTCCCAAATCCTATTTTAAAAAATTATTACAAAAGTTACTGTCTCCCCAAAACATAATAGAACCAAAGTAAATAAATAGAACACCATAGAGTAGAACCCAAGATAAAAGAAACAGAAGCGAGTTAAATAAAAACTAAAAAACTGGTAAAACTTAAGTTCTGTTGTTATAAATAATTAAAAAGCAAAATCACATAATAAAGGTGGCAGGGACAGGAGCAGATGCTAGAAAAATATAAAATAAATATTTGCATTAAAAATTTTAAGACAATAATTAGAAGACTAAAAGAGGATATTTAACTTTCTAACTTTTGGAGGGAAAATAATGGAATAAAACTTGATCCATTTAAACAATAGAAAGAAATAGAAGAAAAAAAACAAGAAGGACATAACACAAAATGTCTGAAAGAAGTTCAAACATATTAGAATTATCGTAAATACGAATGGATTAAATGTGTATAGAAAAAGGCAGAAATAGACTAATTAAAAAAACACCAAATACTGACTATAATGTCAGTATACGAACGCTGGGCATGTGTGCACAAAACAGACAATCACTCTATGGTCTAAGGGGGAAAGACACTGAAGAAATAATGACAGAATCTTCACATTAAGTCAACAAATTTTGTGTGTTTGTGTGTAAATGATTAGATGATAGAAAAATAATGGAGGCCAAGCCAGACAAGGGCATTATCCTAACAGGATAACAAGCCTATGGACATAGAAACGAATATTGCTACAACAATGCCAACTTACTCAAATATTTAAGGAATCTTTATGATCCGTTAGATACAGGGGATATAACAGCTAGTTTATTCATATTCAGGGGAAGAGCTATAAAGCAAACATACAGGACAGTGTAACTGCCTGGCAGGGGCTCTAATGAGACTTCCCTGGAGAAGCGATCCTGTAATCAAATATGAAGGATGAGAAGCAGCTGGTGACCAGGGAAGGGAGAAGACCATTCCTGTGAAGAGGGAATAACGTGTAGGTAGGTGGCTAGGGAGCATGCAAAGGGGGGATCAGACAGAAAGTCAGGGTATCTGGAGCGCAGAGCCCCAAGCAGGAAGCTGAGCGGGGCGACAGCCAGGTCTTCCCTGTCTCTTCCGGCCGTACCGAGAGCTACCCAAGACCTACGGAGCGAAGGAGTAAAAAGGCAGCTTCACGTTCTCCGAGCTTCCAGCTGAGGGGGGAGAAAGCAGGCCTCAGGAGACCCACAGGGGAACCACTGCTGAGCTCTGAGGGAGCAGAGGCTTGAACCAGGAGGGGACAGAGGTGGTGGAAAAGTGAACGGATTCACAATCACAGAGGAAGTAGAATCAACAGGTCCCACTGACTGAACCGTGCAGTCAAGGGGAATGACCCACAGATTTTCAGTGAGAGCAACTGGGTCAATGGTCGAACCACTTACAAGAGGAGAAAAAACCAGGAAATGGTCAGTTGCACTTACAGCTACGAATGGTCAGGTAAAAATGAACCCAAAAAGTCCACTAAATTTAGGGGCATGGAGATCAGCGATGATCTCAGTAGTAAGTTCTGCAACAGTGTTAATAAGGAAAACAAAGTGTAGGAGACCCAGTGGTTTAAGTGCTGTCCCAACCTGGGCCAGGAGCTGTACAAAGTGGTCTGCTGGGATACAGACAGAAAAGATTACAACTGTTATTTATATCATCTGTGCCCCAAAGTACAACCAAGTCATTATACCACTGAGCATGTGGCTCAGTGGCTGCCCCTCCGCAGCTACAGAAGCCGCCCCAGGGGAACAAGGCCGCACGGAGTGGGGGGACCCAGTGGCACACCCACTCCTCCTTCTGCAAGCTTCTGCGGGCCACATGTGCCCGGTTCAACAGCTTTGCAGGTTATATTATGTAGCTTTTACTAAACTGACCCTCAACTTCACTTAAAAAAGATTTCAAAGACCTCTAAGCAATAAGGCTAATACTTACGATGTAAGAACGTGTGGAGTGTGTAAAAGAAGAAATGGTAGGGCTAATCCGTCTTTTTTTTTCAGTATGAGCCCCTTCAACAGCCAAATTTTAATGTGAAAAAAGAACACAATCTGCTGAGATCTGATAAAGTGAGCCTCCCAAATTCAAAATTATCAAAAGAGCATTTAAAACATAGACTTAGGTCTACATTCACTGAATGATAGTGCTAAATCATTTTTTAAAATTAAAAATATTACTTATTTCCTATCTCCTCTTGTTGTTGCTCAGCTGCTAAGCTGTGTCCAGCCCTGAGACCCCACGGACTGCAGCCCGCCAGGCTCCTGCCCTCTGCCATGGCCCAGAGTTTGCTCAGATTCCCGCCCGTTGAGCCTGCGGTGCTATCTAACCCTCCCATCCTCGCCGCCTCTGTACACCGCTTTACCGTGTGCCCAGCACAGCGGCACGCTAATGTAAGTATACAATTCATAAACAAATAAACATATATTAAGAGGACACGCTCAGAAATATTTTGCTGATGGGGCACATCAAGTGTGGAAACCTGCTAGACAAAACTATGAGGAGTAAGGACAGGGGTGGATACTGGGGACTCCCCGTGAAACTTGCAGTGAAGAGGAAACGAGAAATAAAAGAAGGCAGGATCTAGCGATATTTGTGTGTTGACTTGTGTCTAAGAGCTTACAGGAAATGTTTGTAACCACTGACCTGTTTGTGAAGAAGGCAGATTTCCAAGTTCCCTCTCTCCTGGTTCAGCCAGTCTGGGGTGTGCCCAGGAATCTGCAAACCCAGGCTATTCTAACACCAGTGGTCCAAACTTAGATGAAAACTGGTCTAAAACAAGGTTTCAAAACCACTGAGAAGAATCTCCAAGAAAAGGGGCAGGTCACGACTGCACAGCCCACCTGTGACCCCACAGAGAGCAGATAGGAAAACAGGCACAGAGGAGGGGCTGGCCTTCAGCAGCGGCAGACGCACTTACTCCATCAAAGACAGCAGAAGCGCTGGGGCGGACCTGGGGCGGGAAACCCAGGGCACTCACAGCAGGAAAGAGTGCGTCTCACCAGAACTGATCCAGAGCAAACGGAACATGCCCATTTTTATTTTATTTATTTTTCATTGGAGAATAATTGCTTTCCATTTCCATTTAAAAGAATTCCTATAAAGATGAGACCTTTATGGCTGTATTATTTTTCTTTTTCACAACCAGAGTTTCATTTGCTGGGAAGGTAAGAACTCAGCCAAAGAATTTTTATTTTCAATTTAGTATTTTTTGCTCTGGAAATTACCCCCTTCACTGTGGTATTTAATGGCACGCAAACGATCTTGAACAATAAAGGTTATTTTCTTGCCTTATTTCTTTGGCACAATGCCAAAAAAACTAAGTCATAAAAATAGAAGTTTGCTGATGGCAATTATAGCAGCTGGGTAACCATGTACATAAGGCAACAGTTAACTGCTTAACGATTAAAGTTATTTGGAGTACAAATGGGAGTTTAAAATATGAAATCTGTCTGTTTTAGATTAAAAAGATTTTTTTTCCTTCACTAATCACACTTGGATTTCAATTATTTGGTTTCTGATGAGAGACTTTTAAGACTCTATAAGAAAACAAGTACGATGTGTATTTCTGTCAACCCACATGATAAAGGCAGAGGACGCTGGATCAGCAAGTTTACTTTTTGAGTAAAGGACAGGCTTCCCACGCCCTTAGTCCTCTTCCTGCTTTTTCACAACCCTCTGCTTCCATGGCTTTCACATGTAGAATCTGCTTTTGTAAAAAATATAGTTCTGTTTAAAACATTTTTAATGATATCTAAAGTCAATTTGCAGCTTAAAGAGAAATTTCTTACAAAAACCACTTTATTCTATATTTAACATTAATGAATGTTTCAAAAAAAATGTCAGGATATACTGAATGGTATAAATAACAAGAAATCATTAAAATTTCACTACTCAAAAAATCAGACTGTGTACAGCTTTCCAGAACTTTTAAAAATAAACATATTTATGTATGAGCATTTTTAATAAGAAAAACAGAAATAGTCACATATACATAACATATACTGTTTAATTTTCGAACTCTTTACCTTTTTCCCTACATAGTAATAATCTTCACATCAAAATATACCACATCATCATTTTTAATGGACATGAAGAGTGTCAATTTAAAGATTTGTCATAATTTCAACTGTCTATTGAAAGGGATATAGATGTAGTTTACTCTTAAGAATGGTTAATAATAAATTGAACAGTTAAATCCTCTGTCCAAATGGGAAACAGGAGCATAGATTTCTTCTCTTAAAAAGACTGCATATAGATCCAGACTAAGAAGTTGTCTTACGAGATTCAATTAGCTTAAAAATCACCTAACTGGGACTCCCTTGGTGGTCCAGAGGCTATGAGTTCACCTGGCAATGCAGGGGAAGCCAGCTCAGGTCTTGGTTCAGGAAGATTCCACACGCTGCGGGGTGACCGCAACAAGAGAAGCCAAACAACGCAAAGCTCGCACACCACAACACGAAGCTCGCACCCCACAACACGGAGCTCGCACACCACAACGAAGAGCGGCCCCTGCTTACCATCAGCAGAAAAAGACTGTGCGCAGCAACAAAGACCCAGTGCAGCCAAAAATAATAAAATTTTTAAAAAAGGAAACAGTCTTAAAAAAAAAAAATCAACCAACTCAGGCGCACAGTCAGGGGAAGAAGCCAGCAGGTCAGCCAGGAGGCCACGTGTCCCTGTGGGCTCCCACTGTCTCAGGTGTGCATTTCAAGCTTTTGCAAGTCTGACTTAACTCTATCATCCTCAAGGTGCAACAAATCCAACTCTGATGTGGATATTAGAGAAGGGTTTTGAATATAATAAACAGAATTGGTGTCAATTTAAAAATATAAATAGGAGAGGATAAAACGTGGCAGAGAAAGACGTGGGCTCAGTCCCTTTCACAAAAACACCAAAATCACAACTGCTAAACCACCATCGATAAAGCAAACTGAAACCTACAAAAAGATATTCTACTTCCAGAAACAAAGAAAATGCCAAAATGAGATGGTAGGAGGGACGCTTTCACAATATAATCAAATCCCATCTTCCTGGGGGGGGGGCACCCACAAACTGGAAAATAATTATATTGCAGAGGTTCTCCCACAGGAATGAGAGTCCTGAGCCCCATGTCACGCTCCTCAGCCTATGAGCTCGGCCTTGGGAGGAGGCGCCCTCAGAGCATCTGGCTGTGAAGGTTAGCAGGGCTTGAGTGCAGGAGCTCCTCAGGACTGGGGGGCACAGACTCCACTCCTGGAGGGCACACAAGGTCTCATGTGCACTGGGACCTGGGGCAAAGCAGTGACTCTACAGGAGCTTTGGCCAGACCTACCTGCTGGTTTAGGAAGGTCTCCTAGGGAGGTGGGGGTCGACTGTGGCTCACCGTGGAGGCAAGGACACCGGTGGCGGAGGTACTGGGCAATATTCATCTGACGTGAGCTCTCCTGAAGGCAGCCATTACCAAAACCTGACACCAAAGCCTGGCCTCACTCAACAGGCTGCAGGCTCCAGTGCTGGGGCACCACAAGCCACAACCATCAGGGCAGGAACGCAACCCCATCCATCAGCAGACAGGCTGCCTAAAGTCATCCTGACCCCACAGTTGCCTCTAAATAAACATAACCGTAGACACAAGCTTTGTCCACCAGAAGGCAAAGACCTAGCTCCACTCACCAGTGGGCAGTCACCAGTCCATCCCACCAAGAAGGCTGCACAAGCCCCTGGACCAAACTCACCCACCAGAAACAAGAAGAATTACAATCCTGCAGCTTGAGGAACAGAAACCACAAATAAACAAAGTTAGACAAAATGAGATGGCACAGAAATATATTCCAGAAGAAGAAACAAGATAAAACCCCAGAACAACAACTAAGTGAGGCAGAGATAGACAATATGCCTCAAAAACAATTCAAAGTAATGATAGTTAAGATGATCCAAGGTCTCAGAAAAGAATGAAGGCACAGAGATATAAGACATGTTTAACAATGACCTAGAAGAACTAAAGAACAAACAACAGTGATGAACAACATGCTAACTGAAATGAAAAATACATTGGAAGGAATCAATAGCAGAACAACTGAGGCAGAAGAATAAATAAGTGAGCTGGAAGACAGAATGGGGGAAATCATTGCCACAGAGGAAAATTTAAAAAAAGGAATGAAAGAAAGTGAGGACAGTCTAAGAGACCCCTGGGACATTAAACGTACCAACATACTCACCATAGGGGCCCAAGAAGAGAAAGGACCTGAGAAAATGTGTGAAGGGATAATAGTTGAAAACATCCTTAACATGGGAAAGGAAACAGTCACCTAGTCCAAGGAGCTCAGAGAGTCCTGGACAGGATAAAGCTGAGGAACATGCTGAGACACAGTCAGGTAACTTACAAAAATTGAAAAGCAACCAGGGAAAAGCAACAAACAGCATACAAAAGAACCCCCATAAGGTCATCAGCTGATTTCTCAGGAGAAAACTCCACAGGCCAGAAGGGAGAGGCACACTGTATTTAAAGTGACAAAAGGGAAGAACCTACAGCCAAGACGACTACTCAGCAAGGCTCTTGTTCAGATCTGATGGAGAAACCACAAGTTTTACAAACAAGCAAAAGCTAAGAGAATTTAGCATCACCAGATTAGCTTTGCCACAAATGCTAAAGGAACTTCTCTAAGTAGAAAAGAGAAGGCCACAACTAGAAACAGGAAAATGATCAGTGAAAAAAACCTCACCAGTGCAAACATACAGTCAAGACAGGAAATCACCCCCTCGCCCCCACCACACACACATACGTGATACTGAAACTAGCAATTGTGAGAGGAGGAGAGGACAAACACATCTGAAATTCAAAGATGAGCAACTTACAACAATCTTGTTCATATATATAGAATGCTATATCAAAATCTCATGGTAACTGCAAACTGAAAATACATGATAGACACACACAATAAAGAATAAATAACCCAACACAACACTAAAGGTGAGTCATCAAACCACAAGAGAACATAAAAGGAAAAGAAGGAAAAAAGCCTACAAAAACAAATGCAGAACAATTAACAAAATGGCAATAAGAATATACTATCAATAATTACCTTAAATGCAAATGGACTACATGCTTTAAGAAAAGACAAAGAATGGCTGAATGGATTAAAAAAGCAAGATCTGGCGTATACGCTGTCTACAAGAAACCCACCTCAGATTTAGGGACACAGAAAGACTGAAAGTGAGAGGATGGAAAAAGATATTCCATGCAAATGGAAATCAAAAGAAAACTGAGGCAGCAGTATTCATATCAGACAAAATAGACTTTAAAATAAAGATTCTTACAAGAGATAAAGGAGAGCATATAAAAATCAACAGATCAAAGAAGAAGACAGAACAATTGTAAATATATATGCACCCAACACAGGAGCACCTCATTATATAAAGCAAATGCTTACAGTCATGAAAGGAGAAACTGACAGCAACACAGTAACAGTGGGGGACTCTGAACACCCCGTTTCATCAATCAACAGATCATCCAGACAGAAAATCAACAAGGAAACACGGATCTTAAATGACACATTCAACCAGACTTCACTGATGTTTACAGAGCATTCCATCTGAAAGCAGCAGAATACACATCCTTTTTAAGTGCACATAAAACATTCTCCAGGACAAAGCACATGCTGGGCCACAAAGTGAATCTCAGTAAATTTAAGAAAACTGAAATCATAACAAGCATCTTTTCTGATCACAATGCTATGAAATTAGAAATAAACAAGAAAAACACTGTAAATAATACAAACATGTGGAGAGTAAGTAATATGCTACTAAACAGCCAATGGGTCACTGAAGAAATCAAAGAGGAAATTAAAAAATACTTAGAGACAAATGGAAACAAAAGCATAATGATCCAAAACCTATGGGATGCAGCAAAAGCAGTTCTAAGAGGGAACTTTATAGCAATATAATCTTACTCAGGGTACAAGAAAAATCTCAAACATCTTAAGCTTACACCTAAAGCAACTAGAAGAACAAACAAAACTCAAAGTTACTAGAAGGAAACAAAGCATAAAGATTAAAGCAGAAATAAATGAAATAGAAACAAACAATAGGAAAGACCAATGGTTCTTTGAAAAGATAAAATTTATAAACCTTTATCCAGACTCATCAAGGAAAAAAGGGAAAGGGCTCAAATCAAAAAATCAGAAATGAAAAAGAAGTTAGAACAGATACCATTGAAATACAAAGGATCATAAGAGACTACTACATGCAAATAAAATGGACAATCTGGAATAAATGAACAGATCCTTTAAAAGGTACAATCTCCCAAGACTAAACTAGGAAGAGACAGAAAATATTAACAGACCAATCACAAGTACTGAAACTGTGATTAAAAAACTCGCAACAAAAGTTCAGGACCAGACGGCTTCACAGGAGAATTCTACCAAACATTTAGAGAAGAATTAACACCTACACTTCTAAAACTATTCCAAAACACTGCAGAGAAAGGAATACTTCCAAATGCATTCTTAAGGCCACCATCACCCTGATTACCAAAGCCAAAGATCACACACACACACAAAAGACCAACATCACTGATGAACGAACACAGATGCAAAAATCATCAAAATACTAGCAATCTGAACCCAACAACACATTAAAAGGATTATACAACATGATCAAGTGGGATTATCCTAGGGATGCACAGATTTTTCAATATCTGGAAATTAATAGGATGATACACCATGACAACAAACTTAAGAATAAAAACCATATGATCATCTCAAGAGATGCAGAAAAAGCTTTTGACAAGAGTCAACATTTAAGATAAAAAACTCCAGAAAGTGGGTGTACAGGGGAACATGTCTCAACATAAAAAAGGCCATGTATGACAAACCTACAGCTAACATCATACTCAACAGTGAAAATCTGAAAGCATTTCCTCTAAGATCAGGAACAAGCCAAGGTGTCCACTCTTGCCACTGTTGCTCAATAAAGTTTTGGAAGTCCTAGCCACAGCAATCAGAGAAGAAAAAGAAATAAAAGAAATCCAAGCTGGAAAAGTAGGAGGAAAACTTCGACAGGAAAAGTCACTGTCGGCAGACAAAATACTACTACACACAGAAAATCCTAAAGATGGTACCAGAAAATTACCAGATTTTATCAATGAGTTTGGTAAAGTTGCAGGATACAAAATTGATACATAGAAGAAAAATGGAGCTGGAGGAATCAGGTCCCTGATTTCTGACTATCCTACAAAGTGACACTAATCAGGATAGTATGGTACTGGCACAAAAACAGAAATATAGACCAATAGAACAGGAGAGAAAGCTCAGAAACAAATCCACAGTATAAAATACAAAAAAGCAAAGACAGTCACTTCAATAAGCAGTGCTGGGAAAAATGGAGAGCTACATATAAAAGAATAAAACAACATTTTGTAACACCGTTCACAAAAATAAACTCAAAATGGATTAAAGACCTCAATGTAAGAGTGATACTATAATACTCTTAAGAGGAAAACATAGGCAGAACATTCTTTAACATAAACTGTAGCAAATATCTTTTTGGATCCACATACTAATGAAAATTTTAAAAAATAAACAAATGAGACCTAATTAGACTTGAAAACTTGCACAGAAAAGGAAACCATAAGCAAAGTGAAAAGAGAACATTTACTGAATGGGAGAATATATTTGTGATGGAAAAGCCCAATAAAAGATTACTCTCCGAAATACAAAATATACAAACACCTCGTGTAGCTCAAAAAACAACCAACCAAAAAACCACACACAACCCAATTAAAAAATAAGCACAAGATCTAAGTAGACATTTTTCCAAAGAAAACATACAGATATCCAGACAGCACATGAAAACAGGCTCAACAATGCTAATTATTAGAGAAATACAAGTCAAAACTACAATGAGGTTATCACCTCACACTGGTCAGAACGGCCATGATCAAAGTCGATAAAGAACAAAGGTGGAGAAAGGGGAACCCTCCTGCCCTGTCTGTGGGCACGTAAGCTGGTACAAACACTACGGAGAACAGCATGAGTGAGTGAGTGAGGGTCTGTCAGTCGTGTCTGACTCTTTGCAACCCTATGGACTGTACCCTACCAGGCTCCTTTGTCCATGGAATTCTCCAGAGAAGAATACTGGAGTGGTCTGCCATGTCCTCCTCCAGGAGAATGGCATAGAGATTCTTTAAAATGCTAAAAATAGAACTACTATAAGATCCAGCAATCTTGGTCTTGGGTATACATCTGAAGAAAACCATAATTCAAAAAGATGCAAATACCCCAGTGTTCACTGCAGCACTATTTACAATAGCCAAGATATGGAAGCAACCAAAATGTCCATTAATGGAGGAATGGATAAAAAACATGCCACGCATCTGTCCGTGGGATTTCCCAGGCAAGAAAAATGGAGCCGGTTACCATTTCCTACTCCAAGGGATCTTCCTGACCCAGGGATCAAACCTAAGTCTCCTCCACTGGCAAGTGGATTCTTTACCACCGAGCCACCACGGGAGCCCAAAAAAGACATTAGCAAGTATCAGTGAGAACACTGATGCTGGTTAGAATGTAAAATGGTGTAATAGCTCTGGAAAACAGCTTACACTTTCTTAAAACATTAACATAAAAGTTGGGATATAATTCAGTGGCTTCATTTCTAGGAATCTACACAAGAGAAGTGAAAACATATGTCCACACGAAGCCTGGTCTGTGGACATTCACAGCAGTACTGCTACTAACAAGGCAAACAGGGCAAATCCAAATGCTCTCCAGAGAATACTATTCAGCAATGAACAGGAACAAAATACTGATACAGCCTGCAATATGGATCAACTTCAAACACAAACTAAAAGAAGCCTGAGGCAGAATACACAGTGCATAATTCCACTTACATAAAATATCCAGAAAAAGCAGCAAAATAAGTTTCTAACTAAACTACTGAGATTGAGCACCAATATATTCCAGTATTTTATATCTTACAACATCAGCGACCATCACCTTGCCTTAAATTTCAAAATTTTTACTTGATACAGTTTCAACCAGAGAAATATTATATTAGTTAAGAAGCTCATCAGTGCCCAGCACATGTCTAGTTTATATGCAGCTAAATGCTTTGTTAATCTCTCTCCTGTTGTTTGACTTGGTCCATTTTAATTCAGTTAATATCCACACTCAAAATGAGAAAGGCAGGAGAACATAACTATCAAATTCTGTAGTATACCCATTAACAGTGATAGAGCTTAAGTAACAAAACACTTTAAAAGTCTTTCAGCAATCCATAGAACTAGGAGTTGGCTATAAAAACAAGACTCATTCTAGGGCTTTTCTGGTAGCTCAGTGGTAAAGAATCTGCTTGCCAATGCCAGAGACACGGGTTTGATCCCTGGTCTGGGAAGAGCCTGCGTGCCACAACTACTGAGGCCCGTGCACCCGAGAGCTCGTGCTCCACGTGAGAAACCACCGTGGTGAGCGGCCCCTGCTGCACTAGAGAGCGGCCTGCACAGCAACAAAGACCCAGCACAGCCAACAATATACAGAAAATTATATATATATATAAGATTCATTCTAATTTCTCCCAACTCCCTTAAGAAACAGGAAAAGATACTATATCCCAGGAACTAGAGAAATAAGAGTAAATATACAACAGCCTTCTAAGAGCATATGTGTTTGAAGTTTATTGCTTCTAAACTCTGCATTTGTTTTGACAACAGAATGACATTTTGTTTTCAGTGTAGTGTCCATACTCCTTCTGGCAATTAGCAGAGTTCTAAAAACCTCAAATTACAACTGAATTTTGAGGTTAAGAATTTTAAAAAAGCAAAGAGGTCAAAGAAGGTTCAGAAAATCTGTAAAATTTGTAAAAAAAGAAATTCTAACTAGTCCAGCAAAGAGCTATTTTGTAAAATAAAGTATCTTCCTGCATTTTATGTTTTTCCCTAAGACTGGTCAATACTGTGCATTTTAAACTGTAATACTGAGATTCAACAAAAGATAAAGTGGGGAATCTTAAAAGGTATATTTCACACTTTAATTAGAAAATTCATAAGAAACGGTGCTAAAAACCAAGAAAGAAGTTAAGCATGCTTCTATACCTGTTTCAACCTTAACTGCAAAACTGATGAAGACCCCAGTTACCCAAAGTGTAACAAAAGACATGCTTTAATCTTGTTTAAGGTATATTAACATATACACATAAAAGTACGGAACTCAAAAGTAAAGAGACACTTATTCAGTTATGTATTCAACACTGTCACTGGTAAGATGTGCAATCAAAGAAAGAGTGGAAATCAGTGTTCTAAGGACTGGACTGACTAGGATTACTATTCTGTCCCACTAGAGATAGGTGGTCCTTCTTTTCTGTTACTTATGATAACTCTGTACTAAATGAAGCAGCTGAGATACTTCATAGAATTATTGTTACCAAGGGCAAATCTTAAAGCCCTTCACAGTTTATTAAGCTTTCACACATGCCGTATCATCTGACTCCCACAACCACTTAATATCATTACTAGTTGATTCAATACTACACAGTAACCGCTTCTTGGAAGCATTTATCCACAAAGTTATGTTTATTATTACAAATAAGTATTAGCTGTGAAGCTAATGAGAGGGGAAAATATTATAAAGACTTAAAAGTTAACCGAAGTCAAGGTACAAAAGAATATGCTTTAGAAGAGTTAATCTTCTTGAAAAAAAAAAAAGCTGGGAAACCACTCCTCAGGAATTATATAAAAAGGACAGTCTCTATCCTGTCTCTTCCTCTCTCGGCCCCTACACCTTTCTCCTTTATTTTTTAGAGACAAACTTAGGACACCCCATGACTCATCACCTGGCTACCAGGAAAACGAGGTTAAAGGCTCCGGAATTATTCAGCTGGAGAAAAATAGATTTAACAACTGACTCTATATGTTGTTGTATTGAGGAAAGGTTCCGTTGTATTGAGGAAAGCGATAAGGTGTTTTACAAAATTAAAACAGGACATGAGTTTAAGTTTGCTACTGATAAAAGTACTACAGAAAAACCATTACAATTTTTCTGACAGTGAAAATTTATGAGTAAAATGCTTAAGGACCTTTATTTAAAAGGATTTTTGTAAGCAGGATAATTTCCTATTAAATGAAGTCATCTAAGCAAAGCTTCTGCTGTTTCAACACTTTGAAAGGAACAAGTCAAGGAAGGCTTAACTCTAACATTACCGTTGGAGCCAGTCGGGGTCTGGGTGCCCGCCCGTCACTGTTCTCTGGAGGCTGGGTCACACCGTCAGGGTGTGAAGAAGGTGCTGTAGGAAGCTGAGAGCTGGCTGCAAGGTGCTGAGATAACTCTTTTTTGTGGCTCTTCTCTGATCCATCCAATCTGCTACTTCTCTCTATGGCAATCAGGTCACGGATTTTTTGCAGCTGCTCCACTGAAGCTTTTTTAGGAAAGATAAGATGTGTTTCTCCCTGGAATTTAAAAAATTAGGGAAATATATATGAAACGGAGCCAACACTATAGAACACATCATACTTTAACAATCATTCTCCTTGTACCATTACGGCACTTTTTAAAAAAATTACAGGAAAAGGTATACCAGAAAATTAAGAAGATCTGTCTCCTTTTTAGCATCAGATGTTTAGCCTAACTTATTGGTTCAAAAGACCTTTAAAAATATTCTATCTTTTAGGAATACTGTAATAAGTCAGAAAGCCTCCTAAAGACTGCAAAAAAAGCACATTCCTATCTTCTCTGTAATAGGATATGATACAACTATTCTCCATGAAATTTCCTACAAGATCACTGGTCACATGAAACGAATAAGAAGTTATATAACAACCTTTGAATCTTCTCAAGTCTTTAAGAATAGCTGCATGATTAGAAGTCTATGGGGTCCACTAATTCTTCCAAAGTAACAAAAATTATACCCTGATGGTCATTTCAAAACTACAGATTGCTGTTTGGTAATACAAAGGTGATCCAAACAAACAAACAATAAAAATCCAATTCTTTTAAGAAGTGATTCATTTTAAGAATTCACATAATACAGAGTGCTCTAAGGTACAATAAACATTACAACAAAGCTCACAATGTAAAACAGTCAGCAAATTACAAAACAAAAAGTAAAATGAAAACATATTCAATCAAGGTTTTAGGTGTCAAGAACCAAGAGCATTAAAACCAAGAGCATTCTGTCAACTGCAAATAGGAGAAAACAGTTGTAACATGCAGCAGACCAATCTGTAGATCATGAGCATTTAAACTAAACTCCACAACTGAGAATGACTGTATTTCTCTGCTGATGGCAGAGCTACAGGAATCAACGGACCAAGACCTTACTCAATAATGACATGAAAGATCAATTCCAAGTGAATCCTTTTTAAAAAGCTGGGACAGGCCAGCGATCTCCATATATTACCCAAAATAGCTGTTAAGAAAGATCACTATCATTTATTGCATTTACGTGTTTCTAGGTATTGTGCACACATTATCTAAAGAATTCTTATAGCCACCTTGAAAGGTAGGTACTAGGTTTAGCCCCGCTTTTCATATGAAAATATGAAGGCTCAGAGAAATTAAATAACCTGCTTGATGTTCCGATGTCAGTGAGAGGATTCACACAACCGTAATTGCTATGCTGTAACCACCTCTATCTGAGACTGAACAGAGGTCAGTCAAATCCCACAGCCTGTACAAACAGGTGGAAGGGTAGAGGAAAGTATCACGACAGTTGCGATGATCATACACGCGATGACTGGCACAGACTGGAACACACTGATCTCCCAACATGAGAAAGGAACCACCTCCTATCTAGGACAACGTCTGGAAAGAGAAGCCGGATGCCTGGTTTAAAACCAAACAGGGAGGCCTCTGATATTGCACAGTGTGCGGGGCAACACAGAGGAAAGCAGATGACGCCATGGACAGGCAAAGGGGAGCCCCGCAGGCAGCGGTCTGCTTGGGCCACAGCTCAGAGAGCCCCCCCTAATTCGGTGGGGGGGTGCCGTCCCTTCCATCTTCTCAGGACCAGTCCTGAAAGAATGTGTGGTTATCAACCAAGTGTCTGTACCAAAAAGTTTGATCAACAGCACTGCAGTTTCATAAAAGGACAAAACTACAGGCTTAACGCATGAGATCAAACATTTTAAGAAACCAACCAGGATTCCACTGTTTGACAAAATCTGTGTTTCTCAACACATTCCTGCTGAGACAATTCTCACTGCTGGCTGTGAGTCAACCCTGTCGCTGCCCAATAAATGCTGGTGACATCTTCCAGTCACCCAGACAACCGAAACCATGATGCCCACTCCTCCCTGGGGGTGGGTACGGCTCCTGGTGAGAACCACCCCACTAAGCTGGCCTGATGGGTCACCCACCCTGTGAATCACTGTCTTTCTTCACCTCCTCCTCAGAATTTTCATAAAAAAGAATAGTCTCAGTCAAGTGAGTCCAAAGCTGTCAGGATTTTAATGAACAACTGAAAATTTCAGGATAGGTCTTGGATTCCCACTGCATCTCAAAGCCTACCAAGTTTCTTTCTGAAGGCAAAGTTCAGTTTCAGTTCTATTGGCTAACACTGATAAAACATTTACTTCTACAGGTTCTAAAGTGTGAAATTCAAAGCCAGCCAGTAAATCTAAACATAAATTAGTCTGAAAACAGGATAGTCTTATCTGAGATTGTGATTCCATTTGTGTCGAATACTACTCCAAGTCTCAACCTGGCTTGTCACCTGGTACTGGTATAACCAACCCACAACAAGTCCACCTGGGGTGGAGGGGTTGTGTGCAGTATGGGATTTCACTGCTAAAACCAGCACATTCCCAGGCAACTGCAACAGCTGGCCACCTCTCCTGGAACTCAAATATCTGCTGAATGAAAGATAAATCTGATTCCACTGAATCTTTAACAATAAAAAACTAGTCATCTCCAGTTGTCATTTACTTAAAGTGAAAGTTGCTCAGTTGTGTCTGATTCTGCGACCCCATACAGTCCTTGGGATTCTCCAGGCAGGAATACTGGAGTGAGTAGCCTTTCCCTTCTCCAGGGAATCTTCCCAACCCAACGATTGAACCCAGGTCTCCCACATCCCAGGCAGATTCTTTTTTTTTCTAAATTAATTTACTTTTATTGAAGGATAAATGCTTTACAGAATTTTGCTGTTTTCTATGAAGCCTCAACATGAATCAGCTATAGGTATACATATATCTCCTCCCTTTTGCATTTCCTTCCCATCTCCCTCCCCACCCCACCCCTCTAGGTTGATACAGACCCCTGTTTGAGTTTCCTGAGCCATACAGCAAATTCCCGTTGGCTATCTGTTTTACATATGTTAATGTAAGTTTCCAAGTTACTCTTTCCATACATCTCACCCTCTCCCCATGTCCATAATTCTATTCTCTATGTTTATTTCTCCACTGCTGCCCTATAAATAAATGTTTACCATTTTTCTTGATTCCATATATATGCATTACAATATTTATGATTTGTATATTTTTATATCATATAATTTATGATTATATGCTATACAATATTTATCTTTCTCTTTCTGACTTACTTCACTCTGTGTAATAGGTTCTAGGTTCATCCACTTCATTAGAACTGACTCAAATGCATTCCTTTTTATAGCTGAGTAATTTCCATTGTGTGTATGTACCACAAATTCTTTATCCATTCATCTGTAGATGGACATCTAGATTGCTTCCATGTTCTAGCTATTGTAAATAGTGCTGCAATGAACAATGGAATACTTGTGTCTCTTTCAATTTTGGTTTCCTCAGGGTATATGCCTAGGAGTGGGATTGCTGGGTCAAATGGTGGTTTTATTCTTGCTTTTTAAGGAGTCTCCATACTGTCTTCCATAATGGCTGTATCAATTCACATTCCCACCAACAGTGTAAGAGGGTTCCCTTTTCTCCACATCCTCTTCAGCATTTATTGTTTGTAGACTTTTTGATGATGGCCATTCTGACTGGTGTGAGATGATATTGTAGTTTTTGATTTGCATTTCTCTAATAATGAGAGATGTTGAGCATCTTTTCATGTGTTTGTTAGCCATCTGGATGTCTTCTTTGGAGAAATGTCTGAGTCTTTTTCCCACTTTTGATTGGGTTGTTTTTCTGGTATTGAGTTGTATGAGCTGCTTGTATATTTTGGAAATTAATCCTTTGTCCGCAGGCAGATTCTTTATCAGCTTAGCCACCAAGAAAGTCCAAGCATACTGGAGTGGGTAGCCTATCCCTTCTCCAGGGGATCTTCCCAACCCAGGAATCATTTACTTAATTTTCCTGTCATTTAACTCAAAAATTTGCATTTCCTTGAACAAAATTAGCAATTTTCTCAATTTTCCGTCTATAGTTTTAACTTCTTTATGTTTAGATACCTGTGAGCAGCTACAAGCGGATGACACAATAATTGACACTACCCTGCCCTCTCCTTTGCAATCATCACAGCTTTCTTCACTCTCTCCCTGATACCTCTACTTGAATATTTAACAGTGTACCAGTTACAATTATCCAAAAGACAGCTAGTAGTTTTTCCTCCTCTGACACCTGCTACCCTCCAGGACTTTTCTGTCTCAATGAATGGAACTCCTATCCACGTAGTTGCTCAAACCAAAACCTAGATGTCACCCTGACTTCTTCCTTCCCCTCATACTTCCACACCTAACTCATCAGCAAGTCCCACAGACTCTGCTTCAAAAAGAAACCCAGGATTTCCCTCATCCCCACTGCGGTTGGTCTTTAATCCAACTTTAATTCACTGAGTGCCTATGTGTGCTGGTCCCTCCCCAGGAGCCAGAGCACAGGAAACACAGAGAGATAGCCCACCAGCACAGAACTCACACAAACCACGGCCATTTCTCAGAGAGACGAAAACAATGAGCTTTCTAAGGCGAGGCTTATCCCTCACCCTCATGCAAGACATTCAGGATACTCTCTCTACAATGGCCAGAGCGGTCTTCCACTGGCTTCCCATCCCACTTGTCACCAAGCCATCTTTACCACAGCTCCCCAAACTCCACGCCCACAAGTCTGTGGCTACTGTGCCACAGCTACACCTGCTAGAAGTCCTCTGCAGGGCGGCTCTCCGTGACTGGAAAGCCCTCGCCTGAGAGCATCAGGGACCTCAGCTGCTGCTTCTCGCTCAGGTCCCAGGGGGCCTCCTCGGCCACTCTTCCTTGCATGGCTGCTCCCAAATACAGCGGCTTACAATGTCTTTTCAAGCCTTACGACATCTATGTTTTCACATCTGTCTGTCTGCCTTACTGGAATGCAAGCTCCACGTGAGACGGGATCTGTTACCTCTTCACCACTGGATTCCTAAGGCCTGAAGCAGATGTGGGGAGGGAAGCAGAGAGGCAGGGAGGCAAGCGCACCCAAGGCCACAGCCTTGCCAGCTCTAACTGCTACTGATCACTCAGCCTCTAGAACCGGCTCTGATAGCTTTCAGTACTCCATAAACTAGAAACGGCTAAGCATAGACATACACACAGAAAACTCATCATCTAGACAGCTACTTTCCTGTGTCATAAAATTAAACTATGCCACAGACTCTACAAGATGGAAACACCAAACTTTTTGTCTGACCTAAAAATAAAAACAAACACAAAACACTGAGAGTCTTTTCTCCTGTCACAGAAGAGAACCCGTATGTGTGGCAGCTAAACTCGACCTTTCTTGTTTTTACCCTTTTCATTTCTTCCTGTAGACAGGGGGTTGGAGGCTATTCTTCTGTGCTCACATAGCAGATTTTGGCTAAAAGTCTAAGAAGAGTCACAATTTAGTCCCTGGGTTACACGCCTGACCTCCCTAAAGGACTGAGATGGTAAGAATTCTCCCCATGGGAGAGCAGTTATATTTTACTGTGATTTTAAAGTATATTTATTGTGATTTTTCAATGTCCAATAAGTGAAGAAATAACTGGTTCCATAGCTTTCCTGAACGAATCAATTAAAAAATATTATCTTGTTTAGAAATCACTGATCAACATTACAATGAATGCTCTGTACATAAACCGCAGAGAAAGCCAAGAACACACTTACCTCTTCAAATCCCATTTCAAATAAACATTCAACAGCTCCTCTGACAGGCAAGAGTCGAGTAGAAAAAGTTGTGTTTCCAATCCGGATAGATCTGTATTTTTCATCATTAGGGTTTCTGATGAAAAAAAAAAAGTCTGATTATATATAACAATTTATAATTTTCACCATGTTTTTACATTCTTTCTACGTTTTACACTGGCTATATTCCCTCAAGGCAGTAGAGACTTTACAGACAGCCGGTGTGGAAGGACACCCTGATCTGGTGATTCTTCCCTCAGGGCACACTTAGCACAACATCACTGTTTACCTTCACAGCTGATCATTAATGCTGCCAGGAGGGAAATACATGCAACTTTCTATTTCTGTGCTGTTAAAATTAGACACTGATGAGGCTGCTAAGAAGAAAAACTCAAAAAAAAAAAAAAAAAAAAAAAGGAAGAAGAAGAAAAACTCATGCAAGCTCCAGACAGGGGAAGAAAGAAGTTTTGCCTGTTTTGTTCTGATGGATCTCAATCATCAAGAGTAACACCTGACATGTAGATGGTGTTAATAACTTACAGTTTATTAAAAATTAATAAATGCTTGTGAATGGATACAAGAAACTAAGGAGTTACATAAAAATGAACCAAAGTTCCTCAAATACTACTTCTCACAAACACGAACCTAGTTATAACTTAACAGGCATTTGATTTTTCTTCCTTCCCTAGGCCAATGGTTGTTTTTACTACAAGTCTTGTTTCAGCTCAAGATATATTTTTGTCAACAATAAGTATGGTAATAATATAAAATGAAGATTTGAATTTCTTTTACAATCATTAAGATTTTGAATATTACACATGGGATGAGACCAGCACATGAAACATCTTTGAGATTTTTAATAATCTTGATAAACCAGAAAGATTGTTAGAAAAAAAAAAAAGGTTAAAGACAATCATGGTATTATACTCAAAAAAGGCCTTCTGAACATAATTCAGGATAAGCAGGTTTCATATCTGACAGTGACACCTTTAAAAATGGTGGAACTTAAAGTGTTAGTCACTCAGTCATGTCCAGCTCTATGTGATCGCATGGGTTGTATGCTCTGCCCATGGAATTCTTCAGACAAGAATGCTGGGTCGCCACTCCCTTCTCCAGGGGATACTCCTGCCCCAGGGGTCACATCCAGGCCTCTGCACTGCAGGCAGACTCCTAACCGTCTTGCGCTGCCAGGGGAGTCCGATGACGGTGGCCTCCATCAGCACATTAAGGTTTCTGTGGCTGCGCCAGGTGTCCACAGAGGAAGTCCCGAGGCCATCAGTCTGGGGTCTGGAATGGCGGGGTGGCCAAATGCTAGCAGATAACCAGTCACCTTAGTCCTAAACGTACACATGTTCTCTGGATACTGTGGTATAAGAACAAAACCAAAATAGGTATTTTTAATTGTGGAAGTTTCAACAAATTTCACATTTGTTTTCCATCAAGCAGCTCCTGTTGCCAAACTGTCATAAACACTACATGAAACTTTTTTTAAAACCTCTTTTAATTTCAAAAACTACACAAGTTTATTACAAAATATTCAGAGACAAAAGCTTTAAAATAGTGTTAAAGTGTCCAGATTGGTGCTAATCTACTCTTTGCTATTCATCCATGAGGAATACAGAAATTGAGAGCATTCAGTTATTATTACAGTAACTTGACATTGCCATGCAATTTTCATTGTATTTTACAAAAGTTATAGGTCCACAAAGGATTGGAGGTTAAAAACAAAAGCACTATTCTTCATTGCAGGTCATCTGAAAATGACAGATAACTGTCATTTTCTGTCAGAAACATAAGGAGAGACAAGTGCCTTACTATTTTATTCTGTGTATTAGATCAGAGTTTCTAAGTCTTGGCAATACTGACCTTTGGCCTTTGTTGTGGGAGCTGCCTGGGCACAGCAAAACGTTGTGTCCCAGGCTTCTCTGCTACACTAGGTCACAAGCGTGCCACCCTTCCTTACAATGTAAACATGAAACGACAGCATAACCGTACCTTTATCAAAGCTGGTTACAGATAAATGAGGCATCTTTTCATGATTCTCAACACATCCCACAGGGTGATAAACAAAGCAGTACCACCAGGATGGTACATTCCACTGGTGCAAAAGTGCCAGAGCTCTTAATCTACTTTTTCCCAACAGTTCCCAGATTTCTACATAATCAAAGTCTTTTATTGCGCTTAATTTTCTAATTTTTCTTCCCCTTTCCACTAGTGTTTAAAAATTCTTATAAAACTTACATGAGCCGTTCTGATACAGCTTATTATTTTGATGTGTTTCAAAGTAACTGTCGATGCAGCATCTTTGATATGGGCTTTGTATAGTTTAGATTTTCCTCTCTAGCATCTAGTAGGCAATTTCCTATCTTTGTACACTATCTATGAACCTCATATATTATTCATCTGTTTTTCTTATTCAACACATATTGCAAACAAAAAAAATGGCAATAATGTCCAGTTACCCAAATATCTTCCTCTTTTAAAATGTGTTGAGCAGAACAGCCAGAGTAGTGAGTAGAGACTGATGTGAAAATCAACCTCTGAAGCCCTCAAAGGCTTAGAGAATTTGGCTCCAGGACCTTCAGGTCTCCAATCCATCAACTCCCATTTCCTGCCTTTGGAAAAGCGCCACACAGACACACACACACGCCTAGACATCTAGCTTCACAGTTTAAGCCTTGTGCAGCCACTCTCCTTGAGCTCATTACTACTCTCCTTACCCGGTGGCATCTAAAGCAGCCCTAAGGATCACCTTCAGTTTTGTCTGATCTTCCGTTAATTCTCTACAGATTTTTCTCAAATTTTTTGTGCTATAACTCTTTGATGTTTTTCTTCCTATCTCTGCTGACCATTAATTATTTCTGACTTCCAGTATTTATCTTGCTGATTAGCAATTATTTTGTACCTTAGCTTGAGGTTTCTTCTGGTTGCTGGATGATGCTGTTGAAGAGATGAGGCTTGGCAGCAAAATTTCCTGAATCTTACTCAACTGTCACTCTGAACACATTTTGGTGTCTTGTGAGTTGTCTTATCCACAGGTATCACCAAACTGTTTCATCTATAGAAAAATTAGTCTTTGTATTTACAACTAATCCCTTCATGTATCACACAACCTTGTTGTAGCAATGGATCTTGCATAACTCAATGAAGCTGACTCATGCCACGCAGGGGCACCTAAGACAGATAGGTCACAGTGGAAAGTTCTCACAAAACGTGGCCGCTGTACACAGTTCAAGAAGCAACAGTACTGGACATGGAACTAGTCCAGTGGACTAGTTCAAAAGTGGGAAAGGAGAACGTCAAGGCTGTATATTGTCACCCTGCTTATTTAATTTATATGCAGATAACTTCATCTGCATGTCGGGCTGGATGACTCACAAGCTGGAATCAAGATTTCTGGGAGAAGTATCAATAACTTCAGACCTACAGATGACACCATTAATGGCAGAAAACAAAGAGAAATTAAAGAGCCTCTTGATGAGGGTGAAAGAGAAGAGTGAAAAAGCTGTCCTGAAATTCAACATTAAAAAAAAAAAGTAATAAGATCATGGCATCTGGTCCCATCACTTCATGGAAGACAGAAAAAGAAAAAGTGTAAACAGAGACAGAGTTTATTTTCTTGGGCTCCAAAATCACTGTGGACAGTGACTGCAGCCATGAAATTCAAAGATGTTTGCTCCTTGGAAGGAAAGCTATGACAAACCTAGCCAGTATATTAAAAAGCAGCGACATCTCTTTGACAATAAAGGTCCATACAGTCAAAGCTATGGTTTTTCCAGTAGTCACGTATGGATGTTGGACCATAAACAAGGCTGAGTGACAAAGAATAGATGCTTTCAAATTTCAGGGCTGGAGAAGACTCTTGAGAGTCCCTTGGACTGCAAGAAGATCAAACCAGTCAATCCTAAAGGAAACTGATCATGAATATTCATTGGAAAGACTGATACTGAAGCTCCAATACTTTGGCCACCTGATGAAAAGAGCCTACTCATTGGAAAAGACCCTGATGCTGGGAAAGACTGAAGGCAGGAGAAGAAGGGGACGGCAGAGGATGAGATAGATGGTTAGATAGCATCACCGACTCAGTGGTCATGAATTTGAGCAAACTCTGGGAGATAATGGAGGCCAGAGGAGCCTGCTGACTTAGCAACTGAACAACAATTTACAACTGAGTAGTAGGAAAAAGCCCTACTTTTCACCCTAAAAGTCATAATCAACTATATTTCTAAGATTTTAAGACATGTTAGCAAAAAGCCTCCCACTGAGTCACAGCTTTTCTTTCCTCAGAAAAGGAAAACTTAAGTGTTTCTGCTTCAGAATTTCTGAAATGCTAGGAATTAAGTATATCTGAGCAATTTACTTGTCCTCTTCTTCTTTGGAATGCACAATCCCAAAAAGACTTCTCACAAACAGAAACATAGTATATGAGTGCATTCTATAATCTTGTATTTTTATCACTGATCACAGAAGTCATTTTGTAGGTCATTTGAAACACTATTTCTTAGTCCTTCTGAAAAACTTATTCTGAAGTACAAGTAAAATTTCAAAAACATCTCTCTGCCTTTAGAATCATCTGGGAACCATCTCTGGCTCTAACTTTACCATTCTCTGTAGCTGACAACATGGGAAACATGTGCATATAACCCAGCTTAACATGAAAACCTGAATGAGAAAAACAAACAACATGTGTGCCATGTCCTTTATTTATTTCTTTCTTCTGCGACAGTTTTATAATTTAAGTATTGTTCTTTCCTGTTAACACATTGTTGACCAGGGGATTTTTGTAGAAACTAACACCAGTGGCCAATGATTTATGTAGTTGAGCACTGAAACACTCTGGTCAATAACATCTGGGTAACAAAAGATGTATTAATACATCTCTGGTCAATAAGTTGTTAAACATGAGGAAATTGATAGCCAGAGTTTACATAAATCACCTATAATCACATTCCTAGAAAACAGCTGACAGGGACTCAAACCCACTCACTGGTTTGATTACAAACACTCTCCACTATACAGTTGCCAACAAACTCATCCATTCTCCATTAACTGCCTGGCTCAGTTTCTCCAGGTGTCAGTGGTAACCCAGATGAGAAATCCGAAGTTATTTCAGGCGTTCTGTCTTCTCCCATTACCAGCTGTACCCCTGGCACTCAGTCATCAAGGATTGCCAGTCCTCGCCTACAACTGTCTCTCCATTCATCCAGTTACATACATGCTGATTGCAACAACTTCAGACGTGAAACCCATGCCTTCTTATGTCATCATTCTACACGAATCTCTCATTATGCTCTGAGTCTAGAAACTACAAGTGCTTTCTGTTGCATATCATGTCAAATATATGTTATCTTATCAAACCTTTCTTCTCAAAACCGTTCCACATCAGGTCCCTTCTATCTCCTCTCATATAAATATGTAAGCGTTTAAACATCATCCTCGAATTGTCCTCCAGATATTATGCTATGGCTATTTTCTGTATCTCTGTCTTTCTCCTAGACATATTTTCTTTGAAGAAAGAAACCACTTTCCATTCTTAGCTCTTCCCAATCATACCCAGTGCAGTTCATAACCAGTAACTGTGTGCAGTTTGCAAAGGAAATTAGTGGGAAACAAAATTTTTTAAAAGAATGAATGAAGCAAATTTTCCAGGGAGCCCATGTGGAATGTTAGTAAAACTATTACAGATTTTTGAAAGGTAGACACTGAGGACAGTGGATTTTTATCAAGAAGTTAGTGAACTGAAAAAAATGGTTCTAACTCATGGTATATTGTGCATGCAAATTAGCATATACTTCATTCTATAATTTCACGAGCTTTATGACTCTTGGTTGGGGAACAGGATAAGCATAATCTGAAGCAGAAATTTAAAATTTAAACCAAAGTATTATTTTCACCTGTGTGCAGTGACAAATATTGCTATTTAAAGACAAACTGCAAATAAAATTCTCATTTCAGCATTCACCCTATAAAATATTATAAAATAACTACCCTGAGGTAGTTGCAAGGGATATCAAGACAACACCCTCCCTTATCTCTAAGGTTAAAGGATTTCCTAAAGCATCAAAACAAACAGAAAACTGGGGTCTCCTCTGTTCTCTAGCATATCTGTAGTGCAGAAAGGCTAAGGACTCAAGAGGTCTGGGGCTTTTCTGTTAACAAGTAAGCTAGTAAATGGACTTGGAAGGGGAAGAAAACGTGGCTCCCCCCCACCAAGATCAAAGGAGTTTGAACTGTAAGAATATGAGAATGGGGAACTAATATTACTACTTAAAACAAACTAGAACAGATAGTTTTTCACACCATCTCCACCTATATGAGTTCAACTTCTAACTTCTTTTTATAGACAAACATTTTTTAAGATAGAAAACATAAGCCACGGTAAAGACTGTAACATACAAGAACAGCATGCCAAGTTTCTTCTATGAGTTTGGTAAACATTCATAGTGATAACTGTGATGCAAAAGGATTTCCTTTCTCACAACACCTTGATCTCAGCATCCGTGGTTTCACTGGGTTGAAAACAGAAGTGAATCCTCATTGTAAGGCCAACTCCCTGTTCCCAATAACGGGGTCTGAACAGCTGGGTGGCTCCCCAGGCGGGAGGTCCCTGGAGAACTCTGCCTCGGGGTTCACTCAGGGCAGAATCCTCCGGCATCGGCCTTGAGCTCCGAAGAGCTGTTTGACCTCCTGGGGTAGGGAAATCGAGCCGAGAAGGTGTCACAGAGGAAGGAGACTGCCCCCACATAGGTCACAATCGTGCCGCGGTGCACACCGCGCCCCTCGGAGCAGCTGGCTCAGGGCAAGGGCTCCATGTGTTGTTCCTTCGCTTCACCTGTAAAGTCATCAAGCGGACCTGTATGAAGGGCTTCCCTGCTGGCCCAGCTGGTAAAGAATCCACCCACCGATGAGGGAGACCTGGGTTCGATCCCTGGGTCGGGAAGATCCCGTGGGTAACGGCTCCCCATTCCAGTATTTTGGCCTGGAGGATTCCATGGACTGGATAGTCCCGTGGGGTCGCAAGGAGTCGGACACGACTGAGCGCCTTTCACTGAGCATTGAAACTGCCATGTCTTAAAACACTGCACTCGCAGCTAACGTCTCCAAAATCAGGTCACGTGAAATCTAGAGCCTTCAAGCTGAGAGGGAATCTCCTTTTCAGACTTCACGCCAACACACAGCGCACCAGGTGCCGAGGCGGGGGAGGGACGGAGGGGCAGGCGGAGCCTTTACGGGCGCCTCTCTGCCCCCCACCTCAGGTGCCCTCTGCCCCTCACCTCTGGTCCCTCTGGGCACCACGTGGTGGGACCTAAGAGACGAGGGAAGTCGTCCAAACTCCACTTCCCGACGCCCCCAAGCCGCGAGGTCCCTCGAAGGTCTGGGGGTGAACAAAGCCCCCCTAGCGAAGGCTGCCCTCGCGGACACGACGGCGGCGTGAGGATGCCCGCAAGACGCCGACCGGAGAACGGCGCGCCCCTGACGAACTTCTCAGCCGCCTGTGGCAGCTGAAGGTGCCCGGTGGGTAAAACACTCGCGGGGGGCGTGAGACGCTTGTGGCCGCTTCTGTCCGAACTCGGAAGACAGTTCAACGGCCGGAGCCCCGGGCGCGTCTCCCCGTTCCCGCCCCGCGCGACGCCAGGGGTCAGATCAGGACACCGCCTCCCCTCGGGCGGGGCTGGGCGAGCCGGGTCTCCGTCCTGGGGGCCCGGGACGGGCGACCCTTCCCCCGCCCCCGGCACCACCGGCCAGGCGCCCCCCAAGCCCTGGCCGAGCGGGGGCCGCGCCCCGCCTGCCGTCCGCGTCCCCCAGCGGCCCGCACCTGAGGATGTTGTCCGCGTAAGTGAGCAGCAACCTCGAAGCCTCCAGGAACGTCTCCGGGGTGTTCTGGCAGAGCTCGGCCACAGCCGGGGACGCGGAGCCGGCGGAGCCGCCCAGCGCCGCCGCCGCCGCCGCCGCCATGCTCGAGCGCGGCTGAGCCCCGCCCCGCGCCGTCCGCTCCCGCCCCGCGCCGCGCGCGCTCTGAGCAGGCGCCCCGGCGCGCCGCGCCCGCGGCCGGCCCGGAGGGCGGGGGGAGGGGCGGGGGGGGGGGGGGGGGGAGGGGCGGGGGAAGGGGCGGGGAGGGGCGGGGCGGGGAGGGGCGGGGGGGGAGGCAAGGGCGGGGGAGGGGCGGGGCTGGCCTTCAGGTACGGGTCGTCTAGGCGGGGCTGGGGCCTTGTCCCCGCCTGCTGGGGTCTGTTTGGGAGCTTCGAGGTTTTGGGCCGAGAGAAACCTGGTGGTCAGGGCCCAAGGATCTTCGACCAGACGGGGATGGGGTCTTGATCGTCCAGAACAAGGGGCTTTGCCCAGGGGTGTTGGGCGTCCCTAGTGGCTCAGCTGTAAACAATCCGCCTGCCATGCCGTAGAGGCGAGTTCGATCCCTGGTTTGGAAGATCCCCTGGAGGAGGAAATGGCAACCCACTCCAGTATTCTTGCCTGGAGAATCCCATGGACAGGGGAGTCTGGCGGGCTGCAGTCTATGGGGTCCTACAGTCTATGGGGCCGCAGAGAGTCGGACACGACTGAGTGACTTGGCAGCAGCAGTAGCAGTCTGGTAGTGGTAGCTTCCAGTAAACGAGGTCAGATGTGTGATCTCTGAAGATTTAGCTTCGGGACCAGGGACCAGGTTTGATCACTCAAGAGCTTCTGTGTAACAGTTTCATTAAAGTATGAAAAGGGACAGAGAAGGTTTCTTATCAACCTGCCTAGGAATTAACTCAGTAGCCTGGGCCAGGGGTGGGGTGGAAGGGCTGGTACAGGGGGTCGCCGGCTTTGGCCAGGGCTAGTGGGTGCTGGCTGGTACATTGCAGAAACCTGGGTTCCTCTGTGTCCCAAGGCCAACCTCAATAGATCCAGCCAAGACAGTGGGGAAACTCCTTGTACTCCAACTGCCAGCTTTTTCCCAAATGAAAATATCTTACAGCATCCTCCTCGCAGGTTGTCAGGCCTTCCTAGATAAATGGGGATGAAAGACCCCAGGAGAAAGGAGCAAGCAGTTTTCAAAACCAAAGGCATGGCTATGAACTCTGCTGGGATTCCCCTCTATGGATTCCTTTTAGAACTAGATAAATGACTGAAAATCTCTTGCATCATTCCCAGCCCAGATAGTATGATGTTTCTGTAAAGAAGTGTTTTGAAACTGCAGGTTGCAGGTGGTGGACTCTATTGACCAAAATAAAAAACAGACCCAATAGTGACAGAATAGGATAGAGGGGAAAGGAGAGACAGCAAGTTATGCATCCCATATAGTAAGGGTGTGTATCAATTTGTGACTTTGTTGTGCAGGTAGAGGCTGTGATGAGTGTCCTTTATTCCTCTTAGAAGATGGATCCTAACCTCTTTAATCCATGCTCTGCCTCTCCATGTCTTTGAAAATGTGCTTTACCAACAATGCCTCCTTTCTTTGCAGAAATTCCTTTCCAAATCTCAACAAATATTGTTTATTGACGATCGATTTTAAAGGTAAGTTTTTGTCTAAGTTTCTTTAAATATTCTTGATGCTTTATCTTCAGTTTGGTTTTTAAGTTCGAAATTTTCCTCCAGTATCTCTGAGCAAGTCCTTGAGCTATACTACCCACTTCAATTATCATTCAATTGGCAGATACATGTGAGATTTTGATAAATATGTAATATTTGTGTATTAATAAATATAATATCCTTGGACCAGGTTCCAAGAATGGTGTGTTTAACTGATAATTTGTTGTTAGCTGCTGTAACTAAAGATTCCCATGATTTAACATAAGAAATATCTTTCTTGTGCACACAACAGTTTAACGATGCAGTTCTCATTTGTCAGTTCCTCCGTATAATGATTCAGGGCCCCAGGCTCCTTTCATCCCACAGCATAGAGATCAACAAACATTTTTATAAAGGGCCATATGCATACATGCTCCGTTGTTCAGTTGTGTCCGACTTTTTGCGACCCCATGAGCTGTACCCTGCCAGGCTCCTCTGTCCATGGAATTTTCCAGGCAAGAATACTGGAGTGGGTTGCATTTAGTAAATGTTTAAGGCTTTCTGGCCATAGGGTCTCTGTTTCAACTGTTAACTACTCTGCCTCTGCAGCAAACAGTAGAGTTTGCTCTTAACACCCCTAACATGGGGTGTTGGGGTGAACAGCATGGGGTGTTATGGTCACCAACACTCCCTGGCAGTCAAATTCTGTGAATAACATCCTCTGTATATATGTGAGGTTCCACTGTAGCTCGTAGATCATACTGAGTGGTTTTGAATCTGAGGATTTAACCAACAGCAGACCATGTAGCACTGTAGCATTTAATATTGAAAAAAATCCATGTATTAAGTGAACCCAGGCAGTTCAAACCCATGTTGTTCAAGGGTCAACTGTACTTTAGAATGAATGGGTATGGTTAGGTTCCAAAGAAACTATTTACAAAAACAAGCAGCCTTCTGGATTTAGCTTGTGGTTTGTTAACTACTGCTATATGGCCTCAGAGACTTCTGCATTTACTTAGTGGCTGGCACAAAGAAGGCATATCTGCTTCATGGGCCCAGAAATGACAAACAGCGTTTTCTTTACTGTATCACTGGTGAAAAGGAAGCCCCAACTACGTAAAAGTCGGCCGGGGTTGGGGAGGGTGGGAGGCTGGGAAATGTAGTCCTTAGCTGGACAGGGAGCACCCACAACCTTCAAGCAGGGAGGATGGGGGTGGTGGTTGGGGTTGTGATTAACTGTCTCCATCACAAACTGTATTCCCCTGGAGTTTCTTTTTCCATCAACTTATTTATTCTATAATAATCACATATGGTTACCATATACTATCTAATAGTTAGAATTTTTTTTTTTAAAGATCTAGAACACCTTTTTTTTTTCTCCAAATAAAATCTTAAGAGAAAACCTAGTATATATAAAACACCAAAGTGGAGGCACTCTAGGATTGAAGCAGGAATGCATATGTGGTGTGAGGAGGAACAGAGTATTATCAACTCAGCTTTTCCCTTGACAGGTGTTGGCCTTGTGAGTGCTTCTGTGGGAAACATGCAATCACAGTGTGAAAACCAGTGCTACAAAATTAATGCTATTATAATATCATACAGTCCATAAAGTCATAAAAATCCCCATTTCAAGGGTAATTCACTGAGTTATTGTTTATTTTAATTCATCTGAAATTTTAATCCTTCCCAATTACTCTTTACTTTGAGTAACTAAAATCTCTCTAGGATACCATTTATGGAGCTATTAAGGAATTTATTATAATAAGGGACTTGACTCATTCTTTTCCTTGTCTGCTTCTTCTACTTCCGTAAGTTGAAAATATTTTGATTTTTCAGTTTCCTGTAGAAAAATCAAAGATATTAAGCTACTCTTAATTTCTTTATACCCACCACTGCTTCAAAGACATAAAAGGATATTCTAGTTTAAATCAGGTTTGAACTTTCTGTTCTTTCACTTGATTTTTTTTTTTTTTGCTTCAGAATAATGAATTTCCTTTTAGGATTCCAGCTTTATTAAGAACACCATCTTTAGGTGACATATGACATATGGTGGCACCATTCTTAGATGAAATAAAGATACGACTCACTAAAATTTCCCTGGGACAGGTTTTGTCATAAAAAAATGAAAATGTTGACCTAAATGAAGACTACTGGCAAGGAGAGGGGTTGAAGCCTTTCAGGAGTATGTGATGATTCACTATTGTATGATCGTATTACGTATGTAACCGATTTACTATTTATTGAGCACACACTTGAGCATCCTGAGATGAATGACATTAAGAAACATTTAATCTAGTAGGAAGGACAGAACGAATAATAATACCTTATACACAGATAGCTGTTCAGTTGATGAAACAAAGTCCCTGTGAAAAACCATTTGGTAAGAAATGTGCAAAGTGGTGTATGCATACGCGTATGTGTTTGTTCATTCATTCTGTAATTCATTCACTCACCAAATAGTTATGCAGTGGCTACTGAAGGTGCTGTCTGCACACAACCAGTGGCAATGAGCACGGGCCCGCTGTCTTCACAGGAGTCCCAGTGAGTCTGCCCACTGCTTGGACCGGCAGCAGCATCACCAGGGAATTCGTCAGGATGTTCTCAAGCCCCATCTTTTTTTTTTCATAATTTTACTTATTTTTGGCTATGCTGGGTCTTCGTTGCTGCGCAGGCTTCTCTCCAGTTGTGGCAAGTGGGGGCTCCTCTCTCACTGCGTCGTGCAGGCTTCTCCTTGCAGGGGCTTTTCTTGCTGCAGAGCATGGCTCGAGGGTGCTCGGGTCTCAGCAGTGGCGGCTCATGGGGCCTAGAGCACAAGCTCAGTAGTGTGGCACACAGGCTGAGCTGCTCGGGGGCACACGGGATCTTCCCGGACCAGGGATTGAACCCCTGTCTCCTGCACTGGCAGTCGGATTCTTTGCCACTGAGCCACCTGGGACGCCCTCAAGCCCCATCTTTACAGGTGAGACCCAGCAATCTGTGCAGTAAGCCTTTCAGGTGCCCAGTAAAGTTTGAGAAGTATTCATTTAGAGGAAGGAAGATTCCACTGTCATTGAAGTTTCATGGAAGAGAATAAATTTGAACAGAACCCTTAAATTTGTAGGTTAATGGGGTGGGGAAGGGGCGAACATCCCTGCTGTGGGAGATCACCACCCCCCCCCCCCCACTTAAGGACAGCATCCTCGAGACCTCTCCTCCTTTCCATTGCCCTAGTTCAGGCCCCACCAGTTCGCACTGTCTTCCCCACTGCCCTTCCCATGCCCTCCAGTCCCCTGCACATACTGCAGTGATGCTCTTTCTAAACCACCCCTCTGATCATGTTATTTTTCTGCTGAGAAGTCTTCTGTGGCTACCCCTTGCCCACATGTGACCGAGCAAGACCCCTATAAAACCTTCCTGGAATAGACCTCCCCCACCCATGTCCTCCACCTGCCTTTTGTCTGTAGAAAGACTTTAGTCAAAGGGAAACAGTCAAGACAAAACAATACTTCTGCCATTAAACAAAGTCAAGGACCTTTCCCCTTTCTCAAGGACGATAGATAATATTCTGAGCCTTGGCCTGTGAGCTGTTTTGCAGATTCTGAAATCCCCACCAGGTGGAGAAGTTAATTGCATGCTGCCCACAAGCAGGTAGACCCCAGACCAGTTGGAACCAGAGGGTTGATGATGCTGACTCTGGATTACCTCACCACCAACCAATCAGAAGGACGTCCACAGCTGACCACATCCTGCTCCTCGAACACCATGATTCCTCACTGCCCCTTCTAGGACAGGACACGTAGTCTTGAGGGCATTTGCCCGCTATGACCCCCTTTGCCTGGCAAAGCAATAAAGCTACTTTTGTTTTTACCCAGAATCTTGTCCCTGAAATTTAATCCAGCACCAGTGTACAGAGACCAAATTTCAGCAATTGAGCACACTCTCTACAGTCAAGTGATGTCACAAATAAGGCAAGAGATTTGAACATAAGTGGCTTTGTTCAAGACAAAAAGGAGTAGCAGAGATCCCGGGGTAGGGAATGAGAGAGTGTACCATTTCCTTCCTAGAGGAATTTAGATTCAATAAAAGAAGGTTGCAGTCCATAGGTTGCAACTGGGGCTGCCCACATACCATCTCTGACCTACAGGAGTAATCCAAAGTCTTCTGCACAAAACCCAAGACTTGTTCCCATCAGCCCATTCTTCACTCTCAGACATTACCTGTTGCTTTGTCCCACACCTCAAATCCAGTGTTGGCCACACTGAGCTACTACCAGCAGGTTGTAGAAGATACCAGGTCTCAGAAGTTTGTTCTGTTCTGCCTGGCAGGATGTCCTTTCCCACCAAGATTACTAGACATTTACTCACCTTCAAGATGCAAGTTCAAAGGTCAACTTTTTGGAAGACTTTCCTGACTTTGGAAGGTAGTATTTACCCATAGTATTATATTGTCTCTTTCATATTATTATAATTGTTATATTCTTCTATTACAGCACCTGTTTCTGTACTTTGCACGTATTTGTCTTCACAGCTATTTCCTTCTACTAGACAATAAACTTCTTGAAAGCAAGAACCATACCCTATTCATTTTCATATGCCAGTTTCTGGCTCAGGTTAGGCAGAATGTTGAAGAAAGTACAAGCAAAGATACAGAGATGAAAAAAGAGAAGCTGAAGTCCACCCAGAGGTGATAAGCTCAGTTTTGCTGGGTGTTGGTCTGCACCCCATAGGCCTGCAAACCCTGTACTTGCTCAGCTTCAAGACTGAAAAAAGGGCCCAGGGTCAGTGACAGAGACATCGATGGTTTAATGGATGGAGGGATCTTACACGTGTGCCACAGATGGTGGGCAGGTGGGCAGGTCGTGGCAGGGGTCTTTGCTTCCAGTAGGAGGGGGCCCCAGTTGATATCCGGCTAGCTCATAGGTTACCAGGAGAAGCAGAGGGGCATATCTCATGGCCCCTTTGATAAACTGTCACATTGGGGGGGGGGGTGGTGGTTCTGATCTAAAGATTAGAACAATCACTAGCTGGGGCTGGCGCAAGTGTGTAGGAAGGTCACTCATGTGAACAGATATAGGTGAAACAGACTCTAGTTGAGCAGAGCAAGAGACAGTCATCTTGGGTGGAAATCTGTTTTAACAGAGAATGGGAACTAACTATACCTCGAAATACAGTTTTGAACCAAATCACAAAAATTTAAGTAAACCTATAGCTGAACAAGAGACTATGGTAAGTGGGGCCGTTTTGAAGGTTTTTGGATAAAATACCAATGTATTTTGGCAAGGAATATGGTACTAAAGGGCTTCCCTGGTGGCTCACATGGTAAAGAATCCACCTGCAATGCGGGGAGACCTGGGTTTGATCCCTGGGTTGGGAAGATCCCGTGGAGTAGGAAATGGCAACCCACTCCAGTATTCCTGCCTGGAGAATCCCCATGGACAGAGGAGCCTGGCGGGCTACAGTCCACGGGGTCGCAAAGAGTCAGACATGATTAAGTGACTAAGCACATGCACACACATGGTACTAAATCGTATACATCTATTAGAATATCATAAAATTTCTCACCCCTTTCCAGACCAGAGATCAGAGGGAGAAATGAAAATGAAATGACTCATCAGTGGCTTTACTTTTCTACAATATTTTAATCAACTTGTCACTTCTTATCCAAGATAATTTAGTGATGTACAAAAGAAAAAAGAACAGCGTGTTAAAACTGTTATGTTGCATATGAGTTTGGCTTCATAAAATATATTTTAGGTCTTCTCACACTGTGACTTGAAAACACTGTATATCAATGAAGAGAGGAGAAAGCAAATTTGGGTACTTCTCACTCGTTAAGTTTTAGTTGTATTTTATAACTACGTTTGTTTTAATTTCCAAAGTAACTCTACTATCATTGAAAGAAGGTCGCACTAAGAAGTAATGGACTAGGCCTTGGATCAAGGATGACTCAAGGTCATATTAGGGAACAATTTTAGAGAAAGTGTATTTCCAGACACATTTAAATCCATTACTGACCAGGAAAAGCTAAGTTTCTCCCAAAGCCTCTAGAGCTGGGGAAAGACGGCAAAGCACTCTACTTGGAAAATAATGCTTCAAGAGACATTGCCCAGAAAGAGACAAATACGCTGACAAGTTCAGATGCAGAGTATGTAGTCAACCCTTTATATAAAGGAGAGAAAAGGACAGGGAATTCAGTGGCAGCCCAGTGGTTAGGGCCCCATGCTTTCATTGCTAAGGGATGAGGGTGCAGATTCAATCCCTAGTCAGAGAACTAAGATCAGGCAAGCTGCCCAGCAGGACCAAAAACTAAAAAAGGAAAAAGGAAACCAAACTCATCTGGGACAGCACATGAGCTGTAATTGTTCAGTCCCTAAGTCAGGTCTGTCCCTAAGTTAGGTCTGACTCTGCAACCCCATGGACCGCAACATGCCAGGCTCCTCTGTCCTTCACTATCTCCCAGAGTTTGTGCAAATGCATGTCCATTGAGTCGATGATTCCATCCAACCATCTCATCCTGTCTCCCCACTTCTGCCTTCAATCTTTCCCAGCATCAGGCTCTTTTCCAATGAGTTCGCTCTTCCAATAAATATTACCTTGCTGACTTCCTGCATTTTAAACAATACACTCATGTTACTTTTCCCTTGATAAATTCAGTCAGCTCTGAGCAAATAAGTTGCTGAATTTTTTGAAGACTTAGAAATAAATGTCTACATTTTTCTTTGTTCTATTCCTGTCTCCATTCTTGTCAGACACTGGGTGTGATATTTTGAGCACCACCCAAGATCTGAAAATAAATTTTAAACGTAAACATAAGCTTATTATTAGAAAGGCTTATTTGTATACTGTAGACAAGATAGGAAACAAAACTAAGCAAAAATAAGGGTGGGAGGAAATTCCCTGGAGGTCCAGTGGGGCTCAGTGCTTCCACTGCAAGTGGTCCTGGGTTCCACCCCTGGAGGAGGAACTAAGATCCCTCAAGTCTCTGCACCAATGCGAAAAAAAGGTGTGTGTGGGAGGGACATCACTATTCCTGTACATACTTTGCAGAGGACACCCCCCCCAAAAAAAATCCCCTTTAAAAAGTAAAAACACAAGCTACGACTTGGATCTTCTAATAAAGTATCAATGGCTTTCCACATTAATTAATGCTTTCCACATTAATAAATAAGTCCACGTTTAGCGACTCCATGGACTGCAGCCTGCCAGGCTCCTCTGTCCCTGGGATTTCCCAGGCAAGAACACTGGAGTGGGCTGCCATTTCCTTCTCCAGGGATGGAACCCGTGTTTCCTGCACCGGCAAGCCATTCTTTACCACCGAGCCAACCCGGAAGCCCTACATTAATAGTCACACACAGAATTATTTTAAGTGGCTGCAGTGCATTTAGATGTACCACAAAGCAGCCCGTGGGCTCGCAGAGTCGGACAGGATGTAGCGACGGAACAACATAACTCACAGCCGACTTCCTGCTGCTGGGCATTTTATTTCGGCCTACTCTGCTACTACAAACAGGTGTGGGCGACCCAGACTTCACTGGAAGGACATAGGAACGTCTTTAACTCTTCCCTAGGAGTCCAGCAGAATCTGACGGTGCCCCTTTTCTCCACAACAGGAGACTATTTGGGCATTATTAGAAAAAAATAAAAAATCCCCTCGTGACGGGCAGAATGCGCTCTCCTAGCATTTCGTGCGCGTTCCAGCTTATCTTGGAGCGGCCGACGTGGCCGCAGGCCCCGAGCCGGGATCCGCCTCCAGGAAGGTCTGACCTCAGCCAAAGGGACGCGGGGGAAGGGCGCTCGGGCCGGCGGGCGCGCGCGCCCGGGCGTGCACGCACACGCGCGCCCTCGCGTTCGTGCGTGCGCGCCCTCGCGGACGTGCCTGTGCGCGTGCGCATCGCCCGTCGGTCGCCGGGAATCGCGGCTGCGCGGGCTGCACCAGGTGCAGGTAGTGGCCGCTCGCCCCTCTTTGGCTTTCGCGCTGCGGCGCCCCATCGGGTCGGGGGCGGGTGCGGAGAGCAGCGTGGAGGACCAGGGCCTGCTGTCTGTTCCTCTCTCCACGCTCTCCTCGGGTGTCTGAGGCGGTGCTGGGAGTTGGCCACCGTCCCTTGTCCCCGGCCTCCACTCTACCTTGGCCTTCGCGGTCGCAGAAATCCTGATTCCCTGCTGAGGATCCAAAAAGTCCTCTCACCCCTACTTCGAACACTACGGCCCGAAATGTGTTTTACGCCGCTAACACCAGGAGCATTAAATGTAATACGGTCTTGGTCATCCTGCAAAAGGATGCTTTCCGCAGCCTGTATGAGGCCAGGAATGCCCGTGTTTTCCATAGTCAAGTTCTGTTTCTGTGATTCGAATGAATCGTCGTTTCACTCCTTTGTCTTCTTATATCTTAGGGTAATTGGAGTCTGAAAAGGGCTGCGTCCAAACAGGTGGTTCGATGATAAGTATAAATTAAAATGATGTAACGTTATTTTCCCCTGCGTTCCCTTAACAGCTCACAACCCAGCGCCTGAAAACCACACCCTGCATGTTGTTTTTTAGACCTTTTAAGGTGTTTTAAACCACAGTGACTATACCTGCTGGGCGTGTTGTGGTCTGTTACAGGAAAGGTGCTGACCCTCTGAATCTCAACCATGCTGTCAGACGGCTTGCAAAGTTTCCTAAGGATTACCAAACGTCATCTGATACGTGCAGGATCATGCCAGCGATTAATAAATGAAAGGCGGTTCTTGGCAACCACGCCAGCACCCGGATTGCGTCGGCGAGTCGTCGTCACCGGCATCGGTTTAGTGACCCCTCTTGGCGTTGGAACTCAGCTGGTGTGGGACCGGCTTGTCCGGGGAGAGAGTGGAATAGTCTCCCTGATTGGCGAGGAGTACCAGAGCATTCCGTGCAGCGTTGCCGCTTATGTGCCAAGAGGTTGTGATGAAGGGCAGTTCAATGAGCAAAGCTTTGTGCCCAAGTCAGATACCAAGGCCATGTCGCCTCCCACGGT
This sequence comes from Odocoileus virginianus, assembly GCF_023699985.2. Classification (NCBI taxonomy): domain Eukaryota; kingdom Metazoa; phylum Chordata; class Mammalia; order Artiodactyla; family Cervidae; genus Odocoileus; species Odocoileus virginianus. The sequence goes on along the minus strand of NC_069705.1, from coordinate 4,921,608 downwards.
GATGGCCATCGCGGCCGCTGAGTTAGCCTTAAAAGATGGGGGCTGGCACCCTCAATCAGAAGCTGACCAGGCAGCTACAGGTGTCGCAATCGGCATGGGAATGGTTCCTCTGGAGGTGATTTCTGAAACCGCTTTGACGTTTCAGACCAAAGGTTACAGTAAAGTCAGCCCATTCTTCGTCCCTAAGATTCTGGTCAACATGGCAGCAGGCCAGGTCAGCATCCGCCATAAGCTCAAGGGCCCCAACCACGCGGTCTCCACGGCCTGCACCACCGGGGCTCACGCGGTGGGAGACTCGTTCAGGTTCGTAGCCCACGGAGATGCGGACGTGATGGTGGCCGGGGGGGCAGATTCTTGCATCAGCCCCCTGTCCCTTGCTGGGTTTGCTAGAGCCCGCGCTCTGAGCACAAACGCGGATCCGAAGTCCGCCTGTCGGCCGTTTCACCCCCAGAGGGACGGGTTTGTAATGGGAGAAGGCGCGGCCGTGCTGGTCCTGGAAGAACACGGGCATGCGCTCCGCAGAGGGGCCCGGGTCTACGCCGAGATCGTGGGCTACGGACTCTCCGGGGATGCTGGCCACATAACCGCCCCCGACCCTGGAGGAGAGGGTGCCTTCAGGTAAAGACTGCTTGTTTGTTCCCATTTCTTCAGATAAGACCTTTGGAGTCTCAACTTAGCGGAAATGGTCGTATCCGGCCTTGGTGCGCTGTCTCTGTTTTAGACTGAACAGTGTTTTCTTTGCCTTACCGTGTTTGAAATATTTGAAAACGTTTGCATATCCTTTTGAGTTTTGTTGAGTAGTTGCTGGTACTGGAAATGTCAAGCGTAGCAGCCAGCTAGATGAGAAGAAGGTCGTGTTTCGCTGAAACCCTTCATCACACTTCCGGTTATACTCTGAGCTACCTCTTAAGGAAATCGAGGCAGCCCGGAACTGAATAAGGAGGTGTTAACATCATGAGATTTTCAAAGGTTTTCCTAGAGAAATGTTTTATTTATTTATTTATTTGAAATATTTTACTTTTAAATTTGTCTGTTTGGAGGTTTGGCTTTTACTTCTTCATTCACTTAGAATTCTTATGGCCTGAATAAGAAGGTTTTGAAAGATAGTTGAAGCATTAAAGTGATGGCACGGACATTTTTTTAGATTATTGGCAAATATGCAAACCTTTACATTTAAATGTGAAAGAAAAAATTAAAACAGTTATAAATCTTTTCTCCTTATTTTAACTCTGTATGCATTCTCCACTGATAAGAAATTCCCCAAAGAAAAATTATGCTGGGGTTGAGTCTACCTTACTTTTTCCTCTAGGAAAAAAGGACAGTTCAAATAAAATGGAAATATGTTTTATTAGAGATTATAAAATCCGTAGGTTTATATGTTTATGTCACGGTGATGAATCAGTCTGGGGTACTGGGGGTGCCTTGGTATTCCCATGCAGAGAGCATTCTAGTGCACGTGGTAATCCAAGATGCTGTTCTGTTTTGGGAACATAAAGGGTTCTTTTCATCCAGTGTACTTGGATATTTCTGTAGCCATTATCTGTAGTCATACGGACAATGAGTGCGTGTTCATTCAGTCATGTTTGACTCTTTGTGACCCCATGGACTGTAGCCCGCCAGGCTCCTCTGTCCATGGGGATTCTCCAGGCAAGAACACTGGAGTGGGTTGCCATGTCCTCCTCCAGGGGATCTTCCCGACCCGGGGATTGAACCCGTGTCTCCTGCGTTGGCAGGTGGGTTCTCTACCTTTGAGCCACTGGAGAGGCCCACAGATAATGAGTACCTTGTTAAAATGAAATGTCGTTCTGATGAGTTCAGCTGCCTTTTTCTTATTTATTAGATGCATGGCCGCTGCTGTAAAAGATGCAGGCATCCAACCTGAGGAGGTAACCTACATCAACGCACATGCTACTTCCACGCCTCTGGGAGACGCTGCTGAAAACAAAGCCATCAAACGGCTTTTCAAAGACCACGCGCACGCCCTTGCCGTCTCCTCCACCAAGGGAGCCACGGGGCACCTCCTGGGGGCTGCCGGGGCAGCCGAGGCCGCCTTTACCGCCCTGGCTTGTTATCATCGGAAACTGCCGCCTACTCTAAACCTGGACTGCACAGAGCCGCAGTTTGATCTCAATTACGTGCCACTCAAGGCACAGGAATGGAAAGCTGAGAAAAGACGAATTGCACTGACCAATTCCTTTGGTTTCGGCGGTACTAATGCAACACTTTGTATTGCTGGCATGTAAGACAAATCACTTGTAATTAAATATTGATGTTTTTAACCATTATAAACTGCACTGAGAAATAATACATTTATATAAATGCATATTTTTATATAACAATACCCAGGCACTGTTTATTCTTGTCCGGGTTTCTCAGCCTTGGCACAGTGGATGTTTTGTGCAGGGTGCTTCTTTGTTGAGGAAAGAGGGCGCTGTCCTGTACATCCTACGATACTTTACAGCGTCCGAGTTCCTGCCCACTAGATTCCAGTGCCCCCTCCTTCCCCAGCGGTGACGACCAAAAATGTCTCTCAGCGCTGCCACTGGTTTCCTGGGAGGCTGGGGGCACAGAAGTGAGATGTTAACGGGCTATGTGTGTTACCTCCTGCTGACCTTTGCCGTAGCACTTTATCTCCTATGTGCCCAAGTCTCCAGCCATGTTCTTTCATTGACCCTCAGTCGTAATTCTCACTGGCACACAGTTCGCTCAGCTGAAGTTTATTAGGAGCCAGCTGTGGATGTGGTTTTATGTACTGGCCACCAAGGATGAAGTGGTTCCCTAAAAGCAGCTGAGGCCTTAAGGGTGAACAGGTCTCAGCCGGGATAGGGGGACATACGGAAGAACATTCCAGCCAGGAGGCATAGTTTGGAAAGACTAGGAAATTTAGAAAGAGCATCAGCACAGAATGTCAATACATGTAGCCTGAGAAGCAGGCAGGAGGGAAAGCCAGAAGGTCTGGTGGAAATCAGGTCACAAAGAACCTTAACTTTTAAAAACAATTTTGTTCTTTCATACATCTTATGAATTATATATTATCATATATATTTTGTCCTTCTTTCATATATGTTATATGTATATATATTATTTATTTATTTATTTGGCTGCACTGGGTCTTCGTTACATGTGAGATCTTAGCTGCAGCATGTGGGATCTAGTTCCCTGAGCAGGGATTGAACCTGGGCCCCTTGCATTGGGAGCACAGTGTCTTAGCCACTGGACCACCAGGGAAGTCCCAGAACCTCATAAGTTTTATTAAGGCACTGAGAATAGTTGGAAGCCATTGCATGTTTGGGGTGTTACAATGGTTCTGTAACCTGTCAAGTTGGCCAGGCTGAACTATGGATGCATTTCCCAGAATTCGCTCTCCTGTATGTTTGGTCAGGGTTGGCCCCAAGAGATTCTTGTAGGCGATTTGCAGGGTGTAGGGGAAGCAGCAATCACTTTGTCGCTCACGTGGGTTGTGGCTTTGCTGGCTGACAAGCTTGAGCTGAGGTGGCGGCTGAGCCTGAAAATTGAGGCATAATTTATGTGCAGTAAATTGCACCCATTTCAAGTATACAGTCAAATAAGTTTGATAAAAATAGTTCCACTTGTGGAACTGCCACCTCAGTCAGAATATAGGGCGTTTCCAGGAATTCCCTGGTGGTCCAGTGGTTAGGACTCCACGCTTCAGCTGCACAAGGGCGTGGGTTCCATCCCTGGTTGGCGAAATAGGATTCTGCAAGCCATGCAATGCAGCCAAAAACATAAAAATAAAGAAATAAATAAAGAGAATCCTGAGGATTTAAGATAAAAGAACATAGAGCATTTCCATCACTGCAAAAATCTCCCCGTGCCCCTTTGCAGTCAGTCCCCCTAGCTCCAGAAGAGCTGTCTGTCACTGTAGATAAGATCTGCCTTTTCTAGAATTTTCTATAAATGGAGTCCTATCGAATGAATGCTCCATGGTCCCTATGCTGCGCCCCTTGTACCAGGGGTCCACTCCCAGCTGGTTTAGGGGCAGCTCCTGCCGGCTCCTGCGGGCCTCCCTTTCTGCAGGAAAATTCAGAAGAGGACAGTCAGTGGGATCTGCAGCAGCCCCTGGCCCTGCGTCCGTTTCCAGGCGTGCCCTGGTCAGGAGCCACCCTCTGCCTAAGCCACTGTTCTTTCTAAATTCCCTTCGCCCTCAGCCCTTACGTTGGCAGGACTTGGCCGCTTGCCTGGTGACTCAAACCTTTACTCCTGGAAGCCAGCCCTTGGCAGTCCCACCACACACGCTTCTCAGACAGCAGTGGCTGTGGGGTCAGAGACCCCTGGCATCAGGAAGCCTGGGGGCACCAGGAGGCACCCAGGTGGACCGCCAGGATGGCGTCCACGTCCCCCCGTCCCACTGCGAAGAAGCACCGCCTGCCCTGGCTGGTCGGGGTCAAATCCCACGGCCAGTCTGCTGACTTTCTGGTCCCTGGGGCACCGGAGGCCAGAGTGTCCTGGCTCTAATAAGACACTGGCTGTGTGCCCTGGCCAGAGAGTGTGTCCCCTTTGGAGATCAGAGCTTTAACTCTGTGGAGCTCAGGGTGGCAAGAATGGAAAGCATGAAGTTCCTCGTTGTGATTAGATCAGTGGGCTGATGGTAAGTGGGTCACTCCTGTTCCCCATGCCCCTTTCTGTACCCAGGTGTTCTTACTGGGGACTTAGCCCCAAACAGTATTCCTCATAGCTCAGTTGATAAAGAATCTGCCTGCAATACAGGAGACCCAGGTTTGATTCCTGGGTCGGGAAGGTCCCCTGGAGAAGGAAACAGCGACACCCTCCAGTATTGTTGCCTAGAGAATCCCATGGACAGAGGAGCCTGGTGAACTCTTTCCATGGGATCTGGAAAGTCAGACTAAGTTAGCAACTAAAAGAGAGAGAGAGAAGTCTTTGATTTAAGCAGATGCTGCATCCTGAGGATGGGTGCCACATCCCTTCAGGAACTGCATCTAAGCTGGTGATTGAGGGTCCCTTTGGAAGGCAGTTCAGCCCTCTGGGAGGCCGGCTGCTTCTTCGTGGCAGGGCGTGTCACACAACCCAGGGATCCCGTGTCCTAGCCTCTGCCCACGGCCCGTCCTTGCTACGAAGCAGGTCCCCTGCTTAGTGTCGGAGGAGGTCATCAGGAGGATGCGAGTCCCAGAGATGACCAGATTTCCTTGCCAATTGTGCTATAATGAACTCTCATCAGATCTTCATCTGTGGCCATTTTAAAGTCCTTCTGTCATTTACAGACATTCGTCATGGTCTGATGCTTTTGCAGTGTTGCTGTAAGAAGAATCTTGAAGCGTTCCTTCAAGGTTTGTGGAAAAGTATAGCTTTCCAAAGGACTTCCCTGATAGCTCAGCTGGTAAAGAATCCACCTGCAATGCGGGAGACCTAGGTTCAAGCCCTGGGTTTGGAGGATCCCCTGGAGAAGGGAAAGGCTACCCATTCCAGTATTCTGGCCTGGAGAATTCCATGGACTGTATAGTCCATGGGGTCCTAAAGAGTAGGACCCCACTGAGTGACTTTCATTTCCACTTCACTTCATAGCTTTCCGATAACTGAGATCACACCACTAAACTGAATACAGATTCACAGAGTTCTGATGGAAAACTGCTGAGGATGACTATGATTTTTATGACTCTTTATTGGAAACATTGTTGGTTCTTTAATGTTTTCTCCAGATTTAAGAAAAGCATTTGTTTTTTAAACTATCAGCCATTTGCTGACTTACACCCTTGGGAACAAAGATGAAACATTTATCTTTTTCTCCCTACTTGATCTCTCCAGAGCTCAGAAGATCTTAGAACGAGTATTCTTATATTCGTGGCAACACAGTTATTTGCATACGTTCAATAAGAATCTGTTCTTGTCACGGGGCTGAATGCAGCAGCTGGGGGCTGAAGCCAGCACTGAGCTGGGGGGTCCCTCCTGAGCCCTAGCCATTGCCCTTTGTCCTGACAGCTGGGCTGTTGTCAAGGGAGTAACCTGGTGGCTTGGACAATGGGGACCTGGAAGCAGATGTTCATGAATAACCCCTCGTGTGGTCAGGATGTATGGAGAGACGTGTGCATCCCCCTGCAAGAGCCTGGGGCACCTCACTTGTCTTCCATGTCCCCACTCAGGAGGCGCTGACGCCCCTGGCAGTTGGGAGGCTGATGCCCCAGGCTGGGTACCAGCCCTGCTTACTGGCCCTTCAGCAGAATCATCAGTAGGTGGGATGCACAGGAAGGGCATCTGCTGCAGCGCCAGGATGGGGTGGCATGTTGCCGGGACCCTACATTGCCCTTGAAATACACTGAGTTGGTTAATGCAGCATCAGCATGTCCTCTCCTAAACAGTGCCCATGGCAGCTGCCAGAGGAGTCCGGGGCCACCCCTGCCACCAGTGATGGGTTGGCAACCAGATTATTTCAACTAAGTGAGGGTTCTAAATATGCCTTGATTTTCGTGGACACTGCTTCTGGACTAACTCAAGCTTTCCCACCGCCGCGTGAACCAGGCCGCCACCCTCGGATTATCAGAGAAGCGGAGTGCCATGAACTGACTCCCTCGTCAAACAGTGACCGGGGGACACGTGTCAAAGGCCGGGATGTGCGAGACTAGCAAAGGAGCATGGTGTTCAAAGGAGGTTCCCTCTGCCCTCACAGCCGCAGGCAGCAGACTAAATCACTAACAGGTCCAACCACCTTGCCTGGGTGGACTAAGACGCTGTCCCAGACTTTATGCACTTCAGTAATCAACCGGCAGGGACTGTTGCCCGCTAGGCCAGCCTGGGGGCCCTGCTGAAAATCAGAACCCCGTGAAGGACTGAAGTGTCAGCAGACAGCAGTGCCTTGTTCTCACCGTGGGTCAACGTGCTGTGCTGCTGGGAGCACCAAGCCCCCACGCCCGGGACAGGTGGCATGCTTGGGGATCTGCAGTGGGACGTCCCACCCAGGGAGGAGGGTTGCGTCCTGCTCTCGTGTCCAGGGGGAACCCTTGTGGTGCTGCCAGCTGGCTGTGGAAAAGCAGCGTTCTCAGAGTGAAATGTGCACCCACTGAGAGAGGGGTCCTGGTCAGGTGGACCCCACCCCGGTCCATCTCACACCTGACTGGGCTGCCTGCTCCCGCCAGCATATGTGATATGCTCAACCAGGTCAGGTCCTAAAGCTGCCCAACTCCCCCTCCTCGAGGACAGGCAGGCCTGTTCTTTTCATCCCTCCATTGGCCTGGATGCTATTTTAGCCCACATAGAAGCCCTTCCCCAGTTCACCCAGCAAGCCTTGAACAGTAGCTGGCAAAGCCAGCCCCCTCTGTATACCACAATGCCTCTAGGGAGAAAAGCCGTCCTCCAAACTAAAATGGCCTGGGAAGTTCTCACTGCTTCACAAGGAGGTGCCTGTGTTTGTTATCTAAACAGGATCTTGTGTGTTCACACCTGATGGATCTGTGAGTGTGTCTTCTTTATTAAAGTCACATGGAGACACAAGTGAACACCCGGAGTGATCCACCCACAGCCAAGGGAACTTCAGTAAATCTGTGGTTTGGATCATGCGGCTCTTGATGGGGAAAAGGTGTTACTTAATTTGGGAATCGTTCTGATCTCTGTTTTCTCTCCATGTGCCTATTGCTGCCAAACAAGCCACAAGCCATCTTGATGCTGGTGAAATGGCTTGCTGACCTCTCAGGGCCCGTTGGAGGGGGTGGGGGTGCAAGGGGGATTGGAGGAGCCACTGGTGAGGCCTGGAGTGTCGAGGGGGGGGTCTTAAAAAGGATGTGACCTTGGACTGACCCTGGAGCTGGCCCCAGGCAATCAGAGGCTCCTCAGTCCCTCCCCGACCTTGAAATGTACCTTCCTGCCCTCCTTTCCCACGGTGGGATCCATTTGCAAGGACGCAGGCTGGAGAGAGAGCAGTGAGGTGTTGAGACCTTCTGGACTGAACACACGACTGAACGGGTTAAGGTCGCTGCGTGAACGTTAAGATTTGGCGGGAGGGTGGAGATACCGCCTGGTCTTATGGCGCCCAAGCCAGTCCTCCTATGTACGTTCCCTTGCTTATTAAATCTGCCACCTACCTGCCTGACTTTGGTTCCTCCTTGCCTTCAGTGTTTGGGGGCCAGCTTCAGATTTCGCCTGGGGAATGCCGGAGTTTTTGAGCCAGCACCTATAAGCTGTGTTGTAAGGGGTCCCGTGCCTGTGGACCCGCAGACCACCGAGCTGGCAGGAAAGGCAAACCCACGCCTGGAATTGGAATCCTCACCTGTGAGGATGCCTTTTTTTTTTTTTTTTTGGGCCATGCTGCAAGACATGTGGGATCTTAGTTCCCTGACCAGGGATATAGAGCCCACGCCCACTGCCTTGGCAGTGAAAAGCCTTAACCCCTGGACCAACCACCGGGGAAGTCCCGACACCAATAAGGATGGCCCACGGGCCCTCCCGTTGCAGCTTGCTGGGGCATGCAGAGGCAGCTGATCCATCTTGGTAACTGGGAGTCCGCAGTGCTGCCTGTGGCCCCATCTCTGGGACACTGACTACTTCTGACACCTCTTGTGTAAGTTCTGGGTGGCCAGGGACAATGGCTGACAGCATCAGCCGACCGAGTCATTTTGTCTCCTGGGTTGTTGAGTGGATAAACGTGTGGATGTTTCTGGTGGGTGTGAACATGTGACATGCAAGTCTGCACCCTCCATGGAGGGTCTGTGTGTGCCTCTGCGTGCCTCCACCCCAGATTGTCTCGTCTCTGATCTTCCAGGTTTTTTTCTCTCCAGACCCCTGACTGAAGCCCAGACCTTTGGCTACTGTTCAGGAATACTGACACAGTCTCACTTCTGTGCAAAGTGCAGGACCAGAGGCATTGTTTGCAGCTCTACCCAGTGGGAAGTGTCCCTGTCAGTGTCTTTCAAGCATGCTCCGTGTTGAAAGATAAACTTAGGCATTTCAAATATTTTAAGAGTTTATTTGAACATTTTTTGATTCAAATCAGCCAGCACCAAACTGTGTTTAGGCAGCTTCACCGGCTGGAGCTCAGAGACTGGCTTGTAGGAAGTAAGGCAGGGACATGCTGGTTGGATACAGCTTAAAGCCCGGCTGGCTGAATGTGATTGGCTGTCCTTAGTTTCACTTTAATAACCTTGAGGCATTTTAGCCTTAGATTTTGGTTTGCTGACTCAGGCTGCCAGGACATTGGAGCCATATCAGTCTAACAGCCTCCTATTTGATTAACACCCTGAATACGGCTTTAATGCAGCTGCCATCTGTTTTCAGCTTGAACTAGTGCAAGGAATATTTAGGAGACAGAATCGGAGAATTGAAGGATTTGGTAAATGATTCCCCTTGTCTTCCTTCCCAAAGTCTTTGCTTCCCCTAAAATCCTCTGAATTTTCTATTCTCTCCTAGAGCTTAAATTCTACCAGAGTAGGATTTTATTTATTTATTTTTTGGCTGTGCTGCTTGGCATGTGTGATCTTAGTTACCTGACCAGGGATGGAACCCGGGCCAATGGCAGTTGAAGTGCAGACTCCTAACCATTGGACTTCCAGGGAAGTCCCCAGAGTAGGGATTTTTGCTGCTAATTTTGCTGCTGTGATCCCTGGTGTCTAGAACAGTACCTGGCACAAAGTGTCTTCCTGATAAACATTTGCTGAATGAACAAACGAGTGGATCTCAGAAAATTACTCCACCAACCATAAGACTAGTTGGAGGCACCCATGATTCTTGCCCTGTTTGCTTTCCCACAGCCCCTCCTTCCAGAACTTAACTTACTGTGTCCTCCAAATATCCCCTGCACAGCACTGCCTTCACCTCCACTACAGCTGACAGTCTCCCCGAGTTCCTGCAAGAGCCAAATCTCTGGTCCTCCTGCCTCCACTTTCCATTGCTTCCCAAGCACCATTCATTTTGTTAGGGAATTGCTGACTGAAACTATGTGCCTTGCTCAGGCATGATGATGACCACTTGCATGAGTAGTCTCCCAACAGGAAGCCCTGACAGAAGCAAGGTGCTGCTCCTGGGAGGGTTCAGAGGGAACAAAAGGAGGGAGAAGATGCCAACCCATAATATGTCTTGCCAACCTACCAGAATCCTTTGCACTGGAGTCCATCTTGGCTGAGAGAAGCACTCGCCATGAGGAAGGACCCTGAGTCAGAACAAATATGGGACAAGCAAGATGACTGGCCAGAGACAACCCAGAACCTAACCCATCATCATGAAACCTGCGGCTGTGAACCACGTAGCAGGGCAGCTCTCCTGGGCTCCCCTGCCCTCTCCCCCCGGACGCCCCTTCCCAATAAAATCTCTTGCTTTGTCAGCACATCCGTCTCCTCAGAAAATTAATTTCTGAGTGTTTAACAGGAGCCCATTCTGGGGCCCTGGAAGGCCCTGCCACGATTCCAGTCACTGCTGACTGAATTGATCTTTTTCTGATGTAAATCAGATCATGCCTTTTCTCGGCTGGAAAGCTGCCCGTGGCTGCCCACCTCAGAGTGGATGGAAGGCAAACATCGGCCCGCTCCGGCCGGCCTCATACTGCTTGCATCCAAGCCGCGCTGTCTTCTTTTTCTTCCTCAGGGGTATCAAGCTCCTTTTCGCCTCTGTCTTTGCTCTTCTCTGTCCATTTTCATTTGTGTGCATATTGGCTTCCTCCTGACATTCAGGTTTCAGCAAAGCGCCTCTTCCTGAGAGAGTCTTCCCTAGCACCCAATCGTAAGGACACCCCCTATCTCTCTCCATTCCAGAGCCCTGTTTTTTTTCCTTCATATCTCTTCTCACTATTAGAAATGATCTTTTTAAAATATTTTTTTCTAAGCTTTTAAATTCCTCTGTTAGAATGTAAACTTTTTGAGAAGAGAAATCTTATTGTTCTTGGGAACAAAAATCGTATTCCCAGAATCCAGCCAAGCATGAGGCACACACACGTCAGCACACACACACACCCCAATACAAACAGAAAAATGTTAACTCTAATAGTGACTTAAAATATCTTTGTTTCAGGAAGACAGCAATGAAGAGCAGTTTGTTCATGACCTTGGAAAAACCAAGAGAGTTGTTTTTACCGTCACCAGTAAGTCCAGGGGGTGGAACTCTTGGCTGAGGTTAGCAGAGGCTGTAATGCTTTGCTCCGTCTAGTCATTTGAGGCTCAGCTTTGATCTCTGGGACCAAGGAGGAAGGGTCATGGATATTTTGGTAGTTTCTTTAGAATTGCTTTAAAGCAGTGTACCTTGAATTTTAAAAGCCTAATTATGTTGTTTTGAACAAAAATGCCTTTAGCTTGGGGCTCAGCCAGTTTTTTTTCTGTGAAGAGCTGGAGAGTTAATATTTTTGGCTTTATGGGCCATATGGTCTCAGTTGCTGCTTCTCAGTTCTGCCCTTCTAGTGCAAAGGCAGCTATAAACAATACTTAAGCAAGCGGCCAGGGCAGGCTGTGACCTGGAGCGGGAGCTGGAAGTGGGGAGGCAGATTTGGTCAGTGGGCTGTAGTTGCTTAATTCCTGCTCAAAGTCTTCAAGGAAGCGCATTTTCAGAGATGTTCAGCCAGCTAGTCTTTCTGTGCCAGTAGGGGATCCAGAAACTTTGCAGCATAAATTTAGAAAGCTGGATTTGGGGACTGGAATAGTAACAATAATTGTAATAGCAATAACTGATGTGACAGAGGATGAGATGGTTGGATGGCATCGCTGATTCAATGAGCATGAACATGGGCAAACTCCGGGAGATGGTGGGGGACAGGGAAGCCTGGAGTGCTGCAGTCCATGGGGTCACGGGGTTGGACATGACTTGGTGCCTGAACAACAACAACAATGCTTATGTAGTATATGGGGCAGTATTTCAAGTACTTTTCTTAACACTTTCTAATTTCATCTTCATGATGCTACTGAACTTGGGTTCACCTGCCTGAGTGCCCAGTTAAAGCCAATCTGCTGACACCAGCCTCTGGTGAAGGAAAGCACAGTCTCTATTGCAGGGCATCAGACAAGGCATCCAGGGGCAGCTAGCTCTCTGGAAGCCCAAACTTCCTGATGGGTTTCAAGATAGTATTTTTAAAGGTCAGGTGTGGGAGGGGAGTTGCAGTTTTTATGATCAATCAGCTCATGATTGATGAGCCTCTGATTGCTCATCAACCACCCTCTGATTGCTTTTAATTGTTATTTAAGAAAAAGGAGAAAAAACCCCTCTTTTTTCTCATCCATAAATGTACTGGAACAAACTTGGGTCCACTTTCTGCCTCGCAGCAAAGCCAACTTACTGACACTGGGTTGTGGTGAAAGGAAAAAAGACAGTGTTTATTGCAGGGCACCTAGCAAGGAATATGGGCAGCTCATGCTCAAAGGGCCCAGGCTCCCTGATAGTCTTCAGGGGAAGGTTTTAAAGGCAGCCTTTGAGGGGAGGGCTGCAGGGTGCATGACTTTCTTCTGATTGGTTTGTGGGAGGTGACAGGGTGATGCTTCAGGGATCTTAATCATCAGCGTTCTTGTTCCGGCCAATCTGGGCTCTTGTTCTTGTGCTCAGCCTAGAGTGACTATCCTCCACCCGGGTTGGGGGAGGTCTCAGTTCCTGCAGAACTGCTCAGAGATAGGCATAGATCAGTCTCTCGTCTTTGCGACCCCATGGACTGCAGCACGCCAGGCCTCCCTGTCCATCACCAACTACTGGAGCTTACTCAAACTCATGTCCATCAAGTCGGCGATGCCATCCAGCCATCTCAACCTCTGCCCCTAATCCCTCCCAGCATCAGGGTCTTTTCCAATGAGTCAGCTCTTCACATCAGGTGGCCAAAGGATTGGTGTTTCAGCTTCAACATCAGTCCTTCCAGTGAACACCCAGGACTGATCTCCTTTAGGATGGACTGGTTGGATCTCCTTGCAGTCCAAGGGACTCTCAAGAGTCTTCTCCAGCACCACAGTTCAAAAGCATCAATATGCATCAGATTGTTATGTATTTTTCTTGAGGAGGAACGTAAGACTGTTTCATCACTGTACTGTTTTCATTCTTTTTCTTCTTTAACTGCTTTCTTTTGTTTCTGGGATCTCATGTTTCCCTAATTAGTAACTGCACCTGCCTTTTCTTTGGAGCTTAGGGAAGGTCTAAGAGACTAAAGCCTTTCTCTATAAACAACAAATGGGGACACAGAGGAGCTTAGGAGGGCCCCACAGGGTGCTGCTTGGTTTCAGAATCAACGATATTACCCATGCAACAATGGTTTTGAGCCTCAAATAAGGTTATCAATATATTAAGCCTCTATTCTATACAGAGAGTGGCTATTTTGTTAAAAGATGAATGTGGACTTTTCCATATTAATGAATTCTCTAGGAGCTTTGTTGCTAAGTCCAGAAAATTCAATTGGTTTGGATTTTATTATTTCATATTTCTATATAGGTTTATTAATACTATTATTATTACAGTTACTATTATAGTGTCATCCATGTGACCTGTTATTAACTAGGAGAAAAGCTTTGTCAAGGTTAAAAGCGCCATATCCAGACATTAATTCCCCTAAAATAAGCAGTGTAAAGCGTAAAGCATTAACAAAGAACCTTAAGACATTCCTTCTGAAGAGATGAAAGATGAGAAAGCTGCCGCTCTTGGCTGGCTCAGGCCCACCCCTTCCTAGAGCAGCGGGGGATGAGATGACCTCTCAAGGTTCCTTGTAGCTTGTGGTTTTGTTTTCTGATGTCGGTTTAAAGATTATGCTAATACTGCCGATGTAAAATCCTTTGTACACAGTGATGGTTAAAAATACTGGCTCCTGACCTGAATCTATCCCTGCCTAGTTAAAATTGTATGCTGGAGATTAACAGGACTCAAATGCTCATGTTTTATACAAGCCGTTGGGTCTTTTTCTTCTCCTCTAAAAGATTTCTTGTTATTGTTATATTTTGGACTAAAGCAGAAGGGAGAAGGTTGATAAAAAATGCATTCAGATACAGAAGGATTTAACTAAGCTTAATTTTTATATTGTGGGTGAGAAAAAGGAATTGAATAATAATGTCAAATACAAAGACCCAGGAGGTGACCCCCCAGAAAGATATCACCAGAGCAGCATATTAACTAGGAAAGCGGCTTGGGAACTGAGAATAGAGTTCCCAGTTTGGTAAGCCACATGGATCTAATAAGTAGCTTGTCTAGAATTTTGGAAGAATAGGCTTTGGAGCCAGCCTAGAAGGGTTCAGACACTAGTTCTGACCTCTAATGGGCTCTGTGTTCTTTGCAATGTACCTTGTGCTTCTCATCTATAAAATGGGAATAATGATAGAACCTACTTCTCAGGGTTGTTGGGAAGATTAAAGAGGTAATAAATGTAAAGTGGTTAGCATGTTGCCTGGAATATGTGTTCAATAATAGCAATTAATTAAAAACCATATTACTATTGTGCTTTATTTTGTTTCCTTTTTGTTTTGCTTCTTTACTTTTTTTTTTCTTTTTTGCTGCACCATGCAGCTTGTGGGATCTTATCCCAGGGATCAGATCTGAGCCCCACTGCAATGGAAGCGTGGAGCCGTAACCACTGGAACATCAGGGTAGTCCTTCTGTACTTTTTATGATGGAAAAATTTTAAATTTTTAAAAATATTCGGAGAGAAATATAACAACCCCCATGTATTCATCAGCAGTTACCCATTTACGAGCAATCTTGTCTTACCCAATGCCCATTCACTTTTCTTATTTCTTCTTGATTATTTTGAAACAGATTACATTCATACACTTTACTTTGAAACATTCCAGTTTGTATCTCTAAAATAAAGGTAGCAGAACACAGTGGCAGGATTCAGAATATGCCATTGAGGCATAAATATTATTTTGAAATGAAGTCATTTGAGAATAAACTTTTTTTCCCCTGAACCCTTTTTTATCTGCCTAAGAGCAGAGACTCTCAGAAGAACTCAGTGGTGGTAGCATTTCCAGGAATGCACACCCAGGGAAGATGGAAGATGAACTCATCGCTCAGACGAGAAGCTGGAGCCACATCTAAACAGACATTGTCACAAAACCGTACCTGTCGTCTGTTCTCCTGAGGGGCCATTTATCTCTCCTAAAAGTCATTTGTTTTCCCATATGTGTCCTTTCTCCCCCTCTTCTTCCCCTATTAAGGTTTATCAGTCCCAGACTATAAAGATAAGACACCTTTTTGAATCATGTTCCTTTTTGCTTTCCTTCTTTCTTTATTTATTTGTGGCTGCACCTTGCAGACATCTGCCCATTCTGATAACCTTAAAATATATCTGTATCTGTCCACTCCCTGTCCCCTCCCAGTTTCCAAAGCCCTGGTCCATGTCACTGTCCTCTCCTGTCCACGCCGCTGTCGTGGCCCTGTCGTAAGTCTCCCTGATTCTCTCCTTGAGTCCCTGCCACCTGTTCTCAAACCCAACAGCTGGAATCACCCTTATAAACCCTAAGCCATTGACACCACTCCTTTGCTCAAACCCTTTCAGAATAAGTATTGAAGTCCTTGCAATGGTTCAAAAGCTCCTAAATAATCTACACCACTTCAGCTCACTCTACTCCAGCCTAGTTTTAGTGCTTGGCAGATCTTTATTATCATTTTAAATTAATTTTTATTGGAATATAATTGTTTTGCATTGTTGTGTTAGTTTCATGTGTACAACAAAGTGATGCACTTATCCATATACATGTGTCCACTCTGTTATAGATTCTTCTCTTATGTGGGGTATTACCGATTATTGTGTAGAGTTCCCTGTACTACACAGTAGGTCCTTGTTGTTATGCTGTTTTATATATAGTAATGTGTGTGTGTCAATCCCAAATTCCAACTCATGCCTTTTCCTCTTCCTCCTTGGTGTCATAAGTTTGTTTTCTACATATCTGTGACTCTATTTCTGTTTTGTAAATAAGTTCATTTGTACCATATTTTTAGATTCCACTTGTAAGCCATATCATATGATATTTGTCTTTCTCTTTCCGACTTACTTCCCTTAGTATGATAATCTCCAGGTCCATCCATATTGCTGCAAATGGCATTATTTCTTTTTTATGGTTGAGTAGTGTTCCATTGTGTATATGTACCATATCTTCTTTATCCTTTATCTCGTTGATGGTGGCTGAGATGGTAAAGAATCTGCTTGCAATGCAGGAGACCTGGGTTTGATCCCTGGGTCAGGAAGATCCCCTGGAGAATGGAAAGGCAATCCACTCTAGTCTTCTTTCCTGGGAAATCCCATGGACAGAGAAGCCTGGTGGGCTACAGTCCATGGGGTCGCAAAGAGTCAGAGACAACTGAACAGCTAACATTTGCTGTACAGAAGAAATTCACACAATGTTGTAAATCAATTTAAAAAAATCATTCTTCTTCACCCAAGCTTGTTTTGACAGCCCATCTGAAGTACCTGGATTAATGCCACCTTTGGTGAGATTTGAAAGGCTTGCCTTTAAGTATTTTTTAAAATGTTTACATTAGCCCCCCCTTTATAGATGAGAAAACCAAGCCTTAGGTGACATTGTGACATTCTGAAAGTCAGTTAGTAAATGGCAGAGCCAAGATTTCTGGCTTCAAACTTTATGCTCATGATACTTAGTTAGCACTAGAGAAACGATGTGGTGTGCTGAGTGGGACGGGGTGGGGATGATGGCGGGGGGGTGTTCTGCCCGGTAGATAAGAGGAGAATTGGACAGGAAAAGGAAGGGATCCTGGAGGCCCAGACTTGCTCAAGTGTTTTCCTGCTGTGGGGTAACAGGGCCATGTTTGTTTACCAGGAGTTGGTCAGTCCTTTGGCGGGGTAGGGACAAAGGAGGAGATTAGGGCAGGGGTGGTGTTGGCAGCCCTACTAGCTGGACTCTTTGCTTGGAAGCACCAGGATACCTTTCCTCAAACTGATTTCCGAAGGGCACAGCCTCAGAGGCACCGGAGCTGGGGGTGGAGAAATTCAGTTGAGCTGGGCCGTGGCCTTCCACCTCACCTGCAGGATGGCTGGACTCAGCCTGACTCAGGATGTGGCAGGTAACATCTCCACCTGGTTGAGACGGGAAATGTCTGAAGAGCAAGGGTTCTGTTCATTTCCATTTTGCTCTTCCTGTCCACATGGGAGAGGAAGTGAGATGTCATGGAAAGAGAACAGGCTCTGGATTCAAAAAAGTGACTCTGTCATTTACCACCCAAATTATTTGTTTCCTGTCTATAAGAAGGAGTTAAGGTGCCAACAGTACTTATAAATATTCATTCACTTTTGGAACGTTTATTGGCATCTTTTATACATAAAGAAGTGTACATGATAAGTGTCAAGGATACGATAGTTTGAAGTTTCTGGCATATGCTTGCTGTTGAATAAATAGTAGCTGTTATTATTGTTATTATGATTACTGGTTTACATGAGTGAATCAGCAGCGAGTCTTCTGGAAGGGTAGTATACAAATATCACATCAGTTAGCATTCCAACTAACTAGAAGCCCCAGCCTAGTATCTTTGTGAAGCCTTGTCTGCTGGGACTGATTCTTTTCCTCTCTAACTGGAAGTACTGTGTCTTTCTGCAATGGCTGTGTGACTTCTGACAACCCTGGTCAACCGTATCCCAAAAGGAAATTAAACTGCTTGCTTTGAATATCTTTCTGTTTCACGATGCTTGATAGGGATTTGCTAATAATTTCGACCTGTTAAAGAGTCAGTAGAAAATTAGAAATTTTAATGAGGATTCTCATTAGCTGTTCCTCACAAATAATGGAGCTATAATCTTACTCAAGATTCTTGGCAAAGCAATTCTCATTTCAGTTCTTACAAGTAATTATTATTTAGTGTTTATAACACTATGTATTTCCTTAAATTTTTTCAATTATCTTTTCCATTATTCTTCAGGGGAAAAAAAATCCCCAGAAAATAAAACCCTTGAGGCATCGTAGCATCTTAGTCTCTATTTCACAGATGGGGGAATATGGGACAGATCTTTAACAAACACCAGTGTATCCCATTGTGCTTATGAAAATGATACAAAGTTCTCTCTTAATGATTAGTCACAAGCAGCACTTACCATTAAAACAAGAAGTACATGCATGCACACACACATACACACACACAGAGAAAAGATGCTCTTGGTTTAATGCTTGTAATGTTCCGTAAGCAAAAACAACTCTGTATGACTTCTTTCCAGAAAATTCATGTGTTGAATAAACCCAGATTAAAGATGGTGATTTCGTCACCTCTTTGCTGGTTTCTTGCCTTCAGAATTCCTGTTTTCTTCCTTGTCTTCATTTCTTCTATTATTTTTTTAAATAAAAACTGGCAGATTTAATAATGGTGAGTCTTTTCATGAAGGTGGTGAATGCAAACTCTTCCATTGAGAATGGATGGACAACAAGGTCCTACGATATAGCACAGGGACCCATATCCAGTCTCCTGGGATAAACCAAAATGGAAAAGAATATTAAAAAAAGAATGTATGTATGTGCATAACTGAGCCACATCGCTATACAGCAGAGACTGGCATAAGATTGTAAACCAACTTCATCTACTCAGTTCAGTTGGTCAATAACTCAGTCAATTTCAGTTTCACGCAACTACAAACATTTATTTTTGGCTCATACACTCTGGGTGATCTGGGCTGGTCTGCTCCATGCTGAAGGGGCAGCGTCTACCCAGAATATGTTTTTCTCACGGCAAAGACTCAAGCACAATAGTATAAACGTAACGCACAAGCACACATTCAGCCTTTGCTGTTGGCACGTCTCATCAGCCAAAGCAAGGCACAGTGCTGTTCCAAAGCCGAGGGGCAGGGAAGCTTGCTCCGCCTGTCAGGGGGCCAGAGCACGGATTTGGATGTGTTACTGGTGCGGATGGAGAGATGATAAAGCCCTGCAGACACTGGCAGCGTCCTCCTCTTCCCCTCTTGCCCTGTCTCCTCCGACTTGCCTTTAGAGGGGAACAGCAACTGAGCAATTGCAAGACAGGGTCACAGTAAGGACAGCCGCCCAAGGGTGCGCCAGGTAGAAATGTGATGTCTAAGGCGGCTAGCCAGGGGGTTTCGCAGGGCTGTTAGACTTACGCCAAGACACCTCCATGATTTTCCACCCTGTGCTGCAGCCCTCTGCACTGACTCTGAGGACCTTCTCGTCTGGAGGTGGGGTCCGTTGCCCTGTCCCGGGGATCTGGGTTGCCCGGTGGCTTGCTTTCGGCCAATCCCAGTCATCACAGGCTTTGCATGCTCCTGTTCTCACCTTGCCACCAACACGAGAACGAGCCCAGGCTAGTGGGCTGAAAGGTGAGAAGACCTCGTGGAGGAGCGTCTCTGCTGAAGCCACCACTGGTCAGCCAGAGCACGGCCGACCTGCCAGCTGGCGGCAGACACGAGTGTGCTCAGATCCACGGACTGCACGGCTGACCCAGACACAGGTGGGAATAACACACGGATGCTGGCTTTTAATTGAAGCGCAGTTGTTTACAAGGTGTGAGCTTCTGCTACACAGCAAAGTGATTCAGATATATATATATATATACTCTTTATATATATATAAATATATATATTCCTTTTTTTGGTATTCTTTTCCATGATGGTTTATCATAGGAGACGGAATATAGTTCTCTGTGCTCAACAGTAGGACTTTGTTGTTATGGCTGCTGTTTTCAGGCATCAAGTTTTGGGTGGCGTGTTAGGCAGAAGTACTACCTTAAGCACCCTGGATCGTCCCATCTTGGGCTACCTGGTACCACAGCATCACTTTCCCAGATCCTCCACGTTCTTGGGACCAACAGGAGATGATAAAACATTTGTTGTTTGCTGATGTCTTCTCTCATTGCCCAAAACTGCGTCCCCACAGTTCAGGAGTTTTTTTTGTGCCTGACTTTTCCACAGGTAGCTTATATAGTGGGTAGCTATTTCTTTAGAAAGATTCTAGGATACAAATTGGTTTTGGAGAATGTGATTACTGATATAATACAGTGGAAAGGGAAGCACGCAGTGTTTTCTGTTCAAGCTGTCCCATGCATTCTGATTTCTCTAACAATGATAATTAATTGTAGCTGGGTAGAAAATCCATTCTCTTTGAGGAATCAGTGAACTGGAGAGAAATTTGTCAGTAACCATTGTCTGTAATTTCAGTCTCCATGTAGGAGACACAATAATTTTGCAATGATAGCTAACATACAGCACTACCAATCCAAGATAGAGAAGCCTATTATGCACTATTGTGTATTTCTAGAAATATGCAATATTGGGATTGAGATAAAAAAGGTAAGAGGCCTGATATCAAAGCTCTACTTCTCTCTTCCCTACTTTATTAGCATGTCAACTTAAAAAAAAATGCACAATGTAAGAGTTGTGAGTTGAGTTTCATTGGGGGCAAAAAGAAGACTATAGCCCGGGAGAGAACACCTCAGATAGCTCTGAGAAACTGCTCCACAGAGGCAGGGGGGAAGGTCAGTATACATGTGATTTTGGTGAAGGGCGGGGTACATGCAATGAAACATATTTTTTTTGTGGAAGGTTTCTGCTAGTCATGAAGAGCAGACTGTCACCATGAAGGATTTTAGTGCTTTTCTAGATGAGAGGAGATGTAAGAACTGGGCTCCTAAAATCCTCTCCTGGAAACATCTAACTGTGAAGGCCTGTTCTGTGCGTTTTCCCCAGAGCACCGAGGGCCTCATTTCTGTTCTCCACCTTGAGCTCCTTTCACAGGGTGTTGGAGGTCAGTGGCTTTGACTGCATGATATAGCAGCTCATGATTTAATCCTTGTAAATCCTTGTAAATCAGAGGGAGATGGCAAGCGCCCGTGGCAAGTGCCAATTTGTGGTTGACAAGCCCTGAAATACGATATAAAGAGAAAAATGTGAAGATGTAAGTGTGGCAGACTTTTGCAATTATCAAACATAATTAAGGCCATGATCTTTGGGATTTGAGGAAATTATCAGTCTATGAAGGTATCAGGGGAACTTTCCATTTTTGCAGTTAATCTACAATCCCACTGTAAATTTTCTGCGCTTTAGTGTTTTGTTATCAATGTTTTTCTGCTCTTAGCTGCACTCTACTAGACTACTTCTGTGGGTGTGTTTCATTAGTTAATTTTTTGGTGTACTATTGTCATTGGACTAGAGTGCTGGTTTTAATTAGCCTGTCCAAAGAATGGGGACTGTGTCACAAGTGAAATCTGTGCTAAACAAGGGATACAGCAGGCTGTCTCACAGTGTTTTGATTTACACTGATACATCTATTAATCTACTTGGAAAAGTTTTCTCAGATGTGGTGGATTTGCACTGTTCCATTCACAGTTCACCTCCCATCCCTCCTGGAGGGTAGAGCTGTTATTTATCTTTGTGACCTCAGAGTCTAGCATAGATAAGCACTAGAATAAATGCATCAGTCATTTTGGCTTACCAGGGGCTCAGCTTCCATCAAGCCTCTCTGTAGGGCCAATGGGAACATGAAGGATTCAGGCCGTTTTTGCGCATTCACTCTTACTGGTAGGTTTCACAAACGGAAAGCCTTTCCCTTAAAGATTTCGGGTGATGTTTTGGATTTCTTCCTGAGTCCTGGAGCTTGGTCACTGAAGGACTCAACTCGTATGATCATCTCTTTTTTAAGTGACTCACTAAGGGGAGAAGAGAAATATTTCTATGAAGAATGTGAGGGCAACAATTTTTGCATTTTCCTCAGTACTTTGTCTCTAGCACTTAGAACAGTACTGACACATAATAGGAACTCAGTAGACATCTGTTCAATGAATAAAAAGAAATTGGAAGAGGAGAGAGACCAAGAGATCTAGGCAATTCTCACCCCAGCTGAAGAAGTCTTGAATCGCTGCCTCTTCCTCAGACTTCCTGGCAAGAGGGGACTGCCTTGGGGGCAAGCGTTACACATCAGTTACAAAGACAAACATGCTTTAGGTTTCCTTTCACTCGCCCTTTATCCGAATCCCTGCCCGCCCCATTTTCCTGGGTTTGGGTCATGTTTAATGCCAGCTCCAAGGTGAGGTCCTTGATTACTCTTCTCTCAGCATCTCCCCCTTATCTGAACACATGGGATCAAATTTCCCCGTGGAATTGTACAAATTTGATATCCATGTTATGTAAACTGGGCAGATTTCCTGACAGCAATTTGTGCAAGGGGGACTTCCTGATGGTCCAGTGGTCAAGATGTCGCGCTTCTACTGCAGGTGGCATGGGTTTGATACCCAGTCAGGGCATTAAGATTCCATATGCCTCATGGCTTAACCCAAACAAAAAACAAAGCCCATGAACATGCAAGGAGCTCAGAAGAGAGAGCTAGGCTGGAGATGCACGTTTGCATCATCGGTATAAGAATACTGATGAAAGTTGTAAGGGCAGATGAGATTGCTTGGGAGAAATGCATAGGATGAGAAGAGGCCAGGAAAAGCAGCACTTCTCAGCCTGGAATGTGCCTGTAAATGCCCTGGGAGTTTTGTGCAAATGCTGATTCTGATTCAGAAGGCCTGGGAGAAGGCCCACGAGCCTGAGTTTCCATCATGGTCCAGAGGATGGTGATGCTACTGTTTCATAGACCACGCTTGAAAAGACAAGGGCATAGATGATTGAAACTTAAGGAGCAATGATATTTTAATACTCAGCAAAGGGGGAGAAAGGTGCAAACAGATTGTGAAGAGTAGCTAGAAATGGAAGAAATCAGGAGAGCTATTGTGTCATGGAGTGAGTTGTGGGGAGATTTTCAAGACAGAGAGTGTGTTCGACTCAAAGCCTGCTGAGAGCCAGTAACGAAGAGCAGGCTCTTTTGGATTCTCCAGGAAGAGGCATCTCTGCTGATCCTAGGGCCATCTTCAAGGAGTAAAGGGGACAGATTTCTTAGAGAGGATGAAGAGAAAGGGAGCAATAGCAATCGTTGGGTGTATATAATTTTCAATACAATAGAAATTTGAACACGTTTATATACTGAAGAAAAAGAAGCATTTTATGCCTAACATCCTAAATGGGAAAAGAATTTGAAAAAGGCTACGTGCACATGTATTACTGAATCACTTGGCTGTACACCCGAAACTAAGAGAATATTGTTAGTCAACTATTTGTGGTGGTTGTTTAGTTGCTGAGTTAGCCCCCCAGGCTCCTCTGACCATGGGATTCTTCAGGCAAGAATACTGGACTGGGTTGCCATTTCCTTCTCAGGGGTTCTTCCAGACCCAGGGATCGATCAAACCCATGTCTATTGCAGTGACAGGTGTATTCCTTACCTCTGAGCCAGCTGGGAAGCTCCTAATCAACTATACTTTAATATAAAATAAACAAACAAAATCCATTAAAAAAAGAAAGAGGAAGTGGAGAAGAAAGGCCAAAGAAAGGCAGGAAGTAGGGCAGATTGGAGCAAGCTCTGAAGAAGGCGGGAGGTGACAGGAGTCGGACAAGAGGAAAGATGGATAAAAGCTGAAGTCTGCAATCTGAAGGAGAAACAGGTTTAGGGAAATGGGATTCTTACATGAAGCTTCCATTTCTCTATGAAGGAAGGTTAGAGTTATCCATGGGAAACTGACAGAGGAAGGTGGTATGCCGAGGTAACAGGCTTAAGGAAAATCGTGAAAGTGTGAAAGAGCTGTTGAGGACAGTGGGGAAGGGGATGGACCAGGGACAGAATTTCTGGGTACAACTGTTGAGGTTTCCAGTTGAGGTTTAAAGCCTTGAATTTGTAATGGTACCAGTGCTCCAAGTTACATGATTTTTCTCCAAGAGAGTTGCTCAACAGCCTGGGCGTCAGTGCAGAAGGGATGATCCATGGTTGTATTTTTGCTGAGCAGGTGTCATAGTCCACACAAGGTGTTTCAGATTCTTGACACACACACTTGGGTGTACTCACACCCACATGAAATCTTGACTTTGCCATTTACAATACCCAACATGGAGTTTCTATGTATTTTTCTGGTAAATGAGGCTGTGAATCTAGGGGAATCACTGATTACCAGCTCAAGCAGATATTAGGGAACTGTCAGCAAAAGTTAAAAATCAGGTTATCTTATTCTTTTGAGCTTCACCATCTAATATGGTAACCACCAGCCACATGAGGTTATTGAGCACATAGAATACTGCTAGTCTGAACTGAGGTCAGCTATAAGTATAAAATACACAAGGATTTCCTGAGTGGCCCAGTGGTTAAGAATCCACCCGCTGATTCAGGGTACATTGCAGGTTTGATCTCTGGTCTGGGAAGATCCCACATGCCACTGGGCAACAGAGCCTGTGAGCCACAAGCACAGAAGCCCATCCACCAGAGTCCGTGCTCAGCAACAAGAGAAGCCGCTGCAGTGAGAGGCCTGTGCACCACAACTAGAGTGTAGCCCCCACTCGCTGCAATTCACAGAAAGCCCACACGCAGCAATGTAGACCCAGAACAGCCAAAAAATAAATAAGTAAATTAAAAAAAAATACACACAGGACTTCAAGACTTACAACTAAAAGAAAGCAAAGTGTCTTACTAATAATTTTAAAATATCCATTGCATGTTGAAATAATAAGATTTGGCTATGTTAGATTAAACCAATTGTTTAAATTATTTTCACCTTTCATTTTACTTTCCGAAACAGCTGCTAGAGGATTTAAAATTATATGGGTGGGTCACATGAAGATTCGATTGTGTGGTGCTGCTCTCGATTCTTCTCTGGGTCAGTTAATCTTTGCTGTTAGCTACTCTCTGCTTCTGCTCGTCATGTTGATCACTCTGTCCACTGGTACAGCTCAGTCAGGTCTTTTCTGAGCTCAGATGATGGCTGACTTTGCCACCCATTTTAAAATTGCTACTATTTCTAGGAGCAGTTGAGTCACATCTTTGAATTAATCAGAGCATTTTTGCCAGAAGCCCTGTGGATTGGCAGCCTGCCAGCGTGCAGAAGCTAAAAGCCTGACTCAGATGATGAAACTAGTCCTTTCTGGGTCCCAGCAGAGCCTCTCTTATTGGAGATGGGGTTTTCCTAATGTCCATACAGGGAACCCAGGGAAGGATTCTGATTGGCTCTACATGGGCACCCCTGAACCAATCCTGGGCTCACACAGGAGGATGTTGTCCCAGTGCAATGATGACCCCCACTTTGATTGGGTCACACGCTGAAGCCTGTGACTGGTGGGGAGAGTTTGTTCCTAGAAGGAGGGAGAGAGGGAAGTGTGTATGTGTGGGGCAGACAGAAGAGTAGTCTACAGTCTACTATCATCAACAGGAAGTCTTCAAACCCAAGCTGCCAGGGTCCAGCCTCGGCAGGATCCAGGGGGTAACCTCAGGATGAACGGCGTCGGTGAGAGAGAGAGAAGACACGTGAGACCAGCCTTGATAGGGCCAAGTCTGTGTTTTACTTTTTGACAACCGGTTTTATACCCTTTCACAGAACGTTTTCAAGGTATAAGATGCTTACTCATGATTACACAGGATTAGCATTACATCCTTTTGATTTTTAGGAAAAGCAGGATTTTTTTGCTTTCTAATTCTATAGTAATTTTTAGCACATGATCTTCTGGCCTTGAGGCTATTAACATTTCACGCCAGTCAGGTGATTGTAAGCCTATTTTCCATTTTTTATGGTGACTCTAACTGAAAGGTAACAGGGTCATAGGGAAATAGTACAGAGTAGAATTATATTCTTGTTAATACAAAAATTAATCTTTCTGCAAAAGTTGTCAGTTGCGTTTATCTAAGAAGTTTACCCCATACAGACTCTGCGGCTTCAGTGAGGCAGCTTTTGCCTAGCACTCCTGACTGACAATTAACAACCATCTCATTGTTACCACACTAGGGCTAAGTTCTTATTTCTCTAGATCTTTAACTATATTAACAATGGTTTTTATAACACAACCTTAGCACATTAAAGACAAAAATACAGCAAGCATAAACACAGAAAGCAAATCACAACCCAATAACCACCTATAAAATAATTTTTCTTATGTTTTCTAATAGGACTCCTTTACCCCTTAAAAGGGCTCTATATCTATTAGGGCTTTTATATAATCAGGTTCTTTATGCTATTTTATGATTAGGATATTATAAGCAATCATGCATATTAGTACCAAGGGCATAAATGCATTTGGCTAACAAACTGCCAGCAAAGGAGTTTAAATTAAAACACTCCTTTCACCCTGAATAATCTCATAAAATACCACCACCTGGGAAACTTATTGATTAAAGTTCTAAATTGATTCTTATTTGGGAAGAGATCGGTGAAGGCCTTCCTGCCTGTGTCAGAGAAATTAGGGAGTAGTCCATTGAGGCAGGCATCAGAAAGACAGATATCATCTTTAAGGTGAGAGCCGGGGGCAGCTTTTCGAAATCCCTGAAAACCTGATCTGCCTTGCCTGTCAGGCTTTCTCCTCGTGACCTTGCCATGGGTGGGGTCTCATGAGCTGGCCTTTTCGAAACCCCTGCAAACCTGATCCGCCTTGCCCGGCAGGTTTTCTCCCTTACGGCCTTGTTAGGGGTAGGGCCTCGTGTGTCAGCTCCCGGCACCAAGCCTCTTATTTCAAGGGCAGGCTGTACTTCCGCTTGACTGAGCGTCAGCAGGCTGGAGTTCACCTGTAGGACTGTGTGCATCTAGAGCACAAACCATCCTGAATCAGCCTAAGTGACCTTCGTGGAAAACACTTATACTTTCCCTGAATCGTTTGCTTGCCTCCAAGTCTTATAGTATTTGTATGTTTTCACTTAGTAAAAGTATGGAAAAGACTGAACTGTAAGTGCTGAGCAATTCTTTTTTTTTTTTTTTTTTTTAATTTTTATTAGTTGGAGGCTAATTACTTTACATCATTACAGTAGTTTTTGTCATACATTGAAATGAATTAGCCATGGATTTACATGTATTCCCCATCCCAGTCCCCCCTCCCACCTCCCTCTCCACCCGATCCCTCTGGGTCTTCCCAGTGCACCAGGCCCGAGCACATGTCTCATGCACCCAACCTGGGCTGGTGATCTGTTTCACCCTAGATATATCATGTTTTCAATGCTGTTCCCGAAACATCCCTCCTCGCCATTTTCACTCAGTCCACTGAAGCTCAGTTCCAGGTCTTTTCCTGAGCTCGATTGGCTGACTTTGCACCCATTTAATTGCTACTATTTCTAGGAGCAGTTTGAGTACACATCTTTGAATTAATCAGAGCATTCTTGCCAGAGCCTGTGATTGCAGCTGCAGCTGCATGAACTAAAAGCTGACTCAGATATGAAACTAGTCCTTATGGGTCCAGCAGAGCTCCTTATTGGAGATGGGGTTTTCCAACTGTCCATAGGGACCAGATTTGTCTGTTGGTTACATGGGCCCCTGAACCAATCCCTGGGCTCAAGGAGGATGTTGTCCAGTTGATGATGCCCACTTTTGATTGGGTATCACAGCTGAACATGTGACCCGGTTGGAAGTTTTTTCCTGGAAGTGGAGAAGGGAGTGTGTAGGTGGAGCAGATCAGAATTCTCAGTCTACTTATCATCAACAGGAAGTCTTCGAAAACATAGTGCCTGGTCCAGCCTCGGCAGGATCCTGGGGGTACCCTCGGATGAGGCGTCTGCGATATGAGAGAAGAAGTGAGACAGCCTTGATAGGGCCTAAGTTGTGTTTTACTTTTTGACAACCGCTTTTATACCTTCACAAACGTTTTCAAGGTACAAGTGCTTACATATTACAAGTTATGCATTACATCTTGCATTTTTAGGAAACAGATTTTTTTGCTTTCTATTTTATAGTAATTTTTAGCCTGATTTCTGGCCTTGAGCTATTACTTTCATGCAGGTAGGTTGTTGTAAACTTATTTTTTTTATGTGACCTAACTGAAAGGTAACAGGTCATAGGGATAGTAAGAGTGATTTATTTTGTTAATACAAAAATTTATCTTTCTGCAAGTTGTCAGTTGCATTTATTAAGAGTTTACCATACAACTCTGCGGCTTCAGTGATGTGAGCCATCTGCTAGCTCTGTGTTGACAATTAACACCATCTCATTGTTACACACTTGGGCTAATTCTTATTTCTCTAGATCTTTAACTTTTAACATGGTTTTTTTAACTATACCTTAGCACATTAAAGGCAAATACGCAAGGTAACACAGCAGCTATAATACATACCATAACCCTTAAAATTTTTCTTCTGTTTCTAATAGATCTTTACCCTAAGGTTCTGTATTATTTAGTCTTTTATTAATCAGGTTTTTATGCTTTTTTGTTAGTTTATAACAATCATGCTATTATACAAGGGTTAAATGCATTTTGGTAACAAATGCAGCAAAGGATTTTAAATTAACATCCTTTCACTGAATAATCCATAAATACCCACTGGGTAATTATTGATTTAAGTTCTAAATTGATTCTTATTGGGATAGAGACGGTGAAGTGCCTTCCTGCTGTGTCAGAAAATTAGGGAGTGTTTCCATTGAGGCAGGCATCAGAAAGAGAGATCATTTAAGGTGACTAGCCGGGCAGCTTTTCAAAATCCTGTAAACCTGATCTGCTTGCTTCAGGCTTTCTCTCGTGACCTTGCATGGGTAGGTCTCGGAGCTGGCTTTCGAACCCGCAAACTGTCGCTTGCCCGTCAGTTTCTTCTCTTACGGCTTTTAGGGGTAGGGCTGTGATGTCAGCTCCCGGCACCAAGCCTCTTATTTCAAGGGCAGGCTGTACTTTTCCAGTTGATGAGCGTCTGCGGCGGAGTTCCTGTGGACGTGTGCATCTAGAGCACAAACCATCCTGAATCAGCCTAAGTGACCTTCGTGGAAAACACTTATACTTTCCCTGAATCGTTTGCTTGCCTCCAAGTCTTATAGTATTTGTATGTTTTCACTTAGTAAAAGTATAGAAAAGACTGAACTGTAAGTGCTGAGCAATTCTATGCTGCTCTAAGTGACTGAGCCATTACCCACAGTGAGCGAGTATATACAAACTGGACAGAAAAACAGCCCTTAGGTTGCTCCTGTAATTAGTCCATGTTTGTAATAATTACATTCCAGAAAAATGTTTCTCTGTCCACTTTCAACATATTTTAAAAAGACTAAAATCGGCATTATTTAAAATCATGGTAGAGCGTTGCATTAAAAAAAAAAACACCCAGCTAATTCTTGGGTTGGGTCAAATGAGTCTCTGGGAATTCTCTTTGAAAAGAAGATAATCTGGAGATGTGAGAAATTTAATTGCTTCTGCTCATCAGCAGACTGTGATCTTGTTTCTATGGTATGTTTTTCTTTACCTGTTGATTTTGAGATTTGAGGACATGGTCTGTCAACAATCATTGACAAAGTGTGAGAATATCATTAGCTTCAACCTGTAATTAAAATAGTTTTCATAACCATTCATGATACAATTCCTGTGAGAAGGCCGTGATAGAGAAATAGAGAATAAGAGATATTAAGACGTTTTTCTAAGGTCATACAGATAGTAAGTGACAGAGCTGGGTCTTAAACCTACGTTTTCTGTATCAGATAGTATGCTTTTGGGTACATGTGACCAGGTACCTGGATCATAGTGGCTTAATCATGAAAAACATTAGCAATCTCACATAAACAGAAGACTGGAAGCAAGTGGTTCCAGGTCAGTTCAAGGAGCCAGGCTTGTGTCTCTTTGATTCTCTTGACCTACCCCTTAAGGCCACAAGATGATTGCAACAGCTCCAGCCATCACATCTTCACATTATAGAATCAATCCAAAGCAGAAGAGAGAGACAGGAATCCTTTCTCTCTCTCTCTTTCCTCCTCCCTCTTCCTTTCTCCTTCCTTTCCTGCCCATTTCTGCCACTGTGCTTCCCTCTCTCCCCCAACCCCTCCCTCCTTCTTGCTTGACTTCATCCACTTCTCCCTCCCTTTCTCCTTTTCCATCTCTTACGTCTTCTTTCTCTCTTTCACGTTCTTTCCTTCTCCCCGTTTTAATTAGGAGATGCATCTTCCCTGATAACTCAGATAGTAAAGAATCTGCCTGCAATGCAGGAGACCTGGGTTCCATCCCTGGGTTGGGAAGATCCCCTGGAGAAGGGAAAGGCTGCCCACTCTAGTATTCTGGCCTGGAGAATCCCATGGACTGTATAGTCCATGGGGTCACAAAGACTTGGACATGAACTGAGCTACTTTCCCGTTCACATCTTTCCAAGAAACAGTTCTCCTAAGATTTCCCAGTGTATCAGTATGGCTCGAGTTTGGTTACATTTATTATTGCTAACTGCAAAAAGGGCAGCTAAAATGAATATTTGGCATTTTTAGTCTCAGTCATGGGAAGCAGATTTTGCCACAAGGGATGACAGTATTATAAAGTGGATGTGGAGGTGATAACCAATACTATCTACTACATCACTGTACTTAAGATCCAGTGTCCTTTTTAGTGTATCTCATCAGATTGAGGTTTTTATTTTTTTCCTTTTTTAAAAATTTTATTTAATTTTATTTTTTTCCATTTATTTTTATTAGTTGGAAGCTAATTACTTTACAGTATTGTAGTGGTTTTTGCCATACACTGACATGAATCAGCCATGGATTTACATGTATTCCCCATCCCGATCCCCCCTCCCACCTCCCTCCCCACCCCATCCCTCTGGGTCTTCCCAGTGCACCAGCCCTGAGCACTTGTCTCATGCATCCAACCTGGGCTGGTGATCTGTTTCACCCTTGATAATATACATGTTTCGATGCTGTTCTCTCAAAACATCCCACCCTCACCTTCTCCCACACAGTATACTAACGCATATATATGGAATTTAGAAAGATGGTGACGATAACCCTATATGCAAAACAGATTGAGTTTTATTGGTCAGAATTAGAAACAGGCTTAGAATGTATTAATTGATTAAGAAACCATTGTCTGGGACTTCCCTGGCTGTCCAGTGGTTCAGACATTTTGCTTTCCAGTTAGCGGGTGCAGGTTTGATCCCTGGTTGGGGAGCTAAGAACCCCCCCCCAGCACCCCCCGTCTCGTGGCCAAAAAACCAAAAACATAAAACAAACAATATTGTAACAAATTCAATACAGACTTTAAAAAATGGTCCACAACAACAACATCTTTGGCCTTCGCTGGTGGCTCAGTGGTAAAGGAGCCACCTGCCCATGCAGGAGACATGGATTCGATCCCTGGGGCGAGAAGATCACCCACATGCCACGGAGGAATCAGGCCTGGGCGCCGCGGTCACTACTGAGCCCGAGAACCTCAACTATCAAGCCCACAAGCTGCAGCTACTGAAGCGGTGCGCCCTATAGCCCGCACTCCGCAGCACGAAGCCACCACAAAGAGAAGCCCGCAGCGAGACAGGAGAGCAGCCCCAGCCCACTGCAACTAGAGAGAGCCCACACACAGCAACGAAGACCCAGCACAGCCAAAAATAAATCAATAAATATCATCCAAAAAGTCTTTAAAAAGAACTGCTTATTGAAGGACCGATCGCTGGGAGAAATATCAATAGCCTCAGATATGCAGATGACACCACCCTATTGCAAAAAGCGAAGAAGAACAAAAGAGCCTCTTGATGAACGTGAAAGAGGAGAGTGAAAAAGTTGGCTTAAAGCTCAACACTCAGAAAACTAAGACCATGGCATCCGGTTCCATCACTTCATGGCATATAGATGGAGAAACGGTGGAAACAGTGTCAGACTTTATTTTTTTGGGCTCCAAAATCACTGCAGATGGTGACCGCAGCCATGAAATTAAAAGACACTTGTTCATTGGAAGAAAAGCTATGAGCAACCTAGACAGCATATTAAAAAGCAGAGACATTACTTTGCCAACAAAGGTCTGTCTAGTCAAAGCTATGATTTTTCCAGTTGTCATGTATGAATGTGAGAGTTGGACTATAAAGAAAGCTTAGCACCGGAGAATTGATGCTTTTGAACTGTGGTGTTGGAGAAGACTCTTGAGAGTCCCTTGAAAGGGAAGGAGATTGAATCAGTCAATCCTGAAGGAAATCAGTCCTGAATGTTCATTGGAAGGACTGATGCTAAAGCTGAAGCTCCAATACCTTGGCCACCTGATGCAAAGAGCTGACCCATTGGAAAAGACCCTGATGCTGGGAAAGATTGAAGTGGGAGGAGAAGGGGATGACAGAGGTTGAGGTGGTTGGATGGCATCACCGACTGGATGAACATGAGTCTGAGCAAGCTCTGGGAGTTGGTGTTGGACAGGGAGGCCTGATGTGCTCCTGTCCATGGGGTCGTAAAGAGTCGGGGGAGACTGAGCGACTTAACTGACTGACTGACTGAGGGACCACTCTTTACCAGACAGATCGTAGGTGTCCTGGGGTTTCAGTGATGAGTAGGTGCTGTTCTTGACTTTTAGGGATACACAGACAGTGAGGGAAGGCAAGACCCAAGGGAAAATGCATTAAATGCAAATCAGCATCAAGTGCCACTGTACTGGAGAATCAACTGCAGGGGTTTGAAGAAACAAGTACCACCTCTAGCAGGTGTTTTGTGTTGAAGAACTAAAGTGAGTATATCACCAATTCAGTCCTCTGCTGAGAAATCTGGCTGCAGTGTGTCCCTTGGCAATGATGCAAAGCTCTTACAAATAGCTGAGTCCTCATTTTTGGTAGAAAGCAGAGGAAATGAGCTGAAAATGTCACAGCTGAATTTGTGTGTACACACGGAGCCAAGACCGAGGTGTGTACACCAGAGTCTTTTTGACAACAAGACAGCTCCAGCAACTTTAAGTAGTCTTGGAGAACAGTCAGTTTGGGACTTTGGCCAATTTTGGGTTGCTGATCTAAGCTTCCTATTTATTTATTTTTTTTCCATTTATTTTTATTAGTTGGAGGCTAATTACTTTACAACATTGCAGTGGTTTTTGTCATATATTGAAATGAATTAGCCATGGATTTACATGTATTCCCCATCCTGGTCCCCCCTCCCACCTCCCTCTCCACCCGATCCCTCTGGGTCTTCCCAGTGCACCAGGCCCGAGCACTTGTCTCATGCATCCAACCTGGGCTGGTGATCTGTTTCACCCTAGATAATATACATGTTTCGATGCTGTTCTCTTGAAACATCCCACCCTCGCCTTCTCCCACAGAGTCCACAAGTCTGTTCTATACATCTGAGTCTCTTTTTCTGTTTTGCATATAGGGTTATCATTACCATCTTTCTAAATTCCATATATATGTGTTAGTATACTGTAATGGTCTTTATCTTTCTGGCTTACTTCGCTCTGTATAATGGGCTCCAGTTTCATCCATCTCATTAGAACTGATTCAAATTTCTTTTTAATGGCTGAGTAATATTCCATGGTGTATATGTACCACAGCTTCCTTATCCATTCGTCTGCTGATGGTCATCTAAGTTGCTTCCATGTCCTGGCTATTATAAACAGTGCTGCAATGAACATTGGGGTGCACGTATCTCTTTCAGATCTGGTTTCCTCAGTGTGTATGCCCAGAAGTGGGATTGCTGGGTCATATGGCAGTTCTATTTCCATAAGCTTCCTATTTAATATCACTGTTTTTGTTCTTTTTCTTTAAAACATATTCCTTTCAGTACCCTGTGGCCAGGATGCTTTTAATTGGGGTGTAATTAAAGTTCGCTATTGACCGTCCAGTTTTTGGAGCCAAGTTTTAAGCCGATGGAAGCATGGGCCTAGAACACCTATGCTCTCTATCCTGAGAGATTCATCTTCTCCACGAAATCTAGCTTTGACATTTAGATACTTTTATAGGCAGAAATTCTTTGTATCATATCCTACTAGGAGAATATTCTTCAAAATATGAAGTTGTTGCCTCTTATAAGTTGACTTTTTGTCATGTACTTAAAAAAACACTTCCCATGGCCTTGATATAGTGCACTGATTATAGTAGGAGTTCAGTAAATAATAGCTTTATTAAATGATGCTTATTTGTTAGAGGCTTTGAGCAAATTATTAAAAATAGTCTTCAATATGAACATTAAGAGGCTCAGAACTAAAAAAATTGCTTTTGTGATCAAATACATTGAGCAATAAAACAGGTTTTACATTTTTTCAAAAATATTTATGAAATAAGACATACAAAAAAGTACAAAGCATAACATAACAAACACCTTTGTACTTCCCACTCAATTTTAATAAAAAAAATTAAACTTGTTTTAAAATGAGTAGTTGCTCTTTTTTGTGTGTGTGCAGAAAAACTGGGGCTTCCAGTATGAATCTTGACAATGAATCAGGAATTAAGAGCAAAGGTCTATTTTCTCCTATATTTAATCTCTTTTTAAAAATTAAAGTGTAGCTTGTGTACAACATTATATAGGTTTTAGGTGTACAAAATGATGATTCGCAATTTTTAAAGGTTATGCTACATTTAGTTACTGTAAATTATTGGCTGCATTCCCTGTGTTGTACAGTCTATCTTTGTAGCTTATTTTATACGCAGTAGTTTGTGCCTGTTAATATCTACCCCTATCTTGCCCCTCTCCACCCCCTCTCCCCACTGGTAGCCACTACTTTATTCCCTGTATCTGTGAGTCTGCTTTTTTGTTATATTCACTGGTTTGTTGTAGGTTTTAGATCCACATATAAGTGATGGCATATGGTTTTTTTCTTTGTCTGTCTGACTTATTTCACTTAACATAATACCCCCCAAGTCTATCCACGTTGTTGCAAATGAAAATATTTCATTCTTTTTTTATGGTTGGTTAGTATTCCATTGTATCTATGTACCACATCATCTTCATCCATTCCTTGGTTCCCATATATTTAGTTTTAAAGATGAGTAATTTACTTGCTTTTGAACACTTCACTTGTTCTGTAAAAATAACGCATGTACACTGTTAAAGTCAAATGATGCAGAGAAAAACAAAAACCTAAACCCTGACAATTGGGAGAAAACCTCAGATAACATTGTTTAAGATATTTCTCATGTACGTATGTGGAAATATTTACACATTTTACACGAATGAGTTCATGTCAGTCATTCTGTTCTCTAAGTTGTTTTTACCCTTTCTATTCTATAGTATGTAATGGGTATCTTCCTATTTAAAGAAGCAAAATGTCTATTTCAATTTTTATAGCTGCATAAGTTTTCATTCTCTTATATCATGATGTGTTTAAAAAGACCCCCATTCATGGATATTTAGGTTTCTAGTTTCCCCATATTGTAATCAACATGTTGCTGAACATTCTTGTGCATTATTTTGTTTTTATCTTGTTAAAACATTTCCTTGGATAAATTCTTAAGAGTGAATATGGTGGCTTGTGCCATGCTGGGGTTCAGATGGCTGGCTGATTTATTCGGAGTTTTATTGAATCAATTTAACTGGGGCAGTTCTGTTTTCACTGCCCTTTTGGAACCAGCAGGCTAGCTAGGAATGGCCTACGCTCAATTGCACAATCATTTTCCTAGACCCTCTCTGCATCCCATTTTTAACATCCCCTGGCCAAAGCCAGCCATCGGAGACCAGAGGTGACATCACACTCTGCCCACCATGGGAGAGAGCCAAAAGTTTACATAGCAAAGGACAGAAAAACCAGGCAGGGAAATGCAGCCAGTGGTACAACCCATCAGTCTGGGACAAGTGCAATGAACCACACCAAAGGCCAGTCTTCATCTGAAGAAGGTGATGCTGTGGGATTGGAAGGGAGTCCTGTATTATGAGCTTCTTCCAGAAAAACCAAACGATTAATTCCAACAAGACCTGCTCCTGATTAGACCAGCTGAAAGAAGCACTTGATGAAAAGTCTCCAGAATTAGTCAATGGAAAATGCATAATCTTCCATCAGGATAATGCAAGCCCACATGTTTCTTTGATGACCAGGCAAAAATGTTACAGCTTGGCTGGGAAGCTGTGATTCATCTGCTGTATCCACCAGACACTACAACTTCAGATGTCAATTTATTTTGGTCTCTACAAAATTCTCTTAATGAAAAAAATGCCAATTCCCTGGAAGACTGTAAAAGGCATCTGGAACAATTTTTTGCTCAAAAAGAAAGTTTTGGGAAGATGGAATTGTGTAGTTGCCTGAAAAATGGTAGAAGGTAGTAGAACAAGATGGTGAATATGTTGTTCAATAAAGTTCTTGGTGAAAAGGAAAATGTGTCTTTTATTTTTACTTAAAAACTGAGGGAGCTTTTTAGTCACCCCAATATTTGGTCATGATGTAGTTCTATGCTAATATTGGGGTGACTAAAAAGTTCCTTCATCTCAGAATTATAACAGCCATTTGCAGTGGGTAGAGATTAAGATCGTCATATTAGAAAGAAACATTTATTGATATATTTGTACCTTAAAAAAAACACTGAGATAAAATACACATGATATTGTTGCCTTGTTTAGTCACTAAGCCGAGTCCCACTCTTTGCGACCCCATGGACTGCAGCCCACCAGGCTCCTCCGTCCGTGGGATTTTCCAGGCCAGAACACTGGAGTGGGGTGCCGTTTCCTTCTCCATACATGATATAAATGTAAGCACTTAAAGCGCACAACTCAATGGCATTTATTATATTCGCAAATGCTGTACAACCATTGCCTCTCCCCAGTTTCAAAACATTTTCATTTTCCCATAAGGAAACCCCACACTCATTACACAGTCAATTTCTATTAACCCTGCTGCCTCTCCCCAGTCCCTGGCAACCACTAATCTGTTTTCTGTCTCTTTGGATTTACTTATTCTTGATATTTCATATA
This sequence comes from Odocoileus virginianus, assembly GCF_023699985.2. Classification (NCBI taxonomy): domain Eukaryota; kingdom Metazoa; phylum Chordata; class Mammalia; order Artiodactyla; family Cervidae; genus Odocoileus; species Odocoileus virginianus. Next base: position 4,885,179 of record NC_069705.1, on the reverse strand, counting down.
AATGGAGTCATATAATATGAGAACTTTTGTGTCTGACTTATTTTTCCTTAGCATGAGGTTTTCCAGGCTCATTATGTGTCAGTATTTCACTCTTAGTGCTATTCCCATGTATGGTATACCACATTTTGTCATCAATTTTTTTTTGTCATCATTTTTTAAAATTTAATTTTATATTGAAGTATAGGAGACAGAAGAGCCAAGTGTTAGATCTCTGGGTTGGGAAGGTCCCCTGGAGGAGGACATGGCAATCTACTCCAGTATTCTTGCCTGGAGAATCCCAGCAGAGCCTGGCGGGCCACAGCCCATAGGTTAACAAAGAGTTGGACACGACTGAAGCAACTTGGCGTGCCCGCACGCTAATTGTTGATTTGCAATGTTGTGTCAGTTTCAAGGGTACAGCAAAAAGATTCAGTTAGACATGTATCCATTCTTTTTTAGATTCTTTCCCCATGCAGGTTATTATGGAATACTGAGCTGAGTTCTCTGTGCTGTAATCTTGTTGATTATCTACTGGGGGAGCCTGGTAGGCTGCCGTCTGTGGGGTCGCGCAGAGCTGGACATGCCTGACGTGACTTAGCAGCAGCGTGTATATGTTAATACCAGTCTCCTAATGTTTCCCTTCTAGCCCCCACTTCCCTTTTTGCTAGCCATAAGTTTGCTTTCTCAGTCTGTGAGCCTGTTTCTGTTTTGTAAGTAAGTTCATTTGTGTCATATTTTAGATTCTACCTACGAGTGATATCATATGATATTTGAGTTTCCCTGTCTGGGTTACTTCACTTAATATGATAGTATCTAGTATCTGTTCATCATTTGATGGGCATTTGGCTTGTTTCTTCCTTTCGGCTCTTGTAACTAGTGCTGTGTGAACAGCCCTGCACAAGTTTCTCTTTGAACACATGGTTTCAGTTATTCTGTGTGTATACCTAACAGTGAAATGTATGTTTATTTTTATCCACTTTATTTGCATTTCATGTAAGACACAAACATTGTTTTGAGATAATATTCAATATATTAGCTCCATTTAATATTAGATAACTTTAATAAAATTAGAATGATGATATAAGAAAGCAAAAATTTCAAATGAAAATATGTAAATACAGGTACCACATGATTGCTACTATTAGATTGAGAATTTGACTCCTAGGAACCTGACAGGTGTCAAAGGCTTTTCTAAGTAAGAAATGAAACCCAGAAGTAAAACATTTACCCAAACCATGAACTTAAAAAACTGTTTTGACTACACAGGAATGCAGAACTTCTGTGTGATAAAAGGGAAGCAAAGTTAAAAGAAAATTAGGAAACTGAAGGGAACTATTTGCAATATTGGTAACACAAGTTCAATATCTATAATATGTAAACAGTATCAACAAATCATTAAACAAAAACAATTTATTAGGCATTTTGAAAAAGTAAAGATTTGGGGTGGAAGTTCAGTGAATTGGAAAAATATTTTATTTTTTTTCATTTATTTTTTCCATTTATTTTTATTAGTTGGAGGCTAATTACTTTATAATATTGTAGTGGTTTTTGCCATACACTGACATGAATCAGCCATGGATTTACATGTGTTCCCCATCCTGAACCCCCCTCCCACCTCCCTCCCCATCCCATCCCTCTGGGTCATCCCAGTGCACCAGCCCCGAGCACTTGTATCATGCATCCAACCTGGACTGGCGATCTGTTTCACTCTTGATATTATATATGTTTCAATGCTATTCTCTCAGATCATCCCACCCTTGCCTTCTCCCATAGAGTCCAAAAGTATGTTCTATACATCTGTGTCTCTTTTTCTGTCTTGCATATAGGGTTATCGTTACCATCTTTCTAAATTCCATATATATGCATTAGTGTACTGTATTGGTCTTTATCTTTCTGGCTTACTTCACTCTGTATAATGGGCTCCAGTTTCATCCATCTCATTAGAACTGGTTCAAATGCATTCTTTTTAATGGCTGAGTAATATTCCATTGTGTATATGTACCATAGCTTTCTTTTCCATTAGTCTGCTTATGGGCATCTAGGTTGCTTCCATGTCCTGGCTATTATAAACAGTGCTGTGATGAACATTGGTGTACACGTGTCTCTTTCAGTTCTGGTTTCCTTGGTATGTATGCCCAGGAGTGGGATTGCTGGGTCATATGGCAGTTTAAAAGACAGATAACGTTCATTATTGATGTGTATATGGAGAAAGTGTAAAACATTGTTATTGGGAGGGCACATTAGTAAACCTTTCTTGCAGGGCAAACTGATAGCAGGGTATTGGTGACAGACTTATAGATTGATACAGATCAATGACACAGATTAAGGAGCTAAGAAATAAACCCTAACAGCTCTTTGACAAGTGAGCCAATGCAATTCAATAGTAAAAGAATAACCTTTTCAACAAATGGCGCTGGAATAACTGGAAGGCCAGAAGCAAAAAATGAATCTATTGTACTCTATCACTTATATGTGGAATCTAGAAAAGTCAAACTTGTGAAAAACAGAATGTAAAATAGTGGTTTTCAGGGGCTGAGGGCTGAGGGGATAAGACTGATGGAGTTTAGGGGCACAAACATGTAACCAGCAGTAAATCAGCCCTAGAGATCTAATACACAGTACAATGAACACAGTCAATAATATTGTACTATAATTAAATAATGCTGATAAGCATCACTACAATGACAGGCATATTATAATATCAAAATGTATCAAAGTAGCACAAGGCACACCTTAAATTTATACAATGTTACATGTCACATTTATTCAACTACATTTTTTTCTTTTAAAATAAAAAAAAAAAGTGAACCTAGACACAGACCTTACACCATTCACAAAAATGAATAACTTGGCATGAAACTTCAAAGCAGTCAAGATAAAAAGAAAATCCTGAAGAATAAAAACCAAATCAACTACAAGAGGAAAGAAAATCAGAATGGTATTGGGCTTTTTATCAGTGATACTTGATGCATAAAACCAATGTGCAGTAGCCTGAGAATCAAAGAGAGAGCTCTTCAGACAGAAATGAGCACTAGTAGAACTTACACATGCATAATGAGAAGAGTGTGGTCTCCTGCGGCTTACACATCTAGACTTTAGCTGAGATGGAAAACTAAGCGTTCAGCCTAAGCCTGGAGATGAACACAGTAAATTTGTAAGAAAGTGGAAATAGGTGGTTCAGTTGTGGCCAAGCTAATTAAATTCTCTGAGTCTGGCTACCTGTGATTTTCCTCAGCTGCGTATTTGTTCTCTTTGTATCACATGTGGCCGAGTAGGTATCAGAGCTCGTCATTTAATCCCTTCCTGTAGAGCCTCGAGCAGTTTACTTTAGGGAGAGCCTTCCGCTCAGTGCCATGGCTCAGATCTTCACAGCTCCTTCTCCAAAAAGACGTGATTTCAGCAGAAAGGCTTTTGCTCAAAAACAGTGTAGTTTGACCTCATCAGCTAATCAAAAAGTAAAATGCCAGAATTTGCAGTGTCATCATGTGGAGAACTTTCATTGCATTCTCTCATCTATCCGCCAGATCCAGTCTTGTAATTAAAATCACCCTACAGCACAGATGGAATTTTATGCCAGTGCACACAGATGCATGCCAGGATGGGGCGAGGAGCTTCCAAGCACAGCGGCCAGGTCTGTGGAGCCTGGGCTGGAGGAACCAGATTCCCCAGTGGGTGCTCATGAGAGCTTGCTGGACTGCAGACCTCCCAGTCTGCTAGTCAGGTAAATGGAACGTGAAGAACTATTTGTACCAGGCACAGTTTTGGGTTAAAGCCCTGCTGTTCAAAGCCCTATCTGAGGTCTAGAATATTTTAAAAGTTTTTTTTTTTGGCTTCCTTTTCAGTTTTGTTTTGATTTGTTTGATTCTCCTGATTTGTGGAGAAGTTTTCTCTCCTAAAGCAGCTGTGGGCATGCAGACCTTTGTTAAATTAATAACCAACATAAAAACATAAAATCAGCAGAAACAATGGAGTTTTTTTTTTTAAACAATGGAATTTTAATTACTCACTTGGCATGTTTTTAAGGTCAACAGGCAGGAATTCTCAAGAAACAGTTGTGTGAGATTCAAAGCAGAGAGTCATCATGCACAGTATTTTGTCTTCTGGTTCCTTGAAATCGAGTCAAATTCTGGAATGTTCTAGGCGATTGTGGAACATTTCAATGGCACTGTAAAAAAAATGCCCTATGTTTGTGTCCAGGAGTTAACTTGGGGCCCCCACGCCTTGAGAAAGAGTAAGTTTTACGGCAGAAAAGGAACGTAAATTTGAGAGAAGGGGACGAGGGAAGAGAAGGAGTTGGAGTGCGGTCCTCAGGGATAAAGGGGAAGTGAGAGCGGAGGGGTTTCAGTGCTCAGGACACTATTCTGGGAAGTCTCTCAAGGGTTCAGACGAGCTTCCTCTTTCCCCTAGGATGCTGCAGCCCACTGTCAGTCACACAAGCTCAGTTTTGGGTTTCAGGCTCCTTCCTGCTTGAGGTTTCATTTGGAGATTGAGCTGCTTGCCTGAAGACTGTGATCACTGCTGACTGGACTGAGAAAGACTTTAGGAACCTTAGCTTAGGGACCGTATACATACTTACTCGGTTTTGTAAAACTGTTCTGTTTTCAAATATGAGCGACTTTATGGTTCCCAGGCGCTCAGCAGTAAAATTGCCCTGAACTGCAGTCGTATTTAACAGCTCCTGTACAGAGGAGGAGACGTAAGAAACAGAATGGGTAGGCACAGTTCTTAAGCTACGAGAAACAGTAAGAAAATTCATCAAGGAGTCCAATTATAAATTAATATCTGAAATTTAGCAGATTTCTCATATAAAAACATGAGCAAGTTTTATATGAGCTGTATGGAAATGTATATAGGAAATCTTATGGGAGAATATATTCCATTCATGTTGGCATCCTGAAACAGAAAATATCCAGAAAATTAACCTAATGAAAAGCGCAAAGGACCTTTTGGAAGAAAACTCTGTTGTGGAACCATAAAATAAAGTCTTGAATAAATGACATACTTTGTTTTGAGACAAGACTTTCAATATTTGTCATGCTTATGTTATTTAAATACAAAACATGGAGATTTTGCTAAGACAGAAGGTAACAGTCCATTTTTTATCAGTTTCATAGAACCTTATTGAATGGCTATACCCTGCCTAGAGTGAATATAATCCAGGTTTTCTGTATTGGAAACAATGTTTCAAGATGTGTGTTTCAACAATGTTTCAACAATGTGTGTGTGTGTGTGCGCGCGTGCATGCTCACTGGCTCAGTCTTGTCTTGACTCTTCGCCACCCCACGGACTGTAGCCCTCTAGGCTCCTCTGTCCATGGAATCTTCCAGGCAGGAATACTGGAGTGGGTTGCCATTTCTTCCTCCAGGGCATCTTCCCAGCCCAGGGATCGAACCCACGTCTCCTGCATCTCCTGCATCTGCAGGTGGATTCTTTACCTCTGATCCACCTGGGAAGCTTCAAGAACTTGCTCATACTTAGGCGCTGTTTGTGTGTTACGGGCATTGATCTTTTGTTACCTATGCCACAAATAAACCCTCGAGTGTCCTAGTTATTTTTAAACTTTTCTTCCTTTCTGTTGTACAGAGGTTCTTCTCATCAAAACCTATTTTTAAGTTTCGTGTGGTTGTTTCATTTTTGGTTTTCATTTCTTACTCAGAAGACCCATCGACACCTGCCAGGCACCTGGGAGTCAAATTCTCAATCTAATTGTAGCTGCCATGTGGAAACCATGGCTGCCAATTTCTGCCTCCAGTGGCTTCCGCCGGCCTTGACTGTGACTCTCTGGGTTCACCCATCTCTCCAGACCTCAGGGTGCTTTGCCCCTCAGTTCTCTGACAGGTCTGAGAGAAGTTGTTGATTTTTCAGTTTATTCGCCTTTTTCTTTTCATAAGAAAAGAGTGATGCCTTCTAATCTTTTTACATGTTGGAGCTGACGACAGAAGACTTTTTACTGCAAACGCCTTTTATTTAAGTGCTATGTAGGAGCATGTAGATGTGGTTAGCAGAAGGATTCCTGGGTGAGGAGCCAGTCTTGGGGTGGCATGTCAGGAATCAGTCACGTCAGAAAGAGCTTTTAGACGAAAAGCGGAGTGGAGCGCTTCAGCGTACGGGTTGGAGTCAGGGAAAGAGTTGGAGATGGAAACAGCTTTCTCAGTCAGCCTGCGTGTGGTGTGTGAGGTCTCTGATAGCTTTCTGTCCTCCTCAGCTGAAGTCCTTCCTCTCTCCTCTAAGAGCCTCAGGGATGTGTCCCGTCACTTCCCGGCCCCTTTCCTGTCCCCCTCAGGGATGTGTCCCGTCACTTCCCGGCCCCTTTCCTGTCCCCCTCAGGGATGTGTCCCGTCACTTCCCGGACCCCCACTTCCTGTTTCTCCTCTTGCTCAGGGAAGCTTCGGCCTCCCTTACCTCTGACTGCGTCTTAAGTAGCCAAGGCTGCTCCCGCCTTACAACCTCCCCGCTTGCTGTCTCCTCGGCCTCTGGGGGTTTTTCTGCCTGGCTTCCCTCATGTTCATTAAGACTCAGAAATCACCTACTTGATGGTGCCTCGCCTCATGTCGCTTACCTGCAAGTCACCCACCCGTCCTGGCTCCTAAGTGCTGTGTGCTCAGCCCTGAGCGACTCTTTGAGACCCCAAGGACTCTATAGTAGCCCGCCAGGCTCCTCTGTCCATGGGATTCTCCAGGCAAGGATACTGGGGTGGGTAGCCATTCCCTTCTCCAGGGGATCTTCCCAACCCAGGGATCGAACCTGAGTCTCCTGCATCGGCAGGCGGATTCCTTACCGTCTGACCCTCAGGGAAGCCCCTTCTCCTCAGCACCGATCATCATCTTGCCTGTGCTGCCTCCTGCCCTGACCTGTCCGTCTTCTGTTTCTCCCAGGAGACTGGGAAACTCCGCAGGGAAAGGCACTTTGCTTCCTTGCTTCCCTGTATCCCCAGGTTGTGGGTCCAAATTGTAAGAGTGAAAAGAGACAGGTGGAAATAAGTTTAATGATATACTGTATTCTAAAAGAAGCAGATGCACAGACGTAGAGAACAAGCTAGTGATTACAGTGGGGAGCAGGGGCCATACAAGGGTGAGGGAAGGGGAGCTACGGAGTATCTGCTATAAGACAGGTTCAAGGATATACTGTACAACAGGGGAAATTTCACCAATATTTTGTGATAAGTGTACATGGAAAGTAACCTTCAAAAATTACATAAAATAAAAAAAATTTTAAATACTATATTTAACCTATAATGTCCAAAATCGTCTCATTGTACTCTAAAATTATTAATAAGGTAGCTGATGTTCTCGTTTTATGTTCGAAGTCTTCAAAGTCTGGGGTGCTTTTTGCAGTCACAGCGCAGTTCATCGGCACCACCTCCTCTCAAGTTCTTAGGACCACGAGTGGCTGGAGGCTCCCGTGTTGGATAGCGCTGGTGGAGTTGGAACTGGACGTGTTTCCTGGGAGAAGTGGGACGTTATGGAAGGGTTTTAGGTGGGCCTTAGGAGTGGCGGGCTCGGTTTTAACACACGTCCCCGTGGCAGCAGAGTGGAGGACAGAAGGAGGCACTCGAGAGGGGTGTTGCTTTAGGAGCCCAGGGGACAGATCCAGAGAGAGGCCCACTGGAGGGTCTGCCCTCGGGGGTTGGCGGCAGGGACAGAGGGGGAAAGAGGCAGGTGACATCCGGCCAGTAAATTCCGCAGGACTCGACAGTAACTGGACTTGAAATCAGCAAGCTACCTTTGTGCATCAGACAGTAATTTAATTATGATAATCTTTTGTCCCCTGTCAGAAAGAGAACAGGGCGGATTGAAACACTGTCTTGAAGAGTCTCTTCTCTATTTCCAGATATGATTTGCGTGGAGTTGCCGTGTGGCTAAGGGCAGTACTTACTTTAGTTTTTAGTGGAGAAATCTAAATGGCCACATGATGGTGCCAAAACCTTGGTAGTTAGTACGGCTTTTCAGACCAGCTTCCAAACTCCTCCTATAGAAATGTTGCCACCGTGGCTTTAGTTATTTTACTTTGAAAAACAAGTTTATGAAGCATAAATAATTCTTTTTGTATTTTCAAAGTAATGTGTTAAATTCTAGTCAGTTTCTTAAGTCAACAAGTAGACCCGACTTAGGTCTTATGATTTTATACTTGTAAAATTGGAGTTTTCTAACCCACAAGGAATACATTGTCTGAGTTGTGCAAAAGAGGGATACAATTCTATATTTTTTAAATTTAAGAATGAGACCAGTAGAATCTGTATATAATAACATTCCCATTTCTTAGAGAACACAAAAATTTCTCTGTGGGACTGGAAGATATTTATAAGGCTGAACCCAGATACCTCAACACAACTTTGAGATGATTATTTGGAGGAAGTTCTGCACCCTATCCATGGTGGTGGTGGTGGTTTCGTTGCTCAGTCTTGTCTCACTTTTGCGACTCCAAGGACTGTGGCCTGCCAGGCTCTTCTGTCCGTAGGATTTCCCAGGCAAGAATACTGGAGTGGCTTGCTATTCTCTTCTCTAGGAGATCTTCCCACACCAAGGATTGTACCTGCATCTCCTGCATTATAGGTGGATTCTTTCCCGCTGAGCCATCAAGGAAGCCCACCATATACACAGTAGATACTAAATTGATATTTGCTGTCACAATGATTGCAAATAGGAATTAATGATAGCTGGAACCAACTGTTGGCCAAAGTCTTCACTTTTCACAAATTAAATAGCCAGTTCTTATTGAATAAAAAGCATGGAGTATAGAAATTTGTAAATATCAGAGGTATAATTTTGATTTTATTTGCTGTAATTATTGTTTAAATTTTTTTATTATTTTTTAAATTTAATTTTTATTTATATTGGAGTATTTTTGATTTACAATGTTGTGTTAGTTTCAGGTGGTTCAGCAAAGTGATTCAGTTATACACATATGTATGTCCACTCTTTCTCAGATTCTTTTCTCATATAGGTTATTATAGAATATTGAATAGAGTTCCCTGTGCTATTCTGTAGGTCCTTGTTGTTTATCTAGTTTATGTATAGTAGTATGTTTATGTTAACCCCAAACTCTTCCCATTCTCCTTTGGTAACCACAAATTTGTCTTCTATGTCTGTGAATCTATTTTGTTTTGTAAATAAGTTCATTTTTGTCATTTTTAAAGAATTTTTTAAAGATGTAAGTGGTATCAGTCTTTCTCTGACTTATTCATTTACTATGATAATAGAATTATTAGCACACCCTGAAGACCCAAGAAGGGGTCACTTATTCACTGAACTCTTAATTTTCTCCAATCTGTAACCACAAGGGTCATTAATTCCTAGAACTGGATCTGTCTCAAATATTTTAAATCAAAGTTTCTACCAAGTGCAAGCAACACTGAGAAACACACGGCATCAGTGAATAAACTGACAGAAAACATCTCACGGGGGTTGATTAAACATGGCAAAGGCTGGCAAGAAAGCTTCTAGACGCCATTTTTGTGTCCTTATTCAGAATATTATATAGACAAAGATTATAGGTTTTGTCACAATTCTCATGTTTTTATTGACTCTACAATTTTGATGTTTAGGTAAAAGGAGAAGAAAAGAGGATGAAGTAATAAATTTTTCATATATGAATTCTTCTTGGATATTATCAGTTTCAGAAGTACTGATGTCATTAACCTTGAAATATCAGCGTGTAGATAAAGGCTTATGAATATAAATGAACTCCGAGTTAGGACTTGTTGAGGTCTGCTTTAAATAGCCATCTACGTGCTGTCAGGAGGGGAGGGCTGTGTGGCTAGTTTGGTGACTAGGCAGATGTGAGGGCTTGAAGGCACAAATGTTATATCACATAATGCTCATTTGTTACTTGTTTAATTTAAAAAATAAAAAGGAAAAAAACCTCATTTCTGGATTTGTGTAACAGGTTAGAGATGGACCAACAGGGTCCTCAGATGCAGAAGGAAGAGATTAGCTGATGCCTGGTACTTAGAAGTCAGTCTGCAAATGAAAAGAACAAGCAAGAAATCAAAACCATTTATATATTCAAAATCACAGGAGATCCTTGGGTGCCATCAAAAAGAAACAGCCAAAGCATGAGTTAGAGTTTGAGGTGTTATTCCCTAATTTTGTGACTTTCAGTGAGACACTTAAGTCTGAACTTTCAGTTCAGTTCATTTCAGTCTCCCCCGACTCTTTGCAACCCCATGGACTGCAGCATGCCAGGCTTCCCTGTCCATCACTAACTCCCGGAGTTTATTCAAACTCATGTCCATTGAGTCAGTGATGCCATCCAACCATCTCATCCTCCATCGTCCCCTTCTCCTCCTGCCTTCAATCTTTCCCAGCACCAGGGTCTTTCCCAATGAGTCAGTTCTTCACATCAGGTGGCCAAAGGGTTGGAGCTTCAGCTTCTGTATCAGTCCTTCCAATGAATATTCAGGACAGATTTCCTTCAGGATTGACTGGTTTGATCTCCTTGCAGTCCAAGGGACTCTCAAGAGTCTTCACCAACACCATAGTTCAAAAGCATCAATTCTCCGGTGCTCAGCTTTCTTTATAGTCCAATTCTCACACCCATACCTAACCACTGGAAAAACCATAGCCTTGACTAGATGGACCTTTGTTGGCAAAGTAATGTCTCTGCTTTTTAATATGCTTTCTAGGTTGGTCATAACTTTCCTTTCAAGGAGTAAGCATCTTTTAATTTCATGGCTGCAGTCACCATCAGCAGTGATTTTGGAGCCCCCCTCCCAAAGTAGTCTTTCACTGTTCCCATTGTTTCCCCATCTATGTGCCCTGAAGTGATGGGACCAGATGCCATGATCTTAGTTTTGAAGTCTGAACTTTAGTTCTTTATAAATAAACTGAAGCTCATCATCACCACCATCACCTTCATCATCACCATCATTTCATCACCATTTTCACCATCTCCTCATTATCACCTTCATCATCATCACAGCATCTTCACTAGTATTAGGAAGTTGCTTACTATGGGTCACTCTTACATACATTATCTGTTTTAATCCTCACCGAAAACATAGATTATTTTCGTCTTTTGACAGATGGGGAAACTGAAGCTTATAGTAGAAGGGGCTTTTCCAAGGTCACACAGGAGTCAAGGATGGCACTAGACTGCTGCACGGCCCGGTGTTTTAACCCTACGCTAATAAAAATTCTGCTTCAGTATAACTTTTTTGAAGGAAATTTCCAAAGCATATTAATAATTAAAGAGTGTTAGTATCCTTTTATCTGGTAATCCTTCTTCTGGGGATATCATAAGAAAATACTCCTATAAAAGTAGAGAGGAGAATGACATTTATTGCAGCATTATTTGTCATGGTAAATCACTGGAAAATTCCCAAATGTCCAACAAGTGAGAAAAGATTAAGTAAATAATGACAGAGTACAAAAGGATCACAAATAGTCACTATGAAGCCTATTTAGTAATTCAGCGTAATGCTTGGACTCATTATGTGAAAAACTGGAAATTTACCATGTTATTAACATTATGATGTCAATTCAGTAAAATTTTGCACATGAAAAAAGAGTAGAGCGACATAAAGAAAAATGCTAAATATTTTTTCCTGAGTTGGAGATTTCTTGGGTGAATTTTCTTTGGTTATGGCAATTGTGTGTGTGTGTGTGTGTGTCTGTCTGTCTGTCTGTCTGTCTGTCTGTGTGTGCTGTGCTTAGCCACTCATTCGTGTCCATCTCTTTTCGTCCCCTTGGACTGTAGCCCACCAGGCTCCTCTGTCCATGGGGATTCTCCGGGCAAGAATACTGGAGTGGGTTACCATGCCCTTCTCCAAGGGATCTTCTCAACCTGGGGATCAAACACAGGTCTCCCACATTGAGAATGGATTCTTTACCATCTGAGACACCAGGGTGATTATAATGTGTATGAAAAATGAACAAATTTGAAATGCAATATACCTATATACACATACACACACACACGCACAGACCTGCGCTGTGTAACTCATAGAACATGGCGAAGATCAAACAAGACAACATGACTAAACTGGATAAACTATTAAGACAATTCAAGGCTTCTCTGGTGGCTCAGTGGTGAAGAATTTGCCTGCCAATACAGGAGACTCACATTCGAGCCCTGATCCAGGAAGATCCCACATGCCTCGGAGCAGCTAAGCCCATGAGTCACAGCTATCGGGCCTGTGTCTGGAGCCCGGGAACTGCAACTACCGAGCCCCCTGCCGCCACCACTGAAGCTGGCATGAACCAGAGCCTGTCCCCTGAAACAAGGGACGCCACCGCAAAGAGAAGCCCGCAGACCACAGCTAGAGAACAGCACCCATGCTGCAACTAGAGAAAAGCCTACGCAGCAACGAAAGCCCAGCACAGCCCGAAACAAATACATAGATAAATAAAATTACATAAAAAATAAACAAGGGACATCAGTGTCTAAAAGAAAAACAAACGACAATTGAAATACTCGTATTAAAAAGTCAGGCTGGCCTTGTATTCAACCTGAAAGCCACCCTGGGATTCCGGGACAAGGAGGTTTAGCTGCTCTTTGCATCCCCTCTCACCATCAGAGCCAGAGATCTGCAAATTCTGGCCCACGGGCCAAATCTTGACTGTCATTTTGTATGGCCTGTGAGTTAAGAAAGCTTTTTGCAATTTTAAGTGGTTCCCAAAACAAAAGAAAGATATTACTTCATGACACATGAAAATTATATGAAATTCGACTTTCAGTGTCCATAGTAATGCATGTATTATTGGAAGCACAGTAAATCCCCTTTATTTACATATCCCCTCTGACCTGCAATCCTGATACAATAGCAGAGGGGAGACGCTGCTGTAAAGAACCTGTGGCTCACGAAGCTTAAAATACTTACTATCTGTTCTTTTACTCACCATTGATTTAGACCATCTCAGTTCTCCAAATCTTGTCCTGGCCTCATGAGAATTTTATTTGATAAATTTTTTCAATTGCTTTTAAATGGTTAGAAAGGCTATAAAGCACGTAAGTAAGTGTTAGTCACTCAGTCATGTCCGACTCTGCGACCCCAAGGACGGTACCCACATGCTGCTGTGGCCATGGAATTCTCCAGGCAATGATACTAGAGTGCATAATGATTCCCTTCTCCAGAGGATCTTCCCGATCCAGGGATCAAACTCGCGTCTCCTGCATTGCAGGCAGATACTTTATTGTCTGAGCCACCAGGGAAGCCCTGGATTTTCTTAATATTTAGATGAAAAAAAAAAAAAACGGTTTTCAAAACATTAGAGATGGGGGAGCCATTGAACGGCCATGACACTGACCAGTGGCAATGTTTATTGCAGACGCATGTTCTTGGACCACTCTGTGGATGGCATAAGACCCACACTGGGCATTGGGAGACGCAACTCTGATCTGTGCAAAGTGTGACCAGCTGGGCCTCTGCCCCTCACCTGCAGTAATGAAGCCAGTTGCATGATTTCTGAGGCCCCTTCCAGCTCTACATTTCCTCAGTGATGCCTCGTTTTAAAAGTTGGTGGTGGTTCATGGCATTATGAATGTGTCCCCTTTTACGATCTTACTGACTTTGGGGAAAGTAACCCGTCAGTTTTAAGGCCAAGAATCAGAACTTAAATGCCTACAAAGTCGACAGTTCAACTAAACGCATTTGGTGAAATGCTTTTGTGGACCTCAAAGACTTTGCATTTACTTGGTGGTCAGGCTTTTCTTGGTGGTCTTCTTATATCCCAGTCAGATAGGTTGATTGAAAAATCTCTCTTCAGGTAAGTAGAATCTCTAAGACATCTTGTCTATAACTCCATGAAATAGCAAATTACTGAATATGCAACTTCTAAAATTTCATAAAAAATACTTAAAATTTTTCTCTACCTTAGAGAGCAGCTAGTAATTTCAAGCTTACTGATGGTGGAGGGATAATTATACACATGCCATTTATCTCTGAGATCCTCTGAAACTGAAGCAGTTAAAAAATATGCTATACGTTTATGCAACCCCATGTCCCGTGTATCAGATTTTCCTCTCCTTCCGATGTGAGATATAGAATGAAAATATGTCAAATTGATCTCATAACTGGAGAAATGCTTTGCTTGTTGTTCATTTTCATGTGGTAATACCAAAACAGGAATAATACCAGCATGTTTTTGAAATGAAAAATGAAAAAAGAGGTGAGCAGATTTGAGCCAGGAGGTGGGCAAGCAGGGACTAGGCCCCTCTTTACTCCTTACTGCTGGCTAGCTGTCTGGGTTTGACCAGGGAACACAGGGTAGAATAATCCTTACTGCTGGCTGGCTGTCTGGGTTTGACCAGGGAACACGGGGTAGAATAATAGTAAAAGGACTACCATGCATTTGGGCTTCCCTGGTGGCTCAGCGGTAAAGAATCTGCCTGCAATGCAGGAGACCTGGGTTTGATCCCTGAGTTGGGGAGATCCCCTGGAGAAAGAAATGGCACCCCACTCCAGTATTCTTGCCTGGGAAATCCCCTGGACAGAGGAGCTGGTGGGCTACAGTCCACTGGGTCACAAAGAGTCGGACACAATTGAACGTGCACCATGCGTCTGTTCATTTTGTCAATTAATAAATTAACAAACAATGGCTGAGACATGACACTGCCTCAGGCACTAGTAAGTGCCAGCCAGTGGTGGGGTTTCCTTCAGTTAGCACTTGTGTTCCACTACAGGTAGTAGAAACCCCAAGAAGAAAGAACGGAAGGGCAGTGATAGGTAATCCTGAACAGTCACTGGAGAAGGCAATGGCACCCCACTCCAGTACTCTTGCCTGGAAAATCCCACAGATGGAGGAGCCTGGTGGGCTACAGTCCATGGGGTCGCTAAGAGTCGGACACGACTGAGCGACTTCACTTTCACGTTTCACTTTAGTGCATTGGAGAAGGAAATGGCAACCCACTCCAGTGTTCTTGCCTGGAGAATCCCAGGGATGGGGGAGCCTGGTGGGCTGCCGTCTATGGGGTCGCACAGAGTCGGACACGACTGACGCGACTTAGCAGCAGCATCAGAGCAGTCATTACTGCTCCATGGAGGCTATTTCTGGGTCTCTCTTCTGCTCCCCACCCCCTTGACTGTCACTTTCAGTTTCACAGTTGCAAGAAGGCTGCTTCGCTTCTTAAACTGGGGCTACCTTTCAGACATTTTTCATGCATCCTCCACTAAACACATTGCCCAGCTCATGCAAAAGGCATTCGTTTATTGAGTAAATGAATACATGGTAATTTAGTGAAGACAACTGAAGTACAGATGTGTACAAAAGCGAAAGCTAAGAATTCCAAATGATTCAATGGCCAGCCATTGTCAGATGATCTGAGCTATTTATCTTTGCATTGTTGCTGGTTGTGTTCTCTGGAATGAGACACAGAGATGCAGTTTATGGTGCAAGATATTTGTTAGGAATTAGTACCTGTGAAGGGGCTTTCCGGGTGGCTCAGTGGTAAAGAATCCACGTGGGTTCAATCCCTGCGTCAGGAAGATCCCTTGGAGAAGGAAATGTCAACCCACTCCAGTATTCTTGTCTGAAAAATCCCATGGACAGAGGAGCCTGGTGGGTTATAGTCAGTGGGGTCGCAAGTAGTCGGACACAACTGAGTGACTGAGCACAAGAGAAAGTGGATGTTGCCTTGGTTTTAAAAGTGAAAGTGAAGGTCGCTCAGTTGTGTCTGACTCTGTGACCCCATGGACTGTGTAGTCCTTGGAATTCTCCAGGCCACAACACTGGAGTCTGTGGCCTTTCCCTCCTCCAGGGGATCTTCCCAACCCAGGGATCAAACCCAGGTCTCCCCCGTTGTGGGTGGATTCTTTTTTTTTTTTTTTTTTAAGATTTATGGTCTTATGATTTTAATCCATTTGGCAGTTAATAAGAATTCAGTAAAATAGAGAACATACATTAAGTGGTCTTTATTGACATTTCACATTAAGTTATTCATGATCAGTTCTTCAGTTAATTATGTAAGTATGATAAGTTATTTTCTATTGGCTGTGGAAATTTAAATGTAAAATAAATACAAAATACATTTGTGGTTTAATGAATACTCAAGCTTCCCCCCCCACCCCCTGGAGGTATTCCTTTCAATCTGGTTTCATCCCAGATCTCTCTTTTTCACTTCCCCTTAGGAAGAGTCTATTAAACCACACAATGGATCTGGAACCAATGAACTCGAGTTTTAATCACATAAGACAAACTTTTTGATCTCATCATACAATACCAATACAAAAGCACCGCCCATGCCTCTCAATACGTTGGACCAGGCACCTTTGAAGAAAGCCTTGGGTCCTTCATCTTTTGCTATCTTCCTCCCGCAGTCCACTGTCCCAGTGTACATGATAACCGCCCCTTTCCGGCCAGACTGCATCATCATCCTACGGTGGACGGTGTCAAAGGGGTAGGACACCAACCCCGCGACCGCCGTCACAGTCTGGGCGATCATCCAGCTCATGATAATGTGCACATTCTTGGGGTCAGGCAGCATCCCCTTGGCCGTATCACAGACTCCAAAGTAGGCGGCTCTGTAGATAATGTTGCCCTGGACCGATACATTGAAACCCTGGTAGATGCCCCTCAGGCCATCAGACTTGAAGATCTTGGTGATACAGTTGCCCAGACCAGTGAACTCCCGCTGGGCGGCACCCTTGCCCACGTCGGCAGCCAGCCTGGTCCTAGCGAAGTCCAGCAGGTAGACGAAGCAGAGGGAGGTGGCCCCAGCTGCACCACCGGAGGCCAGGTTACCGGCAAAGTAGCGCCAGAACTGTTGATGCCGGTCCACGCCCCCCAGGAAGATCTGCCTGTCCTTGTCCTTGAAGGCGAAGTTGAGAGCTTGGGTGGGGAAGTAACAGATGACGTTGGCCAGGTTACCCCTCCGGAAGGAGAGAAAGCCCTGCTCTTTGGGGATTCTCACCACGCAGTCAGTGATCCCTTTGTATTGCTTCTCCGCACTGATCTGTTTGCTGGCATGCTGGACCTGCAGCAGCAGTTTGACCCTCTTGATGCGCGCACAGCAGTCTTGGAGATGGCAGCGGCCACGCCGCCGGCCAAGAAGGACTTCAGGAAGCTCAGAGCCTGATCGCTCATGGTGACAGCCGGGCGCACGCCGCCTCCGCGAGACGCGCTCTCACTCTCTCCGCCCGGGCAGCCCCGACCTCCCCTACTCTAGACCCTGCGCGATGCGAAGGGGCCACACCTGTGGCTGGATTCTTTACCAGCTGAGCCACCGGGGAAGCCCAAGAATCCTGGAGTGGGTAGCGTATCCTTTCTCCAGGGATCTTCCCGACCCAGGAGTCGAACCGGGGTCTCCTGCATTGCAGGCGGATTCTTTACCAGCTGAGCTACCAGGTTTTAAAAAGGCATCCGTTTCCCCGGAACTTCATTCGGGCCCCCGCCGTCTGCGTGGGGTGCTTCGCAGAGCTCTCATTTAGGATTCTCGCCCTCTGCCTTTGGCTCCGTGCGCCTTCCCGCACGAACGTCCTTGGCACACAGTCCCCTCACCTGCAGAACCTTTCTGGTCACTGTCCTACTCTCAGAAGACTGCATCTAGTCCAGGATGAGCTCAATTTGGCTTGGGGAGTATTTGTTTTTAAATGAGAGATTCCTCATAAAGTAAATGTTTTCAGGATCCAGGGAGTAATTTAATAGGGGTGTGTTTTGGCCACCTTGGCATCAAGTGGGAGAAATATTTGGGAAAGAGAGGAGAGAGAGAGAGAGGTGGACTTGTTAAACTCAATTTATGCTATACTTATAGGAGATAAAAATATACGAAAAATCATAAGCACATGGTCTGTTTTGCTTTTGAACAGTGCAAATAATACATTTCCTCTCCCACCAATCACACTTCTCTTAGCAGACAGCGCTTGAGTGCCCTCAGAGGCACCCAAACATGTCCTTGAAAGCACCACGAAGAGAGGAAAACAAACTCATTTTGGGGTTGTCATTCCTAAATCAAAACTATTCTTAAACAAATTTCCTTCTAGTGAGAGTCTAGATAGCATTTTCCCCCTTCTTGTGCCACATAACTTGCAGGGATCTTAGTTCCCTGACCAGGGATTGAACCCTCGCTTTCTGCAGTGGAAGCACTGAGTCCTATCTGCTGAACCGCCAGGGAAGTTGAAGAGCCTAGACATTTTTAACAGGATTCTCTTGTATTATTTAATGAGATGATCTTGTTTTGGTTTTGTGTTTTAGGCTTTTTATCATATGTTTTATGATGTTGTTATTGTTTGTATCATTGTTTTGGAAGATTTTGAATAATGGCTTGATTATTCTGGTAGGAAATCATCATCAAAACCAAATTACTCTTCTTAGAAATGTATGTTTGTGTTTTGCTTTGGGGAGGAATATTTAAACTTTCCACAAGTTTGTGGAGAAGACAGAGTTTACTTGCAGCCACCCAAGGTATGCTCCCACCTTTGTGACCACCTCAGAGAGAACTGAAAACTGTTTGAATAAGATGGGCAGAACTGGTGCCTCCCTCTTTGAAGAATCTGCACTTTGAAAAATGATTTTTTTCTGACTATAAAAATAATGCAGCTTAATTTATTGTGGAAACTGTGATAAACAGAGAACAATGTATTATACAAAGTAAAAATCTCCTATAACCCTACTACCTAGAAAGAGTCACTGTTAATATTTTGGTGTGTATCTGATGAGTATTTAAAAATTATCTAAATATGTATCTATAATTTATAGATAATAATATGTGCTATAGATGTAATTATTATAGATAACATGTGTTACAGATATAATGTTCTCTATCTAAAATTGTATAGATAAGCATAGACAATCTCATTATTTGCTCTTTTCACTTGATTATTTAGAACACTACTATTCTATTCTAGCATACCTTCCCCTGGTTGCAGAGAATGTTAACCTGTGGATGGATCAACTTTCTTTAAGCAGTTGCTATCATTGGACATTTGGTTGTTCTGTTTTTATCAATACTTTTTCTATGAACACATTGCTGTTTAATCTTTGAGGTGTCTTAGAATGCATTCCTAGAAGTTCAAGTGTTGTATCAAAGGTAGTCAGGTGTTTGAATTTTTGATGACTGACTAATCATGTTACAGAAAATGTGTGACCTTCTAAACACTCATTTGCAATATTTAAGAAAGCACACTTCACAATAGCATGCACAACCCTGGATGTTGTCATTAAAAAGAGAGAGAGAGAGAAAAGCTGAAATTGGATAGACAAATAGTGGGGCAACTAGTAAGGACTGACACTTTTTTACAATTTTATTTGCCAAATGTGCTTCTCTTCTAGTCGTTTGCCCTTTTTCTTTCTCTTTTCATTATGGTTATTAAAAGATATCTAATATAGTTCCCTGTGCTAATCACTAGGACTTTGGTGTTTATCTGTTTTATATATAGTAAATTACCTACTGTATATAAAATCTCAAACTCCGAGTTTATCTCCTCCCACCATCTCCTTTGTAACCATAAATTCGTTTTGCATGTTTGTGAGTCTGTTTCTGTTTTGTAAATAAGTTCCTTTGTGTCCTAGTTTAGATTCCACATAGAATTGATGCCATGTGGTATTTGCTTCTCTGTCTGACTTACTGCCCTTAGTGTGATAGCCTCTAGGTCGGTCCATGTTGCTGTGAATGGCATCGCTTCTTTTTCCTTTTTATGGCTGAGTAGTGTTCCATTGCATATGTCACTTAAAGTGGGGGCCCGGTTTCCCCGCTGCTCTAAAGCCAATAGAGAGGTAAGGTTGGGGGAAAGGAAAGCTTGCTGCATTTTGGGTGCTGGCACGGGGTAAGTAGGGAAGTCTGGTCCAGAGGCCAACTCCTCCAGTGAACGTCAGTGGGCAAGAGTCTTTATGGTTGCAGGGAGCGGCTCCATGCAGAAACAGCACAGTCAGTTCTGAGAGTCATCCTGGTTGTTTTAAGTACAGTTAGTTTTCAGGTCCTGGGTCAGTGTGTTCCCATTTCCTTGAGGCCAGCCCTTGGCATTGTGGCAGCTCATGTCACGGCCACAGTCTGATCATCATGGAGTTAACTTCTTCCACCTGCTGGGGTTCCAGTCTCTACAAGACAGCTCACAGGATATGGCTCAGGATATTATCTACAGCCCTTGAGAGAGAGTTAAAGGTCCTTGACTTTGCCTAATGACCAAACTCTTGTTATTTGTTTTTGTTTTTTTTTAACTGTTTCTCTTTTTCTGCATTTTCTCACTTCCCTGATTAAATTTATTCTTCGGCTGAAGTTTTCCACAGGAAAGGGCGGGCTGAGGACTTGAGGGCAGAGACCACAGGGCCCTGCTCTGTTGGATGTATGTGCACCAAGTCTTTGTCCACTCATCTGTCGACAGACGTTTTGGTTGTGCCCTTTTTCCTGCTGAGGCTTTTCACTCCTTTATTGTTGTATGAGCCCTTTAGTTTTTAAGAACTGTAACTATCGTGTACTTTGCAAGTGTGAGTTCTAGTTTATTTTTGGTATCACTTGCCTTTAAGTTTCTTTAAATTTTTCTGTAATATGATGTATCCACTTTTCTTCAACATTGCTTCTATGTTTTGGGGTTTGACTATTTTATTATTTTACCTGTGACCAAAATTTTCTTCTTGAAAATTTTAGGCCCTAGCCAGTAAAGCGGAGAAGGCAATGGCACCCCACTCCAGTACTCTCGCCTAGAAAATCCCATGGGCGGAGGAGCCCGGTGGACTGCAGTCCATGGGATCGTGAAGAGTCGGACACGACTGAGCGACTTCACTTTCACTTTTCACTTTCATGCACTGGAGAAGGACATGGCAGCCCACTCCAGTGTTCTTGCCTGGAGAATCCCAGGGATGGCGGAGACTGGTGGGCTGCCGCCTGTGGGGTCGCACAGAGTCGGGCACGACTGAAGCGACTTAGCAGCAGCAGCAGCGAGTAAAGAGGGCAGCATTTCTGGGGTTCAAATGTAGTTAGGTAGAGAATTGGTATCATACTCTGGCTCCAAATGGGCTATTGTCCCGTATTCAGTCTCCTAGGCAGCATTTTAAACTTTTTCATCCCGCAGTTTTCAATGAGCTGCTTTAATCCTCCTTGATGTTGGTAACACTTGCCTCCTGAGGGACCTGTGATGTGTCAGGTGTTTTTCCATCTTCCTTTCCTGCCTTCCTTCTCTTTCCACTGCTTCTCTTCCTCCCTTCTTCCCTCTCACTAGCTGCCCCCCCCGCCCCCCATATTTCTGTTTCAGTAGTAAATGGAGAGGACTCTTGAGAGTCCCTTGGACTGCAAGGAGGTCCAACCAGTCCATCCTCAAGGAGATCAGTCCTGGGTGTTCATTGGAAGGACTGATGCTGAAGCTGAAACTCCAGTACTTTGGCCACCTCATGCGAAGAGCTGACTCATTGGAAAAGACGCTGATGCTGGGAGGGATTGGGGGCAGGAGGAGAAGGGGACGACAGAGGATGAGATGGCTGGATGGCATCACTGACTCGATGGGCATGAGTCTGAGTAAATTCCGGAAGTTTGTGATGGACAGGGAGGCCTGGTGTGCTGCGATTCATGGGGTCGCAAAGAGTCGGACACGACTGAGCGACTGAACTGAACTGAACTGAATTGAGTAAATGAGTAACAGCACTTGAGACCTAGAAATTATTCAATAATAAAAGTTCCCATTAATTTTTCAGGTCTTGGATTAACTCAGGTCTTTATCTATCGGAACTTCTCTTCTGTGCATCCAAAATCATGTTCCTTTGATTTTTTAGAACCAGTGGATTTAGATACTTTGGATTTACTTTGCCCTGAGTTTATTACCTTCCCCTTTTGTTGTCAAATGTAAGTCCTCGTGGCTGACACACAGTGAAGCCAAACAAAACGAAACATCAGAGTTTGGAGCAGAGAAAGTTTTACTGAAGGGCAAAGAAAGGAGAAAGAAGGGCTCATATTCAAAAAGACCCCAAATCCTTGATGGTTTTGGGGAAAGTCCTTATAGGCGGAATCTGGGCTGAGGGCCGCAGGAGTCATGGCTTCCCCCTGATGGTTTGGTGGTGAGGTGACAGGGTCGTGTTCCGGGAGTCTCATGCTCAGCTGAAGTTTGCATCCGCCACCAGGGTGGGGGTCTTGGTTCCAGCAGAAAGACTCAAAGATACTGTTCTGTCTGTCGTTGAGCAGGAGCCAGGACACTGCCCCACGGCTGCACTGTGTTTCTTTCTACAGTCTCTCACTTCCCTGACTAACCCTCACCCTCACCCTCACCCTCACCCTCACCCTTTTGGAACTCAGGGAAAGTCTGGAAAGCTGAAGAATTCCCCTAGAAACAAAAAAAAAGGGGGGGACAGGGCAAGGCTTTTGTATCCAGGAAGGTGCCACAGGATTCAGTTTCAGTTTCACTGACACTCATTGAAGTCTGTTTGTTGGCATTTTATTCTTATCACCTTCTCTTACTTAAACTCCAAAGATCCCTGTTTATCTGCAAATGTGAGGCTTTTTTTTTTTTAAAGCATTCACCCTTCACATAATTTATTAAAATATTAAATCTGGAAACTATTATGTAGACTGGAAAGATATGGACATTGTCATTTATCCAGGGCAACTATTGTTTTCCTCTAGACGAAATGAAATAGTGTCAGAACCTCTTTCTGGGATTTCTCAGTTGACAAGGTCCTTGTATGAGCAGATAGATTAGAAGGTCCCCAGAGAAAAAGAACCAGGCAGGGCTTTCTTGATATAAAAGAAACCATTTCTGGCCTAAGCCATTCTGTGGTCTGAGCCTGCCCACAATGCTCACCCTTGAACAGTTTTCAGTAATTAGTGATCTTAAGGGAACCAAGGAAAGCAGGACTAGGGAAGGCCCGCTCAGACAACAGTGCGGCGAAAACGCAGAGCCCTAGTTCCTCCTCAAGGGACGCACACAAAAACATCTTTGAGTTCTGCAGGAACTGAGGTCCCTAACCAGCGGAGAATGGAGTGATGACGTTGACCCTGGTGACCTCAATCAGTTAAAGCTTGGTCTCTGTGGGCCTTAGCCCAATTCTATGCTTAATCCTCCTCTGCTCAAGCCTCTTCATGAATATGCATGTACCCTTAGCTTAGAGTGTCCCCGATTTTGTTATTTGGGGAGGACATTGCTCTAGCAGTGAAATCAAATGAGCTTTAGGAAGCATCACGATGAACAAAGCTAGTGGAGGTGATGAAATTCCAGTTGAGCTATTTCAAATCCTAAAAGATGATGCTGTGAAAGAGCAAAAAAAAAAAAAAACAAAAACAAAAACTCAAAAAAACTCAGTATGCCCGCAAATTTGGAAAACTCAGCAGTGGCTACAGGTCTGGAAAAGGTCAGTTTTCATTCCAATTCCAAAGAAAGGCAATGCCAAAGAAAGTTAAATTGCACTCATCTCACATGCTAGCAAAGTAATGCTTAAAATTCTCCAAGCCAGGCTTCAACAGTACATGAGCTGTGAACTTCCAGATGTTCAAGCTGGATTTAGAAAAGGTAGAGGAACCAGAGATCAAATTGCAAACATCTGTTGGATCATTGAAAAGACAAGAGAGTTCCAGAAAAACATCTACTTCTGCTTTATTGACAACGTCAAAGCCTTTGACTGTGTGGATCACAACAGAATGTGGAAAATTCTTAAAGAGACAAGAATACCAGACCACCTGACCTGCCTCCTGAGAAATCTGTATGCAGGTCAAGAAGCAACTGGACATGGAACAACGGACTAGTTCCAAATTGGGAAAGGAATATGTCAAGGCTGTACATTGTCACCCTGCTTATTTAACTTAAATGCAGGGTACATCACATGAAATGCTGGGTTGGATGAAGCACAAGCTGGAATCAAGATTGCCTGGAGAAATATCAATAACCTCAGATATGCAGATGACACCACCTTTATGGCAGAAAGTGAAGAAGAACTAAAGAGTCTCTTGATGAAAGTGAAAGAGGAGAGTGAAAAAGCTGGCTTAAAACTCAACATTCAGAAAACTAAGAGCATGGCATCTAGTCCCATCACTTCATGGCAAATAAATGGGGAAACAATGGAAACAGTGAGAGACTTTATTTTCTTGGGCTCCAAAATCACTGCAGATGATGACTGCAGCCATGAAATTAAGAGGCTTGCTCCTTGGAAGAAAAGCAACAACCAACCTAGACAGCATATTGAAAAGCAGAGACATTACTTTGCCGAGAAAGGTCCACCTAGTCAAAGCTATGGTTTTTCCAGTAGTCATATATGGACGTGAGGGCTGGACCATAGAGAAAGCTGAGGGCTGAAGAATCGATGCTTTTGAACTGTGGTGTTGGAAAAGACTCTTGAGAGTCTCTTGGACTGCAAGGAGATCCAACCAGTCCATCCTAAAGGAGATCAATCCTGAATATTCATTGGAAGGACTGATGTTGAAGCTGAAACTCCGATACTTTGGCCACATGATGGGAAGAACTGACTCATGTGACAAGACCCTGATGCTGGGAAAGAGTGAAGGTGGGAGGAGAAGGGGACGACAGAGGATGAGATGGTTGGATGGTATCACCGACTCGATGGACATGAGTTTGAGTAAGCTCTGGGAGTCTTGGTGATGGACAGGGAGGCCTGGCATGCTACAGTCCATGGGGTCATAAAGAGTCAGACACAACTGAGCGACTGAACTGAACTGCTCTAGGAGAGATCCCCAGTGTTCTCCTTACTTGCTGCAAGTAATAAATCCTGCCTTCTCCCCATCTTTGGTTGGGTTGTGTCTATTGACTTGACAGCAGCAAGAGGCAAAGCCAGTTTTCAGGTATCACTGGCACCACATTTGCACTATAGGATCCCTGCCCATTGGGTCATTATGGATTAGAGCAGGGTGGGTCAGCCAGGCAATGTCTCTGGGAGCTAAAGATCTGGAACCTAAGGGATTCGTGCTTCTTCTAGTCTGGACTTTCAGACAGAGGGAGAGTAAACTCAGGTGACGTGGCCACTGTGCACAGTTGTGTGGCCTGAGAAACAGCAAAAGGAGAATGCTGGCTAAAGAGAGAGAGAGAAGGGCAGACCCTGCAGAGAGTGGCCGTGAGGGCAGTGAGGAAGCCACACTGTATTGTGCACTTGGAGTTCACGAGTCATCTCTTCATCCCTGTCAACAATAAGTTAGCCAGTTAATCTAAGAAAGAAATGGAAAATTTTACTCAAGGCAAACTTGGGGATTGTAATCTGGGAAGAGCATCTCAGAAAGCCCTGAGAGCTGCTCCATCTGTTCAGAGTCAAGGCTCAGTTACACACGGTTCTTGAGATAGAGGGCTATACATCGGATACTGTATTATTGACAGCTTACATAATCCAGATCTAAGCGTCATTGTGGTGGGTTATCATGGCCCCTTATGAGATCAAGAAGGAATGTTATCTTTAAGGAGATATCTTGTTGGTGCTGGGAGAATGTTGCTCCTTATGGCTGAGCAGGTATTCCTGCTGATGGGGGAGGTTTGGTCTATGCAGAATGCAGATGCACACTGCGCAGTGAGGGGAGAGGGGAGAAGAAAGGGCAGAGAAGAATTTTGTTGTGTTTAAGCATTTCTTGTCTTTCCACAAAATAAGAATTTTTTTCACGTCGTTTATGACAGCAGTCTCATTTTTCTTAATCTAGCTTTAATTAGCTTCCTTCATATGTAGCTAAAGAGATTTTATCTTTTTCTCTTTTAGCTCAGATATGTACTGTTTGGTTAGCTTTTATCTAAGCTTTCTGTTAGCTCTCCGTATTTTGATTCCCAAATAGAATTTCTTTTTCTTCCATTCCCTACAAACTACACTCTCCATTTACAATGCTTTTCTGAAGTCAAATGGCACCATTTGTATGCAAAAAAGAACATGTCCAACTTGGGTTTGCCTACCTTGAATGTTAGTCTTAATGACATCCTATCTGTATAAAGCTAAACCAAACTATTTCTGTACCTATTTTACCCAGAGAGTGTAGGAAGGAAGGCCACGGTCCTGGAGCTTGGTTCCTTTAATTCTCTTTGAGCAGATCCTGTGCTTTTCCTGAAGCTTGTATTTAGATACTTCGTCTGATGCCTTTCAAAATCCATGTCTGGTCTTGAAACCAAGCAGGTCCAAGTGGGGCTCCTGGGCATGGAAGCCTTTTTGTGTCCCCCGTTTTTTGTTTGTAGGGAACAGATGCCAGCTTCCATCACCTTCCCCGAGTCTCAAAGGATAGGTTCAAACAGCTGCTAATCAGGGAAGGGAGAGGATGCCGACTGAAGGCGGGAGGAGAAGGGGATGACAGAGGATGAGGTGGCTGGATGGCATCACTGAGTCGATGGACATGAGTTTGAGTAAACTCCAGGAGCTGGTGATGGACAGGGAGGCCTGGCGTGCTGCAGTCCATGGGGTCACAAAGAGTTGGACATGACTGAGTGACTGAACTGAACTGAACTGAACTGATGAAGCATTCCTCATTCCAGAGAGAAGGTCAAAATTTGATAACCTCAAGAACCACAGAACCTCATCTGGAGACCACTTGAGGCCAGATTAAAGAAGCACAGGCCCTGCAAACACTCTGATCCTTATCAGCAGCCCCACCCTTGAACCATCACCATAAAATTTCTTACTAGATTCCCCTGGGTTTGGATAGTTTTGAGGACATGAGCCTGCTGTGTCCCCCTTTGCCTGGCAAAGCAATAAAGCTATTCTTTTTGCTTCATCCCAAACTCTGTCTCTGAGAGTCAGTTCAGCACTGGTGTACAGAGGCTGCGTTTTTGGCATCAGTCTCTGAGAACTGTCAGCCCAACTTGAAGCATCCTATGACAGCCCTTCTGATCACAGCTTGTTAGACCAATGGACTCTTAACTCAAGCTGGGGCACTTGGATTTTTCTTCTCCAGAGATTTAATAGTATCCTGGTGGTGTTACTTAGTTGAAGCTTTGCTACTGGGATGGGTTATGATCCACCAGCATCTGGAATCCAGGAATACCTGTGTGCAGAGAAAGAATTTTAAAAAAGATTGCACAGAGAGAATTGGAGATGAGCTGTGTTGTGTAATAAAGAATTCATCTGATCTTTATTCTAGATTCCTTACTTAGTGCTTCTAAAACTCCTGAGACTTCCAAAGTGGTGGAAATGTCTTTGTTATTCATAAGCCCCTTGGATCACACTTGAATTTTATACTAATGAAACGCCTCAAAGACAGTCTTTAAATAGCTTCAGGGTGGGGGCTGGCTAGTAGAAAGACCACCTACGTGATTAGAAATCAACCCTGAATATTCACTGGAAAGACTGATGCTGAAGTTGAAGCTCCAATACTTTGTCCACCTGATGCGAAAAGCCAACTCCTTGGAAAAGACCTTGATTCTGGGAAAGATTGAAGGCAGGAGAGGAAGGGGGTGACAGAGGATGAGATGGTTGGATGGTATCATCAACTCAAAGGACATGAGTTTGAGCTAGCTCTGGGAGATATTGAAGGACAGGGAAGCCTGGCGTGCTGCAGTCCATGGGGTCACAAAGAGTCAGACGCAGCTTAGCGACTAAACAACAAGAACATGATTGGAGGGTTGAGACTGTGGGCCAGTCTGACCTGGAGGTAGAGGAGAAGGGGTGGAAATGGAGCTCAGTCACAGGGCTGATCATCTAATCCATACAGCTCCGTAGTGAAACCCAGCTAACACTTGGACTCGGGCGCTCAGTGGAGCATCCCGGTAGATGAATGCATTTATGTGCCAGAGGAGTGGCATGTCCTGATTCTACGGGAAGAGGGTGTTCAGAGCTCGCCCAAACCTTGGCTTCTGTGTCTCTTCCATTGACTTGTCCTGATCTGTATCCTTCACAGTAAGGCTGCAATCACAGGTATAGTGCTTCCTTAATTCTATGAGTCAGCCTAGCAAACGATCAGGGCTGAGGGGTTTGTGGGGGCCCCTGGGCCTCCCTGGGGCTCATGCAGTAAAGAATCCGCCTGCAATGCGGGAGAGAGAGAACTGAGTTTGATCCCTGGGTCGGGAAGATCCCCTGGAGGAGGACATGGCAACCCACTCCAGTATTCTTACCTGGAGAATCCCATGGACAGAGAAGCCTGGTGGGCTACATTTCATAGGGTCTCAAAGAATTGGACATGACTGGGCAGCACAGTGCTGAATTGATAGCCAGCCATTCAGATGTGCAGGTAACAGTGGGGCCCGGATGTTCTCTGGGGATTGACGTGAAGGGAGTCTTGGGGAGGCCTGAGGCCTTACCTTTGGGATCTGTACTAATTCCAGAAAATTAGTGATGTTGAAAACTCAGCCTCTGTTTACTGGTGCCAAATTGAATCTCAGCAACAGAGTTTTGGGTAAAGTAGCAAGAATAGCTTTATTGCTTTGCCAGACAAAGGGGATAATGCCAGACAGTGGGATAATGTCCTCAAAACTGTGTGTCCCTGGAGGGGGAACCAGGACCTGCCCCAAGGTCACTGGGGCAACTACCAACAAGTGACAAGGTCACAACAGCGATCTTGGTTGGTTCATAGGGTGAAGGGACGAGAAATGAAGCTTCTCCACCAGGTTAGCAGAGACTATGTTATACAGCGGTCACAATCTTGACCACGGAGTTTCTAACACAGAAATGGAATCCAGTGCTACAGAGAAGCTCAGAGCACTTTGGACACTGAGAATGCAGGTTTGTTTTCCCAGGCAGTAAATACATGCTCAGCGAGCTGAAGATACAACTAGCATCACTGATCTGCATGGTTAGATCTGACCAAATAGACGATTCTTTGAAATCACAGTCTGACTGTGGAATAATGTAGATTTGAGGGGATGAAAGAAAGCTTACCCCAGAAATTAGCATGAAAGTTAAAGTTGCTGAGCCATGTCTGACTCTTTGCGACCCCGTGGACTATACAGTCCATGGAAGTCTTCAGGCCAGAATACTGGAGTGGGTAGCTGTTCCCTTCTCCAGGGGATCGAACCCAAGTCTCCCTCGTTGCAGGCAGATTCTTTGCCAGCTGAACAAGGGAAGTCCAAATAAATCATGCAAAAAAGTTGGTAATTTTCTAATAGAATCCAAGTTTTGTTTACACTGGCTGAAGTGGGCTACATAAATAATCTCTTGCAAAAAGTCAAATAGAATTTAGAAGGAATGGAACATGATGTATGAGACTCACTTTATAATTCTTCTCAAACTTCATATAAATATTAACATTTTCCTTCTGTTTGCATCTGTGAGAAATTAGTTTCCACAGCAAACCCCTCCGCCTGAATGGAGATTTTGAAGAAAGTCTGATTTTGCTGCTCTCTGAAATGGTACAGCTTTAATCTGCCATGGCAGTTAGAATTTACAGGTCTCTAATTTTTCTCCAACTGAGTATTGTGACTTTGAAGTTTTGGTGGCTCCTTGCCTAAGTCCACCATGTTATAAACTTTTGGGTTATAAAGGCAGGACAGGACCAGAGGCGGCTGCTGGTTCATCCCTTTTATGACCACAAACATAAGGAGAAATGATGTATTTGGTGCAAGGTTATATTATTTATTACTGGCAAAGTCTGGGTTTGAATGACTTCATGTATTCTGAGTCACTTTCAGTGAAAAACCTGTTTCCTGAAGACTTAATTATTTATTTTTCAGGGCTGTAAAGGAATGTAAATGTCTCTGTTACACATTTTTAAAGAATGGATGTGGCCGGAAGTTGATCCTGAATCTCCCCAGGGAAGCAGGTTTCCTGTGACACTATCTGACCCTCACCAGCTTTGGGGGCCTGGGGTTCAAGTCAGTCTTCACTGACTTAAATATGTAAGCCCTCCATGGGACTTGAATCCAATCTTTTCCCATGACTTTGCTTGTGTGGGTGAGATTATTTCATGGGAAATCTTTGCAAAAATTCTTTTTCACTGAGTGAGTGTCTATTTCATTTTGTCTTCTGTCTGTCTCCCCTGAAAGGCAGGAGACTGAGTGATTTTTCAAGTGTCATGCACTGAGGTTTAATTTCCATAGAGTAAGATTCACCCTTTTACAGTAAAATGCATACTTTAACAAATTTTGGCAAAACACAGTTTTGTAATCCCACAGCAGTCAAGTCATAGAATATTTTCATCACCCCAAAGCTCCCTCGTGCCCTTTTTAGTTAATTCCCTCTTCCCACCCCCATTTTCAGATAAATGAAAACAGAGTTTACTATCAATGTTACCAAAGGAATAAAGATACCATTCAGAAATTAAGAAGTCGCTGAGATGGGCATTATTTTAAATGTTAATAATTTGAAATACACAATTTATAAATTCCTGTCTTTAGGTTGTAAAGGTTTCTTTCTTTTTTTAAAAAATCTTTTTGGAGTATAGTTGATTTGCAATGTCGTATTAGTTTCTGTTGTATAGCCAAGTGAATCAGTTATCCACAGACATACATGCACTCTTTTCAAGATTCTTTCCCCACATAGGTCATTACAGACTGCTGGGTAGAGTTCCCTGTGTGTAAAGTTTTCTGTATTTTTTTCTTGTTTGCTATCTCTTATGGTTGTTTATGTCCTTAAGTGATTTGCAATTTTCAAAATTGAAATATAGTTGATATACACTATTACGTGAGTTTTAGGCATGCTACACAATGAGCTGACATTTACATATACTATGAAATGATCGCCATGAGAAGTCTGGTAACTGTCTGTCCCCATATGAAGATATTGCAGTGTTATTGGCCATGTTCCTTAGGCTGTATGTTATATATTACATCCTCTTTACTTATTATATAACTGGAGGCTTATAGCTCAGTCCCCGTCACCTATTTCACCCCCAACCACTGTAATTTTTTTATTGTGAGCTTATCTTTAACTAGTTTGTATTGCGCTGCCAATGTGTGAATTGCAATGAGTTGGACACATTTCTTCAAAGTGGTTTTGTTTGATTTTGTTAGTACTTCAGCAGTTTCATCAGTTTCAGACCAGTACTAATTTCTTCGCTTGAAATTCCAGTAAAGTGAAAGAAGTATAAAATCATTCTTGTAATTCTAGATACTGATTACCTTTCGCTGTATAATGAGCTATCCCCAGAACTATAACTAAGACAATAATTTATTATTATTATCTTTCACATACAACTGGAGCAAGCCTGGGTTTTCACTTTTTTTTTTTTTTTTTCAAGAATCTTTCTTTTTTTGCCATCCAGCAGGCAAGTTTCCTTGATGCTTTGCCTTCTACGGGGACAGAGTCCCTCTACTTTCTATTTTGTCGACTGGTTTCCTGTTTTCTGGTTTTCTGGATGCATCCTACTTCTTTTTTATTTATTTAGTTTATTTTGGCCATACTTGTGGTTTTCAGGATCTTAGTTTCCCAACCAAGGATAGAATCCAGGCCACAGCAGTGAATGTGTAAAAGGGCCAAGTCCTAACTATTGGACTTGCAGGGAGTTCCCTGGACACATAACATTTCCAGCGTCAATCTTCCCCCTCCTGAGCTCCATTCAGGCCAGTAAAATCTACTAGAGCTTATATTTGGGCCCAACACTGAAGCCGCACAGATCAGGTTGAGACTAAGACCCATTGTCTTTTGAGATCACACACCTGGTCTCAGGACTTAGTGAAGCTCAGGTTCTTGACGCCTCATCGCAGAAAGAATTTAGTGAGAGACAAAGTGATAGGTGAGAAGTGGATTTATTTAGAGAGACACACATTCCACAGACAGAATGTGGTGTGTCTCAAAAGGGGAGAGCAGCTTTGGGAGAAACACCCTCCACCGATGGTGTGTGGGCCATCTCAGACGGTGAGGGGCCCCCACACACGGGGTGGTTAGTTTTCGTGGACTGGGTAATTTCATAGGCTAATGTGTAGGAGGAGTATTCCGGTTATTTTGGAGGAAGGGCAGAGATTTCCAGGAACCGGGCCACTGCCCACGTTTCATCCTTCTACGGTCAGCCTCAGCACTGCCATGACCTGTGGGTGTGTCGTTTAGCCACCGTGTACCAGTGAACACGTGATGAGGCTCGCGGTCCACTGGAAGTCACATTTTCCTCCGGAAGTCACATCTTCCTCGTCTCGGACCTACTTGGTTCTCAGCAGTTCTTGCTCTTTTTCCTCCACCGTGATGTCATTCTTTTAAAGGTTGTGCCCTGCCCTCTCCTCTCTTGTTTCAACACCACTCTGGGCTGTTGCAGTGTCTGGTTGAGCTGTTTCTCACCATGTCTTGAGCTTTTATCATTTTGTTCCCAAACCAAACTTGGGTATGCCCACTTGAGCAGTAAAGCTAATCTGCTGACACTGGGTCAAAGTGAAGGAAAGTGCAACATTTACTGCAGGGCGCCCGACAAGGAGTATGGGTGACTACAGTTTAAAACCCTCAAGCTCCCCAGCGACTTTTTGGGACAGTTTTTATAGGAAAACTTTGAGGGGAGAGCTTCGGGGTCTATGACGCCCTGCTCCTCTGATTGATTGGTAGGGAGGTAACAGGGTGATGTCCTGGGAATCTCAATCATCGCCTTCTGGTTCCAGGCTTCTGGGGGCCACGTGCATGTGCTTAGCCTGAAGTCACCATCCTCCACCTGGACGGGGGCCTTGGCTCCAACAGAAGGACTCAGAGATCTGTGTCAGACCGTGTGTGTGTGTGTGTGTGTCCCTTTAGGAGGAGCTAGGACTCTGCCTTATGCCTGCACTGTTTTTTCCTACCCGCTTTCCCTCTGTTTCTGCATGTCCTGGCTCTTTTCATTAGCGACTGTTTGACTCTGCTCTTTGGAATGCAGGTAAGGTCTAGGAGGCCAAAACCTTTTTCTCACCAGCAGGAAATGGGGGACATGGAAAGGCTTTTGTGCTGGGGCAGGCCCCACAGGGTCCTGTAATGGGAACGTGGTTCATATCAATCTACCGGTTATCTAGACCCCTGGTAAGTTTATTTCAGTGGGTCTTATTTTCTAAATGGCTTTTCTCAATTTTTCAAGCATCTTACTTTTTCTTTCATATTTCTTTGATTATCAGTATCAAATAATGTGCTGTCTTTGCTTTTTTTTTTTAAACTTGTCTCTGGGTTGACTAGCAATTCTGGCTGATTAGTTATCAGTGACAGCCAATTTGAATTTCTTCCCACTTTCATTTAGACTGAGAAAAGTTAGAACTGATGTTGTGTTCCTTTGCCTTATTTTAGAGATTATGCCTGTTTGTTCAGGACTGAGTCCTTCATTTGCTTCTTCCCTCCCTGCCTGCTTTATGCTAGGGTTGACGTTGCCCTGGTCAGCTGCGTTCCCTCAGGATTACTGCTGAAGTTACTTTGCACTCTATCATTACTTACTCTTCAGCATAGTCTGTGTTCAGTCTGATTTACAGCCCTCTGCATTCTATTGTTGCATCTTCATGATGCCTGCAGATGCTTTTATGATTTTAGCCTATGAGACACTGTAGACTAACTTTTTATTTACCTCTTTGCGTTCCTATAAGATTGTCATTCCGTGGCATGAAACTCAAGTCTTTGTTTATTTCCAGCTTAATTAAGCTGGAACTTAATTCCTGGCAGGAACTAAGGAACCAGGGAAAAAGCACATTACTGAGAGAGAATTAGAACCACTGGCCTGGAGTTAAGGTCCCTTAGTTAGTGGAAAACGGAGAAGGCAATGGCACCCCACTCCAGTACTCTTGCCTGGAAAATCCCATGGATGGAGGAGCCTGGTGGGCTGCAGTCCATGGGGTCGCTAAGAGTCAGACACGACTGAACGACTTCCCTTTCCCTTTTCACTTTCAGGCATTGGAGAAGGAAATGGCAACCCACTCCAGTGTTCTTGCCTGGAGAATCCCAGGGCTGGGGGAGCCTGGTGGGCTGCCGTCTATGGGGTCGCACAGGGTTGGACACGACTGAAGGGACTTAGCAGCAGCAGCTAGTGGGAAAGTCACCACCGCAAAGTTTTTTAACGTGCAGCAATTGCAAGCTGCATCACAGACCATTTATATTTCTGTCCTGTGTTGCATGTCAAAAAAACTGAAGCAAAACTGGCAGGAAGCCATGGATCCACATTAAAGGCCTGTTGGCAAAAGGCCACCCCTGCCCCCCACCCCGAATAGTTAGCACTGCTATTCTGGGGCTACTTTTCCTCTCTGTACAGAGGGTGCCATGTTTTCCAAATATAACTCAGGATACACTGGCCAGTAGGCTTCTAGTTTTGAGAACAAGGAGAAAACATTGTCAAAGAATTCCAGGTCATGTGGCCTCTTGTTTTGCTTTGCTTCAGTAGTTCTTTTAAAGAATTTGAGATGCAGTCCACAAGATGGTAGCAGACATCAGTTAATTAACTATTGAGGCTGTAAGAATCAAGGATCAAAGTGAAGGGAAAGAAGCGAATTGGCAATAGCACCAGTAACTGAGCGTCACCAGCCTGGGGGGAAGCGCCTCCCTCTGGCTCTAGCAGCCGGGAAGTCCCGTGGTCAGCGCACCAGAGCCCTGGCGGGAACACCGTCCACTACGTGTGTATGTGCGTGGAGCAGACCTCGGCTCGAGTCTGGATGCCTGCCATTTTATACCTTACAAAGTTCTTTGTTCTCAAAGGAGTTCAAACAGTTTGGTGGTGAGGGAGGTGGAAAACAAGCTGGTCCTCCTCTGATTGGCCAGATCAAAGGGGAAAGACGGGGTATTCCCCAAATCCTTACTGTTCCTGACCTTTACCTACTCTTGACTCTTTTTCCCTTTCTTGGTGGATGTTTCATGGTGTTTCCATTCTTTATTGTGTTCAAGTACATAAGTTATTTAAGTACAGTTCAGTTCAGTCATTCAGTTGTGTCCGACTCTTTGTGACCCCATGGACTGCAGCATGCCAGGCCTCCCTGTCCATCACCAACTCCCAGAATTTACCCAAACTCAAGTCCATTAAGTCAGGGATACCATCCAATGATCTCATCCTCTGTCATCCCCTTCTCCTCCTGCCCTCAATCTTTCCCAGCATCAGGGTCTTTTCCAATGAGTCAGTTCTTCGCATCAGGTAGCCAAAGTACTGGAGTTTCAGCTTCAACATCAGTCCTTCCAATGAACACCCAGGACTGATTTCCTTTAGGACTGACTGGTTGGATCTCCTTGCAGTCCAAGGGACTCTCAGGAGCCTTCTCCAACACCACAGTTCAAAAGCATCGACTCTACAGCGCTCAAGGAAGGGCTCATGACTACTGGAAAAACCATAGCCTTGACTAGATGGACCTTTGTTGACAAAGGAATGTCTCTGCTTTACAATATCCTGTCTAGGTTGGTCATAACTTTCCTTCTAAGGAGTAAGCATCTTTTAATTTTATGGCTGCAATCACCATCTGCAGTGATTTTGGAGCCCCCAAAAATGAAGTCAGCCACTGTTTCCACTGTTTCCCCATCTATTTGCCATGAAGTGATGGGACCAGATGCCATGATCTTAGTTTTCTGAATGTTGAGCTTTAAGCCAACGTTTTCACTCTCCTCTTTCACTTTCATCAAGAGGCTCTTCAGTTCTTCTTCACTTTCTGTCATAAGGGTGGTGTCATCTGCATATCTGAGGTTATTCATACTTCTCCCGGCAATCTTGATTCCAGCTTGTGCTTCATCCAGCCCAGCGTTTCTCATGATGTACTCTGCATATAAGTTAAATAAACATATGCAGTGACCAAATGGCACAGTAACATTGCAACCATAGAATTACTCCTCTGTACCTTTGAAAATGACCTGTATTATTTCCCTGTTTTGTTTTAGTGTATGATGCTGCTACTATTTGAATTAAATGGTCATCTGTTTATCTCCAATGCCAGGTGTTTACCAGGTAGGTTAAGTTAGAAGTTAGAGAAAGTAGACACTAGGTCATTTAAGAAAAACATAACTTTCTGAAAGCTAAGTCATAGAGAAACTGCCATATATAAAAATGGAGATGAGCTCTACATTTAAAAACCAGTTCTAATGGAAACATTCTGAAGAAAACAGAGCATTAATTCAAATCTGTTTGACTCTAGAGTTTATACTCCTATTTCTAAAGTAAGGGAAGGAAGGGAAGGGAGCAAACCAAGTTGATCTCTCTGAGCCTCCGTTTCTTTTTCTGTAAGTGAGAATAACCTCACAGACTTGCTGTAGGGATTAAATTAGATAACATATGGAAAGCAATGTAGACACAGAAGGCAATTTATAAAAGTTTCCTTTTGTGCTCCTTTCACCCAGCCCAAATGTTTATGGGAGGTCTTTGGATATTTAGATTTCAAAGAAATTGGTTGTGATGTTCAATTTCAGTTCAGTTGCTCTGTCATGTCTGACTCCTTGTGACCCCATAGACTGCAGCACACCAGGCTTCCCTGTCCATCACCAACTTCCGGAACTTGCTCAAACTCATGTCCCTCAGGTCGGTGATGCCATCCAACCATCTCATCTTCTGTTGTCCCCTTCTCCTCCCGTCTTCAATCTTTCCCAGCATCAGGGTCTTTTCAAATGAGTCAGTTCTTCGCATTAGGTGGCCAAAGTATTGGAGCTTAAGCTTCAGCATCAGTCGTTCCAATGGATATTCAGGACTGATGTCCTTTAGAATGGACTGACTGGATCTCCTTGCAGTCCAAGGGACTCTCAAGAGTCTTCTCCAACACCCACAGTTCAAAAGCATCAATTCTTCGGTGCTCAGCTTTCTTTATGGTCCAGCCCTCACATCCATACATGACTACTGGAAAAACCATGGCTTTGACTGGACGGACCTTTGTTGACAAAGTAATGTCTCTGCTTTCCAATATGCTGTCTAGGCTGGTCATAGCTTCTCTTCCAAGGAGCAGCATCCTTTAATTTCCTGGCTGCCCCAAGGCCGCACTATTGTTTCTTGGCTGCTCCTCCTGTGTCTCTGCATCCCCTCCCTTCCTTGATTAACAGCCATTTGAACCTGCCCAGTGGATCTCAGGGAAGGTCTTGGAGGCTGGAGTCTTCTCTAGAAACAAGAAACAGGGGACACAGAGAGGCTTCTGTGCTCAGATACACCACAGGGGGCCCTGCTCTCAGGTTGCCCCAGTAATTGAAGGTTTGGGGGTAAATGAAATTGTGTGTCACCTGTAGGGAGGAAATGCAACAAGGCATGGTCACTGGTATTAACTGTTTGAGAAACATCTGGAGAAAATCCCCCCTGCACACACTAAGTATCACTAGCGTGGATTCTCTTACGTTGCTCGGCAATCACTCAGTTAGCTCCGGTGCTTGCTCTCCATCCTAGCCTTTTAATACAGGCTGCGTCACATTTTCAGCAGTTTCTGGCTCTAGTTAAACCTCAGGTATGTGCAGCAACAGGCATAACGGAGACGCTGCAAATCACACTTCCCAGATAACCCCAGGTCTCATCTTAACTTTCAAATTCTCCCTCCACTGAACTTTTCATTAGAACGTCAAGGGAGGTGGGATGGGGGCGCTGTGAACTTCTGCGTATGCTGGAGGTGATGGTTGTAAATGACATGGCCCCAACATCACCAGTTAGAGAGGGAGTCCTGTTCAAAATCATCCTTGAAAGGCCAGCTAATTGACAGCTACTGACTACTTATTGCTACATTGTAACACATGGCATAAAGCAATTAATTCTCTCTCTTGGCCTTGCTGCTTGTCTGGGCTCAGCCTGAGGTCTCAAGCAACTGAAGTCAGAGGGAGGCTGAGGCCGTGTTAATCTGAAGCTTCCTCTGGGGTGGGATGTCCCCTGGATGGCAGCTGATGCTGATGGCTGAGAGCTCCGCCAGGGCTGCCTGCCTTGCCCCTGCCCCCAACACCTACCTATGGCCTTTCCACATGGCTTAGAGGTCTCCTAGCATAGAGCGACCCTCAGAGGGAGCGGGCCAAGAGAGGCTTTCTAAGAGGTCCTGGTGGAAGCTGCAAGGTTTCCCATGATCCTCTCTCAAAAGCCTCAGCGGGTCTCTCCTGCCACATTTGTTTTATAGGCCAAGCAAGCCACTCCCATAGGGTATGGAGACTTAGATCCTTGGTAGGGAAATGGTAAGATCGAACTACAGAAGAGCAAGTTCATTGGGAGATACTGTGATGAGCATCTCTGGAAAATACAATCTGCCAAACCCAGCTCATCTACTCCTGTTCCAGCTGCCAGGAGAATTCACCTGTATCTGGAAGGGTCCTGAACTCCAGCTAGTTTAATTACTTTCTTCATCTACCTGTAAACTCAGAATGATTCACAGTTAGTAAAATGCATAAAGGAAGTCAGAGAGTGTCAGTTTCAGAAATCGATTATTTCACAAACCAGAGTCTTGTATTCTTATTCTTGGTACCCGTGTCTTGATCAATGTGACATTCAGAATTCTATGTTTGTATCTATCTGGGTCATTGAAATCCTGATGCCCTCCTTTCCTCTGCTGTGACTTTTTTGTGTTTTCATTGCTTGACTTTGTCCTGATCCCCAAGACCCACCGCCTCTGTCTCCTGAACCTGGCTCCCAGGCCTGTGGATCGCTCCTGATAGCTGCTCGCTGAGGTTCTGTAGCTTCTGCCATCACCTCTTGGCTTACCGACTCTGGCCTCTGGTGCGGTCTAAACCTTAATATTCAGCTTTCCGATCTCAGACTGACTTCTTTTTTTTTTTTTTTTTTTTTAAATTTTTATTAGTTGGAGGCTAATTACTTTACATCATTACAGTAGTTTTTGTTATACATTGATATGAATTAGCCATGGATTTACATGTATTCCCCATCCCAGTCCCCCCTCCCACCTCCCTCTCCACCCGATCCCTCTGGGTCTTCCCAGTGCACCAGGCCCGAGCACTTGTCTCATGTACCCAACCTGAGCTGGTTATCCGTTTTACCCTAGATAATACACATGTTTCAATGCTGTTCTCCTGAAACATCCCACCCTTGCCTTCTCCCAGAGTCCACAAGTCAGACTGACTTCTTACTCCAGCTTCTTCAGGTTTTTAATTTTATCAGCCTGGTCCCATTGGTGTCCACCTCCATCAGGGTGGAGTTAGAATTTTCCCCTTCGGGAGGAAACAAAGATTCCTGGCTGCAGAATGTTTAGTTGCAGCGCCTTAAGGCTTCCTGGTGCCCCCAGTCTTTGAGGCCTCCTATATTATTAGGCTGTTATTCTCTCTAGATGTTGGATATTCCCGTACTTGCATGACTCAGGAGGTATATTTGCTCTAGCCTCCATCGTTGAGTGTGTTCTGGCAAGGATTCAGCAAAAGTTTCTTTTACACCTTTAGCATATTGAAGGAAATACTTTCAGGAGGGGAGGTGGGGAACCCCAAACATTTGAATAGGTATGGGGCTGAAAATAACTAGGGAAATGGAACATAATTATATTAATGGTCAGAAGTTATGATGTGTATATACTGATTCCTCAGGGTCACCAACTTTGGGATGGGATGATAGTTAAAATCCATTAGTAACTGGAAACTAGATACCTCCCACCCTGGGGAATTTCCTCTTTGGTGGTCTCTTCTTAGATTTATTTATGCTTGTATAGTCTAAAGTCTCTATTTTATATGAAGTGAAGTGAAAGTCACTCAGTTGTGTCTGACTCTTTGTGACCCCATTGACTATACAGTCCATGGAACTCTCCAGGCCAGAATACTGGAGTGGGTAGCCGTACCCTTCTCCAGGGACTCTTCCCAACCCAGGGATCAAACCCAGGTCTCCCGCCTTGCAGGTGAATTCTTTACCAGCTGAGCCACGGGGAAGCCTAAGAATACTGGAGTGGGTAGCCTAACCCTTCTCCAGCGGATCTTCCCAACCCAGGGATCGAACCGGGGTCTCCCACATTGCAGACAGATTCTTTACTCTCTGAGCCACCAGGGCAGACTCTATTTTGTATAGCTAGAAATTAATGTATAGAATATATCATTTGTCTTTTCCAATTCGGGAAAACAGAAAATATTCTAATTTATTAGGTAACAATTTTCTTGACCTTCCTTCGACTCCTAAGTTGAATTTGAGAGATTTTTAAAATTGACTTTCTATTGTGTTCTTAGGCCGCTGTAGGTATCTATGAAGATGTGGGTGAGAGACATCCTTAAGATAAATCATCCTTGCCCTCAGTGATTTTCATCTGATAGAAGAGATAACACGCTCACCCAAATAGCCAGGATATAAGCACCGTGGAATGTTTTTTATTGAGAAGCATAATATTTGTTAGGTACCATTCATGACGTGCCTTGAGAAATAGGCTGTAATTTGCCAGGAGTGACGGGGGAGTAAGCAAAGGGTTCTACGTGGGAAGAACACCTTGAACAGAGGTCCTCAAAGTTTCTTTCATAGAAATGGTGGCCGGATGAGTTTTGACTAGATAAGAAACATGTTTAGGGAAATAACGGGCTGTGGGACTAGAGAGGTAGGTCTGAGCCGTTGGGGAATGGCTTACATATGCTGGGGATGTGTGTGTTATTCTGTAGGCCATAATGGCTACGGAACATGCTGTGCCTTGTTAGGCCTGTTGTCTAACTCAAATTGGAAAGGGTGTTCGCCGTACGTATGTGGTAGGGCGTTCAGGAGTTCCAGTTAGACCCAAGAACCATACAGAATCGGCTTGCTGTTTTAACATGTCTGGTTTGGGCTTGAAGGATGCTGAGTTGGTAGGAGAGGGGAGCAAGTGGGAGGAGGAGAAAGCCCAAGTCTAGGTGAGCTAGTGTGGAGATAACGTCGTTCTTGAGAGCATCTCGGCCGTCAAAGGGAAGTGGCCAGTGCATGTCCTAATTTGCCCGTCTTGGTCCTCAAGAGCCTTAGTTCTGGAAAACTTCAGGGAGCAACTGGAAAACTGGGGCACCTGGGAGGAACTGCCTTGTTTCTGGAAGGTTTTATCCAATTTGAAATAGGACCCCAGCCAGAGGTTAGAGGTGTTGGATCCCTCTTCGTCTAGGGGTGGAGGGTTCCAGCAAGGATTACTTCATTCAAATGTTCTGATCAGGATAGGGTTCAAATCCTGTTGAAAGTCCCCTTATAAGGCTGATAAAAAGCCCCTCTTAGAGGTATCTGGACTCCATGCAGTATTTATGGAATGCATGTTTTAAACTCTAAAGTCCTTCTGTGCTACTTGGTTGTCATGGGTAACAATATTCAGATTGATAGTTGTAATTTGAAGAAGTAATAAACTGCCATTTTTCTTCATTAAGCAAAAGAGTCTTAAACTCAAAAAAAAAAAAAAAAAAAAAAAGAAGGATAAGTTGCCAGGACCATTTAACATGGTGGTTAAGTCATGGGATTTTGCAGTCAGGTGACCTAGGTTCAAATATTAACTGAGCCATCTTCTAGCTATATAATCTTGTATTTCTCCACTGTTCTGAATTTTGTTTCTCTTTCTGTTCTTGAAAAAAACTGTTCAAGTCAAAGAATTATTGGGAGGATTAAATGATGTAATTTCATGGGGTGCTGGTACCGCCCCCCCTGAGATCTGCACCTGCGGGAGGAGAGGATGGGTGGCCCTTCCTTCAGTTTCTCTGTCCCCATGTGGGTGCGGGAGTTTGCAAGGCAAACACTTGGGTGAGATTTGGGAGCTAAGAGAAGGAGACCCTGTGCTTCGGGAGCCGTTGCAGCTGAAACATGGACAGAGAGGCTCCCAGAACTTCCTGGGGGCCCCCAAGAATCACCGACATCAGTGCATTGGGCCAAGACAGCTGGTGGGGACTTCCTGACACTCTCTCCCCCGGCACTTCCAACAGGGACGGAAACCTCTGAATCCTTGTATTACCATCCTTCTTCCTGGAACACACAGGGCAGCTTCAGCTTTCCTGCCTTCACCTTGGCAGCAGCTAAAAGTAGCTACTGTTCTTGTGATTAATTTTGCAAGGCAGGGCTTTCACTCCAGAAAGGGAAATTGGGGAGCAAAACCCAGCAAACCTGGATGGATGCTTGATCGTGGGTCCGAGGCTGGGGCCACGGGCCTCATTTTTGGTGAACGGGGTGGTCCTGTTCCCTCGCTCAGCACCCTAGAAACACCCCGGTTTGGGCCGCTTGGTGAGAGGCTAGAACATGAGAACTGGAGTCGGGATGT
Source organism: Odocoileus virginianus (assembly GCF_023699985.2). Classification (NCBI taxonomy): domain Eukaryota; kingdom Metazoa; phylum Chordata; class Mammalia; order Artiodactyla; family Cervidae; genus Odocoileus; species Odocoileus virginianus. Next base: position 4,843,490 of record NC_069705.1, on the reverse strand, counting down.
CCAAAGGGTGGGGGGAAAGTTTACTTTAGACAATTGGAAGTATCTAAAAGAGGGGAGCAGGCAAAGGCAGAAAAGTAAGGACTGGGGACATCCTTGGTGGTCCAGCAGCTTAGACTGTGTTCCCAATGCAGGGGGCCCAGGTTCGATCCCTAGTCAGGGAGCCAGACCCCACAAGCTCCAGCTAAGATTTCACCGGCCGCAACTAAGGAGCCCATGTGCCTCCACTAGGACCCGGCATGGTCAAATAAATAAATATTGCGTGTGCCGAGTCACTCAGTCGTGTCTGACTTTTTGTGACCCCATGAACAGTAGCCCACCAGGCTCCTCTGTCCCTGGGATTCTCCAGGCAAGAATACTGGAGGGGGTTGCCATTTCCTTCCCCAGAAATAAATATTAAAAATAAATAAGTAAAATTTACTTGACGAGAAAGTAAGGACCGGAATGCAGGGAGGAGTAACCAGTCCTGGAGGTGTGTCTGGGTCGTGCCAGCATTGGAGTAAAGACTCAGGATCACTGCGGAGCAAGAAGGGGAGCCTCTGGAGTTAGGAGGGTGAAGCTGGCACACAGCCAGCACTGCGGCCCACGTGGGGTGCTTGCTCGGGGCCGGTGGGGCTTCCAGGTCTATTCAGTGTAGGAGACAGTGGCGCTTTAGACACCCAGGGTGGCCCGGGTTGGAAGGTCAGATCGTTCAGCGCAGTAAGATGAAGCTCAGAGTCCATGGAGTGCCGGTTCTTAGACCTGAATCCTCGGTTAGAGCTGACTCAGGGCGGGCCGGGCCTGAGGAGCCCCTGCGCCTGGGACCCCGCAAGCCAGGACCCCGCCCGTCGGGGGCTCGGGCTTGAAGCCGCCACTCTGGCGCTGCTTCTGTGGCTCCACAGATGCTGGAACACACGTTCGAGGACAGAGAGTGGCCTCTGGGTGTGAGAGGCACCCGGCTGCGACAGCTGCCACCCCGCTGATGGCCACGGCTGGTCTGGCTGGTCTGGCCGGCAGCCGGGTGTCCCCTTCCCGCCTCACCGCTCCACGTGCGCCCCGAGGGTGGGCATCCGGTGGGAGAGGGCCACCCTCCTGGACAGAGGAGCACGGTTGTCAGAGGTGTAGGAGTGGCTGCGCTCCCCTGCCAGAACCTCCAAAGCAGCTCTCAAAGACTGGTTTCTATAGAAGGGACGTAAGATAAAACCTTGAAATTGCATCACGACACTTGGAGGCTTTCTTAACATGAGTTGGACTCCATTTATAAGAAAATAGTACCTCATTTTGCACCGCATCTCAGCATTTTCTAGTTGATGCTCAGAGAGTCATTCATAGCCTTTTGTCTTTTTTTTACTGAACACATACTTTACTATTTATTACAAACTGTTATTTATTTTTATTTAATAAATGACACGTGGCCTGAGAGTCTTAGCCATTTTTATTGATACTACTTGTGAATTTAGAGTTCTGCTTTCTTTTAGTCAACCGACTTTTTGTCAATTGGCTTTTGTTTGGAATATTCTGATACAAATTAATGAAAACATATTTTTATTAGAAAATATTCAAACACACAATTACATAACACACAGGCTTGTATCAGCATCTCAGTTCTAGTAAAGATCTTCCACATTTACTTTAGTTCAGTTTTTGAATCTATGTTGCCCCCGTCCTAAATCCTATCACTCTCTCTTCCTCCCCAGAGATACAGCCTGCACTTATGTTCATCATGAGCTTTTGTGCAACTCTCACGACAAGTATATGTGTCCTGGGAATTCCCTGGTGGTCTAGTGGTTAGAGCTCTGGGCTTCCCCTGCAGGGGGCATGGGTTTGGTCCTTGGTCAGGGAACTAAGATCCTGCCAGCCTCGTGGTGTGGCCAAACACAAACCAGCAAGCAAAAACTCCAAAACAAATACAAGTCTCCTCACAAATACTACCATTTTGCCTGTTTTTTAAAAATCTTTTTTCAATTAAAAAAAATCTATTTATTTAATGGCTTCGTCAAGTCTTATTTACGGCACATGGGATCTTTAGTTGAGGCGTGTGAACTCTGAGCTGCCGTACGGGAGATCTAGTTCCCTGACCAGGGTCACACTCGGGCCCCCTGTGTTGGGAGTGCAGCATCTTAGCCACTAGACCACCCGGGAAGTCCCCGTTTTGTCTGTATTTAAATATATGAAATTGAACTGTATATGTGATTTGGCAACTAGACTTCTTTCTCTCAACTTTATTGTCCAGATTTATATATTACGATGCTCTTAGTTCTTATTTTTTCTATTACAAGTCATAATGCGATGAAAGGCTATGCATATGTGTAGGCAGGCAGGTAGGTAGGTAGGCATGGAGCAGACGAACTTCAGGGACCAGATATGAACTGGGTACATGTACACATGTGTGTATGCACACACACGCACACAAACCTCAATCTTTCTATCTGTTCTCGTGCATATGTATGATCTTCAATGCCTATATCTAGGGATGCCTGATAAAGATATCAACCTAGACAGTGTATTAAAAAGCAGAGACATTACTTTGCTGACAAAGGTCTGTCTAGTCGAAGCTATGGTTTTTCTAGTAGTCATGTATGAATGTGAGATTTGTACTGTAAAGAAAGCTGAGTGCCGAAGAATTGATGCTTTTGAAATGTGGTGTTGGAGAAGACTCTGGAGAGTCCCTTGGACTGCAAGGAGATCCAACCAGTCCATCCTAAAGGAGATCAGTCCTGGGTGTTCATTGGAAGGACTGATGCTGAAGCTGAAACTCCAATACTTTGGCCACCTGATGCAAAGAACTGACTCATTTGAAAAAACTGATGCTGGGGAAGATTGAAGGTGGGAGGAGAAGGGGATGACAGAGGATGAGATGGTTGGGTGGCATCACCGATTCGATAGACATGAGTTTGAGTAAGCTCCGGGAGTTGGTGGTGGACAGGGAAGCCTGGTGTGCTGCGGTCCTTGGGGTCACAAAGAGTTGGACATGACTGAGTGACTGAACTGAACTGCAGCATCTTTTCAAATATGTGGTTCTTTGTAAATTGTCTGTTTGTATTCTTTGCCACTGAGTGGTTTGTCTCTTTTTGAATTGGAGGACTTCTTTTGATATTCTGGGTATTCATCTTTTAGTGGTTCCATGCTAACTTCTCCCAGTTTATGACTCAAATTTTAACTTTTAAAAGAATGCTCTTTGAGACACAGACACTTTAAGGTTTAACTTGGAATTTTTAAAATAATTTTATCCCCAGGGGTTTGTACTTTATCCATAAACATTATAAAAATATCCTGCTTTTACTTCTGAAAGTTTTAATGTTAAAATAATTTCCCCTTGATGTTTAATGTATCTGAAATGTATTTTGTGTATGACATAAAGTAGGGGTCTCATTTTTTCCTGTATGTTTAACTATGTGTTTCCATGGTTATTGTCCAAGGATGTTTATTAGTTAGCCTGCCCTTTCTCTATTGATTTATAGGGACATCTCTGTTTCAATATTAATATATTGATATGACTGTTTCATATATTTTTCTATTCCTGCATAAGCCGCACACCATTTTAAGTGCTAGAGCTTAATAATAGTCTTTGCATTAACTTTTCATTTTATGTAACAGAAATTATTCCTTGAAGATGAGTTAAATGTACTTGCATACTGTGGGGAATTGGGGTCCTCTTTTTGTAAAGATTTTGAAAGATTAATTCACTTTCTTTAATGGCTGTTTATTCAGGAATTACCTTTTTTCTTGCGTCAAATTCAATGTTTTTATGCTGCTCTAGTATAACTCTCATTTTATCTAACTTTAAAATTCATTGGCATGTTCTTGTCAGTTCTGGAAAATCTGAGCAATTATCTTTGAAAAGCTTTCTTCTCCACCATCCATCGCCTTCATTCTATCTGTATAGTACTACTCGGAGGTGTTTCTTGAGCCTCTCTCTGTTCATTCCAGTGCAGGCACTCAGTCATGTCTGACTCTTTGCAACCCCATGGACCGCAGCACACCAGGCTTCCCTGTCCATCACCAACTCCCTGAGCTTGCTCAAACTCATGTCCATCGAGCCAGTGATGCCACTGAGCGTACGTTTCTCTCTGTGTGCCCATACAGGTGTAGATATCTTCAGAATCTCTTTATCTGTCAGTGCTGCATTCTGAGTGCTTTCTTTAGACTGTTTTCTTCCCAGTTACTAATTCCTTTTCCTCTTTAGTTCCAACCAGGGCTTTATCTTGTCTGTTTATTGTGCTTTAGTTTCAACACTCATAGATTTAATTTTACTAATTTTTATTTACCATCATCTGTTCTTATTTTATGGTTAACTGCTTTGGATTTCTGGTTTGTTTTTATGGGTATCATTGTTTACTCATCCCTTTGAGCATACCAAGCAATTTGATTGGCATTAATTTATATTCTGATTTATGGTCTCTCTTAGCTATAGATTTATTTGTTTATTTTTTTATTTTGCAGGCTCATCATGTGTTGAAGCTTGTTATCTCTTTCTCTGTTCTTGTTTCTCCCTGCTTAGTCATTTTGAGGTTCCATCCACCTGCCTCCCACTTGACCACCCTGGGGCTCTGCTCCAGGATCACGTTTCCTTCTGGTGGCTCTTGGCTCTTGTCCCTCAGTGAGGATGGGGGTGGCTCGGCTCAGTATCTTGTTGCCAGGTGATGTGAGTGTTCACCTGCTTCTCTAGGCATGAGGCTCATAGAAGTAGCAGCCACAGGCAACAGTTGACAGCATCCATCCCTACTGCTCTCAAGAGTGCATGACCCCATGCCAACCTGCTCTTCCTCGGGGGCCAGGTTCCCCCAGTTCTCCGCCTACTCGTGTATGCAGAGGCCCTCAGATGTGCTGTGTAGTATTGGATATTTCCATTTGCTCCTTGGAGTTGGTTATCTCAGTCTCAAATGTCATAATTTTAAATGCCCTTTTAAAATATTTTATTCATTGTTGTCATATGTTTGGAACCAAAAAGTCCTCAAAACATAAGGAGAGCAAACTAATTTTAGAAGCTAAAATTCTAAAATAGTTTAGGGTTATTTCACACTTATTTTGAGCAGCGGATCTTCAACCTTTCTTGTTTGTCATTTTGTGGTGATGAAGGGCTTGACTAGTCTTATAGCTACTTATTCATTTTTATCTTTGCGTTTGAACCTCACTTGCCTACATAATGTAATGTTGTTGAACAGTTTGAACCTGTAATTTAAGCTTGAGAATCATTAAACATTATAATTCTAGTTTCAAGGAAATTGTTGCTGGTTTTATCATGAAAAAAAATTGTGAGGTTTCTTCTGTAAATTTAAGTTAGTCCTCAGCTCACTCTTAGAGCCACTACTATTTGTGTTGTTTCTGTTTCAGATTGTGTAACAGGAAATTTAAATATTCAGTTTATAGCCCACAAAACAACATAGTAATGAGGATTAAATGAGGAAATGAATGTTAAAACACTTTGTAAATCTTAAAGCCCTATGCAAATGTGAGTTAATTATTATCAGTTTCATGCAAATTATTCTGTTTGGATTTATGCATAAAAGCTGTTTCAATAGATTTTTGCTCTGTGGAACAAAAGTTCTGTTTCCAAGTCACAGAAAAGTATATGAATTATTCTAGCTTGCATTTTAATACTATCATTAAAGCTTAATTGACAGTTGCTAATATCTTATTAAGCATTGAGTTAAGTAGTCATCATAAGCTCAAGACTCTGGGTACACGTCGTCCCCAAATTAATAGTCTTTAGATGGGAAGAGCTGGAAATTTCAGCAACTTTTGCAATAATGTAACCTAGCAGGACCCTATGAGGCCTTTTGGGGACAGAGCCTCCCCCCAGCCCCCACCCCATATCCTCTGCCTGCCTCTTGTTTGTAGAAAAGCTGCTTGTCTCTCAGGCCTCCCCTGAGTCACCAGAAATACAGCTCAAAACTCATAATTGAAAGGATGTGAACATGTAGTAACAAAAAATAGCACTTAGGCCAGGGGAACTGATGACAATTTAAACTATAGATCAGCCATACAGCGGTCAGCAGAATCGTTAGTTCCTCCCTGAAGGACGTGAATTGCAGTGTCTGATGCATGTTCCTGAGTTGTGTTGCAGACACTAAACCCCCACTTTATCAGGACAGAGCCCCCAGACCTCCTGAGCCTGAGGTTCATGATGGAGACCCCTGTGACACCGCCCTGTTACCTTATCATCAACCAGTCAGAGAATTGGGCACAAGCTGGTCACATACACTGTGACTCCCCTCCCTCCCCTGACCTTTTAAAAAAACCTTTTCCTGAACCCCCTCGGGGAGTTTGGGTCTTTTGAGCACGAGCCACCTGCTTGTACTCCTTCCTTAGCCCTTCCAATAAACTTTTCTCTGCTCCAAACTCTGACGGTCTGGTTTATTTAGTTCCTGTGTGTGGGTCACAGGAACGTGTATTCAACAATCATAATAGAATCAAAATATGGAGGAACTATGAGGGAGCTTGGAGGGTGAGCATCGATCAGCTAGAATTACTTTTACTTTGAACAGGCCAACCCAACAGTGGTCATTCTCATCGTAAGTGAAGATGCTGAATTAAACCCAAAGAAATTGTGACCTTGATCTTAGTGCTATGGGTTTTCAGACTAAGCATGACTCGGGTAAAGCTTTGTAGAACCTTACTGAACACTGTTGCTCTTGGGGTCGACAGAGGGGCACCACCTTGACTATTGAACCTGTCATATAATGAACTGCTCTGGCACTGCCGTCCAGCTGAAGTTCAATATGCCTGATGCACAGTGAGGCCGGACAAATGGAAACGTTAGATTCTGGAGCAGAGAAAGGTTTATGGCGGGACCAAGCAAGAAGAACAGGCGGTTCATGCTCAAAAGGCCTGAACTCCCTGATGCTTTAGGGGCAAGTATTTTTAAAGGCAAAATTTGGAGTGAGGGTTGCAGGGTGTGTGACTCTCTTCTGATTGGTTGGTGGTGAGGAAACAGGGATCTCATGCTCAGCCTGAAGTTGCCGTTTTTCACCTGGGTGGAAGTTCCTGCAAAAGAGCTCACAGATATTAATATGCACATTCCTTGAAGAGGAGCCGGGACCCTGCTCCACGGCTGCACTATTGTTTCTTGACTGTCGTTCCTATGTTTCTGTTTCATCACGTGTGTGTTTCATCACTTCCCAGTCCTAACTGATAACTGCTCGAATCTGCCCTTTGGAACTCAGGGAACCTCTGCAAACAAGAAAATGAAAACAGAGCCTGGAGCAGGGTGGGCACAAGTTTCAGCACTTCTTCAGCTAAAAGCTTTTGGAAGGGATCTCTCATAGACCGAGGTGATCTGCTCTCATCGCAGCAAAACTGTGAGGCCTGATTAAGATTTACCTTTTTTTCTGTTGGACTTCAAGATGGACACAGTTTCTCTAAGATACTCTTGTATTTTTGAATTGTTGCATGATCTCAGTCACATTTTAGATCTTTGTGCTAAGTTTTAACACAACCTTCAAATTTCTATGTGTTATCCTGGGACCAAATTTGTAGACTTTCTTTGAACATTTTAATAATGCTCTTTTCTAGTCCTTAGGCTTATGACATTTTGGATGTCTTTTACCAATGAAAGGAATAATACAGTTTTCAATGACTTGCCTTGTTACTTAAATCTTACAGTCTTATACACTCTAATGTATGTGACAAGTTGGCAACTTTGAAGGCTAGCTCAGAACTCAAGTTCTGCTAAATTATATGTGTCCAATACTACTTAGTTATTAGCATAAATTGGGAGTGGATGGGAAGCAGTAGTCTAGAGAATTCAAAGAGCAGTTAGTTTTTTTAAAATTATGGTAAAATATACGTAACACCAAATTTACCATTTTAACCATTTCAGTTCAATCAGTTCAGTTGCTCAGTTGTGTCTGACTGTTTATGACCCCATGGACTGCAGCACATCAGGCCTCCCTGTCCGTCACCAACTCCCGGAACTTACTCAGACTCATGTCCATTGAGTCAGTGATGCCATCCAACCATCTTATCCTCTGTCATCCCCTTCTCCTCCTGACTTCAATCTTTCCCAGCATCAGGGTCTTTTCCAATGAGTCAGATCTTCACATCAGGCGGCCCCCTTATACTTGTTCAATTCAGAGGCATTAAATATACTTATAATGATGTACAACCAATAGCACTATCCATTTCTAGAAGTTTTTAATGTCCCCAGTAGAACTCTGTATCCATTAAAAAGTGACTCCCATTCCCCTCTCCCAACCCCTGGCTTCCCATATGTCAAAGCCCTAAACCCCAACGTGATGCCACCTGGAGGGGGGCCTTTGGGAGGTGACTGTCGTAAGTGTGGAGGCTTCAACAGAGGAATTAGCGCCCTGACTAGGAGAGAAGTGAGAGATGGTCTCTTTCCACCATGTGAACACACAGCAGTCTGCAAACCAGGAAGCGTGTTCTCATCAGAACCTGACCGCCCAGGCACCCTCACCTTGGTCTTCTCAACCTCCAGAACCATGATATATACGTTTCTGTTGTTCAAATCATGTAGTCTATGGCATTTTGTTAAAGCAGCCCAAACGGACTAAGACACACATATAACCAGAATTACACAATATTCATTCTTTCATATCTGGTTTATTTCACTTAGCATAATGTTTTCAAAGTTCACCTATTTGTCGCCTGTGTAAGAATTTCACTCATTCATTTTCAAGGATTAGTAGCATTCTGTTGTGTGTCTATGGCACATTTTCTTTATTCATTCACCTGTTGGCAGATGCTTGAATTGTTCCCACGATTTGGCTTTTGTGAACATGCTGAACATTGTTGTACATATCTGAATTTATGCTTTTAATTCTTTTGAGGATAAAACTAGAAGTGGCATAGGTGGATTGTATGGTAATTCCTTGTTTAACTTTTTGAGAAATTGCCTAACTGTCTTCCATAATGGCTGTGCTGTTTTATATCCCCCCAGCAATGCGGGGAATCCTATTTCCCTACATCCTTGCTAATATTTGTTACTTTCCTAGTGGATGTGAAGTGATTTCTCATTGTGATTTTATTTCCCTGATGACTAATGATGTGGAGCACATTTTCATGTGCTTTTTGGCACATGGTATATCTTCTTTGGAGAAATAGTAGTTATTTATTTCTTGGTTCTGAAAGAAGTCCTGATTGTCAGATTGTCCTGTTTCTGTCTTCTTGATAATTGTTTTGAGAATATCAGCTTAGCACTACTTCTTGGTGCAACTGATATATCCCCAAATAATAGCATACAATATTACTTTTTGTTTCTGGCACTGTATCTTTAACGTGGTAGAGAAAGTTGCCACTTAAATAAATCTCTAGGTAGACATAAAATTACCTACTAATTTATCTGTTATAAATGTGTAGCTTTACATGTTAATTTTTCTCTAAATGGAATATGCCTCTGATAAAGCCAGATTGCCTTCTCTGATAAAATAACAGCAACAACAAATATCAAGAGTCTGAAAATGGGATCGCTCTTGCAGGCACTAATGAGAGCTTCAGGAAACTGTAAGGTTTGGTCTTTAACTCATGGAGTTTAAAATCTTGATATAGTCCTGAAATGGAGCAGGACTCTATGGGGCTCCTGGGCACAAAAATCTTTCTGGATCTCCTGCTTCTTGATTACAGGAAACAGGCTGCATTCAGCCTCCATGAACTTCCTTGAGTTCCAAGAGGCAGATTTAAACAGCTGTTAATTAGGGAAGGGGAGGGATGCAGAGACAAGAAACAATAGTGCAGCCTTGGGGCAGGGTCCTGGTTCTCTCTCAAGGGATACACAGAGCAATATCTTTGAGGTCTTCTGCAGAACTAAGCCCCCACAAAATGGAAGATGTTAACTACTTGATGAAACACTCTTCATTTTAGAGGAGGTCACAATTCCCCATCATCACCTGACTCCAGGCAATCTCTGGATTGAAGGAGTGAGCACCCTGCGTGCACCCTGATCCTTGTCAGCAACCCCACCCTTGACTATAAAACTCCTCACAACTCCCCCTGGGTTGGGATGGGACACACAGTTTTGAGGGCCTTGCTGATTTGACTTATATGCAGAGTACATCATACAAAATGCCAAGCTGAATGAATCACAAACTGGAATCAAGATTGCTGGGAGAAATATCAGCAACTTTAGATATGTAGATGATACCACTTTAATAGTAGAAAGCTAAGAGGAACTAAAGAAACTCTTGATTAGGAAAAAAAAGGAGAGTGAAAAAGCTGGCTTAAAACTCAACATTCAAAAAACTAAGATCATGGCATCCAGTTCCATCACTTCATGGCAAATAGAAGGGGAAAAGGTAGAAACAGCACAGATTTTATTTTCTTGGGCTCCAAAATCACTGCAGATCGTGACTGCAGCTATGAAAGTGAAAGATGCTTGCTTCTTGGAAGGGAAGCTATGACAAACCTAGGCGGTGTGTTAAAAAGCAGAGATATCATTTTGTCGACAAAGATCCATATAGTCAAAGCTATGGTTTTTCCAGTAGTTATGGATGACTGTGAGAGTTGGATCATAAAGAAGGCTGAATGCCAAAGAATTTAAGCTTTTGAATTGTGCCAGTGAAGACTCTTGACAGACCCTTGGACTGCAAGAAGACCCAACCAGTCCATCCTAAAGGAAATCAACCCTGAATATTCATTGGAAGGACTGATGCTGAAGTTGAAGCTCCAATACTTTGGCCACCTGATGTGAAGAACTGACTCCTTGGAAAAGACTCTGATGCTGGGAAAGATTGAAGGTGGGAGGAGAAGGGGATGACAGAGGATGAGATGGTTGGATGGCATCACTGATGCGATGGACATGAGTTTGAGCAAACTCTGGGGGACAGTGAAGGACAGGGAAGCCTGGTGTGCTGCAGTCCGTGGGGTCACAGAGAGTAGGACATGACAGAGTGACTCAACAACAACAACAGCAGCAAGGCTGCAGTGGTCCCTGTGGCTGTCAAAGCAATGAAGCTGTTCTTTTCTACTTCACCCAAAACTCAGAGTGTCTCTGAGATTTAATTCGGTGTCAGGGTACAGGCTGGATTTGGCTTCACATCCTATGATCAGAGACTGAAACAATGTCAGGAAATAATAGTGACAAGGAGATTAGAAGCCTGTGTCTTGAGCCTGCAGGACATCTGGCCCCCTGGGGTCTCTTTGGTATCTAGGAGATGTGACTCACAGAGACAGTTGGTGAATATGGAGTGCGATCTGAGACTAAGAAAGATTGCTTAAATCTAAACGAGACAGCACTGTTTGGTTTGTTGGCAGAATATAGCCTCTCAATATCTTTGACCTATATGCAGCTTTAAAAGATAATATGAGCCACTTCTAGACAACAATATTGTACCATGCATTTAAAAATTTGTTAAGAGGTTAGATCTCCTGTTAAGTGTTATCACCACAAAAGTAAAAAAAAGGGACCCAAGGAAATATTTGGAGGTGATGAATCTATTCTGTTGATTATGCTGATGGTTTCACAGGTGTGGGCATATGTCCAAACTCAAATTGTATAACATATATATGATGCTGGGAAAGATTGAGGGCAGGAGGAGATGGGGGTGACAGAGGATGAGACGGTTGGATAGCATTACTAATTCAGTGGACATAAGTTTGAGCAAACTACTGTAGATTCCGAAGGACAGGGAAGCCTGGCATGGTGCAGTCCATGGGGTGGCAAAGAGTCGGACACCACTCAGTGACTAAACAACACTATATGTGCAGTTTTTGTATCAGTTATACCTTAGTAAGGTTGTTTAAAAAAAAAAGATTTGATCCAAAAGGCAAAAGCCAAGGTATTTCACAGAGAAACATGCATGTTTTGAGATTCCTCTTGAAAAGTCAGATCAGGGCATACTTTTATTTATGCACTCTTTGGATCTGTATTGCTAGTAGGGTGAGCCCTAACCAGGTATGGATATTTTACGTTTCTATTTATTTAATTAGTTTTATTAAAGTATAACTGATTTACAATATTGTGTTAGTTTCAGGTGTACAACATAGTGATTTCATGTTTTTATAGATTATACTATATTTAAAGTTATTACACAATAATGGCTATATTTCTTGTGCTGTACAATATACCCCTGTGGCTATTTATTTTATAGCCACATACTAGTTCATACTTAATCCCATAACCTATTTTTCCCTTTTTCCCACCCCACTGATAACCACTAGTTTGTTCTCTTCATCTGAGAGTCTGCTTCTGTTTTGTTATTTTTATTGCTCTGTTTTAGTTTTTAGATTCCACATGTAAGTGATAACATACAGTATTTGTCTTTCTGTACGTGACTTATTTCACTAAGTATAATACCTTCCAGTTCTATTCAGGTTGTTGCAAATGGAAAATTTTCTTCTCTCTAATGGCTGAGTATATTCCATTGTATATATGTACCACAGCTTCTTTTTGAAAAAGTTGTTTATTTTAATTGGAGGATAATTACTTTGCAATATTATGATGGTGTTGCCATACATCGACAAGAATCGGCCACAGGTATACGTGCGCGCCCCCCGCCCCGTCCTGAACCCCCTCCCAGCTCCCTCCCCACCCCGTCCCCCGGGTTCTCACAGAGCGCCGGCGTGGGTGCCCGTGTCATACACCAAGCTCCTGCGGCTTGTCTGTTTCCTTACGGTAATGTGTAGGTGTCCATGCTAGTCTCTCAGAATACCCCACCCTCTCCTCCTCCCGCTGAGTCCAAAAGCCTCTTCTTTACGTCTATGTACCAACCTTCTTTATCCATTCCTCTGGTGATGGACACTTGAGTTGCTTCCATGCTTGGCACTTGTAAACAGTGCTGCAATGAACATTGGAGTACATGTGTTTTTTTGAATTATGTTTTTTTCCACCCCCAGATATATGTCCAGGGGTAGGATTGCTGGATCTTATGGCCATTCCCTTTTTCATTTTCTAAGGAGCTTCCATAGTGTTCTCCAAAGTCGTTACACCCCAAGGTAGCTTATATCCCCTCTGGTGAGGCTTCTGGCCAAACTGATCCAACTCAAGTAGGTAACAGGAAAGCTGGTTTCATCCTCAGGTTCCAACCATGCCTTCTGATTCTACTTTGCCAGCGTAAAGCTGACACTTTGATGTCTAACCAACTCCTGTATCTATTTTTTAATTGTTTTAGCATTTTCAGAGGGAAGAGAGGCAATTGGTGCTTTTATCTATTCCCATAGCAGTTCCAGCTGCCTGTAATATTTATTCCCGTGGAGTTAGCCCATCTTGCACCACCAAACAGATGACCGGGACAAACGACACATGTCCAAAGAGGTACAGATGTTAAGTCACTTCCAGCTGGAACTATTGGGAAAACTTCATGGAAGAGGAAGTATTTGAGTTAATCTTGGAGGAATTATTCACTTACACTGGAAGAGAAATGTAAAGAGGATTCAGAAGTGAGTGAACTGTCTGTTCGAGAGGGGCCTGATGGGAGCAATGGGAAGTCTCTGGAGAAGCTCAGGAATTTTCAGCCCCAAGGAGCATTCAACTCTGACACTGGAAAGTTTTTGTTGGGAGGCAGTGAAAGTTAGGTCAGGAAAAGTGAGTGGGAGTTCCATCTAGCAGGTGCTGGCATTTTAGTAATGAAAGACAATTTTGAGAGGGCAACGGACTGACTAATGCAGTTGGAAGTACGTCTTGAAATCTATAACTAGGAAACAATTTAAAAGCAATTATTTCTGAGATCTCGGCCTTGTTTGTTTTCTCTGGTCACTCACTAGTTAGGCACTTGCGCACTCCCCCACCCCTGCCCCCACCAGCGAACTTACACTGCTTTCAGAAGCACTTTTTGTCTAATGTCCATCCAGTGGTTTCACACCCAGTCAAGCCGACTTCCTGTCATCTCCAACAGAGGCTTGAGAAGAGGTGAAAATAAAACATTCATCACACTGTGAAAACAAACACTGATACTATCAGATTTGACCACTCATTGCAGTTCTGAGTCATGGTCACACCAAGAAAATGAATCAAAAGGATAGGATAATAAAATCCTATTGGGGATTAAACATTTCAGCATTTCACAAGCTAGGCAGAGTCTTCATTTCCTTAGCATCCCACCAATTTGCTTATTTTCTACAAACCTTGTATAACAAGGCTCTTTCATGTTAAATCATTGATATGCTAAGTTACAATTTGCTGGGGTCAGTTTGCTTAAGGATCCCAAGTATTTCCTGATAGAAAAGGATGAGACTCCTGTTAAAAGATGATTTTCAGAGAAAGGTAAAATCCTGACTCTTCTACAGATATAAAAATGAACTCATGTTAAAGATTTTACTTTATGCATATATAATAGAATCAGGAATATCTTATATTCCAATCCAAAGCAAAAGTTAAAAGCACAAACTGATGTGGAGTCAAGGAACATAAATCTGTTCCTTGGGAACAGAGGGAGGGAAGTCAACAGGAACTCTACTTGGAGATACAGATTTGCATGGAGTGACTACTAAGGTGCCAAGAGCTACAAAATGGACAAAGCAAGGACAAGTTAGCATCAGAAGACCCAAAAGCCTGTGCTCTATGTAACCACGTACAGTTTTCCATTGAAACGCACGTTTTATTCTTTAGTCCTGATTCCTTCTTCAGAATCAGAATTTTGGAAACTTTTGTGGAGAAGGAGGGAGTCCCCAACTGAGTGCCTGACATAGAGAAAGTCGGGGAGGTCCCTAAAATAAATTAATTATGAAGGTAGAAAGATATATAGGGCCAGTGGGAAAGGTGGTTCTGGATGGTGAAGTGCTTGGTTCTGGGCGGGCCTCCTGGGTGGGCTCATGAAGGAGCCCCAGGAACGCTGGGGATTCTCCGCTCGTCTCCAGAGGTGCTGGGTACCCTTCTCTCCTCTGGGGTCACATCACAGTCCCTTACCCTCTGGTTTCCGATGGGACCCCCAGCAGGAAGCTGAAGGGTGAATCTGGAACGCCCCGCCCCAGCTCCCTCCCTGTGGGTGGGGTCCGTTGCCAAGCTCCTCCCCCAGTCCCCCTCCTCCGGTCCCCAGGTCCTCTCCCCACCCCCGCCCTGCAGACCGAGGATGGGTACCCCCTTGCTGCTAGCTCTGGAGTATCGGGCATCTCCTTAGAATGTCCCTGCTTCATGAGCATACTTTCAAAGTAATCTCTTTTAAACATAGCTGTTTGTTTTAAAGTATTTGTGGGGACCGTGGAAAATAGGCTGAGTAAACGAAAGGTCACACTGGAAACCTGATGTGACAGATTCCGAGCTCTTTCTAAAGCAGCTTGCTTCCTAAGGTGCATTCACCCAGTGTCAAGAGGGCGCATCTAGAGTCCCAGCACCTCCCCAAGGTGGTGGGACACGTGGATTAGACCTTCAATTGTGAGTAAGCATTCTCCAGAGTTCTTGGAACATTCCCCAGAGGGGTCTTGATGGGAAATACATCCCTGGAAGACAGACATCTTTTTTTTTTTTTTTTTTTTTGGTTTAATAGGTGAGATGAGTGAGGACTTGAGCTATTTTGATGATGTTATATTATCTGCAATTAACCACAACACTTCTATAGGTTGTAATATGTGTATGTGGAGATTAACTTATACCCTGAGGTTTGATGCTGAAGTTGAAGTTCCAATTCTCTGGCCACCCTATGTGAAGACCAACTACTTGGAAAAGACCCTGATGCTGGGAAAGGTGGAGGGCAAGAGGAGAGGTGGGTGGCAGAGGATGAGATGGTTGGATGGTGTCACTGACTCAATGGACATGAGTTTGAGCAAGCTCTAGGAGATAGTGAAGGACAGGGAAGCCTGGCGTGCTGGGTTATGGGGTTGCAAACAGTCAGACACGATTAGCAACTGAGCAACAACAACGAAGGTTAAATGAATATTTGAGGCTAATTGATACTTGTTTTAATTTTTATTTTATACTGGAGCATAGTTGATTAACAATGTTGTGTTAGTTTCAGGTGTGTAGCAGAGTGATTCAGTTGTACATATACATGGATCCTTTCTCAGATACTTTTCCTATTTAGGTTACTATGGAGTATTGAGTAGAGTTCCCGGTGTTGCCCAGTAGGACCTTGTTGATTATCTATTTTATATACAGTAATGTGTGTCTGTCAATCCCAATCTCCCAATCTATTCCTCCCTTCCCCATTCTTCCCCAGCTGTAACCATACTTTACAACCCCAGTTGCAACCTCTGTGAGCCTGTTTCTCTTTTGTAAATAAGTTCATTTGTATCATTTTTTTTAAAGATTCTGCATACAAATGATCTCATATACTTGTCTTTTTCAGTCTGATTTATTTCACTTAGTATGATCATCTCCAGGTCCAACTGTGTTGCTGCCAATGGCATTATTTCATTCTTTTTAATGGCTGAGTAATATTTCATTGTATGTGTGTACCACATCTTCTTTATTCATTCATCTGTCAATGGAAATTTAGGTTGTTCCCATGTCCTGACTATTTTTAAACATATTGCAATGAACATTGGGGTGCACATATTCTTTCAAGCCATGGTTTTCTCTGGATGCATGCCCAGGAGTGGGATTGTTGTATCATATGGTAACCCTATTTTTAGTTTTTTTTTTTCTTTTTCTTTTTTTATTTTTAGTTTCTTAAGGATCCTCCATACTGTTCTCCACAGTGGTTGTACCAATTTGCATTCCCACCAACAGTGCAGGAGGGTTCCCTCTTCTCCACATCTTCTCCAGCATTTCTTGTTTGTAGATTTTTTTGATGATGGCCATTCTGACTGGTGTGAGGTGATACCTCATTGTACTTTTGATCTGCATGCATGTTCTGTCGCTTCAGTCATGTCCAGCTCTTTGTGATCCCATGGAATGTAGCCTGCCAGACTGCTCTGTCCATGGGATTCTCCAGGGAAGAGTACTGGAGTGGGTTGCTATGCCCTCCTCCAGATCTTCCAAGCCCAGGGATTGAACCTGCGTCTCTTACATCTTCTGTATTGGCAGGTGAGTTGTTTACCAGTAGCGACACCTGGGAAGCCCAATGGGAGTCATTGAATTTGAATATTTGAATCATAGTATTAGTCATAGTATTTGAATATTTCGAAATCCAAACTTCAGAATAAGCAATAGCTATTTGAGTCTGCACCATAGGGCTCATTATTTAGCCCTGTTAATGGATGTTAGAAATACTTTTTAATTAATAAAATAAGGTTTTTTTTAACTATGAGGTTGGCAAAAATGGTTGTACAGGTACCTTGTCATGTATGAATGAGAGAAAATCCAGTGAGTCTCAGCACTTAACTTCAGAATAGTTTCCAAGATAAAACATTTAGCTATGCCCCCACTTTCAACCTTCCCTCACATCAAATATGGAGAATTCAGTCTCCTGTAATTTTAGATTAGTTGATTCTACTGTAAATATGATTGCATTTACTTCAGAGTGAAACTTTCATTCAGAATACTTATTGGAATGAAAAAAATACCAAGAAAGGGGGAATTTCACTGAGCTTGTAATGATCACCGTGTATTGATCAGGATAGCTAGGCTCTGCCACATGAACAAGCAACAGCTGGAATCTCAGTGACTTGAGAAAACAAAGGTTTATTTCTTACTCTTACTATGTGTTCAGGGGCTGGTCCACATCGTCTTCACTCAGCCTCTGACCGGCAGGGCAGCCGCCAGCTGGAACCTTGCTGGCCATCCTGGGGGAAAGAAAAGAAGAGCTTCCTCTAGGCCTTGATTGGCAAGTACACTCTCCCCTGTGTTCAGAGGCAGATGGTTGGGAACATCTGGGTAAGAGCACATGAGGACCAAGGTTGATGACTTGGTCTGTTGTTGTGTGTTAGCCACTCAGTCGTGTCTGACTGCTTGTGACCCCATGGACTGTAGCCTGCCAGGCTCCTCTGTCCATGGAATCCTCCAGGCAAGAATACTGAAGTGGGTTGCCATTCCCTTCTCCAGAGGATCTTCCTGACCCAGGGATCGAACCCGGGTCTCCTGCACTGCAGGCAGATGCTTTGCCCTCTGTGCCACCAGGGAAGTCCTGTTGTCGCTCCTTGTTAATAAATGTCTGTGTGAGTGGCAGAATTTAGCCCAAGACTTAACTTTCCTTGTAACTTATCACCTGGCAAAGAGCCTGGGGGAGACAAAGCAAAGTCCGTGCCTCTCTTTATTAAGTGGAAGCCACTGGTGTTCACCAACAAAGTGCTGAACAGTTGTTGAAGGGAAAATTGGCTTAGGACAGTTTGAATCAAGTGGAACACAAGAAGAATTCTTGACTGCCGAGTGAGAGAGAGGGGCACATATTAGGGTATTGCCTCTCACATCTTCTGTGGCTTAAATGCTTGTCTGAGATGATGGGGTAGTGGAACACAATCTAGAAGATTCCTCAGAATATGCTAGATTTTCTTTTTTCTATTTTCCTCCCTCCCTCCCTCCTTCCTTCCCTCCCTCTCTCTCATTTCTTTCTTTCTCTCATACTGTTTACACTTCATAAATATTTCAACATCTTAGTGACTCTTCTATGGGAGTCCGTAGCACCAAAGACAGTAAAATCTTGTCTCAGCTATACAAGCAGGTGGCATCTTTGAAATGATCCCCTTGACTCTTAATGATTCTGGAGGTCTATTTGGAAGCTCCTCCCTTTGGTCCCCAAAGTCATGGAGTATTCAGAGAAACATCTAAAGGAGAGTTAATTTCCAGCAGACTATTGTTTGCTGCATTTGGTGCCAATTAAACTCTAGCCTAGAGCTAAGCATATGATTTGGGAATGAAACTTTTTTTGGCAACACAATACACGAAAAGCAATTATAGTGTTTTTCCTATAACCAGTTAAGTGATAGAGGGAATAGAATTGTTACTTAGCAATTATCACACTCTGCCCAACTCCCTCCATAATTTAATAGGCATAAGATTCTTTTAAACCTCAAGTTACTCAATAATTTAGCTAATCTGTAACCTAGGTAAACCATCTTATGTTTTGCTAGCGAAACCAATGGGTTAAAATGATGAAGTTAAACTATAACACACCTAGGTAGAGCTTTTCTCAGAAGTGTTTCAACTCCATATTGAGTTTTCTGAATGTAAAATAATCATACTCAGATTTCAAAACAGCCGGCCTTACCTGTATCATGACTGAGTATAAGGTCTTGTGGAATTATAGCAATCTATTGGCAAAGAGGACTAGAGACCTATTGTATACCTTGGTTTGAATTTTAAAAGAAAGATGCTTGAGAAATGGAAATGATATAATTTCTATCACATACATGTTAACATCAATCCATTAAAATTTTCTTCTAGAATCTCAAAAGCATAAATTTGCCTGTTGAAAAATTGAGTTGCCATCCAAAATACGGCTGATACAATGGAAATATTTTCTGCTATATTTTCACAAATGAAAGGAGCGACTTTGTGACCGTACCAGCAAAGTGTATATATACTTACTGTCTTTATTAAGATTTTTTGAATGCTTATTTTTCTTTATTTTTTATATAATTATTTTTTAACTGGAGTATGGTTGATTTACAGTGTTGTGCTAATGTCTGCGGCACAGTAAGGTGATTTCTTTATATATTATATGTTTAGTTTTATATATTACACCTTTAGTTTTCCATGTGGATTATCATAGCACGCTAAATATAGTTCCCAGTGGTATATAGTAGGACCTTGTTGCTTATCCACTGTATATATAAAAGCTTGCACCTGCTAATTCCAACCTCCCACTCCAGTAGTCCTCCCCCGCCGGCAACCACCAAGCTCTTCTCTATGTCTGTGAGTCTGTTTCTGTTTCATAGACAGGTCCATTCATGTCATAGGTTCCATATATAAGTGATATCCCGTGGTGTCTGTCTTTCTCTGTCTGACTTACCTCACTTAGTATGATCATCTCTAGGTCCGTCCGTGTAGATCCAAATGGTGTTATTTCATTCTTTTTTATGGCTGGGTGGTATTCTATTGTATATATGCATCACATCTTTATCCATTTGTTCACTCGATGGACATTTAGGTTTTTTCCATGTCTTGGCTATTGTAAATAGTGCTGCTATGAACATAAGGGTGCATGTATCTTTTTTTTTCATTTATTTTTATTAGTTGGAGGCTAATTACTTTACAATATTGTAGTGGTTTTTGTCATACATTGACATGAATCAGCCATGGATTTACATGTATTCCCCATCCCGATCCCCCCTCCCACCTCCCTCTCCACCTGATAACCCTATATGCAAAACAGAAAAAGACACACAGATGCATGTATCTTTTTGGATTAGAGTCTTGTCTGAATACATGCCCTGGAGTGGGTAATCACTTCTTGGCCTTTTGGCTAAGATCATGTATTCTTATGATTAAGATGACAGCATTAAAAATACATCCAATTTTCTTTCTTCTCTGACCTGAAGTAAACAGAAATCCTGTATACCAGAATGGAGAGCCCTGAGTGTGTCGAGATAGAGAGACCACAGGTTGTAAGGAGTTAGGTCAAACTGGGGACCCTGTTAGTGTATCAGTGAGCAAGCCAGTCAGTCAAGCCTGACCAAGACTACAGACTGTACAGTCAGCCAAGTTTGTTTGCAGCTTCCATTCATTATTTCCCTGGGTTTTCTTCATAGTGCCATGCTCCTGTTATTTTTATAATAAAGCACATCTATCCCTTGTTTCATTCTGTATTTCTAAGACGGCAATTGTTCAAAGAGTTTTGTATGTATTGTTAGAAAGTTGACATGTTACATTTTATGATGGAATCATGCCTCAAACCAGTAAAAATGCTCTTGACCCTACCAAGGTCTTAATGAGTTAGACTCACTGACATGGACTTTCATGCGACCGTAAGTGTGAAACTCTCTAAGACTGTGCCTGGCATATTGGGGAATGTTCAATGCTGTTAGTTAAAAAAAAAAAAAATACATCTATAAGATAGCTCCCTCTGTTTCTGCTTATATATTAATAATATAGAGCTGGCTGCCTAGACAAAGAAAGAAGAGGTCGTTTATTGCCATCTCTAGAGCCACCTCTAGAGAAAATCTGGTTTCACATAATATTCATGATTTAGGGCACTCAAAGAATGCGCGTAACTGTCTTGTTTATCAAAGCTGCTTATGAAGAATGCAGATTCTGGGGCTCTCAGGGCAGCATGACTCAGGAATCTGCATTTGACTGTCATTCTCATGGATTCTGAAGTTGAAGACTCTCTACTGCCTACTGGCCTGAGGCCTTTTCTTCAGTGGTTAAACTTGGACCAGTGAACTAGGTTACCTCTAATAGAGGATACAGTCACGTGAAAAAGATCTGAGGGACAGAATAATTTTCAGAAAGATGGTTGTGTGGTTTTACTAATCTCTTTTAATTGCTCCTAAACTTTCTTCAGAACTAGTCTCCAGCAATTACAGTTTGCATTTCTTTGAAAATACCTTCTGCTTTTCTGAGGTTTCTGCAGATTTCTATAAGGAGGACAAGTACAAAGAACAGGTCAAGAACAGCGAGGATTTGCACCATTCTATCTTTTCTACATTTCCTGGTCTCTTAAATATACCATTAAAACAAAAATAAGCAAATAACAAATATTTATTATAATAGATACCTACATAAAATACATAGGTGTTTTTAAAAGCCATTTTAGTTTAGGTCTTCTGTGTGTGCTTAAGTCATTCAATCCTGTCTGACTTTTGTGACCCCACAAACTGTAGCCCCCCCAGGCTTCTCCATCCATGACATTTTCCAGGCAAGAATACTGGAGTGGGTTGCCATTTCCTTCTCCAAGAGATCTTCCCAGCCCAGGAATCGAACCTGGGTCTCCTGCATTGTAGGCAGACTCTTAACTGGCTGAGCTACGAGTTTTGGCCTTAGTTGTGCCATAAACTGGACTTGGGTCAGGCAGGTCATTATTCAAAATGAAGACTGAACTTGATCTTATTTTCAAATGGTGGGCCCTTAAAAGGACGTCCTCAGTGGCCACTAAACTTGTGATAAGGTTCAGGAAGTGCTCCCCGAGAATACGACACCTTGGCATATTGACTATTTTAAGCTACAGACGTCTGAGACGAGGGCAGGAGGAGAAAGGCCACGCTGCCCTTCTCCCTCCACTTATCTTTTCTGTGACCTTGAAACAGGTCATAAAAGCCTCCTGTGCGAAGGGCCCTCCCTATACCTGGAGGGAAGGCGCGTCCTCATCTCTGAAGACAAAGGAGGCTGAGAAGAAGCCAACAAACAGGGCTCGGGAAGCACCGCTGGCTCGCTGCGCTCTCCTCATGTTGTAGAGTCGCCGCGTCGTGTCTGACTGCACGCGACCCCGTGGGCGCAGCGAGGCCGGCCTCCCTGTCCCGCCTGTCCCCAGGGTTCGCTCAGCTTCACGCCCGGGTGCGCTTTCCTCGCATTCCTCCTACTCCCAACCTATCACATTCCTCCAAGAGAGCCCACTCTCCATCAAACGTAACAGAGAGATACTCTGGGTTAGCCGTTTCTTTAGGCCTTATTTCCTTGTGAAGGTTCCGAGTGTCAAGTAAGTGAAAGTGTTAGTCGTGTCCGAGTCTCTGTGACCCCCTGGACTGTCGCCCGCCAGGCTCAATTCTCCAGGCAAGAATACTGGAGTGGGTTGCCATGCCCTCCTCCAGGGGATCTTCCACACCCAAGGATAGAGCCTGGGTCTCCTGCAAGGCAGGCAGATTCTTTACCATCTGAGCCACCAGGGA
Source organism: Odocoileus virginianus (assembly GCF_023699985.2). Lineage (NCBI taxonomy): Eukaryota > Metazoa > Chordata > Mammalia > Artiodactyla > Cervidae > Odocoileus > Odocoileus virginianus. Next base: position 4,820,981 of record NC_069705.1, on the reverse strand, counting down.
AGCCCCATGTCAAGAAAAACGTAAATAAATGTGTATGCTTGTCTTCTATTTATCATTGTCCATTTAATTTTCAGACGCAACCAGGGACCCGTAGGTAGACTTTTTCCTCTCCAGCACATGGATAAGTGGAAAACTCAGTAAGTAGGGCCCCAGGGTCCCACTCCTGCCATAACAGAAGCAAGCTTTTTGTTTTTTATGTTTTCATGTTTTCACTTTTATGTTTGCTCTGTTGGGGGTTCACAAAAAGTGCATTTGGAACAAGTATTAATAACCCAGTGTGCCTTATGAACTCCAGGTGTCCGATTCCATTCTGGATTCAACTTTGGACAAATTCTTCTTCTAGGGTTTCTTAAATGCTTAGAAGGGTTAAGGAGTCTGCCTTAAGCTAAAAGCTTGGATTTCCCGTTTCATTTCTTTAGTTTCATTCTTCTGTTTCAGGGTTGTGCAATGCCTATTGGGGTGGAGGGTGGAATTTCATTCTGTGTGACAATCTTAGTAGGGAAAGAGGGTTTACTGTTTTATCAGTTGGGTTTCCCAGGTGGTGCTAGTGGTAAAGAATCCACCTGTCAATGCAGGAGACACAAGAGATGCTGGTTCGATCCCTAGTTCTAGAAGGTCTCCTGGAGGAGGGCACACTAACCCACTCCCATGTTTTTAACTGGAGGCTCCCATGGACAGAGGAGCCTGGTGGGCGACAGTCCATGGGGTCGCACAGGGATATGTTTTATAAGTTACTCTGGTGGCAGCATTTATCCAATGAGAAAGACAGACATATCCGCTTATGAAGCCAGGGAAATTACCTGCTCTGTGTGTTTGCGTTCTTGGCCATCCCCTGCCCATCCCCTTGAGTGGATTTTCTGGCCTCACTATGGGACAGCAATGAAGGGCAGATGAGAGTGCGAGGCACTCTGGTTCACAGCCACCCAGTTGGAATCCCTTTGGAATCTCCATGTTTTCCTTGGAATTTGTTCAGAGTGGAGAAAAAGGTGCACACAAATAGAATAGACCGAATCAGTAGTTGGAGAAGACTCCTAAGAGTCCCTTGGACTGCAAGGAGATTAAACCAGTCAATCCTATAGGAAATCAGTCCTGAATATTCATTGGAAGAACTGATGCTGTAGCTGAAACTCCAATACTTTGGCCACCTGATGTGATGAGATGACTCATTAGAAGAGACCCTGATGCTAAAAAAGATTGAAGGCAGGAGGAGAAGGGGACGACATAGGATGAGATGGTTGGATGGTATCACTGACTCAATGGACATGAGTTTGAGCAAGCTCTGGGCGATGGTGAAGGACAGGGAGGCCTGGCGTGCTGCAGTCCGCGGGGTCGCAAAGAGTCGGACAGACTGAGCGGCTCAGCAGCAACAACAAAGTAGCCCTGGTGCTTCTGACTTCGTAGTTATTTTTCATTCTTTGGTCACAGCACTGAACAATCTCGTCTAGTGGGAATCCACAGACTGCCATCTTATTGAAGGCAAGGGTTATCTCTCACGAGGGAAGCCAGAAAGGTTCACTGTTCTTTCTACCTGAGGTGAGGGTGAAGAGTGGGCATGTGACCCAGGCTTGGGCAATCTAATGTTTCCTCATGACTCTGAGTCTTTGTTGAATGACACAAAAATAATGGCATTAATAATTCGAGTCACTGATTCAATATTCACATGGCCATAGCGCCATCTAGGGGCGGGCAGCTGCATTGTCTTACAGGGAGGTGAAATCCTGGTTGCTGGAAGCTATCTTGCTTCCTTTCCATTTTGCAGTCCTGGTCTTCCAAATTTTTGCTGATTCTGTCACATCCTCATGGCCTTCCAGTAAATTATCTTTTGATTCAGACAACCAGAGTCAATTTCCGTTGCTTGCGTTCAAGAACCCTAGCTCATATTGAAAGGCTAGGGTTCAAACCCAAACCAATCCTGGTATGGAAAAATGTGATAATGTTTTTATTAACTTTTTATCATATAAAAGTTAATATACAAGTATGGGACTATTTTGATGTAGTATATTTTATATCTTAATAGTAGTGATAGTTACTTTAAAATTTTTATTTTATATTTATATGCTCTGGAGCATAGTTGATTAAGAATATTGTGTTAGTTTCAGGTGTATATAGCAAAGTGATTCAATTATATATACATATGTATCTATTCTTCTTAAAATTCTTTTCCCATTTAGGTTATTACAGAATACTTAGCAGAGTTCCCTGTGCTATACAGTAGGTCCTTGTTGGTTATCTATTTTATGTATCGTAATGTGTCTATGTCAATTCTAGCCTCCCAACCTATCCTGCCCCCTGCCCTTCCCCCATAACCATAAGCTTGTTCTCTAAGCCTGTGAGTCTATTTCTGTTTGTAAATAAGTTCATTTGTATCATTTTTTTTAGATTCCACATATAAATGATATCATATGATATTTGTCGTTCTCTGGATTACTTACTTCACTTAGTATGATCATCTCCAGGCCCATCTATGTTGCTGCAAATGACATTATTTCATTCTTTTTATGACTGAGCAATCATACATTATATATGTGTAACACATCTTCTTTATCCATTCATCTACCAGTGGACATTTAGATTGCTTCCATGTCTTGGCTATTGTAAACAGTGCTATATAGCAATGGATTTCAGAGTTAAAACATAATTTAAAAAATTTTGGCCAAAGGAGGAGGGTGCTTTACTATCCAGATTAAATCCCAGGGGAAGCATTTGATTCTTTTGTGTTGTCAGGACACTAATGATTAACTGGAGACGTTCTGATCTTGTATCTCCTGACTCACAAGGGACACTGTAAAGCTTTCTTCACAATCTGTTGCCGTCGTCTTTGCCAGCAGACCTCCTGCCTTCCTGGCTCCACCTGCTCATCCTAGCCATGTCGAGCCCCTGCAGCTCCCACACCCCTCTGGAGTGGTCATGTGTTTTGGGTGTGCCCTAGATCCACCCCCTTTTTTCTGTTCTGCTTCTTCTGTGGTGAGTCTTTACTTGTGTGAAGAGTCCCTACCTTCTCCACTTTGTCCATTTGGTTTGAGTGAAGACCCCTTTACATTTGGCTCCAGGAGTAGACTTGTGATCTAGGTCTGGCCAATCAGAGTGTCATATCCTCTTGACCATAGCACCACAGGATTGAATGATTCTATTGGACACAATGAATCCCAGCCTGAAGGCTTTTGCAGACTTACTGGGAGAGAAGAAACATTTTTATTGAGATTATTGACAAGCTAAGAGGTAAGCCTAGATATATGGCCAGTCATATTACACTGTGAAGGGGAAGCTTGTCTAGGCTTTGAGTCTGCATAGGGAAGTGGAGCTGAGAGATGATGAGAGGCTAGTTTGCAACACTATCGGAAGTCTCCATATCCCAGAAGGATTTGAGGTAGACCAGAAGATCCAAATCTAACTTCTGCAAGCAACACTTGAGGTTTTCATGCATATCGTGGGAAAACAACTGCTTCTCATTAGGTTAGTCTAAAATAAAAACCATTTAGTCTTTTGAAAATTTTAATGAGTTACTTTCTTGGGTGAAACATTTCTTTGCAGTTGAACAAATATTTTAGGGGCATGTACAGATCTGTCAAACTTGCTGTGAAGTTTCACTCAGAACTTCGCCATTAACAGTTTCTTAATAAGCAGCCTTTTAATCCTCCCAGTTTTATAGACAGAACCTTTCTCATATCAAAGGATGAAGAGAAACAGTAAATCCTCTGGAAACACTGGGAGGAAATTGGTAGGAGGTTCTCTGGCCTTGATGTGGTTGAAAAAAATACATGAAAGGAGAACAATAAGGACTAATAACTGTAAGCTAAAAATTGAAAATTGTAGCCTTTACATGGTTTTCTTTTGGTGGGAATATTACACAATCATGCCACTTAACAAGAATAGCTGAGACTAGTAATAAATTAATTGTATTACTAAGAAGAACCAGGAATAATTTTATCTTTTAGTTTTATGTCAAGTAGGCAGATCTATGGGGGCTTCCCTGGTAGCTCAGCTGGTAAAGAATCTGCCCGCAATGCAGGAGACCCTGGTTCATTTCCTGGGTTGGGAACATCCCGTGGAGAAGGGGTAGGCTACTCACTCCAGTATTCTTGGGCTTCCTTGGTGGTTCAGACGGGAAAGAATCCACCTGCAATGTGGGAGACCTGGGTTCAGTCCCTGGGTTGGGAAGATCCCCTGGAGGAGGGCATGGCAGCCCACTCCAGTACTCTTGCCTGGAGAATCCCCATGGACAGAGGAGCCTGGCGGGCTACAGTCCATGGGGTTGCAAAGAGTTGGACACGACTGAGCGACTAAGCACATCACAGCACAGGTAGATCTATAGACTGTATCTATTTTCCCAGCAATTTTATTGTAATTTTACTGCTTTTTGAAATAAACTCACATTCTTTACATTAACTCCTCTGCTCTGTTGCAGTGAGTATATGTCTCAGAGTGTCATTTTGCAACCCTGTGAGTACATGTGTCTACCTGCCAGTAGGCAAAGCAGATGGAATTATGGTTGTTTGTATCATCAGAATCTAAAAGTTGCTGAGTAAGACTTGAATACAGACAAAAATAAATATCATTTAAAATCTTTTTTTTAAATGCACAGTGACATTTCATAAAAAAATATAATTATCTGCCTACTTTTTGAAAAAGCAAAGGTCAGAGGAGTGAAATGGGAGAGTGATTCTATTAATGTTTCTGGTTGAGTGTCCTCTGTTGTTATGATCTCAAGATTCTTTCAGCTACATGCACTAATGATTGTATAAAGAGGGCAGAGAAAACAGCAATTTATTATGATGACTGGATTAAGTACTCTGGCATGGAACAGAGAAAAACAAGCATCTCTGCAGATGGGAACGGGGCCACATAATGTTTTCAGCAACAGATTTCTACAGAGGCTTTTGGCAACAAGGATAAACGTTCATATTGCTGGAATTGCCATCTGAGTTATGTTGGGGGCTATTTTAAGATACAGTGGAATCTGTTAATTATTTCTTGGACTCTGTAGTTCTGATTTATGTATTGGAGGATTAGAAAAGTGTAAGTTGTTGACAGCTGTGCTCTGGAGTACTATTAGGCCAGGTGTTTGCAGTTCTGAAATGATTTGAAAATTAAAAATCCTGTTTCGCATTTCCAGAAAGTGAGAAGATGTAGGGTGTATTGATTATTCAAATGAAGCTGCTCTGATTAGGCTCATTCTAACTGGGGCAGCCGACTAGAACGCTCACTAAGAGGGGATATTCTTGCCCCTGTCAACGTCCCTGATCCTCTGAACTTCATGAGGAAAATGTGAGAATAATAACCCTGGTCTCACAGGGTGGCTACTATGAGGACTAAATGAAATCGTGTGTGTGAAGAGCGCTTTGTAAATTACGAGGTACTGGATAGTATCTCTAAGCATTTCTATTTCAAAACCAGCAGGGTTACTTCTAGTAGATGCTTATGACGCACTGTGCGGTCACCTGGGTCCTGTGACCTCACCTGATTCTAATGCGGCTGCAGGAGGCATTTCCAGAGGTACCAGCCTCCTTCTTCAAGCGGAGGAAGTGAAGCCACAGAAGGCTGCTCAGCCACAGAGAGACATGACCTGGGAGTGGGCAGGGGTTAGTGCCCTCTGGGGGTGCCCCGCGGCTGATGCGAGTCAGTGTGCCAGCGTCCTGGGCTGCTCGTCCTCTGGTGGGACAAGGCTGAGGTGTGGTCCACACACTTGGGCACAGGTTCCTTGGCAGAGGCGAGCTCTGGTTGCCCCGGAGAGAACCAGCAAATCACCTTGCTGTCTGTGTTCACTTGCCCGTCTGGCATTTCCCCCTCCCTCAGTTCTGCTTGCTTTTCCCATAGAAGCATCCACACTCCAGTCCTTGCCTCAAGCTTTGCTTTCTCGAGATATTACCCAGCCTAACTTCCTCTACTGGAGAGGGAAATGGCAACCCACCCCAGTATTCTTTCCTGGTGAATCCATGGACAGAGGAGCCTGGTGGGCTGCAGTCCATGGGGTCGCAAAAGAACTGGACCCTACTTAGCAACTGAAGAACAAAAACAGCAGCAATTTTCTCCAAGGCATTTTAGTGTCATGCTAAAGAAAAAAAAGACATCAAACTACTGCAGAAGGAGATATTTCAGTCTATTAATATAATGTAAAATATGATAATCTCCATATATGAAGAAAGCAACCTATACATGTGTATTATATATATATATATATTTTTTCCTTTGTTCATTCATGTTGATGATGTCAATTGTCTAGACTTTCACACTGAGGTGTACAAAGCAGTCTCTTAAGATCTGTTTCAATTAACTCTCTTTTGATGATTATGTCTCCCACTTGACTGCTAATTTTGTGTACTTAGTTTTTCTTCTTTTTGTTTAGTTTTGTTAATGGTTTTTCTGTTTGTTTTTTCTTTTTCTGCTTCTCTTGGCTTTTCATTTTCTAACTGGTTCATTTCTGTTTTAACCTTAATTAAATATTGTTCCTTAAAAAAAGAGAGAACAAAAACAACAAAGAGAAAGGAGACAGTTCAGTAACACCCTAAGCAGAAAATTCCTGGCAGTTTTACCATACTGGAGGGGATTAAGAGGCTCCTCTGATGAGAGTCAATATGCTCAGAACACCTGAAGTGTCAGAGCTGTTGTGATTGGTGTTTCTTCCAATCCTTTAATTGTACAAAAAAGTCCCGCACATGGGGAACGGGAGCTCCATGGACCCCTTCTGAGGTGTTGAAGAATGCAGGTGAAGTACCGCCGCTCCGCAGCTCTGCGAATGGGTGCCGAGGGAAAGAACTGAAGGAGAGGGAGGAGGAGGGACAGTCCGCACCATCAAGCCCCAGGCTTCCCTGTGCCCTCGGCTTCAGGCTCCCTCCCAGTTGAGCCTTTCTCTTGCAGCTGCTGGGTGGGAGGTTCCGCCGGGCCGGGACCTCTGAGTGCTCTTGGCACCGTGTCCCCCCACAGGATCTGAAACACAGCAGCTGCTCCATACCCAGGCTTGGCATAAGTGGATAAATTCATTGATTGATCGTTTCCCCTTCGGAGAGTGATGTAAGGGGGAGCCCTGGAACAGAACCGGTTCAAGCTGAAATCTGTCGTTAACGCAGGGCGTGGGTTCATCTTGGCAGCTCCGCTGAGCACGCTGGTCTTGGCTGCCCATCACTCAAACTAAGGGCTTTGCTTGGTCTCAGCGTTGTAAGGACCTTTGCTAAGGGCCTGGGCTTTGGAGTCAGGCAGAGATGGACGCGAACTGGGCACACGGAAGATGTGGGTCACTGTGGAAGCTAGTTTACTGTCTAACCCTACAGTTTTCAGCTTGTCAGAGGGTTATAATGACACCTTCCTCTCTGGGCTGTTAGGATGCTAACATTCATGAAGTTTCTCTTACATGTGCCATGTGTTCATTCGTGTCTGACTCTTTGCGACCCCATGGACCACAGCCCGCCAGTCTCCTCTGTCCTTAGGGTTCCCCAGGCAAGAATACTGGAGTGGCTTGCCATGCCCTCCTGCAGGGGATCTTCCCAACAAAGAGATTGAGCCTGGGTCTCCTGTGTCTCCTGCATGGCAGGCTGACCCATTGCAGAAGTCCTCCATTATATAGCTGTCAGTAATTTTTTTAAATTGCCTGCTCTTTTCTTTCATTAGTGAATTTTACATCTCCACTTGCTTGACAAAGGATCATGGGCGGAAGGCGAGGGCAAGAGGGAAAGCGAGGGGACCAGGTCACCTGCAGTCTGGGAGTAAAGCCCTTCAAGACCAAGGAGCTGTTTGTGTTTGCAGCTGTCTTTCCACACACCGCAGACACGCCACAGGGAAACTGGCACATGTGCTAGTGACTCGTTTTCCAGAAAGACGAGTATTTCCGAACTTTGTTAACTCAGGGCGTTTTGTTTTGGGCCCTCCTGTTGCCTCTGTGTTCTCTTATCTTCTCTGCTTTGGTTCTCATGGCTCTGCTGTTCCCTCTGCGAAGGGTCTTCCCTCTCCTCTCCTCTGGCTTCACTGGGATGTGGTGGAAACTTGGCGAAGGTTCTGGTGAGTTAGCTCTTCATCTGACCTTTCCTGCCAGTTCCTCTGCTCCCCAGTTCCCTCCGTGAGAAGGGGCCAGGCGTTCATTTGTCTGTCAAGTGTTTTATTTTTGTAGTTCCTGAATCTTCCAGTTCAGTGGATGCTTTCCAGGCCAGAGGCTGCCTAAATTACTTTTCAACAAACACTGTCCTCCACACTCTCCTTCCTGGGAGTGGGCTGAAACATGGCTTGATGGGAGAGGGAGTGTCTGGCGGCAGAATCCAGAGGGGAAAACTGGTAATGTGGGTCAACTGTGCACTCGCTTTAACCTGGTGAATATGCTTAGGTTTGTAAAAACCTTTTAACATTGGAAGGGTTTCCCAGATGGCTCAGTGGTAAAGAATCCACATGCCAATGCAGGAGACATGGATTTGATCCCTGGGTCAGGTAGATGACCTGGAGAAGGAAATGGAAACCCACTCCAGTATTCTTGCTTGGGAAATCCCATGGACAGAGGAGCCTAGTGGGCTACAGTCCATGGGGTTGCAAAGAGTCGGACACGACTGAGCAACTAAATAAACATCTGCACAGCGTTGGAAAGAGTTCCTCGCACTTCAAATTAAACTCCACACAAAGAAACATTTGGCTTAGAAGGGCTGCTGGTCTCTGCGGCAGACTGCAAATACAGCCACCACTCCTGACCTCTCCCCTTGCAACAGGAAACTTGGCAGCTTTTCCCATTAAGAGGCAAAGCCTGTTTCTCCAAACCTTGAACCTGGCTGGGTTGCAGTGTTCCTTGGCAAATAGAATGCAGCAAAGTACCTGTGTGTGAGCTAGGAGCCTGGCCTCGGGAGACCCTGTGTGCCTCCTCTCTTGAGACACTGCCAGCCATCGTGGGAGCAGGCCTGGACTGGCAGATGGAGGCGGAGGTGCCATGTGGACCGGGCCAGAGTCATGCCGGTTACCCAGGCAAGGTCTCGGACGTGTGAAAGAGCTTAGCCAAGACCTGTCAGGCCTGGCCCAGATCAGTAGAATTGCCTAGATTCTTGTAAGTTCTAGTTCTTGTAAGGCTGGTGAGTTGTAGTAAAGGTTTTAAAAATTTTTAGTGTATGTATATTCTGGCTGAGCCTTGTGGCTTGCAGGATCTCAGTTCCCTGACTGGGGACTGAACCCAGGCCATGACAGTCAAAGCCCGGAATCCTAACCACTTGGCCACCAGGGAACTACCTAGGGTTATTTGAAGCCGCTAAATTTTGGGATAGTTTGTTATGCAGACAAATCTAACGTACTTTGGATTTTATAAACACATCCATACACATGATGTTAAATTGGTTGTTCAGAGTCTAGGCAACAATGACAAGTTGGGTTATAGTGATTAGCAGAGGTGAGCCCTAGCAAGCAAGGGTGTTTTTTCTGTGTTGTCCTTAACCTGATCCCATTGACAGGCAGGCACATCTTTGAGGATTCACATTTTCCTTTTTGTGGAAATTTTTGTTTTTATTAAACTTGATGTGATTTAAAAAAAAAATTTTTTTTTAACTTGTGACAAAGGTCACATAAAACACACAATCTTCGCCATATTTAACTGTGCAGTTCGGCAGCTCTGAGTACATTCACCTTGTTGGGCGACTCTCACCGTCATCCATCTCCCGGATTTTTCACCTTCCTAACTGAAACTCTGTCCCCTTTAAACACTAACACCCCACCTCCTATACCTCCTAGCCCCAGCCTTTGGCATCTACCAGTGTACTTTCTGATTCTATGAGTTTGACTGTACTAGGTACCTCATATTGGAGGAGGAAATGGCAACCCACTCTGGTGTTCTTGCTGGGAGAATCCCATGGACAGAGGAGCCTGGTGGGATACAGTCCATGGGTCACAGAGAGTCGGACATGACTGAAGTGACTGAGCAGGTGGGCAGTGGATATTGCATTTAAGTGGGAGGATTCACATTCTTTAGTGGATTTCATAGTCAAAGCTCTTGGAATGTTATCAACCGCTAATCCAGCTGAAAAGGTAAAAACCTAGGCTTCCATTCTCTTTTCCCAGGACTTCTGTGTGTTCTGGGGTATTGTGAAAGATGGGTATGCACAACAAATCAGATGAGACCGAGCTAATCTGGGGCAATGCTGTTGGATGGCCACAGTCTATGATAAATTTATTGGAAACAGTCTATAATTATGTCCATGTTAAATGGGATGGCTTTAGTGAATTATTTTTCACAGAGTCATCTTTTGCTTCCACACAACTGAAAGGCATATGTAAGAGATGGAAATGCATAGTTGAGCTCATATTCACTCAGCATTTAATCTTGTGCTCACTGGCCCATACATGGCACCAGAAGGTCTTTAACACTGACTCTAAAAATTGTTTAAACACATTTTAAAAACTTTTTTCTTTCTCGGGCCATGCCATGTGGCATGTGGGATCTTAGTTCTCCAACCAGGGTTGAAGCCAAACTGCAGCAATGAATCTATGGAATCGTAATCACTGGACTAGCAAGGAAATCCCCTAAACACATTTGATGTTGTAATTTCTTTCCTGGAATTTCTTCTTTATTTAGAAAATTATTTTGTCTCTATAGACTGAAAGCTATAACCAAGGCTCAAATTTTATTGGCTTTATCTGAGAGAGGCAGTTTCTCATCACTTGTTGTTGTTTAGTCAGTAAGTTGTATTCGACTCTTTGTGACCCCATGGACTGCAGCACGCCAGGCTCCTCTGTCCTCCACTGTCTCTCAGAGTTTGCTCAGATTCATGTCCATTGAGCCGATGATGCTGCCTAACCGTCTCATCCTCTGTTGTCCCTTTCTCCTTTTGCCTTCAGTCTTTCCCAGCATCAGTGTCTTTTCCAGTGAGTCGGCTCTTTGCATCAGGTGGCCAAATATTGGAGCTTCAGCTTCAATAGCAGTCCTTCCAATGACTATTCAGGACTGATTTCCTTTAGGATGGATTGGTTGGATCTCCTTGCAGTCCAAGGGACTCTCAAGAGTCTTCTCCAGCACCACAATCTGAAAACATCAGTTCTTCGGCACTCAGCCTTCTGTAGGGTCCAGCTCTCATATCTGTACATGACTACTGGGAAAAACATAGCTTTGACTAGATGGGCCTTTGTTGGCAAAGTGATGTCTCTGTTTGTTAATACACTGTCTAGGTTTGTCATAGCTTTCCTTCTAAGGAGCAAGAGTCTTTACCGCTGAGCCACCTGGGAAGGCCTTCTCATCACTAGCCAAACTCAAAATACTGAGCATAAAAGTTGATAAACTCAAGCAGAAATAGTCTCCAGGTGTTTGAAGACATTTCTGCATTTATATGTTTTTCCTTTAGAAGAGTTTAGGACTAAAGAAAATTAATATTTTTGATCTAAAATGATTAGCTTTCCCATTTTTTAATAGGACTGCTAGATATTCCTTACTTAAAAAAAAAAGATATCTGAAATTCAAGAGAGGAAAAGGTAGATCAAGAAAAATACTGTTGTGAATTGTAAACTTTTAAAAACGAAAATGTTCAGATTACTGCAGAGTTGCAAACTGCTTGGCTGGCTGGCTGTGCCAAGAGAATTTTGGGAGCTTTGCCCATGAGATTCACTGGTTTCACAGAGCAGTCTGTCCTGTAGCATTGCTGCAGTAAAATTCTTGCTACTCATTTATGACACCAATCAAGACAGAAGTGCACAAGTTAGGCCCAGAGAATCAAAGAGAAAACCAGTCCTAACAAATTGCTAACGTTAAAACTTTACTTCCAAGTCCATGTTGGGCTTTCCTGGTGGCACAGTGCATAAGAATCCGCCTGCCAATGCAGGAGACATGGATTCAATCCCTGGGTCTGGGAAGATCACATGTGCCATGGAGCAACTAAGCCTGTGGGCTGCAACTACTGAGCCAGCGCTCAGAGCCCGTGCTCTGCGACAAGAGAAGCTGCTGCAGGGAGAAGCCCGCGCACCGCCGTCAAGCGGAGCCCCCACGTGCTGCAACGGGAGAGAAGCCCATGCAACAACGAAAACCCAGGGCTGCCCAAAATAAAAATAAATAAATAAAATCACTAAGAAAAAAAAGAAGCCCGTGTTGAAGACGCCTTCCAGATAGAGGCATACGGATGCATTGCCCAGGGATTATTGTGTCAAAAGTCTGGGGCCTGGACTGAGGAAAGTCAGGAACCCCCTTCTCCCACCTCCTTGCTGGAGGCTGTCTCATGTTGGTTTATTTCTGCTGAGGTGTGCTGTATGTTATACTTACGATCCGGGTGGAGAGGGTGAAGTAATGTAAGGTTTGCCTTTTGGAGGCTGTCTTTGTGTCCAAAGACAGATATCAGCTTCTCACGGAAGGTCTGTGGCTTCCAGACCCCAAGCAGCCCCGGCGTGGTGTTCATCTCAAATGGCCACAACGCCATTCTTTCCTTTTTTTTAAATCCAGTTTTTCTTTTGTATTGGAGTATACTTGATTTATAATGTTGTGTTAGTTGCGGATGTACAGCAAAGTGATACAGTTATGAAAATACATGCATCTGTTCTTTTTTTTTAATGCATCTATTCTTTTTCAAATTCTTTTCCCATTTAGGTTATCACAAAATATTGTGCAGAGTTCTCTGTGCTATACAGGAGGTCCTTGATGATTATCTATTTTATATATAGTGGTGAGTATATGTGAATACTAAACTTCTACTCTATCCTTCTCCCAACTCGTCCCCCCTGATAACCATAAATTTATTCTCTAAATCTGTGAATCTGTTTCTGTTTTGTAAATAAATTCATCTGTATCATTCTTTAGATTCTACATAAGTGATAGCATGTTATTTGTCTTTCTCTGTCTGACTTACTTCACTTGGTGTGATAATCTATAGGTTCATCTGTGTTGCGGCAAACGACATTACGTCATTCTTTTTTTTTTTTTTTTTTTTATGGCTGAGTAACAGCCAGTCCATCCTGAAGGAGATAAGTCCTGGGTGTTCATTGGAAGGACTGATGCTGAAGCTGAAACTCCAATACTTTGGCCACCTCATGCGAAGAGTTGACTCATTGGAAAAGACCCTGATGCTGGAAGGGATTGGGGGCAGGAGGAGAAGGGGACGACAGAGGATGAGATGGCTGGATGGCATCACTGACTCGATGGGCATGAGTTTGAGTAAACTCTGGGAGTTTGTGATGGACAGGGAGGCCTGGCGTGCTGTGATTCATGGGGTTGCAAAGAGTCGGACACGACTGAGCGACTGAACTGAACTGAAATGAATATACCACTGTGTGTATGTACCACATCTTCTTCATTCATTCATCTGTCGATGGACACATAGGTTGCTTTCATGCCTTGGCTGCTATGAACATTAGGTGCTTGTATCTTTTTGAATTACGGTTTTGTCAGGATATATGGCCAGGGGTGGGCTTGCTGGATCATATGGTAACTCTATTTTTAGTTTTTTTAAGGAAACTCCATACTGTTCTACATAGTTGTGGTACCGATTCACATGGCATTCATCTCAAATGGCCGTAGTTCCCTTTCTTTACAGAGATGATCATCCTCCATTCTCAAACGGTTTACTTCTGATTTTTTTTGTAGTCCCTGGCCACTGTTTCCCAGGTCTGACTTTAATAAATTTCCTTCTACCTAGGGCTTGAGTCATTGTTTTTCATTTGATATCCAAGAAATGATTTGGGGAGAGGAGGAAGTCTGTGAAACTCTTGGAAGTATACTTTGACCTTAGTGTGATATTTCTAAGTGCATTTTTTTCTGAGGTGAAATTACAAATCTTTCATTAGATTCTCACAGGGTTTCACTCTTTTCACCCTGAGCTATAGCACCAGCATGTAAACTGGACATTGTGATGAAAGATTCTCCACTCACTGTGACTCACGGCTCTTCCCCAGAGGAACTGACATAAAGGAACTCACTGTCCAACAGCTTATAATTACCACCCATAACACAATGACCAAAAGTGTTCAAAGCAGATGGTACTCACCCTAAGTGATGGAGCTTTTTGGGGGATATCAGACTTTGAATCTTTAGCAATCCTGATTCATAGCTAGGAATTCTTATGTTAAGAGGATGATGGATTATAAACAAATTCTATAAATGTTGAGCTAAAAATTGCTTTATCTCAGTTAGGGATATTTTTTGGTTGTGTTTACCAACTACCTACTTAATAGTGGCTTAAATAATAAGTGCATTTTGTTATCTCATATAACAAAGGGTAGAGGTAGATGTTTCTAGAGTTCTCTCAGGGGTTCAACTACATCAGACCTTGTTCTGGACTGAATGTGTCTCTTTAAGATCCATTTTATGAAGCCCTTACCCCAAGTCTGATGGTATCTGGAGATGGAATCTTTGGGAGGTAATTAAGTTTAGAGGAGTTCATGAGGATGGGGCCTCTTGATGGGGTTAGTGCCCTAATGAGAAGTGACATCAGAGAGTTCATTGTCTCTCTCTCCTGGAGTGAGAACAAAAAAGAGGTTATGTGAATACATGGTAGAATGACGGCCATCTTCAAACCCAGAGAAGGGCCCTCAGAATGAAGCCTGCCTAGCTGGCACCTTGATCTTGGACTTTCAAGCTGCCAGAACTATAAGAAATAAATTTCTGTTAAGCCACCTATGGTATTTTGTTGTGACTAATGCAGAATTCTCAGTTGACCACAATTGACCAAATTGACCAGAGTTGACCAAATTCTGTTTCCATCATTCTCTTGTCCTTTCTACTATGGTTGCAAAATGACCACCAACCCGCACAGCACACCACAGGGGTCTTTTTTTTTTTCTTTTAAAGCATTTATTTATTTTATTTAGGCTGTGCTGGGTCGGTCTTCATTGCTTTGAGGGCTTTTCTCTCCTTGCAGAGCACGGGGGCTACTCTCTAGTCGTGGTGCAAAGGCTTCTCATTGACGTGGCTTCTATTGTGGAGCCTGGGCTCTAGGGCTCCGTAGCTGTGGTGCACGGTCTTAGTCGCTCTGCAGCATGTGCGATCTTCCTGGGCCAGGGATTGAACCTGTGTCTCCTGCATTGGCAGGAGGATTCTTTACCACTGAGCCGCCGTGAAGCCCCACTGAATCGATTTTAATGAAGGGAAACAAACTGAGTCATTGCCAGGATGATCAGTGTGATTTCTTCTCATGCCCATCTTCTCTTTTATCAGGGAAGGAAAAAACAAATCTTTCCAGAAAATTTTTCCTTACATCTCAAAGGCCAGAACTGGATCACGTGGCCATTTTTAAAAGCAGGGAGTCTGGAAAGAGAATTCCTTGGTTTTTTAGCCTTTGCAAAGGGAAGAGGGAAATGGTTAGGTGGATCAGGAATGGCCACTGGGCAAAAACAATGATGTGATTGCCAGAATTAAAAAACTGAGAGGTTTTATATAAAAATCTGACTGATATCATCTCTTGAAAAACAACAGTACCTGGAAATGCTGAACATGCTTGCAAGGAGATGCTAAGTCAGAGTTCAACAGCAGCTGCTCCGTAGGAGGGTGTCGTCAAAAGGACTTTGCACAGGCCTCCTGGTTCCTCCTTTCTTCTCATGCCTGGACTCTGGCCTTTGTCATTCTCTGTTGAATTTTCCCTGTTTTTTTTTTTTAACAATATAAGCAATCTTTCATTCATGCACATTACATGGTTTACTTCTGTAGGCCTTTCAATTGAACTGGTAGAACTAAGAAAAAATAGCATTCTGAAGGGATTTGTTTTGGGGGCCCCGTCCATATGTACAGTTTTGCTTGTATAGAAAAAAAAAAGTCTAATTTTTAAATAGATCATTTAGAGTCCTAAGCGTTGTGGATCAGGTAATAGGAGTACATTTCACTGGAGATACCAACCTGTCATGCCCAGCAGGACAAGCTGGGGAGGACAGGAAAATCAACTTGCACCTCCTTAGAACGTGATCAGATTTGGAGTAAAAATAAGTTTTAAAAACAAACTAAAACCCCATCAAATTTCTTAAAAAAAAAAGAGCAAGTTGTTTTCATGAGAACAGAAAGGGGGAAATATGACATAAGCAGTTTCAGGAGAACTATGATAGATTTCCACACAGAGACCTCATTAAATAATTTAGAAAACAGGATCATAAATTTGGGGAGATTTTACTTGTACCCTTCTTAGGATGTGTCTAACTGATTTTCAATTGTATGTTGACTTCAGAAACCCAGAGGATCAACGTGAGACCATTCAAGACAGAACCCAAGCCAGCACCCATGCTGCCTAACTCTTCAAAGTAAAGAATATACACAGGTTAGAAATCCACAGGTGTTTAGGAATCAGGCCATTACAAGTTCAGGGGTCTCTGCTTGTATCAAATCGTCTCTCTCCTCATAAGGCTCCACCAGTCCCTTAACTTATATGCATATAGTCTTTTTTCATACTATTACATTAGGTTTGATGCAATTTATTTGATTTTAAAAGATGTCTTTAAACATAATTGCTCAGGGAATATCTGAGCAGCAAATTTCAAAATTATAATATAGTGTGGAAAATAAATTAGCATCCAGTGAAATACAAAATTATAAATCTTGGAGTGCCAATTGATTGAAAGAAGTCCACTTAAAGATTTTAGGCTTTGGGCTAGTAATTGTAAGTGTATAAGAGCATCACTAATAAATGTTATTAACAAGATCCCTTTTAGGATTCTAGGATTCTGATTTTCTTTAATATTTCTAGAGGAAAGGTAAAAACATTTCCCAAATATTGTTTGAAATGCCAAACATATACAAATAATCTGCCTTTTCTAGGGCTTCCCTGCTGGCTCAGATGGTAAAGAATCTGCCTGCAGTGCAGGAGATCCGGGTTCACTCCTTGAGTCAGGAAGATCCCCTGGAGAAGGGAATGGCAACCCACTCCAATATTCTTGCCTGAAGAACCCCACAGACAGAGGAGCCTGGTGGGCTACAGTCCATGGGGTCCCAAAGAGTCGGACACGACTGAACGACTAGCACTTTCACTTTCACTAGGAAAGGAAGGACAGTGTTGAACTATTAACATTTGTGTTTCCCAAATACTGAAAAACAGGAACTTTTTATGCTCTGCCATCTGTGGAGGTGATATGTTCCCTTAATATAAATGTTTTACATCAAAGGTTATCCTAGTTTGGAATTACAGAAGTCTCCCCAGAGGCATGGAATAGTTCATTAAAGAACACATTCTCATTAAATCTTATCTCATCTATTCAGCTCCTCAGGTTTGACCCAGCTGCTCTCTTACTCTCCTCCATTAAAAGCTACTAATTCCTTTCACTCCAGAAAGATTAATCTACTGACTGTTTCAGGCACATCCTGACTGTCTTTCGCCTGATCTCTCTCACTCTATTAATTTCCTTTGTCTGAAAAGCCAGTTGTTTCACGCACAACTCCTATCCAAGTCAAAACAAGTCTTCAAGGTCCAGCTGCAGACCTGACCTCCCCCAGGAAGCTTACCTTGTCTTTGGCATCATTAATATCTCTTTTCACTGAGTTGAGGCACTCACATACATGGCCTTGCAGAGCACATTACGGCTCCATGAATGGGGTTGATGTACTCACCAAGGACGAGGATAGAACAGTTTATTTCTCTTGTAGCCTTCATGCTGCCCATCAGAGCGCTGAGTACAGACTGAGGACCTGGAATCTGCTGAGTCCAATTTAGTCATTATTTCTACAAGGAAAATACAGCATGCAAAATATTCCCAAACTTGCAAGACTCCCCTGCCATCTTCAGAGTTCTTGTTTTATAAAGACTTGTTTGGAGCACTACTTAAGCAGCAGGCTATATAGACTCCTGTTTATAACCCATTTTCCATACTAAACAGTAAATCCCTGGTGATATGCAAGCATATTCTCTTCATCCTCAAATCTCCAGTATCTTTTACATTGCTAAGCACATACTAGGCTCTTAAATAGTGGCTGACAAATGTGTGCACAGCATTTTTTTTTTTTCAGGTTAGAAAAACTAGGACCATGGAAGACAATTCTCTTAATAAAGTGGTATCTGCGGTGCTGGAGTCTGAAGATGTCTATATGAGACTGGAAATTCTGATCGGGAGAGTTGCTGTATTGAAAAGGGATGAACTGTCAGGATAAATAATATATTTGGAAATCTTGTCTTGTAAGAGTTTCTAAGTGTGGTCTTGCAAGTTTGCAAATATTTTGCATGCTGTATTTTGCTCGTAGAAATAATGAATAAATTGGACACTTGTGATATGATTTGTAAAATTCTTGGAATAAAGCCATGATCACAATGGAGATCACATTATTTTTGGACACACTTTATTTTGGAACTTGTTTTATGAAACCTTAGAAAATTATCTTTTAAAAATTTTTATTGAAGTATAGTTGATTTATAGTGTTATGTTCATTTCTGCTGTATACCAAAGTGACTCAGCTATACATATATATATATATATGTGTATATACACATGTGTATATACACATTTTTTTTCTTTTCCATTATGGTTTATCACAGGCTATTGGATATAGTTCCCTGTGCTACACAGTAAGCTCTTGTTTATCCATTCTGTACGTAACAGCTCACATCTGCTGACCCCAACTCTCCTTCCCTCCCCGACCTCATCTCCCTCTTGGCAACCACAAGTCTGTTCCCTTTGTCTGTGAGTTTGTTTTTGTTTTATAGATTTGTTCATTTGTGTGTGTGTTTGCTATACCACGAGGCTTGTGGGATTTTAATTCCCTCACCAGGAATTCAACCTGGGCCCTCAGCAGTGAGAGCGTAGAGCCCTAACCACTGGACAACTGAGGAATTCCTTTCGTTATATTGTAGAGTCCACACGTAAGTGATATCATATGCTATTTGTCTTTCTCTGTCTGACTTACTTCACTTAGTATGATAATCTGTAGGTCCACCCATTTTGCTCCAAATGGCAATATTTCATTTTTTATGACTGAGTAATAATCCATTTATATATATATATCATTTAATATATTTATTATATATATAAATCCAATATATATATATATATATTGGTGGCTCAGACAGTAAAGAATCTGCCTGCAGTATTCTTGCCTGGAGAATTCCATGGAGAGGAGTCTGGCGGGCTACAGTTCATAGGATGGCAAAGAGTTAGACGTGACTGGCTAACACTTTCACTTCATATATATATATATATATGGGCTTCCTATGTGGCACTAGTGGTAAAGAATCCGCCTGCCAATGCAGAAGATACAAGGGATGCTGGTTTGATCCCTGGATTAGAAAGATCTCCTGGAGAAGGAAATGGCAACCCACTCTAGCATTCTTGCCTGGAGAATCCATGAACAGAGGTGTCTGGCGGATAACAGTCCATGGGGTCACAAGAGTTGGACATGGCTTAGCTACTAAAAAGACTATATGTATATAAAATATCTTCTTTATCCATTCCCTATTCATCTGTTAACAGACACTTAGGTTATTTCCATTGTAAATGTTAATGGTGCTGCTATGAACATTTGAGTGCATGTGTCTTTTCCAATTACAGTTTTGTCTAGGTATATGCCCAAGAGTGGGATTTCTGGGTCATATGGTAGCTCTATTTTTAGGCTTTTTTAGGAACTTCCATACTGTTCTCCATAGTGGTTGCACCAGTTTACATTCCCACCAACTGTAGGAGGGTTTCCCTTTCTCCACATCCTTTCCAGCATTTGTTATTTGTAGACTTTTTGAGATGGCCGTGTGACTGGTGTGCGGTGGTACCTCACTGTAGTTTTGATTGTATTTCTCTAATAATTAGCAATGATTCTTGTGTGCCTATTAGCTGTCTTCATGTCTTCTTTGGGAAAATGCTTATTTAGGTCTTCTGCCCATTTTTCAATTGTTTTCTGTTGTTGTTATTGAATTGTATGAACTCCTGTATATTTTGAAAATTAAGCTCTTGTCTATTACACCATTTGGAAACATTTTCTCCCAGTCCATAGGTTACCTTTTTTGTTTTGTTTATGGTGTCCTTTAAACATTTATAAGTTTGGTTCAGATCCATTTGGTTATTTTTGCTTTTATTTCTATTGCTTTTGGAGACTGACCCAAAAAATCACTGGTGTGAATTACATCAGAGAATGTTTGCCTATGTTCCTTCTAGAAGTTTTATGGTGTCATGTCTTATATTTTAGTCTTTAAGACATTTTGAGTTTATTTTTGTGTGTGGTGTGAGGCTGGGTTCTAACTTCATTAATTTACATGCAGCTGTCCAACTTTCCCAAACACCACTTGCTGGAGAGACTGTCTTTTCTCTCTTGTATATTCTTGCCTCTTTCGTTAAAGATTAATTGACTGCAGGGAAGTGGATTTTTTTCTGGGCTCTCTGTTCTGTTACAATGGAGAGATTATTGAATTCTTAGCTTCCTCTAATCAAAGAGATAGGCTGGTATCACGGGAGAGGTGATATAAAGGGAAGCCCAAGACGGTAAGAGAAAAGGGCTCAGTGGTGAATAAAAAATGATAAAAGAGTGCACAGAGCCTCTTGACTGTTATTTTATCTGGTGGGATGATCTTCAACAAAGCAGATAAACCCAGGATGGTTGGGTCCACATGCTGACCTCTGACATTTATCCTCTCTTTATATAGCACCTGGATTTTGGCCAGATGTATTGGATGGACAGCGGTTCCCATTCTACATTCCCCACTCTGCAGTCAACAGACATGTGGTGCACGTTACCTCTGCATCTGGGCTTTTAAGAAAGGGTAGCCTCCCCCACACTCTTTTTTCTTTATGATAGATAGATGTTGATGAGGATGATGATGATAAACGTATTCTAGGGCCATGAGGTCGAAACAGCCTAGGTCCCCAAATCACTGCATGGAACAGTCGTGGCCAATCAACAATACCTTTCTTGGACTGTTTTTTGTGGCTGAAAAATAAACTTCTGTTTTGTTTGTACCACTTAATATTTTTGGATGTACTGGTCACAGCTTTTTAGCCTAACATACTAAAGCCCCAGTGTTTTGGAGAGGACACAGTCTTGCCTGTGTTTTTGGTTGGTGTGGCCACAAGAGGAAATCCCCATGCTTTCTTGGATTGGCTTGGGTCACTAGTGACCGGGGCCACTGCCCTGTTACTTGCACAAAGAAAGGGAGATGAGGCCTCTCAAGGGAACTGCAGGCAGAATGAGAGGAAAAAGGCTTAACTGACAAACACATTGGCACCATGA
The DNA here is from genome assembly GCF_023699985.2 of Odocoileus virginianus. Taxonomy (NCBI): domain Eukaryota; kingdom Metazoa; phylum Chordata; class Mammalia; order Artiodactyla; family Cervidae; genus Odocoileus; species Odocoileus virginianus. The sequence goes on along the minus strand of NC_069705.1, from coordinate 4,799,938 downwards.
GTGCTGAGGTCTCATGGTATAACCTCGTTTACAGTAAGTCCTTTGTGTAATTGAAGTATGATAGTCACAAGTGCAAAGTAAGTGAATAGACTACAAACACACACCAAATGAATGGGTAATTCATACTTTTGGGGTTCATAAATGAGTCTAGGCTGTTGTTTAATGGACACATTATGCAGGACAGCTGTGTCGCTCCACATCTTCACCAACACTTTGTGTTGTCAGGTTTTTTAAAAAAATTCAACCCTTGTATTGTATGTATTAGTTAGCTCACTGTGGTTTTTTGTTTTTGTTTTATTGAAATATAGTTGATTTATAATGTTGTGTTGGTTTCTGGTACACTGCAAAGTAATTTAGATATATATTTTCTTTTTCAGATTCTTTTCCATTATAGCTTATTGTAAGATATTGAGTATCGTTTCCTGTCTTATAGACTAGGTCCTTGCTGTTTATCTATTTTATATAAAGTAGTATATATCTGTTCATTTCAAGCTCCTAATTTATTCCTCCCCCCAGCTTCCCCTTTGTAACCATAAATTTATTTTCTGTGAAAAAAAAAATGGTACTGTAGAGTGGAAATGACTTGGGCTTTGGTAGCAAAAGTCTCAGTTCGCTTTTCAAGTGGTGGCAGTGGTAAAGAACCTGCCTGCCAATGTAGAAGACATGAGAGACGCAGGTTCGATCCCTGGGTCGGGAAGATCCCCTGGAGGAGGGCATGGCAACCCATTCCAGTAATCCTGCCTGGAGAATCCCATGGACAGAGGAGGCTGGCGGGCTACAGACCATGGGGTCGCAAAGAGTCGGACACGACTGAAGCAACTCAGAACATCAGCCAGTTCAGTCGCTGTTGTGTCTGACTCTTTGTGACCTCATCAATCGCAGCATGCCAGGCCTCCCTGTCCATCACAAACTCCTGGAGTTTACTCAAACACATGTCCATCGAGTCGGTGATGCCATCCAGCCGTCTCATCCTCATAGCTGGGTGGAAATGACTTGGGCTTTGGTAACAAAGGTCTCAGTTCATCTTACAGGTTCCGAGCTGTGTGACTGTGAGTGAATTACTACTTTCTGAGTTTCAGTTTTGAAATCTTTAAAAAGGGGATAATATACATATCAAAATATCACTGTGACAAGTAAATGAGCTCTTACATGCAAAGATTTAAATACAATGCTTGGTATATAATAGGAATTGAACAAATGTTAGTTATATTTTAAATAATAACAGTAATATTATTTTTAATCATAATTAGTAAAAAGTTATCTTATTCTAACCAATAAAGCTACTAGTGGCCAAAAAAAAAAAAAAAAAAGAGAGAGAGAAAGAAACATTATGTGGAAGCAGGACCTGGAAAGAGTGGTGACTGCAGAATGTTAGCCCCTGGGACTCCATGGAAGCTTTCAGGAGGACTTTGGACTTCTGTGAGTCATGGCGAAGGGAATGAATGTCATGTAACCTAAATCTCAAGGGATCAGGAGTCCCCAGCTGATAAGTACATTGAATTTGTATCTGCTTATGAGTACTGCGGGGCTTCCCACGTGGCTCAGTGGTAAAGAATCTGCTGCCAATGCAGGAGACATAAGAGATGCTGGCTGGATTCCTGGGTGGGGAAGATCCCCTGAAGAAGGGAATGGTGACCCACTCCAGGATCGTTGCCTGGAGAATTCCATGGACAGAGGAGCTCGGCAGGTTACAGTCCATGGGGCTGCAAAAGAATTGGACATGCCTGAGCACACACGCACACAGGGACATGTCCATACTGTACACCATTCTCACGTGTGTTTCTATCAAGAGCACTTCCTCAGAATGCAGCACGTAGTACAAGCACAGTATGTTTGTTGAGTAGCTGTTTTTACCTTTTCCTTTCTCATTGCGTTCTTAGTCCTCTTAAACATTGTTCCAAAGAACTGAAGGATCCCACGAGTTGCTCCAAACTGTTGTTTGAAGCTCACTAATGACTCCCAAGTCCATGGCGGAATCCGATCCAGCTGCCTACTGGATATCACCAACGGGATGCTCCGTGGTCCCTCAAATCCATCCCACCCAGAAGCTCAAGGTCCACATGGCTACTTTGTGCAGAGCAAAGAAGGAGAGAGGTTCCCCTGATCCCAGAAACTGTAGCAAGCTTGAAACAAGGAAGAGTCCCAAAGTGTCCTTGGAGCCCTTCTGTCCCTACAGAGATGAAATAATCTAATTGGCTCACGTGGGTCATGTGAACTGCCCCAGGGGTGGGCAAGGCAAGCTCCTTGATTGACAGCTCCATCAGAGGCTGACATCGGTAAGGGGAACGGGTTCTCTGGGGGAAATAAAGTGGGGCAGACAAAATATTAATGAAGGCTACCTCTGGTAGAAACCCAAGAAATGCTGGTTAAATTGAATTATCTGAGGATCTTCACAACCAAAACTTGTCCTGAAGCCTAAAGAAAGACCTTTTGGTTTGGCTTTCAGTATGAGCTTACTTTTTGTTGAGCCAGCTTGCTCATCCTTGAGAAAATTCGTGGTCTTGAAGCTCTCATGCCACGCTTTAGCTCAGGCTTTCTTAGGCAGATTTATAACCTCCTGAGATGCTAGCATTATAATGAAAATGCTGACAGCCTCGGAGTTTTGCTGACAGGTGTGGCACAGCTGTGATAAAACTAGAAGATAAATGGAAATACAGTGCCTTATCCTTGTGGAGCTGTAGTGTGTTTAGGTCAAAGAGAAACAAGTCCTAGTTCAGGGCTAGAAGAAAGGCCCTGCAACATCTGAGTCCCAAGTTGGTTTGATTTTAACTGCCTGGATATTTTCCCAGGATGTTTAAAATTTTTTTTCTATTTTTTTAATTTAAAAATATATATTTGTGCTTATGCTACAATAAAAATGCAAAAGCCACATTACAAATGACTTATCTCAAGGGAAAAACATAAATACATTAATATAACAACATATTTCATATTCTGAAGATCTTTGTGTATGATATACATTATAGTTCATTTATATTCTGCAAACGTTATTAATATGGGATTTAGAACAAGGAAATTAGAAAAATGGTAAACACCTAGAAAAGAAATTCAGATGCTCAAAGATAATCACAATACAATATATTTGGGTATAGAAAATAAACCTACATATGAGAGATTTTAAAAAGAATGTAAGTTTAATGTCTTGACATTTTCCAGGAGACTGATTTCAGAGTGAATCACTACAGGATCTGCTTAGGTTCATCCAGGTCATTTTATTTTATTTTTTAATTTCTAAATTTAATTTTCTCTGGAGTATAGCTGATTTATAGTGCTGTGTTAATTTCAGGTATACAGAAAAGTGAGTCAGTTATATGTATACACATATCTACTCTTTTTTAAAAGATTCTTTTCTCCACAGCTATTTTTATACTCTGGCAGAGCTGGGTAGCTACAACAGAAATGAGATGGCTGATATCCCCTCGTGTCCCAGTGGTTAGGAATCCACCTGCTAATGCAGGGGGCAGGTGCTATCCCTGGTCCGGGAAGATTCCACTTACCATGGGGCAACTAAGCCCGTGCATCACAGCTACTCAGCCTATGCTCTAGAGCCTGTGCGCCACAGAGAATAGTAGTCCCCACGCGCTGCAACTAGAGAGTGCCCTTTCTTGCTGCAATTAGAGAAAGCTTTTGTGCAACAATGGAGACCTAGCACAGTCATAAATAAATAAGTAAAATGATATTTCCTGCAAAGCTTAAAAACTCACCATCTGCTCCTTTACAGAGAAAGGTTGCCAAACTAATTTAAAGAAATGATTCCCAAGATTTTTCATTGCTTATTGGATTCCATGGTATCATCCATTATCTCCTTGCCTTATCCATACATCTTTCTAATGGTGCTAGAACATATCATTATGTATTAAAAAATAAAGTGGGGGTGGGATGGGCTGGGAGGTGACAGGGAGGCTCAGAAGGGAGGGGGCACATGTATACTTGTGGCTGATTCACGTTGATGTATGGCAGAAGCCAACACAATACTGTAATTATCCCTCAATTAAAAATAAATTAAGAAAAAATAAAGTGAAGCAGACTTGTTTAGAAAACTCCATTATAGGCCCCGAGATAATTGGAGACATTTGGGGTTCTCGACTTTGCAGCATAAGTTTCCTGGTAAGAGTGATGGATGAGTTTCACCAAAGGTGAAAGGACCAAAAGAATAGTTATTCAGAGCTCTTATCTTCCAGGGAACACAGGACCAGGCATGCAAGTTCAAAGAACGGCAGTCAGATAGATTTGAATCATTTAACGTTGTGGAACTGCTAAGGAAAGTAGATTAAGGCTCTTTTTCTTCCAGTTTTATTTTCCTTTGTTCATTCCTCATGGGAGAAAAATGACATTTAGAAATTCCACATATATTTATGAAACTCCTATTGTTGTTGGAAACATTTTCTCTTTATTTGTATGCCATTCAATTCTGGCTCCTGTAGCTGCCGTTAGAATTAAATGTGTACCCTTGGAGGAACAGAGGCTCAGAGAGATGAAATAATTTTCTCAAGGCTACCTCACTATCAAGAGATGGTATTAGAATGCAAATTCAGATTTTCTTATGCTGTCTTGAATTCATAAAAATCTGGGCTTAATTTTACATTGTGGTATCTGAATTGTGGGTATGAAAAACTGCAGAGGGACTCTTTCTCTTACTACACAAGCATGAAGTATAGGAAGGTGGTCCTCAAAGGGTAGACCATCCCCTAGGGGATGTGAGTTGAAAACTATTTTCTTTTCTTTTCTTTTTTTTTTACAAATAAATAATACAAATATTTATTAGAGAATTATCTAGCTTACTTTCAACATACTAACATTAAAAAAGGAGAGAGAGAAATAAAGCAGAGAGTACATCACCAAATTGGGTTTTGACCAACATCCAGACTTAATCAGGGTTGGGAAGTCCTGTGTCACAGAACATCTGGAGTCCCAGTTGGGAAAGGGTCCCAGGCAGCTCGACTGCTCTGTGGGTGAGACTTCACAGACTGCAGTTTGGGCTTCTGCTTATAATCCCAGGACAGTTGCAAACTGACATCATCATCAATCTGTGACCAAATTGCAGCTCTGGTTTCATGTTAATGCTGTTTGGAAAATTATTTTCTTGATACTACCAGGACATTATTTGACTTTTTTAACTTAAATTCTCTCACATGCACACGGTGAAGTTTTCTGGAGGCTGTGTGATGTTTGATGACATTGTTCTGAGGACTAATGAGACGTGTGGGGGTGTGCTCTTAGGTGAAAAATGTTTGCTTTAAATTTAATTCTGTAAATATTGATAGATGTAGCTCATATGAACAAAACTCTTTAAAGCTTTCAATAATTTTTAAAAGTAGAAAGAGGTTTTATAACCAAAGCATTTGAGAACCACTGGTGAAGTGAGTAAGATAGCCCCCACTTGGAATGTAAATTGCTGAGCCACTATGGAAAACAGTGCAGAGCTTCCTCAAAAAAAAACTGAAAATATAATCCAGCAATCCCATTCATGGATATATATATATGGAAAAAACAATAATTCTAATTTGAAAAAATACACAAACTCCAATGTTCACAAAAACACTGCTTATAAGAACCCAGACATGAAAACAACCCAAATGTCCTCCAACAGATGAATGGTTTAAGAAGATATGATATACACATACAATGGAATACTACTCAGTCATAAAAAAGAATGAGATAATGCCATCTGCAGCAACATGGAGCGATCTAGAGATGATCATACTAAATGAAGTCAAAGACAAATATCATAGGATATCACTTACACGTGGAATCTAAATAGTAATACAAATAAATTCATATACAAAACAGGAACAGAATCACAGACATAGAAAACAAGCTTAAGTTACCGAAGGGGAAAAGGAGGGAGGGGAATGATGAATTAGGAGTATAGGATTAACAGATATAAATGTTAAAAAAACTACTACACATAAAATAGATAAGTAACAAGTATTGACTGTATAGTACAATATCTTGTAATACCCTAGAATGGAAAATAAAGAAAAAGTCCCCACTCAGTATCCCAAAGCAGATCACCTGGATTTAGAACTCAGTTCTACCATTCACTGTGTTGGGTAAGTTATCTTCCTCATCCAGTCCTTGGTTTCTCAACCAAGTTGGGACAATACTAGCTGCTTTACAGGTGGTTTAAATGGGGAGACATTTAATATTGATAAATCTTTGTTAAATAAAATAATGAGAACTTCAATTTCAGGAACTTTGAGATGGTGTTTAATTGACCAAAAGTTATCACTTTCTCTTCCTTCTTGCTGAAGTATAAATAAATTAGTCTTTTATAATGCACAATTATAGAATACAGTTGTCCTAAACTTCAGTTTACTAAAAAAAAACTTTGTTACAAAATAATATGTGTATAATAAAGCACATTAGTCCTTAGTAAACAGCTAATTTATGGCAAAATTATGCAACCCTTAATGCAACCACCCCTATGTCAAGAAATTGACATACCTCCAAATTCCCCTGTAGTTTCCAAATATTTTATAATAAATATGTGGAAAGTATCTTATAATAAATATATTACTTTAAAAATAAATAAAAAGATATTGTATTATGAAAGGTATGTTTTAACAAATGTTTGATTACATTGGTTACATTTTTTAAAATTGAAGTATAGTTGATGTACTACATTAGTTTATATGTAGTCGATGTATTATATCGTGGGTCTCCCAGGTGGGGCGGTGGTAAAGAATCCGCCTGCCATGCAGGAGATGCAAGAGACTCGGGTTTGATCCCTGGGTCACGAAGATTCCCCTGGAGTAGAAAATTGCAAGCTTGACAAAGGTTGTCCTGGAATTCCATGGAGAGAGGGGCCTAGCAGTCTACAGACCATGGGGTCGCGAAAGAGTCAGAATGCAATAAAAAATTCGATTAGTTTCAGGCGTACAGCAGAGTGATCCAATATTTTTACAAGCTATACTACATTAAAAGTTATTACAAGACAGTGGCTCTAATTCCCTGGGCTCTGAAATGTGTCCTTGTTGCTTATCTGGTTGTGGGCTTGATTCTTGCCCTCTATTCATCATTGGTGAGGAAATATTGCTCACCCATAATCCCGTTCTTCGACCACTGAAGCAGCAGTCAAATTCCAGTCCAACTGCAAGGACCATTTACAGACGCACAGCCAAGACCTTTTCACCTTTCTGCTGTCTTGAGCGCCTTCTCCCTGGAGACCATATCTCCTGGGGATGCCCTTGGCCACTTCCAGATACTCTGAGTTAGTTTATAAGAGTGGCTATCTCCGATCTTTCAAATAAAGTTGATGAGGGAAAGGGGAGGGGAAAGAGTAATCTGGCTGCCTGTGATATCTGAATCTGGCAGGGGAGCAAGGGCTCTGAAGTTTTAGCCTCAGGGATCAGAATCACCTGCGGGTGATTCCGGGCAACCACTCTCAGTGTTTGATTGAGTAGATCTGAGATGAGACTGGAGGACTGACGCTGAAGCTGAAACCCCAGTACATTGGCCACCTCATGCGAAGAGTTGACTCATTGGAAAAGACCCTGATGCTGGGAGGGATTGGGGGCAGGAGGAGAAGGGGACGACAGAGGATGAGATGGCTGGATGGCATCACTGACTCGATGGACATGAGTTTGGGTAAACTCTGGGAGTTTGTGATGGACAGGGAGGCCTGGCGTGCTGCGATTCATGAGGTCACAGAGTCGGACACGACTGAGCGACTGAACTGAACTGAGATGAGACTTGAGAATTTGCATTTCTAACAAGTTTCCAAGTAACGCTGATGCTACTGACCCGAAGGGGCTTCTCTGGTGGCTCAGTGGTAAAGAATCCACCTGCCAAGGCAGGAGACACCAGTGAGATCCCCCGGAGGAGGAAATGGCAACCCACTCTAGTGTTCTTGCCTGGAGAATTCCACCGACCAAGGAACCTGACCGGCTAGAGTCCTTGGGGTCACAAGAGTCAGGCATGACTTAGAGACTAAACAGCAGCAATAACACCTGGCTGGAGGGTCCTACTTTGAGATCCACGGCAGAAGAAGGATTCTGCCCTTTTCTCTGATTAGTAAGACACCATGAGTCAAAGCAGACAGCAGTGAGCGACGAGCACCTTTTCTTACCCCACTTGGCTTCTACGTCATTAAGCCAAACTTGAATAGCTTTTCTTTGGTTGGAAGAGATTAAAACCTCTATAATCCATGTATCTGTGGGTTTTGGCTTTTGGGAATCATCATCATTATAGATATTTCGGTGAGAAAAAGATGTTTTAAGGGCCACTAGCCAGATACCTTTTTTAACCCTTTAAAATGAAGCTTGTAAACATCATTTTTAATAACAGCATAATATTCCATCCGAGGGATGTTCCATGATCACTTCATCATTCTCCTAACGTGGAACTCTCAGGTTATTATCAAGTTTTCAGTATGAGTAGGCAAAGTGACATTGAACACCTTTATAAATGAAGTCATTTCTGCATCTTTAGATCATTTCCTTTAGGATATTATGAAAAGAATAATTACCGACCCCTTTTATGGCTACAGATAGAAATTGTCAAATTCTTCCTTCTAAGGTGTGTTGTAGCAATAAATATTCTCATGGAGGGGGGAAGCCACTATTTTGTTAATCTAATATAAGAAAATGTGCAGTATCTCATTCTTGTTTTAGTTTGCTTTTCTTAGTTTACTTTTCTTTTTCATCAAGGAATGTATCTACCCCCACCTTCCCTACACAGTTTTCCTGGGACCAGACACATTGTTTGCTTAAATTGGGAAAAATTCTTTATATAATATCAAATTATAAATTATGTAAAAATGTACTTGGAAAACATTAACCATATGATTAATATTGTTGTTTCTGGGTGGTGGAATTATTATTTACTTTTTCTTCTTCATACTTTGTGCCAACTTTTCTAAATTTTGTAAGGTACTCAGAAAATGCTAATATAAATGGAAAGTGGAAATTAATAGCAATAAGAGTAAAGTACTGTTGTTTAGTCACTACATTGTATCTGACTCTTCTGAGACTCCATGGACTGTAGCCCACCAGGCTCCTCTGTCCATGGGATTCTCCTGGCAAGAATACTGAGTGGGTTGCCATTTCTTTCTCCAGGTGATCTTCCCAGCCCAGGGATGGAACCTGTGTCTCCTGCATTGGCAGATGGATTCTTTACTCCTGAGCCACCAGAGAAGTCCCAAGAATAAAATAGTCCTGCATAAACAAGCCCTGAGCTCAGCTGTTGGCAAGTGAGTTTAGTGAAGCTGAAAGGAAGCTTGGGGAAGAATGATCTTAGTCCCTCCTTTTCCTGGTAAGAAAGTGAGGCCAAGAAATGTTTAGTGGTTTTGCTGGAAGTCATGATGGTGAGTGAAACAACAGGGAAGAGAGCTCAGATCCATCCATGTGGTTTTGCTACCAAATTATGTGCCTTTTAAGTTAGTTCAAGTTTGTGCAAAATTTATATAGACAAATGTATATACCTAAATCTGAGCAAGGCATAGGAGTTTCTTAATTTATCCCTAGCTTTAAGAATGTTTAATTTTACAACACAGAAATGTCTTTTAGAAGAGTGACAATTTGTAGAGAACAGTAGCAAACAAATAGCATTATCTACTCTTAAAATGGCTGTTGAGTACCCTATATACATATTGGTTTGAAGTTATCTATATGTTCTGCTCCATATAAATTTCTAATTTTCCATGCTCTCCTGGATACCTGATCCATGCAGATGGCTGGAAGTCAACAAAGTGGGTTCAGTAACGTTTAGGATCCAGTCCAGTTGCAGGCAGAGGGACTTTGCTACCTGAAGAGGCTTCCTGGTTTTCTGCAACAGTTCCCAAGTGCAAGTCACTGGAATTTCACAGCTGAGCTGAAGCTTTTGTCATCTGGCCAAAATGTACTGGTTTGAAGCAACGTAAGGGCTTCCCTGGCAGCTCAGTGGTAAAGAATCCGCCTGCTAATATAGGAGACTTGGGTTTGATCCCTGGGTCAGGGAGATCCCCTGGAGGAGGAAATGGCAACCAGTATTCTGCCATTCTAAATGGCAACCAGAACTCCAGTATTCTTGCCTGAGAAATTCAGAGGAGCCTGGCAGTCTACAGTCCATGGGGCTGCAAAGAGTTGGATGTGACTTAATGACTAAACAACAACAGCCAATAAAAATAAGAATATATAATGTGTTATTAATAAAGCTGCATTTATCCACTATTTTGGTGTTAAAAATGTTCTCTTATGAAATGATGGTGAAGGTGTGTGTGTGTATGTATCTGTGTGTGTCAATGTTCTTACCTAGAAAAATACAAATTTGCCAATCTTAAGTTGACCTTCAAAATGCTTTTAAAAATTTACTGTTCTGTGGAATATCGAAATCTGGGACTTTGAAATACTGACAGTTTTAGACATGATTTAGAAGAATTAGAGTTCAAATCCTGGTGCAGCCACATATTTTGAGAAAGTTCTTAGTTTCTCTGAGTCTTCCTTTATTTAACTGTAGAGAAGGTGATATTTCTCTCAGGAAGATTAAATATTCTCATAAAACATCCAGAGAAATTGCTGGCATATAATTTCCTCCAGATATACCTGCTACAAAGTGAGGGCAAAATACAAGACAGTCATCATTTGGCCATTGGTTGTATGAAGATAACTGACAAATCAATAGATTGGTTGATCATTGGTTCCACTTCCCTTTGTTAATACATAGCACTATATAGTCATTAAAAGTGTCTATCAGATAGAGTGAAGAAAATGATTCTTTTAATCATTTCTATAATTTTCTCATTATAATCATATCTTTTAGAAATTAGGTCTTAAAGCTTTCATTGTGGGTTGCTAGTAGGGATTTTCTGATTGCTTATACTCTGAGAACTTTAGGTTTACTCCAAAAAGATTATTGTTGAAGTCATGATCAATATTATTATCCTAAGTGTACTTGTTGTTCAGTCACTTAGTTGTGTCTGACTTTGTGACCCCATGGACTGCAGCATGCCAGGCTTCCCTGTCCTTCACCATCTCCTGGAGCTTGTTCAAACTCATGTTGGGTGAGTCGATGATGCCATCCAACCATCTCATCCTCTGTCATCCCATTCTCCTCCCACCTTCAATCTTTCCCAGCATCAGGGTCTTTCCAATGAGTCAGCTCTTCACATCAGGTGGCCAAAGTATTGGAGCTTCAGTTTCAGCATCAGGCCTTCCAATGAATATTCAGGGTTGATTTCCTTTAGGATTGACAGGTTTGATCTCCTTGAAGTCCAAGGGACTCTCAAGAGTCTTCTCCAGCACCACAATTTGAAAGCATCAGTTCTTCGGGGCTCAGCTTTCTTTATAGTCCAACTCTCACATCCATACATGACTACTGGAAAAACCATAGCTTTGACTAGACAACTTTGTTGGCAAAGTGATGTCTCTGCTTTTTAATATGCTGTTTAGGTTTGTCATAGCTTTTCTTCCAAAGAGCAAGTATCTTTTAATTTCATGGCTGCAGTTACTGTCTGCAGTGATTTTGGAGTATGTATTACTCTATTATAGCTTAATTTTGTGCCAAATGTTTCTGGAGCCAACAAAGCAAAATGCCCATCCTAATTAATAGAAAAGCAGAGGGCAGAAGGTGGTGACAATGTCCCTGTGTTTATGGAGACCCCACTTAGTGGCTGTCACTCATGGTGCCCTGGCTTCCTTGTCTCTGTCTGCCCCTGTCTCCCTACTCAGTTCTGTCGAGGCTCTATCACTCTCCTTAATGGTTCAACCCCTGGGGTGACTTGCAGTCTTGATTCCATGTCATCTCTTCACCTTCTAGGCCTTTGAAATAACCTCTCAATGTCTTCACCAATCCTTCATTTCTAACGGAGAAACTCTGACACCTCAGTTAGTCAAGAACTCATCCCTGACAGATTGCATGTCAAGTTAGGATTTTTTTTTCCAGTTTTTTCTTAATGTCAGTAATTTACCCCTGAGCCCTTCAATTAGGAGTAAATATTTATTTTGCTATAGTCCAGAATCATCCTTGTTTTTGGAGGTTGTTGTGGATGGTACAGTATGATTTTTTTTTAAATATGTTGTTGTTGTTCTGTTGTTTGTGTCTGACTCTTTGTTACCCCATAGACTGCAGCACGCCAGGCTTCCCTGTGTCCTTCACTATCTCCCGGAGTTTGCTCAGACTCATGATTTATTTCTATTTTTCCATATTTTTCTCTTTGGGAAGAATTTTTTGATCTTGCATATAAAGCTATGATGTGCTAGTTTGATATGTAAATGGGACATAAATATGCACTTATTAATGACTTCTGTGATGTAAGTAAGGCAATATCTATCCTATCTATCCTTATTGTCTTACATCATAGAAGTCATTAATAAGGGCATATTTATGTTCTGGCTTCAACAAGTAATAGGGCTTCTCCCGCCTCCCCACCATTTATTAAGACACAAACCCCACAGAGTTTGTAATACTAGCCAACTGATGTGCTGAAACTCCAATATTTTGGCCACCTGATGTGAAGAACTGACTCATTGGAAAAGACCCTGATGCTGGGAAAGATTGAAGGTGGGAGAAGGGGACGAGGGACGACAGAGGATGAGATGGTTGGATGGCATCACCGACTCAATGGACATGAGTCTGAGTAAACTCTGGGAGTTGGTGATGGACAGGGAGGCCTGGCGTGCTGTGGTCCATGGGGTCGCAAAGAGTCGGACACAACTGATCGACTGAAATGAGCTGAACTGATGTGTGAGTGGCAGCCAGCTGATAAAGAACAAATAGTACCCAAGTGGGGAAGACCTAATGGATAATATGCACTGGGTGTCAGCATAGTAGCTAAGGTCCTGGGATCAAAGAATGCTGAACGCATCTTTGGGTGAATGCTTTAGGGTCATCTTGGAACAAAGTGTGCAAGAAAGGTTGAGGAATCATTTTATTAGGTACTTAATAGGTGTGAGGTCTTTTGCTGAATTTTGAATATATAAGATGAAGAAAAAAGCTCTGTCTCTTGGACAGGTTTTAAGGTAGAAAGATAGGGGTAAACACATAGTTGATGAACTGTGAGAACGCTTACAGTAGATGCCTTTGTTCATACCATGTTCTTATCTAAAAGCTCGATGCCATTGCTGAGAAGTTTTGATGGAAAAGAATCTTCCCCCACATCTGTTTTTTGCCTAGGGTTTTTTGGGTTCCTTGAATCTGATTCTTTGGGCTGACTTTTGGCTTTATTGTTTATTTTTTTGCAAGCCTGATAAATCATGTCTTTTCCACTGACATAATTCTGAAACTACATCCCTGGGTACAGTGTGGAACTTAGCACTTCCCAGGGTCTAATGACGTGTTCTGATGGATCCAGTGGATGAAGCCCAGAATGTCCCCAGGCATCGCGTGGGATTTCACTCTCTGCCAGGAGGTCCAGTTCCTGTACACTGTGGGTATCATCGATTCCAGATGCCTGAATTGGAGAAGCAGAACTATATTCTTTGCTTCAAAGTGGGTGGGCGATTTGTTCAGTCCCAGGGGCCTTTGGACTGTGAGATGTAGGCTGAGAGAGCCAGTTATCCGAAACAAAGGTGGCTGGCCCAGACCGGCTGAGGGCCCAGCAGGGAGGGGAGAGAAGGAGGAGAATGCCTTCCAAGAAGAAGCTGAAAATTGACCTAGTTACTCTGATGGCACGCTCGGCTGCCTTTCCCTTCCAGGCCAAGTCCAGACTCTCTGACATGAAACAGAAACACTCATTGCCAAGGACTGAAAGACTGGAGGCTTTCAAGTGTTTTCTTACTTTCTTCTTGCTTTTGTTTTTTTTGTAGTAGGGAACATCTGCTCTATCAAGGAATAGCTGTCCTCAAGCTGCTGAAGACAGCAATGGTAGTTCGGCTGATCTGAGTTCCATCAGGGAGTGCAGAGCGGAGTGGACAAGCAGAGGGCGAGAGGCAGAGCCATCTGGCTTCCACACCCCACTCGCGCTGGGATCCGGAGGCCTACGGGACCCGAGGGGAAGAGCGTGGGTGGAGTGTGGAGGCTGAAGAAACGGGGGCGGCTGCAGCCCTGCCCTAGTATTTTTGGGGGCTCTCTGCCAATAGCACACACACCTCCTTTAATGATGAGAACTGGATTTTTTTTTTCTCTCACAACTCTCTATCTCCAGATTTCTTTTGGGCCATTTCTTGGGCTTATAGGTCAAATTGTAGTGCAAGATTGATCACAGGTGGCATTATTGACATTTGGGTCCAGGCAATTCTTTATTGAAGTGTGATCGGGGGATTGTCCTGTGTGTTTATAAAGTTTAGCAGCATCTCTGGCTACTTCCCCAACAAGCCTCTGAAGTTTTAAACTGAAGTGTAGTTGCTTTACAATGTTATGTCAAGTTCTGCTGTACAGAAGAGTGACTCAGTTTTATATATATATATTATACATTCCTTTTAAAATATTTTTTCCATTATGGTTTATCACAGGAACTAATTGAATTGAATGTAGTTCTCTGTGCTAATACAGTAGGACCTTGTTATTTATCCATCCTATTTATAAACTGTTTACACCTGCTGATCCCAAACTCACAATTTACCTCTCCCCCAACCCCCTTTTTGTAAAAATTTCTGCTGGTGCAGTTTTTGGAGGAGGTTGGGTTCTGTTGTCTGTGTTAAATTTGTTGGTATTAGAGCTTAAATCTGTTGGTGCTAGAGCTTCATTTCATCTGCTTTCCTGAAATAGCCAACTCTTGAAATGGCCTCATTTGTTATTTCAAGCAGACTTTGTAACTGAAGTGGAATATACCTTTAGAAAAGTGCACAAGTCATGTGTACAGCCTGATGAATTTTCAGAACATGAACACACTCACTATGTCAAGAAACAGAACCCTGGAGCACTCCCAAGCCCATTTCATGACTCCTCGCATCGCCATCCCCTTTCAAGTTCACTGATTCATAGCACTGTAGATCACTTGAGCCTAGTTTTGAACTATATAGGAATGGAATCATATTGTGTACTTTCTTTGGCTTCTGGATGTTCCCTCAACATTAAGTTGTGAAATTCATCCACGCCATTGCAGGTAGTAGCAGTTAGTTCCTTCCCATTGCTCCATAATGACCAGTTTGGGGAATATGCCTCATTTTCTATATCCATTTTACTGTTCACGGGCACTTGTGTATTTTTCAGATTCTGCCCACTTTGAATTGTGCTTCTATAAACACTTTTGTACCTACCTTTTGTTGACTGCATATACACATGTCTTTTGGGCGTAACATTCCCTGGTGATAGAGTTCTCACAGGTGAATACTTCTGGTTTCCCAAAGGGTTCTACTCATTTAGCTCCCTCCAGCTGAGGATGAGAATTCTGATTGTCCCATGTTCCCTCCAACATTTGGTATGTTTTAGCTTTTTCATTGTAGCCATTATCATGATTATGTTGTGATCCCAGAGTGGCGAGATGACTCACCCTGATGACTGGTGAAGCTGACTGTCATTACATCCGCTTTGGTGATGGGCCTCTTTTAATCTTCTTTTTTCCAGGTTTACTGATGGTAAGATATTTAAAGTATGCAACATGGCAATTCAGTACACGTATATATTGTGAAGAGTCCTATCATTGAGTTCATTAACACATCCACACGTCATATATCTATTCTTTTTGAGGAGAACACACCTTCCGTTCTCATCAAGGTTATAATGGAATTTAGTGTTCTCAGCTGTGGTCACCACGTTCTATGTTATATCCTCAGACCTTATTATAACTGAAAGTTTGCTCCATTTAACTGATCGCTCCCTCTCCCCCTTCCCAGCTGCTGGAAATCACCATTCTGTTCCCTGTTTCTACAAGTTCAACTTTGCCGTTGTTGTCGCTCAGCCGCTAAGCTGTGTCCGGCTCTTTGTGACCCCATGGACGGCAGCACACCAGGCTTTCCTGTCCTTCACTATGTCCCGGAGTTTCCTCCAAGTCACGCCCGTCGAGTTCTCATCCTGTCACCCCCTTCTCCTCCTGTCCTCAATCTTTCCCAGCACCAGGGTCTTTTCCAAGGAGTCGGTTCTTTGCATCAGGTGGCCAGAGTATTGGAGCTTTAGCTTCAGCATCAGGCCTTTCGATGAATATTCAGGGTTGATTTCCTTTAGGATTGACTGGTTTGATCTCCTTGCTGTCCAAGGGACTCTCAAGAATCTTCTCCAGCACCATAATTTGAAAGCATCCATTCAGCCGTCGTCAGGGTCCAACTTTGTTTTTCAGATTCCGCATATTGTTATAGGCCTGTGGGCCCTGACCCTGAGGGAGCGGCCGCCATGCGAGCCTGAGAACTCGAGTGGGGTCAGAGGTTGCGCCCCGCCCACAGTCAGCTCCCAGGAGTCCCCGCGGCGCAGAGTGGGGTGAGGCGTCAGTGGCCTTCTCCCCGGAGGCCTCCAGGCCTTGTGGTGTCCGGCCCAGCGGGTGAACTAGGGCCCGGGGACAGGCTGGGTCCTGGGTCCTGCGGCGCCCCAGAACCCCAGGCTGAGCGGGCCCAGGACTTGAAGAGGCCGAGAACCCCTCCGCCACCCCAGCCTCCTCATGGAGGAGGCCGTCTCCGTGGGGCCCGGTCTCTGGAGGCCTCGGCACCTGGAGGATACGGACTCCGCGGCTCAGGTAACAGCTTCCTCCAGCACGTTACCACGTTAGTGACCCGCATTGTAAGACTTACGTGATTTGTTTACCTCTGGCTCTGCTGGGTCTTCGTTTCTGTGTGGGCTTTAGTGGGGGCTACTGTACTTGTGGTGTGTGGGCTTCTCATTGCAGCGGCTTCTCTTGCTGTGGAGCGCGGGGCTTCTGCAGGCAGATTCTTCAAATACTTTACCGCTGAGCCACCAGGGAAGACCCCGAACTTAGGTGATTTTTAACGGCAAGTTGGTGGACTAGGTAAGACAGGAATTATTTATACCCCATGTCCAGTAAAGAAACTAAAACTCCAAGGAGAAAAGATAGCTCCTCAAGGCCCTCTAGTAGGTGGCTGACTGGACTTCAAGGGCTGTGTCTCCAAGCCGGTGACTTCCACTGCTGTGCTTTGCTGTCCTTGTATGACATCTATAATAGGAACGATTTTAGGTTGTTTGGCTTCTGAGAGTATGACTGAGGTTCCTGAGGATAAAATAGTTCTTTCAGCTTGATGGTGCTGAGTTATGGTATTTAGAGGATCAGAAAAAGTGAAAAAGGCAGGAATACAAATAAGCCTGCAACATAGAGAGTAGTTTGGTTATCACAAAATAATAAGGCCTGAAAGATGGGAATTCACAGAGGTCAGTTATATTTCATGTGAAATGAGTTAAGTGGCCCTTTTGTACCACAATGGGAGCCTTGAACACAGAGTAATTAGTCAAGAAATTAATAATACATTGGCCACTGTCAATGCTTTTCTGTGAATTATAGAACAGTATGCTCTAGAGTCTTTTGGAATTTGGCTTGGGAGTCATGGAAGTTTTAAATGTTTCTGATTATTATTAAACTTCATGACTGAATTTATCTGAATCTTATTTTAATTTAGAATTTTTTTTTTTTTTTGACGGGCACTGAGTGATTTACAGGATCTTAGTTCCCAGACCAGGGATTGAACCCATGTCTGGCAGTGAAAGTGCAGAGTCATAACCAGTGGACTACCAGGAAACTCCCTAGGGCTTTGAATTTATTTAAAATTTATCTCTGCATCTCTCTCCTCCCTCTTTCCCTCCTTCCCTCCCTCTTCCTTCATTCCTTTTCATCTGCCCTTCCTTCTTTCATCCTTTTTTTCTTTCTTTCTGTTCTTCCTGTAGTTTTTCTCTCTGGGCCCTCTTTTTGGAAATAATGTAATTTATGGGCAAGTAATCATCTATGTCTTCCCCATATTTCTAGCCCCACTGGTACAGTACCTGGGAGTCACGTGTCTTGGACACACACCTAGTGGGGGATTAAATTGCCCAGAATAAATTATGCAGGATGGCATGTTTTCTCTCTTCTGTCATCCTATACCCAGCTGTCAATCACTTAGTACATGATTGTCCTCTGCCTAAATCACCTTCAGTATTCTCTTGCTACTGCCCTGTTCTTATTATTCTTCCCACTCCTGGGAAAATAGAAGAGGGACACTCATGACCTCTTCCTTGGTAGGTCACATTCTATCAACCCCTTCTAGAGAACTACCCCCAAATTTGGAAGAATAGTTAATTTGACTATCTGGAGTCCAACTGCTTGACCAACAGAACATGGTGGAAGTGAGTAGCCTCCAGCCCCAGTCCTTTAGGGATTGTTGAGTACAGCTCCTCATGTCTTAGAAAACCTCAAAACCCAGCTGCATGCTATAATGAAGCTCAGGCAGCTTCCTGAGATGCCTTTGGGAGAGGAACTGAGTACCCGGGAAATAAGTACCCAATAACTCTGGCTGAACTCCCAGCTGATGGTTAAGACCAACTTGCCACTCATGAGTGAGACAATTGGGAAGTAGACTCCTTGTTTCAGAGAATTCCGTATTGAGCAGAGACATCCTGTTCCTGCCCGGCTGTGCCCAAATTGCACATTAGTGGATGAAATAAATGATAGTTGTTAATCAACAAGGCTCTCAAAGCTCAACATTCAATCAGTGACTGAGACACAAAGCTGATGAATCCTCCTCTATGTGCCTCTGTGTGCCACCAATTTGCTGCTTTCTGATCATGTTTGTTTTACTGAGGGAAAAATGGGGTGTGTTCCCACTAAGTCTTCCTCAGCTCTGTGGTGGGCCCCTGTCCTGTGGGGGAGAGGTCCGTGGGGTGCTTCTAACTTGACTGTTGACTTCGGCGTGTGGAGTCAAGCCTTCTGTGGAGATCCAGCAGGCCATGTGCAAGCTCCCTTGTGGTATCAGAGGGGTGTGGCTTGCTTCCTTGTAGGGTTGCCACCCTCTTTCCTTTCTCCATCTATGCTGTTTTATTTACTGGCCAGTGGTCATCTCTGCTTGCACCCCAATCTTCTCCCTCTTTCCCCGGCTCCACAATCCAACTCCTTTTATATAGGACTCTTCTCCACCAGTGGCTCATGGTCTAAGGTGCATTTTAGGATTACCTATGAATCTTAAAATACAAGGACTTAGGACCCACACCGGGAGATCCTAAAGCCAAACATTTGGGTATTTGGCTTAGACATCTGTGTTTTTAAAGAAACGTCACAGGTGATTCTTTGAAGGTCACTGTCTGAGACACCCTGCAAATACATCCTTGGATTAAGCTTTATGTGCCTTGTACTTTGCGGGCATTTGGCTTGACTTCAGGGCCAGTGGTGCTTGTTCCTTTGCTGTATAATGAAAAAATGTTAAATGTTAGCCTTGCTCAGGTTTTTACATTGTAGGCCATGAGTTTCACTTGAAATTTCTGTCTTCTCACATTGCCTGCTTCTTTCTGAGCCAAGAGCTATTCATTTTCCAATGAGCGTTTAATCAGATCTGTGTATGATGAGATGATTATTACTTGTAAATGCAAAGATCTGAGGATGAAAGTGATGCCTTCTCCCTTAAATCACAGACTGCATGGAACAGGCCATTTCCTGGGACCCATGCTGTGGCCAGCTCCCGTTTCCCTCTCCTCGACATGTTCACACTCACGCCCTCTTCTTTGCCTGTCCTTGGAAACTCTATCCTTCACTACTGAGCCACAGTTCCTTCTTTAAGAACCTGTGAGATGCCATTCACCACGGAGTCTCTGCTGACTGCTGCAGAGTGGGCTCTGCTCGTAACCCGCTTGCACTCACCTTGACAGGTTCTGCAGGTGACACCCTACCACAGGCACCTTCCGCTCTCCACGAGGCCTTCCTCTGGCCCCTGTACAAGGCTGTATATTCTGCACCTTCCACCTTTCTCAAAGCTAGAAAGGCGTTGAGTGAGACAACTTTGCTTGTGCAGTTTGTTTTGTTTATCTTGGTTCTTTTTTTTTTAAATTTAAATTTTATTTTATCGTGGAGCATTGTTGATTTACCATGTTGTATTAGTTTCAGGTGTACAGCAAAGTGGCTCAGTTATACTGTGTATATTTATTTTATTTTTTTAATACTGTGTTTATTATACATATGCTGTATGCTGTATTTATTCTTTTGCGGATTCTTTTCTCATGTAGGTTATCACAGAATATTCAGTATAGTCCCCTGTGCTGTATAGTAGGTCCTTGTTGATTATCTATATTGTATATAGTACTGTGTATATGTTGATCCCCTCCCCCCTTCTCCTTTCATAACCATAAATTTGCTTTCTATGTCTGTGGGTCTGTTTCTGTTTTGTAAATAAGTTCATCGGCATCATTTAAAAATCTTTATTGTTATTTTTGAACTTTGTTGACTTTTGGCTTCACTGGATCTTCCTTGCTGTGTGTGGCTTTATATAGTTGTGGCAAGTGGGGCTGCTTTCTAGTTGTGGGGCACGGGCTTCTCACTGTTGTGTCTTCTCTTGTTGCAGAGTGCGGTCTCTAGGGCACATGGGCTTAGGACTTGTTTTGCATGGGCTTAGTTGCCCTGCAGCATGCGGGATCTTTCTGGACCAGGGGATTGAACCCATGTGCCCTGCACTGGTAGGTGGATTCTTAACCACTGGACCAGCAGCAAAATCTGTATGTATCCTTTCTTTTAGATTACACATATAAGTGATATATGGTATTTGTGACTTATTTCACTTAGTATGATCATCTCTCAATCCATCCATGTTGCTGCAAATAGCATTATTTAATTCTTTTTTATGGCTGAGTAATATTCCACTATATGTAGGTACCACATCTTCTTTATCCATTCATCTGTCAGTGGACATTTAGGTTGCTTCCATGTCCTGGCTTTTGGAAACAGTGTTGCTATAAACATTGGGGTGCATGTATCTTTTCAGATTATGATTTTCTCTGAATACATGGCCAAGAGTAGGATTGCTGGACCGTATGGTAGTTCTGTCTTTAGCTTTGGAAGGAAGCTCCACACTGTTCTCCCCAGGGGCTGCACCAGTGTGCATTCCCACCCGCAGGTAGGAGGGTCCCCTCTTCTCCACACCCTCGCCAGCATTTGCTCTTTGTACATTTTGTGATGATGGTCATTCTGTGGGGTGGGTTGGGGTGGGGTGCTACTTGCACTGTCTCTGCGAGTTCCCAACAGGAGGGAGCAAGTCAGGTGCCCACAGTGGTACTTGCACTTCCATTTTCTCACACTTGCCTTTTTACCTGGTACTCTTCCTGGTTTGCCGCCCAAATAAATTACTTCCACTCAAATCTTTGTCTTTGGTTATAACTTTTCAAGAAATTGCTTAAGACAGTGACCATCTTCCCAACACTGGCACTCAACTGAAAAACTTGATTCTTTCTGGTTTTCTAGATGAGCATATTGTTTTCCCCATCAGTTCATGATGACTGTCAGAGCTGGAGATGGGTCTTACAGCTGACTCCCACAAGTCAGCCTGAGGAGCCTTGCACGTTGCTGAACCCACAGACTTACCTCTAACTGTGTGGGATGTGCGACAGAGGCAAACTTGCAGAATGGACACGCATCATTATTGGCTCTTGATACATGGATCCTGAAAAGAAGACTGTAACAGGAAATACGATTCTTCAGGGATTACTTTTAAAAAGCAGTTTGAAGGTTTCAAGGAGAAAGAATAGTCCTGGAAGGTCTTACCTTGCTCCATAGGAGCAGGGAGGAGGGTTGGAGGAGGAAGGAATCTTTCAGCATGCATTTCAAGGTAACCTGCAGTGTTTGATGAAGAAAGAGCCTGCTCCTCTGAGTACATCAAAAAGAAGACGTTCTTATAATTCTGAAGCAGGAGTGCGTGACAAATTGCCTGGGGTTTCAAAGGAAAGGAAATGTGCATTTGTCTTAGTCTTCTGATCGAGCCTGAAAATTACTTTAAAACTGGGTAATTTTCAGCAAGTTACTGTGTAAGATCTATTAGAGAGATACCAACTAATGTGACCTCTTCAGTAGGGCAACTTCGGGAAGGAAGGAAGCTATTCTAAGTTGCCTTGTTCTACTGGTAAGAAGAAAATGAGGCAGTGTTTAGAAGAGGCTGTTAGCTCTACCTGATCCATCCAAGGATGTTATGGTAAGTGTAGGCCACCTAGCTTACACGACAATATCAGCATATTGAAGAATACTGTATTAGTATGCTGCCTAACTGCAGTTGCCAGTTGTTTCTCCATCATGTTGCAGAATGCTTCTGACCAGTTAAATTAATTTTGTAGTTAATTTTGTAAGCAAACACTGAATCTCCACAACCTACCTGTAAGAAAGAGATGGAAGTCTTCTCACATGACTTTCCCTCCATTTTTCACAAAACCTATTTACATGCAATAAAAATTACCCCTTATGCATGTACAGTTCAGTGATTTTTGGTAAATATGTCTTCCTTATGTAAACTTTGGGACATTGCCATCCCTGCAAAATACTCTGCTGAGCTCGTTTGTAGATCACTGGACCACTCCCAGCTCCAGGCACCCACTAAACTGCTTCCTGTCTCTATAAGTTTGTTATTTTCTGAACATATGATAAAAATGGAGTTATATACAATGTGTAATTTTTGCTGGGTTCTTTTACATAACACGTTTACAAAAATGTTGGAGTACACAGTTGATTTACAGCGTTGTGTTGGTTTCAGGTGTACAGCAGAGTGATGCAGCTCCACACACGTGTATACTCAGTGTTCTCAGAGGATTTTCCCCCGCAGGCTGTAACAGAATACGAGCAGAGCGCTCCACACACGTGTATACTCACTGTTCTCAGAGGATTCTCCCCCGCAGGCTGTAACAGAATACGAGCAGAGCGCCGTACAGTCGGCCCTGATTGTTTATCTGGGTCCGCCAGTCCCAAGCTCCTACTTTACCCTCCGTGTCATGTTTCTCCTTTGGTGACTATAAATTTGTTCTTAGAATCTGTGAGTCTGTTTTTGTTTTGCAAGTAAGCTTATTTATATCGTTTAAAAATTTGATTCCACATATAAGTGATATCACATGGTATCTGTCTTTCTCTTTCTGACTGACTTCACTTAGTATGATCATCTCTAGGTCCAGCCATGTTGCTGCAAATGACATTATTTCTTTCTCTTTTTATGGCTGAGTAATATTCACCGCATCCTCATCCATTCCTGTGACAATGAACATTTAGGTTGCCTCCAGGACTTGTCTATTGTAAATAGTGCTGCAGTGAACATTGGGGTATCTTTTTGAAGTATGCTTTTCTCTGAGTATTTGCCCAGGAGTCAGATTACTGAATTTCTAGTAGTCATGTATGGATGTGAGCATTGTACCATAAAAAAAACTGAGTGCTATAGAATTGGTGCTTTTGAACAGTGGTGTTGGGGAAGACTCTTGAGAGTCCCTTTGACTGCAAGGAGATCCAGCTAGTCAATCCTAAAGGAAATCAGTCCTGAATATTCATCGGAAGGACTAATGCTGAAGCTGAAGCTCTAATGCTTTGGCCACCTGATATGAAGAGCTGACTGGTTAGAAAAGACCCTGATGCTGGGAAAGGTTGAAGGCAGGAAGAGAAGGGGGATGACAGAGGATAAGATGGCTGGATGGCATCATTGACTTGATGAATATGAATTTGAGCAAGCTCCGGGAGCTGGTGATGAACAGGGAAGCCTGGCTTGCTGCAGTTCATGGGGCTGCAAAGAGTTGGACATGACTGAGCGACTGAACTGAACTGATGGTAGTTCTATTTTTAGTTTTCTTGAGGATCCTCCATGTTTTCTCCATAGTGGTTGTATCAATTTATATTCCCTCACCAGATCTTTTCTGATGTTAATCTCATAGGATGAACTGGGAAGTATTTCCTCGTCCTTTAATTTCTGAAATACCATCAAATATTGATATTATTTCTTCATTACATAATTGATAGAATTCACCAGTAAACATTTCTGTCCCTGGGCTTTTCTTTATGGGAATAGTTTTAATTATTAACTCAATTTTTAACATAAGTTTATTAAGATTATCTATGGTTAGTTTAGAGAAGGTTGTCAATCTTTATAATCTTTTCAAAGAAAAAATTTTTTGAATTAATTGATTTTCTTCTTTTGTCTTCTGCTAAATTGATTTACACTAAAATAATTATCATTTCCTTTTTATACTTGCATTAGTTTAGTTTGCTCTTCTATTTCTAGTTTAAGGTAGGCTATTAAGTTATTAAACTGAGATATTTTTCCTTGATAAGTCCTTTAAGACATAGATTTCCCTAAGTGCACCACAGTAATTCCCATAACTTTTGATATATTGTGTTTTGTTTTCATTGAGCTTAAGGTATTTTTAAAAATTTCCTTTGACTCACAGATTGTTTGGAAGTGTTTTGTTTAATTTTCCAACGTTATGGGTTTGCCAAGATTTCTTTCCATTATGGACCTTTATGTTTATTATAGTGAGAGAGCACCCTAATTTCAGTCCTTGCAGATGTGAGACAGGCTTCATGGTATAGCATGTGGTATCAACTGGTGAACGTTTCATGTGTATTTGTTCAAGGGGTGCTGGTACAGCTAGAACTAGCAACAGTTAAGATGTTCAGAGTCTTTCATTGAAGGGCTAAGGAGTGAAAGCAATTTTTGGACTTGGAGAGAAAGCTATACTATGGGAGAGGGCTGCCTCCAGGAGCTTTGACTTTCCTAGAGGGCCATCCAAGCATTTATTCCTGAGGGATCTGAGCCCTTGGTGGTTCTGCTTGTACTTGGTTGCTGAGGTTTCCTAGGGAGGAATATCATTAGTCAAAGGAATACTAATGCCACCCTAGGGAGTCACCTGGAACTTCCCCGGTGGCACTGGTGGAACATGTCTGCTAATGCAGGAGACCTGTGAGATGTGTGTTCGATTCCTGGGTCAGGTAGATCCACTGGACAAGGGAATGGCTACCCACTTGAGAATTCTTGCCTTAGTAATGTCATGATAGTAGGAAATCATTCTCTCACATCTTCTAACTTGTAAATTAAGGGAGAATTATATAGGAGTGGCAAGAATTTATAACTATGCTCTCAGAAATTAATTAATCATGGAATAAATGATGCTACCAAGTTAGGCATTTAATCTGGGGGGCACTGCCAATTTATGATACTAAAGACCCACCTATGACAGGTGAAAAGGAAGATCTGGTTGGCTGTTTGTCCTCAACATAACTCATGCCATTCGACCTTAGGCATAAAACCTAGGTCCATCATCATCACAATGTCACCTAAGGGCATGACATTTTAGGAGGCACAGCCTGTGCCGCAGCTTGGGCTCAGCTCTTCCCACTTTATCTTTGGTGGGATGGGTTGTTGGCTGCTTCTTATGAGAGTGACAGCAGGCATTAAATTAGTTTCAGGCTAATTTAATTTTATTGTTGTTTTTAAAGAGAGATTAAATTTCTGGTCTTGGTTACTGCATATCCTGAGTCTGATGGGATAAAATTTCAACACTGATACAACATCTCACTAATTGCCAAGTCTTCTTCATGAAGCAAGAATGATGCTAACGACCGTTGAATTCTCTGATTTTCTCTACCTTTGTTTTTAATTTGACAGATTTTTCTGTGGCCAAATACTCACAGTTTGCTATTTAGTAGGTGGACTGTACTGTGATCACCACCCATTTAAATGACAGTGACTCAGATGTAGCTGGGGCTTCTCAGGTGGCCCAAGTGGTGAAGAATCTACTGCCA
Organism: Odocoileus virginianus; assembly: GCF_023699985.2. Classification (NCBI taxonomy): domain Eukaryota; kingdom Metazoa; phylum Chordata; class Mammalia; order Artiodactyla; family Cervidae; genus Odocoileus; species Odocoileus virginianus. The sequence continues at coordinate 4,774,428 of NC_069705.1, read as the reverse complement.
ATGCAGGAGGTGCAGGAGACACTGGTTTGGTTCCTGGGTCAGTAAGATCCCCTGGAATAAAATGGCAATCTGCTCAAGCTTTCTCGCCTAGAAAATTCCATGGGTAGAGGAGCCTGGTGGGCCACAGTCCACTGGGTTTCGAGGAGTCAGACAGGGCTGAGGGGCTGGGCACACACAGGTGGCTGAGGCAGTTGTGAATAATGTGAACAAAGCCACGTGTCTCCCGAGAATAGTTTTTGTGTTTCTTAGAACAGGAGTTAGATTTCTTATTTTCTCTTTGATCCCTTTATTACTGGTCATATAGCCACTGTTACACTGTCTTCTGTGTTCATTCTGAAGACTTTTAGAACCTTAATGGGATTGAAAATAATTGAAGATAAGTGTTACTGAAGTAATATGTAATTTCCTTCTTATGAATCATTCATATCTTTACCTATTTTTGTAATACTTACTGGTGCTATACAAAATATTATATGTGGTATGTGTAAATATCTTTCTCATATTTTACTTCTACATAGCATTAGAAGTTAGTTGGCAAAAATAAAAAGTCCCATCCTAAAACAAACAAATCTACTTATTCTCACATAAAGATTTTCACTCTCAAAAAGGTTAGTCATTTCAACAACAGCATATCCATTTTTCCTGCTTCTTTCATAATTTTATTATTTTGAGCCATTATTAAATGTGTTAACACCAAATTTATTTTCTTCCTGCCTGCTTTTTTCTCAATGAATTATTGAAAGGTTATTGCTGCTGTTTCTGATGGAGACATTCCTTTTATTGTTAAATTCCTTGGGAATACTATGTTAGATATACAAGGTAGCATGACCCATGGGACTGTCCTAAATTCATTTAATTGTGGGAAGACCCTCAAGACTGCATACTCCTTTCTCTGTATGATTTTTTTTTTGCTATTCTTGGGGTATAATGGGGATCACAGGACACTTAGTTTAAGAGGTTGTGAGTTGGATCCAGCGTATGCTCTTTACTAGCTTTGTTTCCTGAGATCCCGGTATTGCCATGGACCTCACACTGAATCTATAGGACAAAAGCCGTAATGAGTATTAACAGAGGAAAGAAAATAAGGAGGGCATTGGCAACAGAGAGAGCATCTGCTTCCAATGCCTCCATGCTAAGTTTCCTAGGCTACAGGTTTTACACATTCTCTGTTCTAGACCCTGGTGTGGCCAATTCCAAGGTAGCCTGTTTGCCGGCTGCTCCAGCTGTCTGGATGCGAGACTAGGAAGAAGAAGAAGAAAGAGAAGGCTCATGGTCCCCATAGCACCTGCATCCCCATTTGAACCACTTAGAAAACATAACCCTAAATGCTTCAGAAAGGCTGACCTTCCTCTTTGGGGGGCTGTTATTTGCTGCCTTGATTCCAACCCTTGAGATGAATATATGGGGTAAGATGAACTCGTGGAGTGGTAGTGGGTAGTTTTGGTTTCTGTCTGGAAGCCAGATTCCACTTTGCAGAGTTGTGACACCTGGTTAATATTAGTTCTATCATTAGAACACTAACATTTATATTCTTATTACCAGAAAGCAGTTTCTTTATTTGAAATGGAGCAACCGATTTTAAATAGTTGTACAGTGTTCTTCCTGGAAGGGAAACCAAGACCTTATTTAATTCACCTATGTATCTCCTTTTACATGTACCAGCTAGTAAAGGCCTGGAACACTCCAGTGGCTTGTCCAGAGTCACAGAGCTGCTTATGATCCTGACATTTATATGTCAAATGAGGGTTGTAATGTTTTTTACGACAACACTTAGCAAACTCGACATTCAAGGACTAAATATCTAGAACAATGTGTAAGAGTGCTTGCTCATAATACATGTTAACCGAAAAACTACATAAGAGAAAATAATGTGGTTAAAGTTTTATTGGTTTGGGGGGATTTTGATATCTTCTCTGAGTTTTTCTTTTCCCACAGACAGCTGATGGTGTTTGTTCAGGACAGTGGCTGGTGAGCTCTGGAAGTCCAGCTAAATTTTATGCTGTACTTAGTAGCTTGTGCTTCTGGGACCACTTTATTGAGCTGGGAGTACAGACATGTAGAAAGGACACCATTGGTGAAAATGCATGAGTAGGAATGAGAGTAATAAGTGAGCTGTGCTTTCTAGGCAATGTGAGTGAAGGTGATGGCAGAGGATTGAAGAAGCCTGAAAGTGAGTCTACTGGCAGCCTGTTAAATTGTGTTTTATTGTGATATCTTATTATGTATTTTTTATCAAAGTTATATTAATACATGTACATAAATTAAAGAGTCAGTAAGTTATACAATGTTTGTTAAGACAGTTTTTGTTTTTAAAATTTAATTTCTATTTTATATCAGACCATAGTTGACTTACAATGTTGTGTTACTTTCAGCTGTGCAGAAAAGTGATTCAGTTATACATATATATATTCTTTTTTCAGATTCTTTTCCCTTATAAGTTATTACAGAATATTTTAGCAGAGATCCCTGTGTTATACAGTAGGTCCTTGTTGATTATCTGTTTTATATATAGTAATGTGTGTATGTTAATCCCAAACTCCTAATTTATGCCTCCACCCACTTTTCCTTTTGGTAACCATTAGTTTGTTTTCAAAGCCCGTGAATCTCTTTTCTGTTTTGTAAATAAGTTCACTTGTATTATTTTTTAAATTCCACTTGTAAGTGATATTATATGATGTTTGTCTTGCTCTGTTCGATTTACCTTACTTAGCATCTCTGGGCCCATCCATGTTGCTGCAGATGGCATTATTTCATTCTCTTTAATGGCTGAATAACATTCCATTGTGTATATACCACATCTTTTTCATTCATCCATCTGTTGGGTTGCTCGTGTGTCCTGGCTGTTTTACAGTGCTGCAGTGAACATTGGGGTGCATGTGTCTTTTCACCGTATGGTAGTTTGTTAGTTTGCCTTCTATGTCTGTGGCTCTGTTTTGTAATTAAGTTCATTTGTATCACTTTTTAGAGTCCACATTTAAGTGATATCCTCTGATGCTTGTCTTCTTAAGACAGTTATTCTTATTCCTTCTTTCTATACTTTCATTTTCCGAGGAGTAGTCACTTCATCTCTTTTAACTGAGATGTGTAAAATTATACACGTACATGTGTGTGTGTGTGGTGTATTATTAACCTACATAGCAATAAATGATTTTATGATTTCTATTTTATTTTATTAATCTAGGTAATATCCATAGCCGCCTTTATATGTATAGAAAAGAGAATTTAGCTCTTTTTCCTTCTTCCACAGCCCTACACACATGAATTTTTGTTTTGTTTTCTTTCTTTATTTTATATTTTTATTTTAAGTTAAGCTCTTACAAGAGTGGTTAAAGATAGGTACATTTGTTCTTCAGAATTCAGATCTCAGACTAAAACAGGGAATATATTAACGTTAAGAAAAACATTAACACATTAATATTAAGCATAGGATTTAAGTAACCTAGTTGGGGGATATCATTGTGGACTCTGTGATTTCCAGGTAAGTGAGAAATTATTGTTGGGAGGGAAGATGAGGACTGAAATTTTAAGTCAGAGGCAGGAACTCAGGATCTTCTGGAAGTGCTAGGCATGGGAAAGAACTCGACGATTTGCCAGGCACCCACTGTGGACCAAGCAGTGTGCTGTAGATTTAATATAACCTGTAACAAGCCGCAGTGGGACTCCTTCGTTATGAGGTAGAGCTCAAAGCAGCTTAAGTAGAAGGGCATTCAGTGGGGACTCTCTGAGCCAGCGTGTCCTGCAGTCATGGCCAGGCTCGGGCTGAAGCAACAGGGCAGGGCTCTTCTTCTCTTCTGGGAAACATTACCTGTGTTGGCTTGATCTCTTTACGGTTAGGATGTCTCCATGTGTCTACTAAGAAGACTGCTGGCATCCATGTTTTCCTCTTGTCATTTCAGCAGAGAACTGGATAGGAATTTTCTCTTTCAGAGTCATTATTATTTTAACTTCAGGAAAAGCTGGTTGGCCTTGCTTGGGTCACCTGCTTGTCCCTGTTGGAGGGTGTCCAGCCATCATGGTGGACAGCTCCTTCAAGGACACATGGAATAAAGAGGCGCTGCCTCATGGACCTGCTTACCTTTCAGCACTTCCTGAGATCACTTCCCAGACAAACTACTCCCTCTCACAGCCTGGTCCCAGTATCTGCTTCCAGGGAAACCCAGCCCGAGAAAGAGATGGGGAAATCAGACATGTGGATAATTCTGGATATTTAAGTTGGCTCATCTTTCAGATACAGTAAGCCTGTTATATATGAACCTTCAAATTGTGAGCATTCAAAGATGTGAGTGGGTGTTTGTCATGTATATTAGTTCAGACGTCTGGTGTACATTGTCACATGTGTGCATCCCCTACAAGTGGTTATGCGTTTATGTACTTTGCAGTACTGTGTAGAGTGCAGTAGCACAGTATCCTTATTTTCAGCTAGATCTGCAAGAGGATGACTTTGTTGAATTCCTTGCTGTGCAATGCAAGGAGTTTACTAATGAAGACCTGATGGAATTAGAGGCCCAGAGAAAGGACAGAGAGAGACAAGAGGAAGAATAAGTAACTGAGGAACTGGAAAGATTCACGATGCAGAAAATGGCAAGGCATGTGCGTGCTGAGTCACTTCAGTCATGTCTGACTCTGTGCAACCCTATGAGCTGTAGTTGGCCATGCTCCTCTGTCCATGGGATTCTCCAGGCAAGAATACTGGAGTGGGTTGCCATGCCCTATTCCAGGGGATCTTCCTGACCCAGGGATCAAACCTGCATCTCTTAAGACTCCTGCATTGGCAGGCAGGTTCTTTACCACTTGTGCCACCTGGAAAGCCCCAGATGGCAAGGGTCTTTTCTTTATTTGAGGAGGCACTGTTAGTTTTTGAGAAATAGGACCTGAATGTAGACTGGTCCACTAAGGTTGCAGCAGCTGTTCATAATGCAGTCCGGTGCTACTGTATCATCTATGATGAGAAAAATAAAGAGCTACTACTCCGATGTTACTGGCTTGTTGTAATAAGAGGGTAGGTAGGATCGAGCCCAACAAGGAACCAGAAGCTGTGCCATTGGCATCAGGCATGAGTGATGTCGCAGACGTCAGCACTCCCGTCTCCCTCCCCCGCTCCCTCCTCCACTTAGAGTAACTCTTCTTGCCTGTTCACTCGATGCTAGCCCCTGTAGTCCAGCTGTTGTACTGTACTACTGTACTTTTCAAGGTACTGTAAGATTAAGAATGTTTTCTTTATTTTTTTGTGTTTTTTATGTATTATTTGTGTGATAAGTATTAAAAACCTATTACAGCAAAGGACTACATAGCTGATTGTGTTAGCTGGGTACCTAGGACCACTTTGTTAGCCTTATGAATAACTTGGACTTACAAACACGCTCTCAGAATGGAACTTGTTCACATGTAGAGGACTTACTGTATGTTTATTTTAATATGTTCATTAGCTAGAGTGGTGAAATATCACAAACTAGCTTCCATTATCTATTTTCAGATAAGACTTAAATTTCTTCAAAATTAATAAAATTCATATGGTTATGGCAGCTGCCTTGCCTTAACATGGATTCTGGAGATTGATGGTCTGGGTTTGGACCTTTTCTAGTTTAGTCCTTGGGCAAGCCTCTTAGGCTCACAATACCTCAGATTCCTCTCTGATGTAGACAGTATAGTATATACCTCAGTGTTTTCCTACAACATTAAATAAAGTTTGTAATGTGCTCAGGAGAATGCCTGGTGTATAATAAGTACCACGTAAGTGTTGGTTAAGCACTTGAATAAAAAAATGAGGTTGATCACGGTAAAAGTTAAAACTGTACTTTCCCAAGTAGGCCACAGACTAACCATTGCATGAACAAATTATTTTATTTTAATAATACATTCTTTTCCATATTAATTATACATTTTAAGCCACAACACAATTATGTTAGCTTCATGAGCCATTCGTCTTTAATGAGTACTGAGTTAATTAGCAAGACCTATCTTTTTGGGCACTGCATCTGTTCTGCACCTTTCAGTTTAGTATTCATTATTTTAATATACCAATTCTCATTTTCAAAAATATTTGGAGAGGGAAATGAATAATTACTCTTCTGCACTACATTGCTAAGTTTCAAAATACAAAAAAGTTGAAAATAGGCATGTGGGCATGGATATACCTGGGAAGTGACTCCATAGTTTATTATGCATAAGAAATACTTCGCTGCTTATTGAATTGGTGCAGTTCATTATTTCTCCTAAGAAGTATTTTTAGTCTCTTTTCAGAATTTTTAATTATTTCTTCTTGTCCCCGAACATCTAATTCTACTCTTGTGAAGTTGTGAATTCAGATTTTCTTCCATTCTCAGAGGTGACAATCTTCAGCATATGAATTGGATCTTCACTGGTGAAAGAATTGTAACCGCTTCAAAGATTCTTCATCTTCCTTTCACTCCCATCTTTTCAGCTGTCAATAGCAGTGATTCTAAATGATGGTCTATGGACTGTATCAGAACCTAAGAAGTCTATGTGTGTGCACACATATGTATCCACATACATAGATATAAAACACACATATACACACATAAAATACGCACCACTTTGAGTGATGCTAATTCAGTGGTCAAGGGCTGGAGCTCAGGAACTGGCATTTTTGGGAAGTTCTTTAAACAGTCCTGTCCCAAGAACAGCCAGGTTTGGGACCCCCAGAATGATGGCTTATCCAAGGGCCTGCTGCCATTTCTAACTGATCCTGTAACTTATATCCGACTATGAACACCTAGAGACAGGAATCTGCTCTATTCATGTTTAGATGCAGCTGACAGCTGTCCTGACACCCAACACAGTGTCTGGCAGAGCAGGCATTTAATGAATGTAAGGATGTCATTTCACAGTCAGCCTCCCTGGACCCAGGTTCATCTTCTGTTGCTTCCTACATGGCCCTATTTTCTGAACAGGCCTATCATAGGCTGTTCCTTCTGCCTTAGCCTCTGCATTCACTCTTTACCCTCTTGGGAATAGATTTTCTTTTTCTTTCCTTAAGAACATCGTATAGCTTATTTAAGAACTAGTTTTCCAAGTTTGCTGTGAAATAATATATTAAATAGTAAGCTCTGAGGACATGAGATAAAACTTTCTATTGATTGATGCTTTAGGAAGATTGAAGGCTGTGGAGTAATGAGTATGAACAGTGGTCCCACATACCACGATATTCTTGTCACATGGGCCTCTCATTCTACTCACTTGATGGATTTAGATCAGGAAATAATTGGGGGCTTATTTCAATACTTATTCAACTAGTCATTAGACAAATATATATTGAGTCCTACATATTCTTTCGGGCAATGGAAATATAGAAATAACCAGAACAGAGATCTTTACTCTTCTGGAGTTTCTGTGTAAATGTAGATTATGTTAGATATTGATAACTGCCCTGTGAGAAAATATAGCTGAGTAGGGAAGTAGGGAGGGGAGGTAGGGAAACTGCTCTATTATATTGGATGCTGGGGGAAATCGCAACCGAGGAGGGGACTGGCTGGGAGACTGTAAGACAGTGTTCAGACAAGGGAGGCTTTTGGCTTAGATGAAGGGAGACATGTGGAGATGGTGAGAAATAGTGAGAGGCTGAATATATTCTGAAGGTTTAGCTCATGAATAGCACATAGGATGTGACGATGGACAGGAGTCAAAGTAGGTCTCTGAAGCCTGAACAGCTGGGAGGATGGAGTTGTGTTTACTGAGATGGGCAAGTTAGGAGGAAGAGGTTGAGCTGTGGGTGGAAAGCATTTAGTCTAGATTTCATTTTGAATATGCTAAATTGAGGAGCCTAGTACACCTCCAAATTTGTTGACTAGACAGGTATATTAGGCCCCCTGTAGTTCACAGGAGAGGTTGGGCTAGAGAAAAATAAAATCAAAAGACACGAGTTGGGATGAAGTCATTTAAATAGACGAACGTGGAGGTCTGAGAACTAAGTTTGTTTTCTCCCACTGGTGCCGCATAGCATGAGGGATCTTAGTTCCCTAACCAAGGATTGAACCCTTCCCCCGTTGCAGTGGAAGCACAGACTCCTAACCACTGGACCTGAGAACTGTCGTAAGGCATTTCAGTATTAGACAGGGGTCAGCCAGAAAAGTCTATTGGAGAAGAGTAGCCAGTGAGGTGGCAAGTAACCGAGAGAAACTACTGTCCTGGAGACAAGGGAAGAAAGTGGTCCAGGGAGGATGGCATCTTCACATGTGCGACGCTGCTGACGGGCATGTCGGTGATGACTGAGAGGGCCAGCGGGCCTGCTGATGGGGAGGACACTGGTCACTGGTTTAGGTGTTAGAGGTGGTGGTGCTGGCGGTGTAGTCTCAGTCATGTCTGACTCTTGCGGCCCCATGGACTACAGCCTGCCCAGCTCCTGTTTCCATAGGGTTCTCTGGGCAGGAAAACTTGAGTGGGTTGCCGTTTCCTTCTCCAGGGGATCTTCCCAACCCAGGAATTGAACCCAGGTCTCCTGCATTGCAGGCAGATTCTTTACCAGGAGCTACAAGGGAAGCCCAGGTGTTAGAGAAGGCACTTTAATTGGAGTGATACCTGCAGGGGATTTTAGGATATGTTAGAAAAACAGGTGTCAGAGTGGACCACAGTTTGAATGAGTTTTGCTTTAAAGAGTAGCAGAGAAATAGGGCGGCTGCTGGAGGGTGATGTGAAGAAATGGAAGATTTTTCATCGGAGCTCTTCTAGCCAGTTTGCACGCTGATAGATATGACCTAGTACAGAGAGAAAAATGATAAAGCAGAGTGAAAATGATTAATTGTTAGGAGGTATTCTTTCATAGGTGAGAGAATTTGGGGACAAGTGTAGGGATTTGCTTTAGAAAAGAGCCAGATTATTCATCACGGTTACAGGGGGCTGGCAGATTCCAGCAGCAGGAGATTTACTAAGCAAAGGGAAACTACACTCTCAAGAAGGGAGGAGGCTCAGAAGCGCCCCGCAGTGGGAGTAGGGCTGGGTGTTTTAGAGTGGTGGTCCCTCCCCGTGTCCTGCGTCATTTGACTGACAGGTTGACTGACAGCTTCAAGTTACATCCCTTTTCCCTAGGAAAGCCCACGGTGGGGAGAGCAAAGACCACAAAGGTCGTTTATCATAAACAGGGCATCCTGAGCCCTCGGTTACTGGGAGTCACCGCCTTGGTCTTGTGTGCCTATGCCAACTGACGCTGTTTTATCTTGCTTGGTCCTGATAAAAGCTGGAAACTTAACAGTTGTTAACCACAAAAGGAAGGATCTCTGAATGTGTTCTGGTCCCCAGTGTCCAGGTGGGGGAGGGAAAGGTGACCTGTTCCAGGATGGGGTGGGACCTACTCGTGTCTGACTCGCTATCTGAGAAACGGAGTGAGCTGAGAGATAGGAGGCAATAGTCAGATAGAGACCCTGGGAAGGGGATGGGTATATTGGCAATGGCAAGGTCTGTGTAGGGTATAACCAAGGCAATAAGTTGTTGAGTTAAAGCTAAGGAAAAAATCTGTACAGGTTGAAGTGGGGAGGAAACTAAAAATCCAGGGAACTGAAAGAACAATCCCCAAAGACTTTGAAATCACTGAAGCGTATAGCAAAAGGTAACAAAAGAGCTAGGGTGACAATGATGTTGAGATGGCTGGATGGCATCACCAACTCGATGCGCATGAATTTGAGTAAACTCCGGGAGTTGGTGATGGACGGGGGGCCTGGCGTGCTGCTATTCGTGGGGTTGCAAAGAGTCGGACACGACTGAGCGACTGAACTGAACTGAGCTGAACTGAACTGAACAATGATGTGGGAGCCGAGGTTCTCAGAGGAGTAAGAGGGAGGTGGTCTGGTGTCTGGTGATGGCAGTGTGGTTTGATGTAGGAACCTCAGAGCTGGAGAGGGTGGTTGCAAGGCAGGAAAGATGATGGCTTGGAAGGGCTGATGAAGAGCAGGAAGCGCCTGCATTCGGCCTTCAGTCAGTTAGCACAAGGGGGACGGGGGGAGGAAGAGCCCCTTGCCAAGGTGTTAAGGAAAGCTGGATCTGGGAGAGAGCCCGGGCTCACTGGGAGGAGGAAAGAAGGGAGGGAAAAAAAACAAAACAACCTTACAAAGCACTTAACTACGTGCCAGGGATGCTTCCATGATGTTTTGTATGTTACTTAATGTTAATCCTCAAAACAAGATCTCTCTGTAACCGTATTTTACAGATGGAGAACTTCGAGCACAGACAGACTGAATGTCTTGCTCGAGGTCAGGGGTCATAAGTGGCGGACGTGGGACTGAGACCGGTGTGTGCTCAGCCCTGCACTGCCCTTCCCGCCTACCCCCACAGCAGCACACATCTGGAGAAGGGGGGTCTGCTGATGGTGCATCAGGAGTTCCATGGAGGGACTGAGGGACAGGTAGACGGGTTAGATTAAGGATTGGGCAGAGCTGTGTGGGGCTGAGGGATAAATGGGCCTGTGGTTTGCGGGCACACAGAATTAGTGCTTATGTGAGGCAGACAGTGGTGGTGAGGCTGTGAGTCTTGGGGTGATGGGGCCGAGGGTAGGATAGAGGTGTTGCCAATGATACAACCTCAGCACCCCCATCTTCACTGAAGCTGGTGGAGGGCAGAGGCTGGAAAGAGGCCTTAGAGGCTATCACTTGGAGGATAAGGAAATTTGGGACCCCCTCTTCACTTAACCCACTACAATTATCTGTTTATTTAAAAAAATAATTATTGCTGACATCCAGTAAGTTTCTGGACATGAACAATAACGTTAAAACCATCCTCATTTTCCATTTTGTGAATTTCTTTAAAAGATGAATGTGAAAAAAAATTAATAAAAGATGAATGTGTTCATGAATTTATTAAAGGGATTCAATCACCTTTATAAGATGGCAACCTTTATGAATCTCCTCACATCTCCTTATGCTTTGTAGTTGCTAACATATTTTCACAGACATGATTTCACTTATATACTCTACCCATTACCAGCCCAGTTTCTGGCATATTTTTGGTACTAGAAGTTTGTATATGTAGAGGATGGACAGAATGACATATTGAGTTTGGAGTAAGGGCAGAAAGTAAAATGTGAAATGGCTGGGGATATTCATATTTAATTTTCATTAAACTTTCTTTTCTTCAGTTTTTACAAAGGGAAATATTCTTATATTCTTCAGAAGGTAGAACAGAGAAAAATTAGCATAAATTCTTGCTGGCAGCTGTTCAATTTATTACATAAATCTGTCATATTTTAAGTGGAATGGCTTAGACACTCAGCTTTCGCTTAGGAAACATATGGTGATAATAGAAAACATTTCAAAAGTCCAATATGGCACATCAGCAAAAAGATCATTTCATACATCAAAGGTATTTATTAAATGTTGAGCTCTTTGTGCAACAGCTGATTTTTGCTACTAGTGGAAGCCATCAAGAGTTGTAGTGACTTTTCTTTTGCTGTTGAAGAGAACAGAAGGGTGAGGAGAAGGCAACTAGAGAAGAGACAGTAGCTTCTCAAGTGAATATAAGGCTCCTGTTTTTATGCACACTTACAATGGTTTCCTCCAGGTGAGCTGGTGTGACCCTCCTGACCCTTCTGCCTGTTTTGTTGCTGTTTCTTCTGTTATGACTGATTTGCTTGATTGGTAAAGTTGGAAATAAAACCTGGGTATGCTGAGTTCAGCTCTGTCCTTCTTGCTTAATCTGGTCTGGAACCACCTGGTTTGAGTGTATATTTAATTTAGGTCCCTTTGGCTTTCAGGGTAACTTATAACCTCTAATTAAGGCTCTAGCAATAAAAAGGTGATATTTTGTCTCCTTTGCCACGTCATTGCTTTATACCTTAAATTGTATGAAAACTGGGGCATTATGGTGCTGCTTACTGGGATCAAAGTGTAGGATGCCTTGGAAGCCTTTTCAGACCTAGAGCCTCTTGATGAAATTGAAAGAGGAGAGTGAAGAAGCTGGCTTAAAACTCAACATTCAGAAAACTAAGATCATGGCATCTGGTCCCATCACTTCATGGCAAATAGATGGGGAAATGATGGAAACCTTGACAGACTTTATTTTTGGGGGGCTCCAAAAGCACTGCAGACAGTGAGTGCAGACATGAAATTAAAAGATGCTTGCTCCTTGGAAAAAAAAGCTATGACTAGCCTAGACATCATATTAAAAAGCAGAGACATTACTTTGCCAACAAAGGTCCATCTAGTCAAAGCTGTGGTTTTTCCAGTAGTCATGTATGGATGTGAGAGTTGGACCAAAAAGAAAGCTGAATGCCAAAGAATTGATGCTTTTGAAGGTGGTGTTGGAGGAGAATCTTGAGAGTCCCTTGGACAGCAAGGAGATCCAACCAGTCCATCCTAAAGGAAATTAGTCCTGAATATTCATTGGAAGGACTGATGCTGAAGCTGAAGCTCCAATACTTTGGCCACCTGATGTGAAGAACTGACTCAATTGAAAAGACCCTGATGCTGGGAAAGATTGAGGGCAGGAGGAGAAGGGGATGACAGAGGATGAGATAGTTGGATGGCATCACCAACTGGATGGACATGAGTTTGAGCAAGCTCTGGGAGTTGGTGATGGACAAGGAAGCCTAGCATGCTTCAGTCCATGGAGTTGCAAAGAGTCAGACATGACTGAGCAACTGAACTGAACTGACTCAGTTAGATGTCTCTCCTGTGTGCTTTCAAAGTTCCTCATGGTCCACCTTTATAGCTCTTCATATAGTTACTGTTGGTGTAATGCCTGCTTTGTTGCTAGAGTATGAACTCCAGGTAGTGACCAATCTCAGTATCACCGGGACTTATATGGTGCCTGACAAAATAGCACCCAGTTTGTGGAGTGAATGGTTGAATGAGCTACTGCCCGGGAAAAGATTAAGTTCCTAATTTATGTAGTGAATGAAAGAAATGGACCAAAAAATAAAAGTAGGTTGTAGAAGTTATTGTTCTTCCATGCTTCAGTTTTGAATAATTTAAATTAAAGCTCTGAAAGAGGAGTGTCTTCTTCCATGAGTCATGCTGGAACTGAGCTAGGAAACTGGAAAACATGTTTTTTTTTTTTTTTTTAAATAAGAATCAGCATTTTACTGATGTCCAGTCTCATTCCAGTATATTATCAGCTCAGCGTACTAGACAGTGTTCATTTTCATCCTTCAGAATTTTGCATATGAAAGTATGGGGATGAAAGTACAGAAAGTGCTTTATGTGCTCCATTGATCATTAATAATAGCATTAAGGTACATTTTTAACAATACTATAAAGAACTAATAGGCAGATATAACTGCCTAGGAAGATTTAGCTATTTCTTCAAAAAGAAAATTAGGGGACAGTGAAAAAATAGATCATTGTGATGATTATTTTTAAAGAAAGTAATCCTATCAATTTTTAAGCAGAAATCATTGGATTGAGAATCTGAAATAAAGCCTGTGGACTTGAACCTCCCTTTTAGATCCATCTCTGTAATAACGCATAAAGTAGTAGTAGGAAGAAAGCCTATTGCCTGGTTTGCAGTTAACCACTTCGGTCAATGAATAAAAGCCCATGCTGTTGATCAAGGATTTGGAGGTCAGAGAGCTCAGATGCTGGTTCTTGCTTCGGGTCGCCATGTGGCTGCAGTCGGGTGGTGATTAAGGCTGGAGTCGTTTGAAGGCTTTTTTACCTGCACATCTGGTGCTGGGCTGGGGTGTCCAGAGTAGCTGCAGGCTGGTGGGCTGTTTGTATGTCTGTCTGTCCTGCTGGAGCATCCATGTGCATGTCTTGAGCTTCCTCACTGCTTGATGATCTCAGGGGAGCCTGGCCTGTGTTGGGGGATGTTATCAAGAGAACATGAACACGGATTGACCCTCTAGCTGGTCTGGGCAATCAAAGGCTCCTGAGCCCCTCTCTTATCCTTGGAATATACACTGGTCTGGGCAATCAAAGGCTCCTGAGCCCCTCTCTTATCCTTGGAATATACGCTCTGCCCACTGTTCCCCTAGGGAGAGATGTCTCAAGGACAGAGCCTTGAGAGAGTCAGTTGGTGTTGGGCCCAGGTGGACTGAATATGTGATTGAACCAGCTCAGGGCTCTGTGTAAACATTTAAGATGTGGCAGATAGGGAGGAGACCTACTTACCTTGCAGCTGCCCAAGACCAGCATCCTGTGTAAGTTCCCTTTCTTATTAAGCCTGCCATTCGCCTGTCTGGAGGGTCTGCCTCTTTCTTTGGTCCCACCTTGCCTTCCATGTCTGGGGCCAGTTTCAGACTTCGCCTGTGGAGCCCCTGAATTTGCAAGCCAACAATTTTTACCAAAAAGTTCCAAGAGATGGGAGGTGGAAGCTGCCAGGCTCTTAACAACCTGGGCTCAGACAAGGGAGCAGCGCTTCTCCTGTGTTCCCTGAGGAAAGTATCCTAGAGCCCATTCATGTTCAGAGGGAGAGGACATAGGCTCCACTTCTTTTTAAAGAAAGATATATTTATTGATTTATTTTTGGCTGTGCTGGCTCTTTGTTGCTTCCCAGGCTTTTTGCTCGTTGCGGCAAGCGGGGGCCGCTCTTCATCGTGGTATGCAGGCTTCTCACTGCGGTGCAGCTTGGGCTCCAGGCGTGTGGGCTTCAGTAGTTGTGGTCACGGGCCTAGTTTCCCTGGGGGAATGTGGGATCTTCTTGCACCAGGGATCGAACTGGCATCTCTTGTACTGGCAGGTGGACCCTTCACCTCTGAGCCGCCAGGAAGCACTAGGTGCCACCTCTTGCTGAGGAGGAGTCGCAGTGGCTTTCTTTGACCTGTGCTGTGTGCCAATGCCTCCTCACCTGAAAGCTGTTCTCACTAGCATCATGGAAAACATTAGCATAAGATTAGTTTTAAGTTGTTTACTGATGAAATAAAAAATATTAAATGTGAAATACCTGTCTGTATACTGCTCATTGATTCTTGTGGCACATTCAAAAGTAAGAAAAAAAATCAAAGGCAGAATAGATGAGATCTAATTTTTCTTTCTGTCAGTTTAGGAAATGAATACATGTCCTACGGCCATCACAGCTGGTAAAGTGAATGCATGCAATGTCTTTGAATTTTTATTTTCCCCGTTTAGATCTTTATATTCTGTACAAGCAAATGATTTTGGTGCCCTCATTTTTTTTTTGTCTTTAGAGAAAATAAACTTACATATATAGTTCATTCCTCTCTCAATTACAGATGTTTAGACAATTAAAGGAGGAATTTTCAAAGCTCAAAGAAAATTAATTTCGACCTTGGGGAAAAACGTTGAAATGAATTTGTGCTTTTTTTAATCTTCCCATTTAAAACTCAAGAAACCAATATTTGCCCTGCAGGCATAACCTGGATTCTGTAGCTATACAGAATCCCAGCCCTTCTGGGTGGTGAGTCATTGTCAGCACTGTGGCAACATTGTGTATTTCTTGTTAATAATAATAATAATATAATGACAACTGATATTTGCTGTGCACAAACTATGGGCTAGGTATGGTGCAAAGTGCTTATCTTGCATTATCTCAATTAACCCTTTCAGTAACTCTATGATGTAAGTACTAGGATTAGTTTTGTTTACCTGGAAATGGAGGTGCTGAGATGTTATATTGCTTGCCTCAGTTCATGTAACCCACTCCAGTATTCTAGCCTGGAGAATTCCATGGACTGTGTAGTCCATGGGATCACAAAGAGTCAGACATGACTGAGCAGCTTTCAGTTTCATACAGTATTTATTTTTCTCTGACTCACTTCACTCTGTAGAACAGGCTCTAGGGTCATCTACCTCGCTACAGCTGAGTCAGATTCTTTCCTTTTTATGGTGTGCAGATAACCACAGCTTCTTTATCCGTTAAAAAGAACAATCTAATGTATAAGATCCTCTTATGCTTCAATCACCCGCACCCCTTTGCCTCACTTGGGGTTTCGGCCTTGGCTCTGTGCACATATTCCATACAGGCTTTGGCTGACTTCCAGCTGTCAGCCTCTGGTGGAGGTCTATGCTTCTTCCCTTAGGGGATCATAAGTTTTATCTGTTTTTTTTTTTTTTTCTCAGTAACTCCAGTGGACCTAAATTGTCAAGATCTACAGGTTAAAGGAAGTAAGGAAGACCCAAACCAAACATTCCCCACACTGCACATGTCTGTCAGCTCAGACAGTTTTTCCGAGATAGAGAAAAATTAGCTACTCTTGATTATAAGTTTCTTGTCATCCTCTCCCACCTGGAACTACCACTCCCGGCGCAGCAACAAACCCTCTCGAGGTCTTTAGCCATCTCTCTTCCCTCACCAGGAGGAGCTTTCCCCGGCAACACCTGCATGTAAGTACACCAGCAGCAGGTTGTCCACGAGGTGTGTGGAGCCCTGGGCCTCTGCTGAGGAAGCTGTGGGCACTCGAGCAGTACTCGTATTAGGTCAGCAGGTGCCAAACTCAGCCATTCAGGGAAGATCGATTTTAGTGTCCGTGGGGTTTATGACTGAGGCATGCGCCTCACCATCCTGCTCTTCACGAAGTCACAGAGAAGTGCTCAGGTTGTCTTCCTGTTAACTGGGTGGGTCCTTCTGATAAACAGCGAGCCCCGTGCTGGAGCAGTCACAGCACACTCTGGGAACAGTCTGCACCTTGGGGCGTCGGCATGTGTAAGGGTCAGACACCACTCCTTTGAGGAACTGCCTTGGTGGGAACAAATAGCGGGAACTGCAGTTAAAGGGAGGCAGGAGATATAAGTCATTCCTTAAAAAAAAAAAAAGCCGATTTTTATCACATAGAGAGAGTGAGTAAAGGAGCATTGGGGAATATTGTGGTCAGTTCTCCCGGGAGCAGACCTGAGATGAAGATGTGAATGTACATGGCTTGTTTTGGAAGCATGGGCAGGAACTCGGGGGAAGTCGGATGGGGAAGGGAAGCGATCCAATACACAGTGTGGCATCGGGCAGGTGTTTGGGCGACTGGGGAACTGTAGGAGACAGGGTGGAACGTGCTTTGGGATTACCTCCCCACCAGCCCCAATCCCACCGGGTGAGGAAGCTAGATTACTTATTCCCCAACCCTTCTCTGTCATCAGCTGAGGCCGCTTGCTGGAGCACTGCAGGGGTCATCTCGAGGTGCGCCCCAGAGACCCCACTAAGGAAAAACTTGTTGCCTCGCTTCTGGGTGTGCGTCTGTGGGCACCCTTCTACTGCCAGCCCATTCAGCAGCTGCCTCCATGCAGAAGCAGTTTTCAAAATTCCCGCCATTCCATGCTGGCCCACATCTAACGCCAGCATGGAAGAGCGTGACCACGGAAGGGCGTGACGATTGAAGCGGGCATAGACAGGACTTGTCATTTAAGCTCATCTGGGGACAACTCTGGTTTAGCGCCTGGGCCCCTTGTAGGTAGGGCTGGGGGGGCTAGCAGAGAGATGATGGGGGTGAAGGGCAGAGGTAGAAAAAGTAATGGAGAAGGCCCAGCCTCATGGAAAGGGAGACAGTGAATTAGTAGTATGTATTAGTGATCACTGTTACCGTTATTGTTATTAAGGGCTGAATTGCACATCCCCTAAATTAATATGTTGAAGCCCCGGTCCCTAGAACCTCAGAATGCGACTGTGTTTGGACACAGGGTCTTTAAAGAAGTTAATAAGGTAAAGTGTGGCAGTTAGGGTGGGTCCTAATCCAATCTGCCTTGTGTCCTTATAAAAAGAGATTAGGGACACAGAGACCTGGGAACTGTATGCATAGAGGAGAGACCCTGTGAGCACACAGCAAGGATGCAGCCATCTGCTTCTCTCTTGCTCCATTTCACGGATGGCTGGGAGCGCCCAGCCCTGGGCACGCAGTGGTGCAGAGTGTCTGGTTCCTGCCCTTGTGGTCCTTCTGTAAGGAAGAATGGAAATACGTGAGTGATGACAACCAACAAAGTGCTATGAAGAAGCAGTGCTGAAGACAGGGAATAAATCCAGAATAGTGGAGAGGTCTATTCAGGTAGAATTTCTTCCAGCCGACAGACTTCACTCTCCTACGTATCTACCTCTTTTCTGAAACCCAGTTCAAAAAGCTCACCTTCCCCCAAACCCTTAGCTCTTCCACATCTTCTGCTTGAGAACATCAGGAAATCACTGCCTCCTCTAGTTCTGAATCTGTGCTCTCCCTTCCAGGGTGCCAGGAGAGTGTGAGTTGACAGCGCGGGTCCTTGGAGTCAGTCTCCCAGGGTTCAGATCCCAGTACACTCCTTTACTGCTTATGTGGCTTTTGGTAAATGTCTGTGGTTCAGTTTCTCCATCCTTAGAATGAAGATAAAACTGTTGTGCTGTGCGTAGTTGCTCAATCGTGTCTGACTCTTTGTGACCCTATAGGCTGTAGCCCACCAGGCCCTCTGTCCATGTGATTCCTCAGGTAAGAATATTGGAGTGGGTTGCCATGCCCTCCTCCAGGGGATCTTCCCGACCCAGGAATCAAATTGGGGTTTCCTGCATTGCAGGCGGAATCTTTACCAGCTGAGCTACCCAGGAAGCCTGAAGGTAATACTAGGACCTATGTTATGGCATTGATGTGGGGATTAAATACATTAATCCAAGTTTAGAACAATGCTGGGTATATAGGCAGCATTACAAGGATCATCATACCTGCCCTGGTTACACTTGCTCTTGTCCATGTTTTATCTCCCCGTCTAGGCACAAGCCTAAGAAGCACAGTTAAGAACAAGGAATTTGGGGTTAGAGTTGAAAAAATCAAATTCTGGTTGAACAACTTTTTCAGATGCATGAGCTTGGATATAATCACTTGACCTTTCTGAACCTCATTTTCACTACCATTTACATAGCAATACCTATGTTTTGTGGTTTTTGAGAGGAATAAATAGGATCAACACCCCAAATGTCTACAGAGACAGCTCTCAGTGGAGACTTTAATCATTCTCACCTTGATCCAGGAAAGGAGTCCTTATTTATTGTCTGTCTTGGTGTCTTCAGAATTCACCACTCGTGAAGTCAATGATACTAGGTGATGCTTTTGAACTGTGGTGTTGGAGAAGACTCTTGAGAGTCCCTTGGACTGCAAGGAGATTGAACCAGTCCACCCTAAAAGAAATCAATCCTTAATATTCATTGGAAGGGCTGATGCTGAAAAGCGCCAATACTTTGGCACCTGATGCGAAGAGTTGACTCATTAGAAGAGACCCTGATGCTGGGAGAGATTGAAGGCAGGAGGAGAAGCGGATGGCAGAGGACGAGATGGTTGGATGGCATCACCGACTCAATGGACATGAGTTTGAGCAAGCTCTGGGAGTTGGTGGTGGACAGGGAAGCCTGGTGTGCTGCAGTCCATGGGGTCACAAAGAGTTGGATACGATTAAGCGACTGAACTGACTGACTGAGGGCCTGATAACTCACTGTATAACAGAGTGAAGAGGTGAGCAAGCAGCCTTGTCTGCGGCAGACCTGGTCGTGGGGATGGGTAGACTGCCATATTCCCATTTTGTTTGTTTGTTTGTTTTGTGCTATGCAATAGATTCTCATTATTTATGTGTATGTGTGTGTGTGCTATCCAGTAAGTTTTCAGTAGTTACCTATTTTATACATAGTAGTGTCTATATGTCAATCACAATTTCCCAGTTTATCCCACCCCACCCCCCTCTTGGTGCTCATTCATTTGTTCTCTGTCTGTGTCTCTGTTTCTGCTTTGCAAATAGGTTCATCTGTACTCTTTTTCTAGCTTCCACATACATGTGTTAATATTTGATATTTGTTTCTCTCTTTCTAACTTACTTCAGTCTGTGTGACAGTCTCTAGGTCCATCCATGTCTCTTCAAATACAATTTTGTTTCTTTGTAGGGCTGAGTAATATTCTGTTGTATGTATGTATACACAATGTACAATATACATTGTATATATGTACCACATCCTTTTTTATCCATTCCTCTGTTGATGGACGTTTTAGGGTACCACCTCATACCAGTCAGAATGCCCATCATCAGAAAATCTACAAGAAATAAATGCTGGAGAGGATGTGGAGGAAAGGGAACCCTCCTACACCATTGGTGGGAATGAAATGCAGCCACTGTGGAGAACAGTATGGAGATTCCTTGGAAAACTGAATATAGAGCTACTGTATGATCCAGCAATGCCACTTCTGCTTTTTTATTCCCTGGAGACAGATGGCAAAGTGTGTGGGGTCTCTTTGGAGAGGGAGTTTTAGCATTCTCCCCCATTTCCTTCCAGGTGCCTTGAATTGCACACCCTCCGATGTGCTGATTGCTCTTCCCCACACACAGATTCACCAGCTCATGCAGTCCTGTTACTGTTCTGTTCTGGAAATGAATGAGAGCTGTGGTAGGGGCTTGGGAAACTGGCCTGCAATTTGAAACTTCCGTCAGAGAAAGCAGCTATCAAAATCCAGTCAATTATCTGCTTCTGGCTTTGGTTTTTAAGCTGGAATTCCAAGGAATTTCATGGAGTACCATATTTCATGATGATAAGCCTTGGAATTTCAGACTGTCAGTAAAGCAGGTGTCTGCAGCCCTGACAAAGCACAGAACTTGTATCAGCAAATGGGACGTTTTAATTCAGAGGGCCCTCAGCTCTTTCATGTCACTGCTGTCACGCCCTTTGGTGACTCCCCCATTAAACCCGACATCTGGCTTTCTGTTCTTTATTCGGTACTAATTTATTTTGGGCAATTTTCAGGGATACCCAACCAAAAGCCGTATTCGTGTGGCTCCTGAAAAACATTTCTCTCCTCACCTCGCCTGCATTATATCATTTAGAATAAAATGCTTCATTAAACTAGTTACCAGTGACAGACTGTGTCACAAGTTTTTCCATCCTGTAGTGCTCTCAAGAGAGCAGTGTAAAATCTAACCGAAGCTAATGTGAAAATGGGTCAGATGCAATGAGTAAAATTTAAAAGTATGGCACACTGTTCCTTATATGATGTCATTTTCTCCCTCTAGCCATCCTCTTTGATAACAGAAATCTCTCTCTCTGATTTAGGGCCCCACTGAAAAGCAGAATAGGGGATATTACACTAAATATTTGACCAGCCACCCTGCTTCCCCACTCCTTATGATTTCATTAGGCCCAAGTCTTCTTCCCTTCCTTGCAGGCTCCACTTTGGTTGAGGCTACCATTTTCTCACTTGGGTAATTAATGCTGACCCTGGTCACATGGACCACAGCCTTGTTTAACTCAGTGAAACTAAGCCTTGCCATGTGGGGCCACCCAAGACGGATGGGTCATGGTGGAGAGGTCTGACAGAATGTGCTCCACTGGAGAAGGGAATGGCAAACCACTTAAGTATTCTTACCTTGAGAACCCCATGAACAGTATGAAAAGGCAAAAAGATAGGACACTGAAAGATGAACTCCCCAGGTCGGTAGGTGCCTAGTATGCTACTGGTGGTCAGTGGAGAAATAACTCCAGAAAGAATGAAGGGATGCAGCCAAAGCAAAAACAACACCCAGTTGTTGATGGGATTGGTGATAGAAGCAAGGTCCGATGCTGTAAAGAGCAATACTGCATAGGAACCTGGAATGTTAGGTCCATGAATCAAGGCAAATTGGAAGTGGTCAAACAGGAGATGGCAACAGTGAACCTTGACATTCTAGGAATCAGCGAACTAAAATGGACTGGATTGGGTGAATTTAACGTAGATGACCATTATATCTACTACTGTGGGCAGGAATCCCTTAGAAGAAATGGAGTAGCCATCATAGTCAACAAAAGAGTTTGAAATGCAGTCCTTGGATGCAGTCTCAAAAACGACAGAATGATCTCTGTTTGTTTCCAAGGCAAACCATTCAATATCATGGTAATCCAAGTCTATGCCCTGACCAGTAATGCTGAAGAAGTTGAACAGTTCTGTGAAGACCTACAAGACCTTCTAGAACTAACACCGAAAAAAGATGTCCTTTTTAGTATAGGGGACTGGAATGCAAAAGTAGGAAGTCAAGAAACACCGGGAGTAACAGGCAGATTTGGTTTTGGAGTACAGAATGAAGCAGGGCAAAGGCTAATAGAGTTTTGCCAAGAGAACGCACTGGTCATAGCAAACACCCTCTTCCAACAACATAAGAGAAGACTCTACACATGGACATCACCAGATGGTCAACACCAAAATCAGATTGATTATATTCTTTGTAGCCAAAGATGGAGAAGCTCTATAAAGTCAGCAAAAAACAAGACGGGGAGCTGATTGTGTGTCAGATCATGAACTCCTTATTGCCAAATTCAGACTGAAATTGAAGAAAATGGAGAAAACCACTAGACCATTCAGGTATGACCTAAATCAAATCCCTTATGACTATAGAGTGGAAGTGGGAAATAGATTTAAGGGACTAGATCTGATAGACAGAGTGCCCGAAGAACTATGGACAGAGGTTCATGACATTGTACAGGAGACAGGGATCAAGACCATCCCCAAGAGAAAGAAATGCAAAAAAAGCAAAATGGTTGTCTGAGGAGGCCTTCCAAATAGCTGTGAAAAGAAGGGAAGTGAAAAGCAAAGGAGAAAAGGAAAGATATACCCATTTGAATGCAGTGTTCCAAAGAATAGCAAGGAGAGATAAGAAAGCCTTCCTCAGTGATCAGTGCAAAGAAATAGAGGAAAACAACAGAATGGGAAAGACTAGAGATCTCTTCAAGAAAATTAGAGATACCAACGGAACATTTCATGCAAAGATGGGCTCAATAAAGGACAGAAATGGTATGGACCTAACAGAAGCAGAAAATATTAAGAAGAGGTGGCAAGAATACACAGAACTGTACAAAAAAGATCTTCATGACCCAGATCATCACAATGGTGTGATCACTCACCTAGAGCCAGACATCCTGGAATGTGAAGTCAAGTGGGCCTTAGAAAGCATCACTACAAACAAAGCTAATGGAGGGAATGGAATTCCAGTTGAGCTGTTTCAAATCCTGAAAGATGATGCTGTGAAAGTGCTGCACTCAATATGCCGGCAAATTAGGGAAACTCCTCAGTGGGCACAGGACTGGAAAAGGTAGTTTTCATTCCAATCCCAAAGAATGCTCAAACTACCATACAGTTGCACTCATCTCACACACTAGTAAAGTAATGCTCAAAATTCTCCAAGCCAGGTTTCAGCAATATGTGAATCATGGACTTCCAGCTGTTCAAGCTGAGTTTAGAAAAGGCAGAGGAACCAGAGATCAAATTGCCAACATCTGCTGGATCATCGAAAAAGCAAGAGAGTTCCAGAAAAACATCTATTTCTGCTTATTGACTATGCCAAAGCCTTCGACTGTGTGGATCACAATAAACTGTGGAAAATTCTGAAAGAGATGGGAATACCAGACCACCTGACCCACCTCTTGAGAAACCTATATGCAGGTCAGGAAGCACCAGCTAGAACTGGACATGGAACAACAGACTGGTTGCAAATAGGAAAAGGAGTACATCAAGGCTGTATATTGTCACCCTACTTATTTAACTTATATGCAGAGTACATCATGAGAAACGCTGGGCTGGAGGAAGCACAAGCTGGAATCAAGATTGCCGGGAGAAATATCAATAACTCAGAAAAGCAGATGATACCACCCTTATGGCAGAAAGTGAAGAGGAACTAAAAAGCCTCTTGATGAAAGTGAAAGAGGAGAGTGAAAAAGTTGACTTAAAGCTCAACGTTCAGAAAACTAAGATCATGGCATCCAGTCCCATCACTTCATGGGAAATAGATGGGGAAACACTGGAAGCAGTGTGAGACTTTATTTTTCTGGGCTCCAAAATCACTGCAGATGGTGATTGCAGTCATGAAATTAAAAGGCGCTTACTCCTTGGAAGGAAAGTTATGACCAACCTAGACAACATATTAAAAAGCAGAGAAATTACTTTGTCACCAAAGTTTCATCTAGTCAAGGCTATGGTTTTTCCAGTGGTCATGTATGGATGTGAGAGTTGGACTATAAAGAAAGCTGAGTGCTGAAGAATTGATGCTTTTGAATTGGTGTTGGAGAAGACTCTTGAGAGTCCCTTGGACTGCAAGGAGATCCAACCAGTCCATCCTAAAGGAGATCAGTCCTGGGTGTTTATTGGTAGGACTCATTCTGAAGCTGAAACTCCAGTACTTTGGCCACCTGATGCTAAGAGCTGACTCATTTGGAAAGACCCTGATGCTGGGAAAGATTGAGGGCAGGAGAAGAAGGGGATGACAAAGGATGAGATGGTTGGATGGCATCACTGACTCAATAGACATGGGTTTGGGTGGACTCCGGGAGTTGATGATGGACAGGGAGGCCTGGCATGCTGCAGTTAATGCGGTCGCAAAGAGAAACATGACTGCAACTGAACTGAACTGTATCGTAAGTTAGGACATGTTTCTTCATCTTCAGTATTTTGGGGGAAGAGTTTAAGGACTGACATTCATTGTTCTTTCAATGTTTGGTAGAGTTTACAGGTGAAGCTCTTTGGTCCTGGGCTTCTCTTTGTTGGAAGATTTTTGGTTACTAAGTCAATCTCCTTATTCATTATTTTAAAAATTTATTCATGATTCAGTCTTGGTAGGTTAGTTGTTTCTAGGGATTTATGCATTTCTTTTAGCTTACCCAATTTGTTGGTATATAATTGTTCATTATTGAATTGTCTTTTTTCCCCTTCAAACCTGTTAATGATGGTTTAAAATATGTGAGTGCTCATACATTGGATGCATATAAATTTACTGTTGTTATATTCTCTTGATGAACTGACCCGTTTATTGTCATATAATGGTCTTTATCTCTTGTTACAGTTTTTGAGTTAAAGTCTGTTTTGTCTGATAATAAGTATGGCTATTTCTGCTCTCTTTTGGTTATCAGTTGCATGAATATCTTTTCCCATCTCTTCATTTTGAGCCTGTGTGCATTCATGGAGCTGAAGTGGGTCTCTTGTAGGCAAGATATAATTAGGTGCTTCTTTTTCTTTTCTTTTTTAAATCCAGGAACTTCCCTGGCTGTCCAGTGGTTAACAGTCTGTGTGCCCATTGCAGAGATACTGTGCGAGACAGAAAATGAAAAGTTAACAATCTATTCAGCCACTCTTTGTCTTCTGATTAGAGAATTCAAGTTATATTTAAATTAATTATTGATAGGTAGGGACTCACTAATGCCACCTTGTTGTTTTCTGGCTGTCTTGTAGTTCCCATGTTCCCTTCTTTTTTTCTTGGCTTCCTTTGTGAATTGATGGTTTTCCATGCTGGTATCTTTGCTTCCTTCCGTTCTCCTTATCTTTTGTGTATTTACTCTAGGTTTTGCTTTGTAGTGATCATGAAACTTACCTAAAACTTCTTAGAGATATAAGAAGATATGTATCTTATACATATAGAAGATATATGAAGATATAGAAGATATAGAAGATATAGAAGATATCTCTTCTTAGAGATATGTTTCGTGCTGATAAGAAACTTAACTTTGATTGCATACAATAACTTTATTCTTACCCCTTAGTTTTTTATATCACAATTTAGCTCTTTTTATGTTCTGTATTCACTAACAGGTTATTGCAGTGACAGTTTTTTAAAAAATGCTTTTGTTCTTTAACCTTTATTAAAGCAGTTTCTTAAAATTAGTCATTTTATCATAAATTTCTCATGCTTACTATTCCACTCCTAGGAATCCATCTAAAAGAAGTAAACATGTCTATACACAGACTTGTTCTTGAGTGTTTAAGCATCATTATTTACAATAATCCAATACTGAATAACCCAAAAGTCTACTAAATAGTGAGTGGATAAATGTGATGTCTCTGAAGAATGAAGTGCTATTCACCAATCAAAAAAGAATGGGCCACTGATACATGCCACAACATAAATGAACCCCAAAGTGTTTTGTGAAGAGAAAGAATCCAGGCACAAAATATCACATCTTATATAGTTTTACTTATATGAAATGTCCAGAAAAGAAAACTCTTTAAAGACAGATAGTGATTGCCTGGGGTGTAGGTAGGAATTGAGAGTGATTGCAGATGTGTATGAAGAATCTTTTTGGGGGTGATTGAAATGCTCTAAATTGGATTGTAGTGACAGTTATACAATTCTATAAAATTTCAAAACTCATTGAATTGTATACCAAAAGAGTGAATTTAATGGTGTATAACTTACACCTCAGTACAGTTGTCAAAAGAATAATAAGAAAAATAGAGTAGTTAAAACATTTCTCCAGTTTTTGTAGTAGAAGAATATAGGAGTATACACCATTAATGACAGTATGTAAAAATAAAACAAAATGAGACATCTTAACAGAAGAAAACTCTTCTGTCTTTTCGGCTTTCCACTCCTTTCTTCTTGGAATGCAGTCTTGATGCCTGGAGGTGTGACGACCATCTTGCATTCATGGAAATAAAAGTCATATACTGAGGACAGTGTAGTGGAAAGATGGAAAGACCTTGGATACTTGATGGCATCTTCGAGTTACCACAATCCAGAATTATCTCCTTCCAGACTTCTGTAATTTGAGAATAAGAAACTTCTATTTATGTCAGTATTAGCTGGATTTATATCACTTGTAGAAGGAAAAAAGTTACATCTTCAAAGGTTTTTTAAAAACTCATTAACCAGACCTTAGTGGTCTGGCCTTTGCCTATAGCTCTAAGAGGCTTGATTGAAGGCCTCTAGGTCAGTGATGGAAATAGATTGTTTTCCCTCCGTCTACATCACTCTCATTCTTCTGCTGGTCTCCTGCCCCACTAAGAGCCAAACCAGTCTGGTCTCCAGGCTTGACCTGCTTCTGTAAAGGCTCATCAAGAAACACCAGCCGTCCTATAGAAGATTAAAGCACCAGTCTTCCATGCCTGGTGACTCAGCTGGTAAAGAATCTGCCTGAATGTGGGAGATGTGGGGTCGATCCCTGGGTTGGGAAGATCCCCTGGAGAAGGGAAAGGCTACCCACTCCAGTATTCTGGCCTGGAGAATCCCATGGACTATAGAGTCCATGGGGTCGCAAAGAGTCAGACATGACTGAGCAACTCACTTTCACTTTCTTCCATAACCTCTAGCCATAGGTCAGCACAGCTCACCTGGCTTCTTCCTTCTTCCAAACCCTTGGATATTGGCTTTTTGTTGTTGTTGTTTGTTTGTTTGTTTTGAGGGGATGGACAGGGGAGTGGTTAGAGGCCTTGTTTAGCTCTAGTTTCCTATTTCTAAGCATACAAGGAAATCCAAGGTGTTCTCCTGCGTAGTCACCCATTGAAGAAGCCAGGGTTGTCACCTGGCACCTGCCCTGCCACCCCCCCCCCCCCACCGCCCCGCGCCACACACCATCCCCCTGCGCCAGCCACAGACACTCCTCCCAGCCATCCATGTTGTGTTGACCCTGTGCAGTGGTTTTATGAAAGACATCAGCAAGGCAAACCAGTCACCATGTTGTAGAAAGGACTTGTGAGGCACAGGCCTCTTGTCTGATATTGCTCAGACCGCTAGAAGACTTTATCACCTTTCCCTTCTATCACCTCTAGGATTTGGAGAAAGATTGACCAACATCTAAACTTTCTCCTTTCTTTTTATAGTCCTCCACTCAAATGAAGTGAAGCTGCTCAGTCGTGTCCGACTCTTTGCAACCCCACAGACTGTAGCCTACCAGGATCCTCAGTCTATGGGATTTTCCAGGCAAGAATACTGGAGTGGGTTGCCATTTCCTTCTCCAGGGGATCTTCCCGCCCCAAAGATCGAACCCAGGTCTCCCGCATTGTAAGCAGACACTTTACCGTCTGAGTTGGGGGCAAAGACCCATTTTGCCTGATAACAAATCCATGACATTCATTTTGGTCTTGTACTGGTTTTGAAATATTTAAAGACAGTATTGGATGCATGGTTATCTTGCCTAATTTTTTAAAGTTCATTTTTATTGGCATATAGTTGCTTTACAGTGTTGTATTGGTTTCTGCCACACTTGGAGTCTGGCGTATGTTCCTGCTTGTCTGTGTCCTCCTTTGATGGAGGTCTTGGAAAGTCCCACCCTGGCAACCAACATTGACAAGAGCTCTACTCTGCATTCCAAAACAGCATATTCTGTTCCTCCTTACCCTCAGTGATAAATCTGGTAAATTTTGTCCTGTGTCTGTTCAAATTTGGACTGTTTTTGGATCATCTCCTTCTTGGATCTGCACTTTTGTTTATTCCAGAACCCCCGTGAGCTCGGTTTGTTCCTCCTCTTCATCTCAACAGCCATGCAGCTGGTGCAGCTGGGAAGGTCTACCATCTTCCTGCTGAGGGATAATTATAGCAATTGAAGCCTAGACTGGTGTTTCAAGGGAGTAGTATTTCCACATCCTCATTAAAACGGGTTCAATTTGCCGTATGATTTGAGTGGTAAACACTTTCCTCAGTATTGTGAATTTCAAAACATTCTGTCAGTGCAGAAAATATGCAAAATGTATAGCTTATGATAAAGCATTAGGTAAGGATACTAGCACCCAGAAAAACTCTGGTTTACTATATAAATATTATAAAACAATTCAACTGTCTTAGGAAAGGGATTTGATAATTTGAGTCAAGGAATAAGAAATACTTTTATTGGGTCCATTAAAAAACAAACATACATAATGGGATATAAACTGGAAAGAAAATTTGTAACAGGCAAATCACTGTCATTTCTTTCAAATGACTTAAAGGGAGTCAAGTAGGAATCTTTAGTTCCAACATAATTCAGTTCACCACAGAGTGAATATCTTAGGTTACATGTGAAACATTCATGGACTACATTTCTCTTCAACATCTCTCCCTGTGATGACAAATTTAATGGAGAAAACTTAGCTAACAGAATGAGAATCGCCCTGTACTTTGATGACCTGCAGCTAATTATGATCTCAGGGAGTCAATGAATTCCGTAAGAGCATCAAACTTATGAGCCATGGTAATGAGAAAGGGAGAATTAAGTGAAGTTTTTTTCCCTGCCTATTGATTTTATACTAACCAGAACAATAGAAACCCTAGAAAAGTAATTTTGTATGAGAGAAAAAGAGGATTTTCTTTTACATAGCTTCGTATATGTCTATAACCTATTAAGGTAAGTGATAAACTGGAATCCACTTTTTCTGCGTTCCTTGTTGAGGGTGGTAGCAAGTCACTAGTAATAGGATCTAAAAATTTCAGAGTTTAGGAAAATTGATCAAATACTTTCATATTACCTGAAAAAAAATTAGCTACATACTTTTTTGTTTATTTGAGCTAATGTTTAGACTCAAGTACTTAACTGTTCTTCAGCAGGAAGAACACACTGCCCTTTCCTGAACACAGCTAGTATCAATCAACTATCCACGTAGTAATGTTAACGACAACAATTGTGAAGTCTTAGCAGCACACATGACGAAGCACCTGTTTAGCTCGTGATTCAGTGACGGTCTGGGAGTCAGCTGATCCAGACTGGGCTTGACCGTGCGCTCAGCCCCGCGTCTCTCAGCCTCCTTGCAGAATGAGTAGACTAGTTTGAACACATTCTTCTCATAGCAGTGGCACCATTGAGAGACAATTTGAGTGAAAACACTGAAGGCCTCTTAAACCTAAGCTTCTATTAGCCAAAACCTTATGTAGCTAAACCCAATGTCAGGAGATAGGAAGCAATGACTAAGTCACATGGGAAAAGGCAAGAATACCGGAAAAGGTGAAAAGGATGGAGCTTATTGTATCACCAGACACACAGCTGTTGAGGCATTCAAGTACCAAAGAAGAAGGAATGAGACTT
Organism: Odocoileus virginianus; assembly: GCF_023699985.2. Lineage (NCBI taxonomy): Eukaryota > Metazoa > Chordata > Mammalia > Artiodactyla > Cervidae > Odocoileus > Odocoileus virginianus. The sequence goes on along the minus strand of NC_069705.1, from coordinate 4,744,881 downwards.
GATAAATACCAAGGACATAAAATAGAGAAAAATATACTTATTGATGGTTTCATCTATTCATTTACTGTGCTAGTTATTGCTGTATAACAAATTATCCCAAAACTTAGCAGCTAAAAAAATGCACATTTATGATCTCACAGTTTCTGTAGGTCAGGGATCACATTTAGCTGGGTCCCCAGGGATCACATTTGTAGTCTCTTCCAAGACTACAGTTACATAAGGCTTGGCTGAAAGAATACACTTTCAAGCTCACCTACATGGTTGTTGGTAGGATTAAATTCCTGTGGTCCATTAAACGGAGGCTTTCGCTCCTCATGAGTTGTTGGCTTCAGGTCTTTTGCAGTTCTTGTCATGTAGGCGTATCCATAAAACATCTTACAAAATGGTAGCAAGCAAGCAAGAAGGCAAGAGTAAATTACAGCAAGAAAGGAAAGAAAAATAATGTGGAATTCACAGTCTTCTGTAGCCTAACCCCAGAATGACATTCCATTTGTTAGAAGTAAGTCAATAGGTCCAGCCCATGCTTAAGGGGAGGGGATTATGCAAAGGGAGCTTCCCAGATGTCTCAGCGGTTAGGAATCTGCCTGCCAACGCAGGAGATGTAGGCTCAGTCTCTGGGCCAGGAAGATGCCCCGGACGAGGAAATGGCAACCCACTCCAGCATTCTTGCCTGGGAAATCCTATGGACAGAGGAGCCTGACAGGTTACAATCCATGGGGTCTCAAAAGAGTCAGACATGACCGAGTGACTAAACAGTAACAACAGTTCCACGAAGGGTGTGAAGCCCAAGAGGTCAGAGATCATTGGGAACCATTTCAAAAGCCACATAATGCTCTGAATCATTCTTCCTTTTATGGAGCCTCTGCTATACATAGAATCTTGGGCTTGGAATGTGTGTATGTATACAGTGATGGAGAAAATTATGCACCCAGACTTTGAACAGATAGTCCTGGTAGATTCAGTGACATAATTCTAAAAACAGCCATCAGGCCCTAAGAGCTTCATGCCTGGATTACCACCCTGTAGTAAAGCATTTTACAATTTTTATCCTATTTAGAATCCTTCCCTGCCCTGATAACATTCAGGATAAAATTCACATTCTTTAGCATTTATCTATAATTTATCTATAAATTATTTATTTATCGATAAATTTAGCCCCAGACTTTTTCCATCTCTGTTCCCTAGCCTGCCTGTTCTGTGAGCTGGTATTAGGATTTCACATTGTTTGATGAATCTAGTCATAAAAGGTCAAGGTGCTTTGGTTACCATTGAGTTTCTTAGAACTCTTGGTATGCTAAAATGTTATTATAGTTTCCCCAACATACTGCTGCTGCTAAGTCACTTCAGTCATGTCTTACTCTGTGCGGCCCCAGGCACTGTAGCCCACCAGGCTCCTCTGTCCACAGGATTCTCCAGGCAAGAGTACTGGAGTGGGTTGCCATTTCCTTCTCTCCCAACATATTATACTTTTAAAAAATTATTTATTTTCAATTGGAGGATCATTGCTTTACAATATTGCGTTGGTTTCTGACATCCATCAACATGAATCAGACACAGGTATACATATGTCCCCTCCGTCTTGAATCTCCCTCCCACCTCCCACCTCCCACCCCATCCCACCTCTCCGCGTTGTCACAGAGTGCCAGGTGTGAGCTCCCTGGTCCTAACTGCAGATTCCCACTGCCTGTGTATTTTACATGTGGCGATGATGCGTTTCCACACTGCTCTCTCAACCTGTCCCAGTCCCCTCTCCCCCACTGTGTCCACAAGCCTGTTCTCTATGTCTCTGTCTCTATTGCTGCCCTGCAAATAGGTTCATCAGTACCATCTTTCTAGATCCCATATATATGTGTTAATATACAACAGTTGTCTTTCTTTCTGACTTCACCCTGTATAATAGGCTCTTGGTTCATCCACCTCATTAGCATGGACTCATGCATTCCTTTTTATGCATTTTTATACAATATTCCTTGTATATATATACTACTGAGCAACCAGGGGCTTCCATGGGTAGCTCAGCTGGTAAAGACTCTGCCAGCAATGCTGGAGACCTGGGTTTGATTCCTGGGTTGGGAAGATCCCCTGGAGGAGGGCATGGTAACCCACTCCAGTATTCTTGCTTGGAGAATTCCCATGGACAGAGGTGTCTGGTGGGCTGCAGTCCATGGGGCCACAAAGAGTTGGACGTGACTGAGTGACTAAGCACATCACACACAATATTCCATTGTGTAGCTTCTTTATCCATTTATCTGTTGATAGACATCTAGATTGCTTCCATGTCCTAGTTGTTGTAATTAGTGCTGCAGTGAACATTGTGGTACTTGTGTCTTTTTCAGTTATGATTTTCTCAGAGTCATATTACACTTTTAACCAGTGAGTCTTTTTACCATGGAGCACATCAGGGGATTCAGCTCTGATGAGTATCCTTTGGGAAAGTAGTTTCAACTCAACTTTTGTGACTTCATCTCTTCTCTGATCCACCTTCTCTGAAATCACCATGATTTTCCTGTTTTCCTAGGCATCCTCACATTCTGATCTCTTTGTCTAGAATGTTCTTTTCTCTCCCATCATCTGCTTGGTTTGGAGTCGATCCATAAAAACTTAGCTCTAAAACCACCTCCTCCAAGAATCTTACCCTGCTTTCCCCTTCCCTGAGCTTAAACCTCTGTCCTGTGCTTATTATGTGAGGTTAATTGTTTGGTTGTTTCTCACCTCTGCATTTTCCTAAATTGTAATCTCCTTCAAGGAAAGGCTATGGATAGCTCAAGTTCATAGCCCTGGTGCATACAAAGTGTCAGACATGCCACAGCTGGTAACGAAAGCAATGCCTTTGAATGCTAGAACAGATGAGTAACACCTGCTTCTTCTCCACCTACAGTTGGTTTTCTCCTGCACCCCCAGCCTCACCAGTAGTGAGGCTGAGGACACGTGACTTGTTCAGGCCAAAGGGCTATGGAAATTTTAAGTTGAGATCATGGAAGAACTGCCTTACATACACATGAGATGAATGAGATAGACATGAAATGAACCCTTGATGCTTTAAGTCGGTCACTAAGATTTCGGTTTCGTTTGTCTTGACTAAGCCATTACACCAAGGCTAGCAGAGTCTGATGCAGGCAGGAGGATGTAACATGAGACTTCAAGAAAATCCAGGAGACCCAGACAAGTGCTAAGAGGTTCCTTTGGAGTTGCCTGAACTCTTTCTCATTTTGGTCACTAAAAAGCTGCCAGTTGTATCTCTGTAGTAAAAATGCCTGAGGAAAACTTACAGACACACTAACAATTACTACTAGATTTTAAATAGAGAACTGCCTAATTTCAGTTATTTTATGCAGAAAAAATTAAGTATTTGGAAAAGATGGCAAAATAGCCAAGGAATATGCATTGGTTTTATGAAGAGAATTATCTGCTGTAGTGAACGACAGCTTGCTGCCTGCACAGAGCAGATTAAGTGGTGTGTTGCTCACCTTGGCCTTGGTTTTGCCTCAGTAGCCTAAACTTGAATCTCCACGAAATTCCTCTTGGATTGATTTGGCTTGGGTACCAGACCTGTAATTCTAAAAAGGAGGAAACTTCTTTCTTCATTTATGGAGAAGCCGAACATTTTTTCCCCCAGCTCTATTGAAGTATGATTCACGTATAACATTGTGCAAATTTAAGATGTACAATGCAATGATTTGACATCTGTATATATGGTAAAATGATTACCACAATAAGGTTAGTTAAAATATCTACACTTCATGTAGTTACAAACTGCTTTTTGTGGTGAGAACTTTTAGAATCCACTCTCTTAGCAAATTCAAATATACAATACAGTATTGCTCTCTATAGCCCTCATGTTGTATGTTACACCCCCAAACTCACTCATCTTGTAATGAAAGTCATACCATTTGACCAGCTTCACCCATCTTCCCCACTCCCCACTGTTAGCCCCTAACAACCACCAACGTGTTCTGTTTCTCTGGATCTGACTTTTTTAGATCCCACATGTAAGTGAGATCACACAGTGTCTGTCTCTCTCTGTCTTACTGTACTTAGCGTAATGCCCTCAAGTCTCATCCATATTGTCACAAACGGCAGGATTTTGAGAAGCTGGGAGTTTAGGGCTTTGTTTCATAAGGAAAGTGACTGAGCACAAATTTCTCAGTCTAGATTCTTTGATTCAAGTAGCGGAAACTGACTGTGAGCTGGAAGGGTTTATTGGGAGGAAATGATGTAGCCCACAGAAACAGTGGGAAGGCTGGCTGTAGGACCAGGCTCCAGGGTGACCGCAGAGACAATTTGTGAGGAGGCCTTGTCACAGTGTGTGGCTGCAAATCCAAAAACAGTGAAGAAAATCAATGTCCTCACCCAGATACGGGGAGTCTAATGTGATCAACCTGCTATAAGATGGCTAGTTGGCTGCTTTGTCCTTGCCTGAGGAAGCAGTTTTATTTCCCTGAGCTGAGGGCTGGTTCCTGCTGCTGCTGGCAGTGGGAACACTCATCAGAAAAAGTGACCAGCAGCTCTTCATGGGGATATTTCTTTGTCCCTGTTTTCACAGTCGCTTAATTCATGAGTTTACTGGTGCAAGACCAGGGCTGACTAACATCTAGAAGGACTGTCTGATTGTTAAGAGTCTCCTCCACGGTGGGACGCTCTGGTGAGGGGCCACATGAGTCGTAAGTACCTTCCTACCGTGGGCCCACTTGGAGAGGTCTACACATAAACTTCCTCCTCAAGTCTCCTAGTACCAGATCTCTATTCATGGATCAGCTAAACATCAGGTACTCCCCATCAGTTGGCCTTTTTTTTAATTAAAATTTTTTTTATTGGAGTGTAGTTGATTTACAATGTTGTGTTAGTTTCCACTGTACAGCAGAGTGATTCAGCTATACACGTATCTGTCCATTAAAAAAAAATTATTTATTTGGCTGCACCAGGTCTTAGCTGTCGAACACAGGATCTTTAGTTGCAGCATGTGAATTCTTAGTTGCAGCATGTGGGATCTAGTTCCCTGACCAGGGATCAAACCCAGGCCCTCTGCAGTAGGTGTGCAGAGTCTTAGCCACTGGACCATTAGTGAAGTCTCCATGTACCCATTCTTTTTCAGATTCTTGTCCCATGTGGTCATTATAGAGTGTTGAGCAGAGTTGCCTGTATTATACAGTAGGTCCTTGTTAGATCTGTTTTATATACAGTGGTGTGTGTATGTTAATCCCAGCCTCCTAATTTATCATTCCCGCCACAGTTTCTCTTTGGTTACCATTAAGTTTGTTTTCAAGATTTGTGAGTTGGTTTTGTAAGTAAGTTCATTTGTATCATTTGTTAGATTCCTCAACCAGGTGTTCTGGAACCATATCTTAAACCATATCTAGTAACAGTGAACAATGATAAGCACTGCTTGTGGTAGATTATATTGGGTTGGCCATACGTTAATAGTTTGTTCAGGTTTTTCTGTAAAACGTTACAAACTTTTTGCCCAACAACCCAATACTATTTTCCCTAAGTAGTCCTTTCCCTTCCTATTAAAGGATTATATGGGCTACTCATTGTCAGTGATTAAGTTTCCCCTCTAGAGACCATTGATTAGGCTTTGCCATGTGACATGTTTTGACCAGTGGAACGGGGCTAGACCTAACACCTGGCATGTCCAGATCACCGTCAGGATGTTGTTGTGAGCTTTGACATGGTCTCTTTGGTCTGACACAGGAACGCAAGGCCGTAGAATGAGGCTGTGCTTTCATTTTGTGCAGAAGATGGAGAAAACATGCAGAGCAGGGCTCCGTGCTGTGTTCACCCAGAGCCAACATTCCAGGGAGTGAGGAACAGTCTTTACTGGAAGCGCTCATATTTCAGGGTTTCTTGTTACCCAGCGGTTAGTGGAAGAAGACTCTCCTGCTCCATCTTCCGCCCACAGGGAGAACTCTCTGCAGCCTTTCATGTTCCCTTACAAGGAGTGTCATGAGTTTCTCCACAGCCCACCTCTGGCTGCTAAGAGGACTGCGGTGAAGAGCTGTCTTGAGTCAAGCTTACATCCTTGCAGCTTGGACCAGCTAGAGAATCTCCACTTGTCCTTGGCCTCACTCAATGAACAGCCGCTGCTGTGGTCAACAGGGTCCGAAAGTGCACCTAAATGTGGTAGGTGTGCCTTGAAAATCCCAAGAGGACCACCAATCATGGTGACTTTTTCTTAGCACTAGGGGGCTCGAGGGACAGTGAGTTCCTGCCACCAGGAGGGGATATCTCATTCTACCCCAGACAGTAGCACCCTGAGTCTTCACTGGAGCCCCTGTCTTTCCATGAGACGTACAGTCCTCAGTCTGGAATGCGTGTGTCCATCTAAGGAATCTAGGACACTTTCTACTTTCACTTCTCCGGGCCCCTGTAGAGTGAACCAGAGGCTTACTATGGTTTTAAAGTAATTTTCAGTGAACTTTTGGGCAGATGTTTTGGTATTATCCAGTGGTTCTGAGGGTTATAAAGATAACTGTTTAAGAGGTATAGTCTTCCATTTTTAATTTTCTTTAGGCCGTGTGTGATTTCTAATAGGCATGAAATAAAAGTGAAAGAGAAGGTATTTAGTGTGTAGCGTGACTAATAAGTTGGGAAGAAGAGAGGTATGTTATGTGTGGCTCTGATGGAATTAGTAGCTTTTCTTAGTGTTGGGTGTACAAACTTATGGCTTGGCTTGCCAACACACAATATCCAAGTAGACTATTTAATTTTTCTGGGGTCTTGGAACTCTATACAAATCTAATGAAATCTGTAAACCCTCAACATAGGAATTTTATAAACATAAAGCTCTTTAAACAGTTACAAGGGTATTATCAACCTGATGAAGGTCTTCATAGAGGTCTGAAGACCCAAATTAGACTCTATGCTCCCTGAGGCTGACAGTAGTACCTACATAAATGGGAAAGGCTATGAGTAACTTTATAAAGCTTGACTTAGGAGGCTAGAGAATCATTCACTCTCTTGATGATTAAGGCTGCTTATTTCTCTCAGTGGTATTACTTTTTTATCACTGTCAGCATTTTGCTTGTGGGTCCTTCTTTCTTTCCCTGAATTTAATTATTGTAATTCTTCATTATATGCACACTCTTTGGGAACCAGAGTGGTTAATTCTCTAAATGAAACCAGATGCTTTTTATTTAGAACTTGACAAATAAAACAATTTTAGTTCAATGATGGAAAAATAAAATATTTATTTCCCTTTTGGTTAGTTCATATTGAGCATAAGAAGTCATCGTGATTCCTAGAAGCCATGCTGGGTGATAGGATATCAATACTGTTGACAAAACTTTTGAGAAAACTCAGTATGGCTAAAATTGGGTTGGAATTTATCCTGAAGGGACACAGTGAACACTTCTTCTCTTCTTTTCCAGTAGTCACGTGACAGAAAGGAAATAATACAGAATCCTTGGAGAATAGCAGTTTTTTAAAACATTTTATTTATTAGTGGGGATAGTCTGGTTATTCAAATAATTTGATTTCAATATATATTTACTAGGAACTTATGAAATTTGTGGTTCAAGTAAGTTCATCAGAATCTTAATGACAAGCAAAATTGATTTTTCAAAAACACAAAGAACTTATGGTCACATAAGTAGCAAATTAAAATATATCAGGATCTGAACAATTAGGGAAGAAGGGAGGGAGAAGTAAGCACAGAAAACTTGGTTTGGTTGACCTTGTAACTGATAACTTTGCTCTTAGAGTGGCACAGAGATAATTATGTTGCAATCTCAGGGAAAATTTTTTTTCCTGTAATTTACTACTTAGCTATACCATGAATGGTTGAATAATAGTAATGGAAATATTGTCTGTTGGTTTTCAACATTTAGTTAACCTATAGACTAAGTGCAAAATTATAAGTGTTTTAAGACAGTATGTGAATATTATCAACTTTGGCAATGAAAATGTCAAAGTATTCCTAACCGAAGTTGAGAAAAAGACAAAGGGAGAAGATCTTGAAGGAAGATGGGTTGGTAAGATCCACTCCCAAATGTAGGAAGTAAAGAGATTCTATCTCAAGTTGGTGGAAAAAGAACTGTCTTGTATTACTGAGCTAAACTCATAAAGGTAACCCAGTAGAAAAAAAAAAAAAAAAAACAAAAAACTAAAAATAATGGCATAAACATCAGCATTCCTGAGTTTGGGGATCAAATAATAAAATAAATCTTCATCTATCTTCACAGTAAGGAAATAATGAGATTTTCAGATTTGATAAATGAAGATTTAGTGGCATTAATATATTATTTAGCATGTGGAGACAATCTTTAGAAGAACCCAAAGCATACACTGTTGGAGTAGTTCACCCTGAGGGTTGGGGCAATGGACTATTATTCGTTTTTTGGACATGAACATTTGGGATGTCCTTAACTTTATGCATGCTTTAATTTGGGCTTCCCAGGTGGTACTAGTGTAAAGAACCTGCCTGACAGTGCATGAGACGTAAGAATGTGGGTCTGATCTCTGAGTCAAGAAGAACCCCTGGAGGAGGGCATGGCAACCTACTCTAGTATTCTTGGACAGAGGAGCCTGTCCATAGCGTTGCAAAGAGATGGACATGACTGAAGCGACCTGTCATGCATGCAAACATCCTTTAATTTGATGAGGTTAGAATATATATTTTTAAAGTTTGTATTCCAGAACTTAATCTCTTTTAAATTAATTGATTAATTTAATTTTGGTTGTGTTGGGGCTTTGTTGTTGCTCGTGGGCTTTCTCTAATTGTGATGAGTGGGGGTTATTCTTTGTTGTGGTGCATGGGTTTCTCATTGCATTGGCTTCTCATCGCAGAGCACAGTCTCTAGGTGCTTGGGCTTCAGTAGTTGTGGCATATGGGCCTAGCTTCTCCGTGGCTTGTGGAATCTTCTTGAACCAGGGATGGAACCCATGTCCTCTGCATTGGTAGGTGGGTTCTTATCCACTGTACTGCCAGGGAAGTCCTAGAATATTTTTAAAATGAACTGGTAGAGAGAAGAGATATGAACTAGGTTTTCATAATTTAAAATATTAATTGTAATCACCAGAGCAAACACTAAGAAAATAACATAGGCACAAATCTTTGCATCCTTGGATTAGGCAGTGGTTTCTTAGGGTGGCTCAGATGGTAAAGAATCCCCCCTGCAATGTGGGAAGCCTGGGTTTGATCCCTGGGTTGAGAAGATTCCCTGGAGAAGGGAAAAGCTACCCACTCTGGTATTCTGGCCTGGAGAATTCCATGGACAGAGGAGCCTGGCAGGTTACAGGTCACAGTCCATGGGGTTGCACAGAGTCGGACATGACTGAGCGACTTTCACTTTTCTTAGATATCCAAAGCATATGCAACTAAAGAAAAAAATCAACTTTACCATAATTAAAAATGTTTATACTTCTAAGGACGCTATCAAAAAAGTAGAAAGATAATCCATAGAATGGAGAAAATACCTGCAAATTTTGTATCTATGAGGGACTAGCATTTGAAATATTTGAATATTTACAACTCAAAAAGACAAAAAAAATCCAGTTAAAATCTGGGCAAAAGATTTAAATCAACATTTCTAAAGAAGATGTAAAAGTGGCCATTAAGCTTATGGAAAGGAACTCAACATCATTTATTATTAAAGAAATGCAAATGAAAGTGAAAATGAGATGCTGCTTCACATCCCCTAGTCCCTTGCATTTCCATATGAATTTTATGTTCAGCTTGACCATTTCTGAAGAAAAAAACCAGCTATGGTTTTAACAGGGATATAGGCTATAATTTTAAAAGATGGAACAATAGCAAGTGTTGGTGAGGATGTGGAGGCACCATAGGTGCCAGGATTAGTAGACTGATGAGAATCTCTTTTCTTTTTTTTGTTCATGGCATTAAGGAGGACCAGTCCCCTTTGGCTACTAAGACAGCTCTGGATGGTGATGGGGGACCCTTATCACCTTCTGATAGCAGGTGAGGTTTTGACTGATTATTTACAGGAACAAAAAATGTCCTAATTGTAGTCCAAGTTGATGAATAGGGCCGAAGTGATTGCAGGCAGTAGTATTGGGAGGTTAAGAGATGGTGTTATTGCTGTTCAGTCGCTCAGTTGTGTCTGACCCTCCGCAACCCCATGGACTGCAGCACAGCAGGCTTCCCTGTCCTTCACTACCTCCTGGAATTTGCTCAAATTCATGTCCTTTGAGTCAGTGGAATGTGAATAAACCCTCTGCTCAGGAAACTTCAACCTACCAACTGGCACAAACACAGGATATTAAATGGCGCAGTACCCTTTTCCTGTAACTCAGGTTCTGTGTTGCAGTGATTTATTCAAACTATTTAAGGTGGTGACACAGGGTTTTGCTGTGGAAGTTGGTGAGGGCATCATTTCTGGTCTGACTTTCATGTTTGCTGGCTGTCATTCTGTCCCTAGAATGTTCCTTTTACTTCTCATAAAGTCAGGGCCAGACATCCTGTTTGAGTGCAAATGTAAGCATGCGTGCAGACCACTTCCGCTGGCAAAGGTATGATGAATTAGATGACACTAATAGTTTCAGAGGATATTCTTTTCTTTTCCTATGTATGTCCTTCCTTTTGAGAAACTGCAGATGACTTCAAAATGAAAAGACTGTCACATAACACAGCAACCCCAGTGCCTTTTCCTGGTGGACAAACCCCAGAGCTCTGGGGGCACCTGCATTTGTGGTCCGGTCACAGTTACAGCGGATTCATCGAGTGCAGAAAGGGGGTGCTTGACCTTGAGCAAAGACCTCTGATTGTGGGGGTAAAAACAATGCTGCAACTTTAGCTTTTCTAAAGGCCAGTGCTAAGGTCTTTTGTTCTTTTGTTGTTTCTAGAGGTTCTGGGGTGGGGGAGAATTTATGGACTATGGGACATTTTAAGGACACAGAGATTTCACATAGGCCTGTAAGTGGGTGGCGAAGTTTTTGCACAAATCTTTTCAAGTACTTGTAATTAATTTTTTAAGTCCATTTTCAATACTGACTTACCCTGGCTCTTTTCCAGCTCTGGAATAGTATCAGAAGGAATATGGATCTAGAGCAAAGTTTCTTACATAATTAAACAATGGGGGAATTTGAAACAGATTGATTAAACGGGAGTGAGCAGCATGCTTGCTTTCCTATGCTTTTCTAACCGGTTTTGAACTGAGTTTAATGGCTATAACCTTTGTGAAAGCTGTGGCATGTTTTCCATTGTGGAAAGCTGCAGTACCTGAATTCCCTGAGGTCGTGTCCCGTGGTGTTAAACTGGAGAGGGGCTTTGCCCTACCACCAGGATTGGTGATCCCAGCCTGTCACGGGATGTGTCAGTTTAGAAGAGTTCTCCCTCAGGGCTGTCCAAACGGGGGACTGAGTGCTCAGTTTGAAGGACTAGTAAGAGCTCTTTCCCCTCCCCCTCCCTTTGTCATTCTGCCAGTCTTCACCACTGTACACTATTTATTTTTAGAATCTCATTCTATAAATTGATGCCTTGCTGCTGCCTTTATCTCCTGCATGTCATTTGTAAAAAAAGACAAGCAGTAGATTTTTGCTCAGAGGAGTGGCCAGAATGTTTATTGTGGATGTTTTTGTAGCTTGTCCTTCAGATGACCCAAAATTAATAATGTACACAGGCAAAACCCAGCTTCAACACGTATCCTTCTAGCTGAGGCATCTCTCGAAGGGCTCCTCAGCTTCTGCTGACCAGGATGCTTCGTGTGCAACTGTCAGATAGCACCTGGAGTCTTCCTCCTCCTTCAGATCCAGAAGAGATTGGTCCAACTCTTGCATAGTTTATCCTGGGTCAGTCTACAGGACTCCTGCAAAGCTCCAGAGGGTCTTTCACTCTGTAAAAATCCCAACTTTGAGAAAGAGAAAAACAAATATCGTATATTAAGACATATATATGGAGTTGAGAAAGATGATACTGAGGAACCTATTTGCAGGGCAGCAGTGAAGACGAAGACGTAGAGAACAGACTTATGGACACGGCAGGAGGTGGGGCAAGAGTGGGTGGGACGAGTGGAGAGAGCAGCATGGACACATACACTGCCATGTGTAAGACAGAGAGCTAATGGGAATTTGCTTTCTGACTCAGGGAACTCCAACAGGGACTCTGTAACAACCCAGAGGGTGGGAGGGACGTTCAAGAGGGAGCGGACATATGTATACCTGTGGCTGATTCATGTTGATGTATGGCAGAAACCAACACAGTGTTGTAAAGCAACTATCCTTCAATTAAAAATAAATTTAAACCTGACTTTGAATGTTTCCGACCCTCTCTCCTTGGGCAGCGTGCCATCCAATAAGATCCTCCTTATTTTCTCTCCACATGGACCCAGGCACGGACTTCTGTGCTTTTCTTGGTTTCCACGAAAGCTTCTGTCCACGAGGCAGTTTCTGTGCCTGTAGACTTAGTGAGGCTTTGAGCATGGGAATGATCGTGGGGATTCTGAATTGGGGTTGACGTCTCAGAAACACGACTTCAAGTTGAACATTACCCATTGGGGGGATTTCCTGCTCCTCCTCCACCCTCTCTACCTCCATCTTGCCCCTGTCCCCTCCAGGCAGGAGCAAAACCAGTTTCTTCCCGTCTCCTCCACAGTAGGTCAGCCACTCTGTCCCTTGCAACTATTCATAACTTGAGGTGTCACCTGTTTCTCCAAGTGGCACATTGCAAATAAAAACACTTTCCTTCTTGAAAATAGTTTTTGTATCAACTCTTAAGACATTGTGCAAAACATATCTGCAAAAGATATCACCCAAATACCCAGGTTTCCTGGGAGGTTATCAGCCGAGGGGTAATGCAGTCTGAGTGGTGACTGTGTAACCTTGGTGAGCATCAGAATTCCTTGGGGAGGTTGTAAATGTACAGATGCCCTGGTACAGCCAGACACAGCCATCATTTCTGAGCAAGATGTGCAGTACAATTTCATAGAAGATCAGGTGCCAGTGAACCTGCTATGGTGTCTTCTAGCTCACTTTCCTTTCTTCCCCCAAATAGAAAGTTATCTGAAATCTAATCTTCTGGTTGATCAATTTACTGAATTTTTTCCCCCCTGTGAAACATATTCTCAAGACCCTCTCCAAACCCTGCTCACCCTTAATTTGTCCAAGGTTCCTAAATTATATTGACTGGCATAGCTATCAGCTTTTAAATCAACCTAGTGATGCTTTACATGGGAACCCACATCCCCTTAGAGTTTAGAATGTATTTGTTGTCTCTGAAGAAAACTTTATAAAAGGAAATCCTGCATGGAGCTGACCTATGACTTTTTGTTTAATGATCCTGTGAAATAAATCTTTTATTTTGCAGGGATTGTGCTATATACTTTTTTTTTTTTTGAGAAGGTTTAGATTCATAACAAAACTAAAGGGAAAATAGAGAGTTTCTGTATGCCCCTTCCCCCACACAGATAGAGCCTCTCCGACCATCAGCAGTTGGCACAAAGCAGCACATCTCTTACAATCGCTGAACCTGCCCTGACATGTCATTATTACTCAAAGCCCACTGTTTGCATTAGAATTTGCTTTCAGTGTACATTTGTTGGTTTTGATAAATGTATCATTAAAGCATGTATTCACCATCAGAGTATCATACAGAATAGTTTCACGGCCCTAGAAGTCCCCTGTGTTCCGCCTTTTTATCCCTCCCTCCTTTCAAATCTGACAAGCACTCATCTTTTCACTGTCTCCATAGTTTCGCTTTTTCCAGTGTCATATAGTTGAAATCATACAGAATGTAGCTTTTACAGATTGATTTCTTTCACTTAGTAATGCGCATTTAAGTGTCCCGGGTGTCTTTTTGTGGCAAAAACATTTCTGTTTTAGCTCTGAAGAGTGTTGTTCAGATGTACCACCATTTATTCATTCACCGGGATGAAGACTCACCTAAAGAAGGGCATTATGGTTGCTTCCAAGTTTTGGCAACTTTGAATAAATCTGCTGTAAACAACTGTGTGCAGATTTTTGTATGGATTTTAATGTCTAATTTCTTTGGGTAAATACCAAGTAGTGTTGCTCATTATTGCTTTTCTGTGTCCTATTTAAGAAAATGTAATCTACCTTAGGCAAGTATTCTCCCATGTAATCTAGAATTTTCATAGTTTTAGCTTTTTCACCTAGGCTTATGATCCCTTTTGAGTTAAGCCTTTGTATAGGGTGAGGTAGGGATTAAAATAACAAAGGTTTATTTCTCCCATATGGATATGTAGATGTGGGAAAATTTCCTCCCTTCATTCGATTGATTAGGTGTTTTTGCCAAAAAATTAACTGACTGTATACTTGTGATGTTTTGTCTAGGCTCTCAATTCTGTTTTATTAACCTGTTTGTCTTATCTTTAAACAATTGTTCAGTCGTGGCTACACTGAGTCTTGTTTGCTGTGTGCGGGCTCTTCTAGTTGTGGTGTGCGGGCTTCTCATTGCGTGCTTCCTCTTGTTGTGGAGTGGGCTTCCTCTTGTTGTAGTGTGACTACTGAGTCACAACTCAGTAGTTGTGACTTGCAGGCCTCGGTGCCCTGCTGCATGTGGGACCTTTCCAGATCAAGGATCAAACCTGTGTCCCCGCTCTGGCAGACAATTCTTAATCACTGGACCACTGGGGAAGGCCGGAACAACTGGTTTTGATGAAAGATCACTGAGTAATATGTCTTGTTCTACCCTAAGTGAATTTCACTTTCAGAGTTGTTTTTTTTAAATTTTTGCAAGAATGGTGAAAAGGGATCAAGACCTTAGAAGAAGGAGTCATAAAAAAGGGATTTAAATGAAAAATTTCTCTGAAGAGTCATGAGAGGCATTTAGTTTCTTAATTAGTTTGAGTGGTAGATATAATTAAAGGACTCAGAAGAAAGGTGACATTACATTCTCAAACTGTTTGCCAGGTTGAATCTTTAACCCAGGGAGCTATGTGTATTTTTTTTTTACACATATTTGGTTAATTTGACACAAATTAGCACTCCCAATTCTAGAAAGGCCTATATACTCAGTTGCTCAGTCGTGTCTGACTCTTTGTGGCCCCATGGACTGTAGCCCACCAGGCTCCTCTGTCCATGGAATTTTCCAGGCAAGAATACTGGGGTGGGGTGCCATTTCCTACCCCAGGATATCTTCCTGACCCAGAGACTGAGCCCACGTCTCTTGCATTTCCTGCATTTGCAAGTGGATTGTTTACCACTATGCCACCTCGAAGGGCTTAGCCATATTCAAATTAAGCAAGAAAATATCTCATCGTTATTGCTTGAGAATTCACAAGCATTGTGCCTCATGTAGGAGAATAAGTAGTACTGAGCGGTGATGTTGTTTAGTTGCTAAGTCATGTTTGACTCTTTTGCCACCCCAGGGACTGTAGCCCACCAGGCTCCTCTGCCCATGGGATTTTCCAGGCAAGAATACTGGAGTGGGTTGCCATTTCCTTCTCCAATATTTAGCTGTCTTGATGCTAGTTTCACATATAGTTTGATAACTGTGATTTCAGAATCAATCTGGAAGGCAGGTAGCGTAAGTTTAAGTGTTTTTCCTTTTCAGGTTGTTTTTAGATGTTCTAGATCATTTGCAAGTCTACCTAAATTTTAGAATCAATTTGTCAAGGTCAACAGAAAACCAGCTGCCATTGAGATGTGGGCTGTATTGGACGCGCAGTTTGGTTGTGAAGCAGAGGCTACTGAGGGCTTAACAATACCAAGTCTTCCATCACATCTGGTATGTAGCTCACTGTATTTAAATTTCCTTTAATTTCTTTTAACAATGATGTATAGTTTCAGTGTAGAGAGTTTATGTGTCTATTTTATTTTTAACTTTATTTAAAAAAATTTTTTATTCTTTCTTTTTTATTTAATTTAATTTAATTTTATTTATATTTAACTTTAACTTTATTCCTAAGTAGATTATGTTTTTTGATGGTATTACAGAAAAAAAATCTTTAAAAAATTTCCTTTAATTTTTATGCTAGCATATGTAGTCTGAACATCAACCTTGTGTATCATGTGTGCGTGCGTGCACGTGTGCTCAATTGCTTCAGTCGTGTCTGACTCTCTGTGACCCCAGGGACTGTAGCCCACCGGGCTCCTCTGTCCATGGAATTCTCCAGGCAAGAATACTGGGGGGTGTTGCCATGCACTCCTCCAGGGGATCTTCTCCACCCAGTAATCAAATCCGCATCTCCTGCCTCTTCTGCATTGCAGGCAGAATCTTTACCTCTACTAGTTTTTTTTAAATAGATTCTTTCAGAATGACTATCAAAAATTCATGTCATCTGCAAATAGAAACGGTTTTACCTCTTCCTTTCTGATCCTTATGCCTTTTATTTCTTTTCCCAGACTTTTTGCACTGAAAAGAAAGTGAAGTCACTCAGTCGTGTCTGACTCTTTTCGACCCATGGACTGTAGCCTACCAGGCTCCTCTGTTCATGGAATTTTCCAGGCAAGAATACTGGAGTGGTTTGCCATTTCCTTCTCTAGGGCATCTTCCCAACCCAAGGATCTAACCTGGGTCTCCCACATTGCAGGCAGATGCTTTACCATCTGAGCCATCAGTGATTTGGAGTCTGAAGATATCATCTTAAAACACAGGACTGAGAGCATCACTTTTTCCTCAAAAGCTTTGGAATGCTCCACAATTGTCCCCAAGATGGAGTATAAACTCTTGCTTCCAAATGTGTCTCTTGCTTTAGCTCCACCTGAAAATATGATTCTTCTGTCATACTTGGCTTTCTTTGATACCATGATACACCTTTCTCTTTTTAATTTATCTACTCAAAGTGAGTAGGCTTCCTAGGTGACTCAATAGCAAAGAATCACCTGCCAATGCAGGAGACGCAGGTTTGATCCCTGGGTTGGAAAGACCCCCTGGAGGAGGAAATGGCCACCCACTCCAGTATTCCTGCCTGGAGAATCTCATGGACAGAGGAGTCTGGCCAGCTACAGTCCATGGGATTGTAAAACAGTCAGACTTGACTTAGCAACTAAACTAAGTCTAAACCAAGGCTAAGTCTAGTGACTAAACAACACAAGAGTGAGTTGCATTTCACAGTTGATCTGTACATTTAATATGTTACTCTGAGCCCCTATTTTATCGCTAGTGCCTCTAACATTAAAGATGAGAAGAAATGTAACAGTTAGCCTTTCTGGTGTACAGTGAGTACATCCACAAGCCTGTGAGGTTTCGCTAAACCACTTCGTTAACATGGAATGTCTCTTTTACATATGAGCCTGTTGAAATTCTGTTCATTCTTCAAGGACCATTCAAGGTCATAGTTTTTTCTAAAGCCACTGTTTCTTTTGGTAGGTTGGAATTAATCTTCTGTTCCCCTATCTTCTGATAGAGAATCATTCTTTTTACTTTATTGTAAAACTTAGCAATATTGTATTGCAAATGTTGTGTTATGTGTCTTATTGATCTCTGTATCCTTGCTGGTATCTAGCATAGCGCATATAGATAGTAGGTGATTGCTTCCTAAATTCCCATGTCACCCATTCATTTATTTCAGTGTCAGGTGATGAATAGTTTCAATGTTAATATATTGACCTATTGTGTTAATGAATTGGGTGTGTGAGGCCATTTAATCAAATGATCATTTGAATTACTAATTATCTCTAGCTCCAGAGGATCCAGCTGACTGTGACAGGAACTTGGGGGTGATCCTTGACTCTTCTTTTTCCCTTTGCTTCTTATCCAATCAGTCTTAAATTCTAATTCCTGTCTCTCAAATCGATTTGTCCCTTTCTCTTCATTTTGGAACACCTCATTCATACCCTGGATGATTATAACAGAAGCTCTGCTTTCAGGCGAGTCTTCCTTCAAGCCCTTTGCCCCATGCTTGCAGGTGGGCATTTCTGTAATTCAGATCTGACCATGTCACTCTCTTGCTTACAGCCCTTTAGTGTGCCTGGATCCCAAGGGCCATTTTGTCAATCGCTTTCCGGCCATGGAGACGCCATAAAAGACCCACTGTTCCCAAATTTCTTGCTTCATTTTGGGTACAAGGTGGAATTTTTCCTTTTGTAGTGAAGAGGTATTGGGTGATGGAGATATGGAAGCAGCAGGAAGAGACCGAGGGGGAAGAGGGAGACCGTCAGTGCTGCGGTGTCTGCCCTGCAGAACGTGGTTTCTGGTGAGGCGATTAGCATGCAGATCAGCTGCATGAGTCCTGCAGGCATCAGCTCTTGAACAGCAGCTTTCCAGGCCCTTCTCCACTTCTGCTTCTTCACAAATTCACATCCCTTCTGGCTGCTCTACCATAGCCCTGGTTCAGAATCCATTAACTGAAGATTTAGTCCATGAACAA
Organism: Odocoileus virginianus; assembly: GCF_023699985.2. Taxonomy (NCBI): domain Eukaryota; kingdom Metazoa; phylum Chordata; class Mammalia; order Artiodactyla; family Cervidae; genus Odocoileus; species Odocoileus virginianus. The sequence goes on along the minus strand of NC_069705.1, from coordinate 4,726,657 downwards.
AAAATGATTCTGCATGCTTATGATTAATGAGGAGCTGTTTCAAAATCACAAGGCACCATACTGGCTAACTACTATTCATTACTTTTATCCTCATAATACTGAGAAACTGTTTCATCATACCAGAAACAATTGTTCAAATTGATTTGCTTGGATAGAAATTGCACTTGCTTTTGAAAAGCAAGTATTTTCTGATGTCTTAGATTTATGAAAATAATAGTAATCATAGCCAACTATGTGGGCTTATAGTAAGTGCTGCATTGCAGTAAGTTGTTATGTCCTAATTTATTTAATCCTCACAACCACTTTATGAAATATCTAGGTTACTATCTCTAGTTTATAGATGAGAAAACTAATGTTCAGAGGTTAGATCCTGCATAGGTGGTAGGAGGTAGGGCCTAGACTAAAACAGGTGATCTCATGCCAGAACCCACACTTGGCTCTTACCCTGTGCTGTGTTAGGAGAGGAGGATGCTTGTTCAGTTCAGTTCACTCGCTCAGTTGTGTCCAATTCTTTGTGACCCCATGGACTGCTGCACACAAGGCTTCCCTGTCCATCACCAACTCCCAGAGTTTACTGAAACTCATGTCCATTGAGTTGGCTACTTGTTAAGAATGCTTTTGCTTCATAGTCAGGAACACCTTGGACTAAGCTGTATCTTGAGAACGTCTAGTGGGGTAGATGAATTGACTGAGATTATGCTGTGCAAGAAAGAACCAGGACAACGTATCCTACTGCCATCTGGGGTGAAATCAGCAGTTAATATTATGATCAGGGAAGTTTAGTGAAATCTAGTTAAATTTGGAACTCTCCAAAGGTCTCATTTGCGGGAGGGAGAATGGAAGTATGATTGTGAGTAAATTAGATTACCAGCAAACAAAGGGTTCTGCCAGAGGGAAGGGAAGGGAAGGGTGCCAGAAGCAGGCTCTGAGAGGGACCTGAATTTGGCAGACGGCACCGTGATCTGTGTGCTGGGGCTGGGAGTCACAAGGAACAGACATCTGTGCGTTGGCCCAGCCATTCATGCTGTGAAGTTGAACAAGTTCCTTCACTGCTTCACACTTTAGTTTCCTCATCTATAAAAAGAAGTTAAATCTCCCATCCTGAAAGGATTATTGAGTGGATTAAGTTTACAAAGTATGCAGCACAGGGCCAAAGCAAGAAGTGGGAACTTTTAGGTGGAAGTGACTTAACAATGATGGTGGGATAGAGTTTACTGCCAAGAAGAACTTGCTGAGATTTGGAAAGAAAAGTGAAGGGAGAAGCTCTCACTTTTGGTTCTCAGGAGATTCTCTGATTGGCTTGGAGGATGTGGCAGCTCTGTAGACCTTTCCACCTGCTCCCTCTCTGAGGCCCTGACCCAGGTAGCGGTTCCTCAGAGACCCACATGCACTCTGCTCTCTCCACTCACTCCGGTGCCTCAAGCTGAAGTCAGTAGTGGATGTTCTCTTCATCTTCCAGGTATATATTCCAGATTTTATGTCTCCTGGCTCCTTCCTCATTCTTGGAAGCCTCAATTCATGTGTCAAATGTTCTATCATCACAGCATTGCAGTGGCTGATTTTGTTGATCAGACTCAGAATGATACAGCGTGGTGTCCTCTTATTGCCTTGGTGTTGCTTGATTACCTAGAGGAGGGGTTGGAAAACCTTATTTAAATGACATTAGTAAATAGTTTCTGCTTTTGTGGGCCATTTGGACTCCGTTGCAACTACTCAATCTGCTGTTAAGAGTGTGAATGCAGCCATAGGACATGCATGCTGAACCAGCGTGGCTGTGGTCCAATACAACTTCACCAGTGCTGAAATTTGAATGCTATGTGATTTAAAAAAATTTTTTTAATTGAAGAATAATTGCTTCACAGAATGTTATTATCTGGCAAACCTCAACATGAATCAGCCATAGGTATACATATATCCCCTCCTTTTTTAACCTCTCTCCCATCTCCTTCCCCATCCCACCCTTATAGGTTGATACAGAGCCCCTGTTTGAGTTTCCTGAGCCATACAGCAAATTCCTGTTGACTATCTATTTTACATATGGTAATGTAAATTTCCATGTTACTCATTCCATACATCTCACCCTCTCCCCATGTCCATAAGTCTATTCTTTATGTCTATTTCTCCATTGTTGCCTTGTAAATAAATTCTTCAGTACCATGTTTCAAGATTCCGTATATGTGCATTAGAATACGATATTTATCTTTTTATTTCTGACTCCCTTTACTCTGTATAATAGATTCTAGGTTCATCCACCTCATCAGAACTGACTCAAATGCATTCCTTTTCATGGCTGAGTAATATTCCATCATGTATATGTACCACAACTTCTTTATCCATTCATCTGTCGATGGACATCTATCTAGGTTGCTTCCATGTTCTAGCTATTGTAAATAGTGCTGCAGTGAACAATGGGATACATGTGTCTTTTTCAATTTTGGTTTCCTCCAGGTATATGCCTAGGACTGGGATTGCTGGGTCATATGGTGGTTTTATTCCTAATTTTTTAAGGAATCTCCATATCTTCCATAGTGGTTGTATCAATTTACATTCCCACAGGGCAAAAGTGTTCCCTTTTCTCCACACCCTCTCCAGCATTTATTGTTTGTAGACTTTTTGATGATGGTCATTCTGACCAGTGTGAGGTGATATCTCATTGTGGTTTTGATTTGCATTTCTCTATTAAAGAGTGATGTTGAGCTTCTTTTCATGTGTTTGTTAGCCATCTGTATGTCTTCTTTGGAGAAATGTCTGTTTAGGTCTTTTCCCCACTTTTGAATTGAGTTGTATGAGCTGCTAGTATATTTTGGAAACTAATCCTTTGTCAGTTGTTTCACTTGCTGTTATTTTCTCCCATTCTGAGGGTTGTCTTTTCACCTTATAGTTTCCTTTGCTGTACAAAATGTTTTCAGTTTAATCAGGCCCCACTTGTTTACTTTTGTTTTTACTTCCATTACTTTAGAAGATGGGTCACAGAGGATCTTGCTTTTATTTATGTCATCAAATGTTCTGCCTATGTTTTTCTCTTAGAGTTTTATAGTTTCTGGTCTTACATTTAGGTCTTTAATCCATTTTGAGTTTATCTTTGTGTTTGGTGTTAGGAAGTGTTCTAATTTCATTCTTTTACATGTAGCCGTCCAGTTTTCCTGGCACCATTTACTGAAGAGGCTGTCTTTGCCCCATTGTATATTCTTGCCTCCTTTGTCAAAAATAAGAGACCCATAGGTGCATGGGTTTATTTCTGGGCTTTCTATCTTGTTCCATTGGTCTATATTTCTGTTTTTGTGCCAGTATCATACTGTCTTGATGACTGTACCTTTGTGGTATAATCTGAAGTCAGGAAGATTGATTCCTCCAACTCCATTCTTCTTTCACAAGACTGCTTTGGCTAGTCAGGGTCTTTTGTGTTTCCATATGAATTGTGAAATTTTTTGTTCTAGTTCTGTGAAAAATGCCATTGGTAATTTGATAGGGACCACATTGAATCTGTAGGTTGCATTTGGTAGTATAGTCATTTTCACAATATTGATTCTTCCTACCCAGGAGCATAGTATCTCTCCATCTGTTTATGTCATCTTTGGTTTCTTTCATCAGTGTCTTATAATTTTCTCTGTATAGTTCTTTTGTCTCCTTATGTAAGTTTATTCCTAGATATTTAATTCTTTTTGTTGCAATGGTGAATGGGATTGATTCCTTAATTTCTCTTTCTGATTTTTCATTGTTAGTATATAGAAATGCACGCAATTTTTGTGTATTGATTTTGTATCCTTCAACTTTCCTAAATTCACTGAATAGCTCTAGTAATATTCTGATACTATCTTTAGGATTTCTGTGTACAGTATCATGTCCTCTGCAAACAGTGAGAGCTTTTCTCTTCTTTTCCGATCTGGATTCCTTTTATTTCTTTTTCTTCTTTGATTGCTGTAGCTAGGAATCAAGAAATATGTTGAATAATATTGGTCAAAGTAGACACCGCTGTCTTGTTCCTGAACTTAGGAGGAATGCTTGCAGTTTTTCACCATTGAGAATAATGTTTTCTGTAGGCTTATCATATATAGCCCTTACTATGTTGAGGTAGGTTCCTTCTATGCCAATTTTTTGAAGAGTTATAATGATAAATGGCTGCTAAATTTTGTCAAAGGTTTTTCTGCATCTATTGAGATTATCATATGGTTTTTGATACAGTGTATTACATTGATGGATTTGCATATATTGAGAATCCTTGCATTCCTCGAATAAACCCAACTTGATTATGGTGTATGAGCCTTTTGATGTGTTGCTGAATTCTGTTTGCTGAAATTTTGTTGAGGATTTTTGCATCTATGTTCATCACCTGTTCAGTTCAGTTCAGTCGCTCAGTAGTGTCCGACTCTTTGTGACTCCATGAATTGCAGCACTCCAGGCCTCCGTGTCCATCACCAACTCCCGTAGTTTACTCAAACTCATGTCCATCGAGTCAGTGATGCCATCCAGCCATCTCATCCTCTGTCATCCCTTTCTCCTCCTGCCCCCAATCCCTCCCAGCATCAGGGTCTTTTCTAATGAGTCAGCTCTTCACATGAGGTGGCCAAAGGATTGGAGTTTCAGCTTCATCATCAGTCCTTCCAATGAACACCCAAGACCGATCTCCTTTAGGATGGACTGGTTGGATCTCCTTGCAGTCCAAGGGACTCTCAAGAGTCTTCTCCAACACTACAGTTCAAAAGCATCAATTCTTCAGTGCTTAGCTTTCGTCACAGTCCAACTCTCACATCCATACATGACCACTGGAAAAACCATAGCCTTGATGAGACAGACCTTTGTTGGCAAAGTAATGTCTCTGCTTTTTAATATGCTATCTAGGTTGGTCATAACTTTCCTTCCAAGGAGTAAGTGTCTTTTAATTTCATGGCTGCAATCACCATCTGCAGTGATTTTGGAGCCCCAAAAAATAAAGTCTCACACTGCTTCCACTGTCTACCCATCTATTTCCCATGAGGTGATGGGACCAGATGCCATGATCTTAGTTTTCTGAATGTTGAGCTTTAAGCCAACTTTTTCACTCTCCTCTTTCACTTTCATCAAGAGGCTTTAGTTCCTCTTCACTTTCTGCCATAAAGGTGGTGTCATCTGCGTATTTGAGTTATTGATATTTCTCCTGGCAATCTTTTTTTTTTTTCCATTTATTTTTATTAGTTAGAGGCTAATTACTTTACATCATTACAGTAGTTTTTGTCATACATTGAAATGAATTAGCCATGGATTTACATGTATTCCCCATCCCGGTGCCCCCTCCCACCTCCCTCTCCACCCGATCCCTCTGGGTCTTCCCAGTGCACCAGGCCCGAGCACTTGTCTCATGCACCCAACCTGGGCTGGTGATCTGTTTCACCCTAGATAATATACATGTTTCAGTGCTGTTCTCTTGAAACATCCCACCCTCTCCTTCTCCCAGAGTCCACAAGTCTGTTCTATACATCTGAGTCTCCTTTTCTGTTTTGCATATAGGGTTATCGTTACCATCTTTCTAAATTCCATATATATGTGTTAGTATACTGTAATGGTCTTTATCTTTCTGGCTTACTTCGCTCTGTATAATGGGCTTCAGTTTCATCCATCTCATTAGAACTGGTTCAAATGAATTCTTTTTAATGGCTGAGTAATATTCCATGGTGTATATGTACCACAGCTTCCTCATCCATTCGTCTGCTGATGAGCATCTGGGTTGCTTCCATGTCCTGGCTATTATAAACAGTGCTGTGATGAACATTGGGGTGCACATGTCTCTTTCAGATCTGGTTTCCTCAGTGTGTATGCCCAGAAGTGGGATTGCTGGGTCATACGGCAGTTCTATTTCCAGCTTTTTAAGAAATCTCCACACTGTTTTCCATAGTGGCTGTACTAATTTGCATTCCCACCAACAGTGTAAGAGGGTTCCCTTTTCTCCACACCCTCTCCAGCATTTATTGCTTGTAGACTTTTGGATAGCCGCCATCCTGACTGGCGTATAATGGTACCTCATTGTGGTTTTGATTTGCATTTCTCTGATAATGAGTGATGTTGAGCATCTTTTCATGTGTTTGTTAGCCATCTGTATGTCTTCCTTGGAGAAATGTCTGTTGAGTTCTTTGGCCCATTTTTTGATTGGGTCATTTATTTTTCTGGAGTTGAGCTGGAGGAGTTGCTTGTATATTTTTGAGATTAATCCTTTGTCTGTTGCTTCGTTTGCTATTATTTTCTCCCAATCTGAGGGCTGTCTTTTCACCTTGCTTATAGTTTCCTTTGTTGTGCAAAAGTTTTTAAGTTTCATTAGGTCCCATTTGTTTATTTTTGCTTTTATTTCTAAAATTCTGGGATGTGGGTCATAGAGGATCCTGCTGTGATTTATGTCGGAGAGTGTTTTGCCTATGTTCTCCTCTAGGAGTTTTATAGTTTCTGGTCTTACATTTAGATCTTTAATCCATTTTGAGTTTATTTTTGTGTATAGTGTTAGAAAGTGTTCTAGTTTCATTCTTTTACAGATGGTTGACCAGTTTTCCCAGCACCACTTGTTAAAGAGGTTGTCTTTTTTCCATTGTATATCCTTGCCTCCTTTGTCAAAGATAAGGTGACCATAGGTTCGTGGATTTATCTCTGGGCTTTCTATTCTGTTCTGTTGATCTATATTTCTGTCTTTGTGTCTCCTGGCAATCTTGATTCCAGCTTGTGCTTCCTCCAGCCCAGCGTTTCTCATGATGTACACTGCATATAAGTTAAATAAGCAGGGTGACAATATACAGCCTTGACATATTCCTTTTCCTGTTTGCAACCAGTCTGTTGTTCCATGTCCAGTTCTAGCTGTTGCTTCCTGACCTGCATATAGGTTTCTCAAGAGGTGGGTCAGGTGGTCTGGTATTCCCATCTCTTTCAGAATTTTCCACAGTTTATTGTGATCCACACAGTCAAAGGCTTTGGCATAGTCAAGAAAGAAGAAATAGATATTTTTCTGGAACTCTCTTGCTTTTTGATGATCCAGTGGATGTTGGCAATTTGATCTCTGGTTCCTCTGCCTTTTCTAAAACTAGCTTGAACATCTGGAAGTCCATGATCCACATATTGCTGAAGCCTGGCTTGGAAAATTTTGAGCATTACTTTACTAGCGTGTGAGATGAGTGCAATTGTGTGGTAGTTTGAGCTTTCTTTGGGATTGGAATGAAAACTGACCTTTTCCAGTCCTGTGCCCACTGAGGAGTTTCCCGAATTTGCAGGCATACTGATGCAGCACTTTTACAGCATCATCTTTCAGGATTTGACATAGCTCAACTGGAATTCCATCACCTCCACTAGCTTTGTTCGTAGGGTTGCTTTCTAAGGCCCACTTGACTTCACATTCCAGGATGTCTGGCTCTAGGTGAGTGATCACACCATCGTGATTATCTGGGTCATAAAGATCTTTTTTATACAGTTCTTCTGTGTATTCTTGCCGCCTCTTCTTAATATCTTCTGCTTCTGTTAGGTCCATACCATTTCTGTCCTTTATTGAGCCCATCTTTGCATGAAATGTTCCCTTGGTATCTAATTTTCTTGAAGAGATCTCTAGTCTTTCCCATTCTGTTGTTTTCCTCTATTTCTTTGCACTGATCACTGAGGAAGGCTTTCTTATCTCTCCTTGCTATTCTTTGGAACTCTGTATTCAAATGGGAATATCTTTCCTTTTCTCCTTTGCTTTTCGCTTCTCTCGTTTTCACAGCTGTTTGTAAGGCCTCCTCCGACAACCATTTTTTTTTTTTCGGACAGCCATTTTGCATCGTTGCATTTCTTTTCCATGGGAATGGTCTTGATCCCTGTCTCCTGTACAGTGTCACGAACCTCCATCCATAGTTCATCAGGCACTCTGTCTATCAGATGTAGTCCCTTAAATCTATTTCCCACTTCCACTGTATAGTAATAAGGGATTTGATTTAGGTCATACCTGAATGGTCTAGTGGTTTTCCCTACTTTCTTCAGTTTAAGTCTGAATTTGGCAATAAGGAGTTCATGATCTGAGCCACAGTCAGCTCCTGGTCTTGTTTTTGCTGACTGTATAGAGCTTCTCCATCTTTGGCTGCAAAGAATATAATCAATCTGATTTCGGTGTTGACCATCTGGTGATGTCCATGTGTAGAGTCTTCTCTTATGTTTTTGGAAGAGGGTGTTTGCTATGACCAGTGTCTTCTCTTGGCAGAACTCTATTAGCCTTTGCCCTGCTTCATTCTGTACTCCAAGGCCAAATTTGCCTGTTACTCCAGGTGTTTCTTGACTTCCTACTTTTGCATTCCAGTCCTCTATTCTGAAAAGGACATCTTTTTTGGGTGTTAGTTCTAGAAGGTCTTGCAGGTCTTCATAGAACCATTCAACTTCAGCTTCTTCAGTGTTACTGGTTGGGACATAGGCTTGGATTACTGTGATATTGAATGGTTTGCCTTGGAAACAAACAGAGATCATTCTGTCATTTTTGACATTGCATTCAAGTACTGCATTTCGGACTCTTTTGTTGACCATGATGGCTACTCCATTTCTTCTAAGGGATTCCTGCCCACAGTAGTAGATATAATGGTCATCTGAGTTAAATTCACCCATTCCAGTCCATTTTAATTCACTGATTCCTAGAATGTCAAGGTTCACTGTTGCCATCTCCTGTTTGACCACTCCCAATTTGCCTTGATTCATGGACCTAACATTTCAGGTTCCTATGCAGTATTGCTCTTTACAGCATCGGACCTTGCTTCTATCACCAGTCACATCCACAACTGGGCATTGTTTTTGCTTTGGCTCCATCCTTTCATTCTTTCTGGAGTTATTTCTCCACTGATCTCCAGTAGCATATCGGGCACCCACTGCCCTGGGGAGTTCCTCTTTCAGTGTCGTATCATTTTGTCTTTTCATACTGTTCATGGGGTTCTTAAGGCAAGAATACTGAAGTGGTTTGCCATTCCCTTTTCCAGTGGAGCACATTCTGTCAGACCTCTCCACCAAGACCCGTCTGTCTTGGGTTGCCCCACACAGCATGGCTTAGTTTCATTGAGTTAGACAAGACTGTGGTCCTGTGATCAGATTGGCTAGTTTTCTGTGATTATGGTTTCAGTGTGTCTGCCCTTTGATGCCCTCTCGCAACACCTACCATCTTGCTTGGGTTTCTCTTACCTTGGATGGTGGGGTATCTCTTCACGGCTGCTCCAGCAAAGCGCAGCCCCTGTTCCTTATCTTGGACGAGGGGTATCTCCTCACGGCTGCCCCTCCTGACCTTGAACATGGAGTAGCTCCTCTTGGCCCTCCTGCACCCGAGCATCCACCGGTTCTTGGATGTAGGGTAGCTCCTCTTGGCCTGTAGTTTTCTTATTTTGTGTTGTCTTTGTCTGGTTTTGGTATCAGGGTGATGGTGGCCTCATAAAGTGAGTTTACAAGTATTCCTTCCTCTGCAATTTTTTGAAAGAGTTTTAGAAGGATATGCATTAGCTCTTCTCTAAATGTTTGATAGAATTCTCCTGTGAAGCCATCTGGTCCTGGGCTTTTGTTTTTTGGAAGATTTTTGACCACAGCTTCAATTCAGTGCTTGTAATTGGGTTGTTCATAATTTCTATTTCTTCCTAGTTCAGTCTTGGAAGATTGAACTTTTCTAAGAATCTGTCCATTACTTCCAGCTTATTTATTTTATTGCCATATAGTTGTTTACAATAGTCTCTTATAATCCTTTGTATTTCTGCATTGTCTGTTGTAACCTCTCCTTTTTCATTTCTAATTTTGTTGATTTGATTCTTCTCTTTTTTTCTTGATGAGTCTGGCTAAAGGTTTGTCAGTTTTGTTTATCTTCTCAAAGAACCAGCTTTTAGTTTTATTAATCTTTACTATTGTTTCTTTCATTTCTTTTTCATTTATTTCTGCTCAGATCTTTATGATTTATTTCCTTCTACTAATTTTTTTTTTTTTGGTTCTTCTTTTTCCAGTTGTTTTAGGCGTAAAGTTAGGTTATCTATTCAATGTTTTTCTTGTTTCTTGAGGTAGGATTGTATTGGTGTAAACTTCCCTCTTAGAACTGCTTTTGCTGTATCCCATAGGTTTTGAGTTGTCGTGTTTTCATTGTCATTTGTTTCTAGAAATTTTTTTGATTTCCCTTTTGATTTCTTCAGTAACCTGTTGGTTATTTAGAAACATGTTGCTTAATCTCCATGTGTTTGTGTTTCTTACAGTTTTGTTCTTGTAATTGATATCTAATCTCATAGCACTGTGGTCAGAGAAGATGCTTGACACAATTTCAATTTTCTTAGATGTACTGAGGTTTGATTTGTGACCCAAGATGTGGTCTATCCTGGAGAATGTTCCATGTGCACTTGAGAAAAAGGTTATTCTTCTGCATTTGGATGGAATGCCCTGAAGATATCAATGAGATCCATCTCATCTGATGTATCATTTAAGACTTGTGTTTCCTTACTTATTTTCTGTTTTGATGATCTGTCCATTGGTGTGAGTGGGGTGTTAAAGTCTCTTACTATTATCATGTTACTGTCAGTTTCTCCTTTTTTGTCTGTTAGTGTTTGTCTGATGTATTGAGTGCTCCTATGTTGGGTGCATAGATATTTACAATTGTTATGTCTTCCTTTTGGATTGAGCCCTTGATCATTATGTAGTGTCCTTCCTTATCTCCTTTAATCTTCTTTATTTTAATGTCTATTTTGTCTGGTATGAGGATTACTACTCCAGCTTTCTTTTGCTTCCCATGTGCATGGAATATATTTTTCCATCCTTCCACTTTCAGTCTAAATGTGTCTTTAGGTCTGAAGTGGGTTTCTTGTAGACAGCATATATATGGGTCTTGTTTTTGTATCCATTCAGCCAGTCTGTGTCTTTTGGTTGGAGCATTTAATCCATAATACATTTAAAGTAATTATTGATATATATGTTCCTATTGCCATCTTCTTAATTGTTTGGGGTTGCTTTTGAGATCTTTTTTCTTCTCTTGTATTTCTTGAGTGTATAAGTCCCTTTAACATTTATTGTAAAGCTGGTTTGGTGGTACTGAATTCTCTTAACTTTTGCTTGTCTGAAGAGCTTTTTATTTCTCCATCAATTTTGAGTGAGATCCTTGCCAGTTATAGTAATCTTGGTTGTAGATTTTTTCCTTTCAGTACTTTAAATATATCCTGTCATCCCTTTCTGGCCTGCAGAGTTTCTGCTGTAAGATTAGTTGTTAAGCATATGGGGTTTCCCTAGTATGTTACTTGTTGCTTCTCCCTTGCTGCTTTTAATATTCTTTTTTTTGTTTAGTCTTTGTTAGTTTGATTAGTATGTGTCTTGGCATGTTTCTCCTTGGATTTCATCCTATATGGGACTCTTTGTGCCTCTTGGAATTGATTGACTATTTCCTTTTCTATGTTGGGGAAATTTTCAACTATAATCTCTTCAAAAATTTTCTCATACTCTTTCTCTTTCTCTTCTTCTGGGATCCCTATAATTTGAATGTTGGTGCATTTGATATTGTCCCAGAGGTCTCTGAGACTATCCTCAGTTCTTTTCATTCTTTTTACTTTATTCTGCTCTTCAGAAGTTATTTCCACCATTTTATCTTCCAGCTCACTGATGCATTCTTCTGCTTCAGTTGTTCTGTTATTGATTCCTTCTAGAATGTTTTTGATTTCAGTAACTGTGTTGTTTGTCTCTGCATGCTTATTGTTTAATTGTCAATTCTTCTATGTCTTTGTTAATTGATTCTTGCATTTTCTCCATTTTGTTTTCAAGGTTTTGATAATCTTTACTATCTTTATTCTGAATTCTTTTTAAGGTAGTTTGCCTATTTCCTCTTCATTGATTTGGACTTCTGTGTTTCTAGTTTGTTCTGTCATTTGTGTATTATTTTGCTGCCTTTTTTTTTTTTTTTTTTAACTTACTGTGTTTGAGGTCTCCTTTTCCCAGGCTTCAAGGCTGAATTCTTTCTTCCTTTTGGTTTCTGCCCTCCTAAGGTTGGTCCAGTGGTTTGTGTAAGCTTCCTATAGGGTGAGATTTGTGCTGAGTTTTTGTTTGATTTTCCTCTGACGGGCGAGGCTGATGAGGGGGTCTCATCCTGTCTGCTGATGGTTGGGTCTGTATTTTTGTTTTGTTTGTTGTTTAGATGAGGCGTGCTGCACAGGGTACTACTGGTGGTGCAGTGATGCTGGGTCTTGTATTCCAGTGGTTTCCTTTGTGTGAGTTCTCACCATTTGGTACTCCCTAGGCTGAGTTCTCTGGTGGTCTAGGGTCTTGGAGTCACTGCTCCCACTCCAAAGGCTCAGGGCTTGATCTTCTCCACTTGGTGGTAGGACGGTGCTCTCCGGGATCAGTGGCCTATGTGATTTTTTATGTGTGACAGAAGACTATTCTTTTTTTCTCCTTCTGCTATTCAAAAATATAAAACCCATTCTCAACTTCTGACCTATATAAAAGTAAGTGGAGAGCTGGTTCGGGCTGGAGTTTGCCAATCCTGGCTCAGGAGGATGGGGATGGAGTCAGCCAGACCTGTTCATAAACCTTTGCTTGCCATTCACTGTGTGATGTTGGGGAATACGTTTAATCTCCAAGCCTCACTTTCAAAATGGGGACATTTACACTGACACTGTAGAGCAGGGGTGTTGTGAAGATGAAATAAGTTTGGGATTAGGAAATCAAACTATTACATATAGGATGAATAAACAAGGGGGCTCTATTGTATAGCACAGGGAACCATATTCAATATCCTATAGTAAACCATAATAGAAAAGAATATGAAAATATATATATATATTTGTATAATGGAATCACTTTGCTGTACAGTAGAAATTAACACTACATTGTAAATCAACTATATTTCAGTTTTTGAAATACAATAATGCTTGTAAAATTTTTAGTTGACTGCTGGGCACATAGCTCATGGTCAGTCAATTGTGGTCAGTCATTTGTCACCTTTTGTTGTTGTTCTGGAGTTATTATTTGATGCTTGCAGTTCAGTCACACAGTTATGGGGAAACTGAGGGGTTTTTCAGCCAATGGGACTTGTACTAATTTTTCCACCAATAAGATAAAATGATGCCTGGGTTAAAGAGAGACCTCCTAACACGTTACAAATTATCCACCATACTTGAATTGAGAATATAAGAATATTGGTAAAGAGTCAGTAATGAAATCATCAGTCAGGTTGTTACTTGTGATCCTCTCTGGTGCAGCGGTGGGAGTTAGCCACAGGAACACAGAGATGGGAAAGGTGGTAGAAGCAGAAAAATGGAGAACTTGAAATTCATTACAGGATTGTGTGCAAGTGCTGCGATGTGGGTGAGATTGAGCTTCTTAGTGTGCTTGTTTCTCTTCAAATGAAATGTCGAAATTATGCTGTGGATAAGTATTTAAAAATAGAAATGCCTTTATAACGGATTGAGTAAATATCATGTTGTAAAATTAAAAAAGTATAAAAAACATTCTAAAGTCTTCCAAGTAGTTTGGCTATTAATCTTTCATTTTTATCTCAAATGTCACCTTCCATAAGGGGATTTTCTTGATCTAGCAGCAACATGGATGCAACTAGAGATTATCATACTAAGTGAAGTAAGTCAGATAGAAAAAACAAATGCCATATGATATCACTTATATGTGGAATCTAAAATATGACACAAAAGAGTCTGTCTATGACACAGAAACAGACTCACAGGGAACAGAGTTGTGGCTACCAAGTGGGAAGTTGTTGGAGGGAGGATGTACTCGGAGGTTAGAATTAGCAGATACAATCCTTTAAAAATAGGTTGGGTAAACAACAAGGTCCTACCATATAGCATGTGCGTGTGTGGTAATTGGCTTCAGTCATGTCCAACTCTTAGCAATCCTATTGACTGTAGCCTGCCAGGCTCCTCTGTCCAATTCTCCAGGCAAGAATACTGGAGTGGGTTGCCATTTCCTTCTCCGGGAATCTTCCCAATCCAGGGATAAAACCTACATCTCTTATGTCTCCTGCATTGGCAGGTGGGTTCTTTACCAAGCATCACCTGGGAAGCCCCCTGCATAGCACAGAGAACTATATTCAATATCCTATGATAAACCATAATGGGGAAGGAGATACATACATATATAAAGAATGTATATGTATATATGTATGTGTGTGTGAGTGTATACTGAGTCACTTTGCTGTATAGCAGTAATTAACACAACATTGTAAATCAACTGTGCTTCAATTACAAAATAGATTTTCTTGATCTAAAATATCTGAAATAGCCATCCAACTCCATTCCTTAATTACTGTGCCTCATTTCTCTGTGTTTTTCGCTTCATAACACTTTTACAATCAGATATCGATTTGTTTACCTGCTGATCATCTATATTTCTCCCACTAAAATGTGAGTTCCGCAAGAGGCACCCTCTCTCTGTCTCCCTGGAGCTCAGAATGGCACTTTTAACAGACAGGCTACCTGTCTGTCTGCCTTTACTAGACAAGGAGGAAAGTAAAGCATCAGTGTTCTGGGAGGTCAGATTCCTGCTGGGCCAACAGTCTTCTCAGGGCCTGGCTGTATTTTTTTTTTCCCCCCTCAGCTAACTTTTAAAGAGGAGGAAACATCTAGAAAATTGTCCTGGCCACAGAAAATAAATAAAAAATAAAACTTAACTCAGGGCAGATGGTACTGTCTAGTAACAACATCTGGAGGAGAAAATTCAGCTGGCAACAGGGGTAATTGTCAAAATATTTAGCAACTGCCCAAGTTGTTTGTGTTATGTTGTTTATCTCCACCCCTGACAAATTTATAGTTCAGCCTGGCAGATAACTGATTGACTTTCCCCGAGTGCATATAGAGAGTGGAGCCCTTTTTACCCACCAGCATGAGAGCCAGTCTCACTGCTGGATCCTGCCTCCAGGTCCAAAATAGGAAGGTTTCCTGAAAAGTCCTTTTTAAGATCAGCCTCCACCTTAGGGAGGAAAATACTCTTAAGATACAGGTTTCAGTGAGTATCTTTAGCAGTGAACTTGCTGGAAACCCTAATCTTCTTTTTCTCCAAAGAGATGTATCTTACTATCTTTAAAATCATCTTCAAATGTCCTGTTAAATAGGAAATGAGGGAGAGTGGTGAGAAATGTGAAGAGTTTTACCTTGCATGGCTGTACCTTGCTGACTAGTGTATTTGGTTGCTGAATTACTGGAAGGAAGGTGATTCCAAATTCAGTCCTTAATATAGATCAGCTCACAGGTATAAAGGGCTTCCCCGGTGGCTCAGTGGATAAAGAATCTGCCTGCAGTGCAGGAGACGCGAGTTCTATCCTTGGGTCAGGAAGACCCTCTGGAGGAGGGCATGGCAACCCACCTCAGTATTCTTGCCTAGAGAATCCCATGGACAGAGGAGCTCTGGGGGCTACATAGGGTCGCAAAGAGTCAGACATGACTGAGCATGCACAGATATACATAAGTCTCAGTTGCTGCCCAACAGAACACCCGCATTTCTGGGTTGTGGACATTTCTCTGGTGTCTATAAGCTGATTACGGTTTTTTTTCTCAGATAAAATCGGCTTACATTTTATCTGCTGTTCCTTGCAAATAATAAATATCTTCTGAAATCTCAAAGCTACTCCTGTCCCATAAGAGTGTGATTTTGGGTCAAGAGGAAGTTATAAGGGAAGTTGATCTTTTGAGGCTGATTAACAAGAACTGGTTCAGACTATATTTTACTGTATGACCAGGGCAAGAAAGACCACAGATTAAAAATGGAGCTTATAGAATATCTCTTGGAAAAGTCTTAATTTACAGAATTCTCCAGCTCCCAAAGCCTAGAAAATGATACTTTCCTCTCAGACTGGTTTCAGTTGAGTAATTGTCACTTCAGGAACCAGAGTCTAGGGTCAGGCTGACTGGGCCTAAAGCAATCCCATTTCCTAATGGCTTTAGTGATGGTCTCCTTTTCGAAAATCTCCTCTTTTTGTACTAAGAAGTATTCCTTAAAAAGATTATGGTGTTAATGTTATACATTTTCCCGTGGGAATTTACCTTTCTTCATGGTTGTCTCTGAAGCTGGATATCTGTTTTTGTTCCACTGTTTTGTTTTCGGTGTTGCTTTTTCCCTACCTGTCTGATGTGGCTGGTAGAAAGCTGAAACCCTGAGAGGCCAACAAGTTTGTAAAACCACATTATCCGAAGAGTCTCAAACCTGAGATTGGTCTCATGGCTCCACAGTCTACCCACCCTCTCTGTTTTGTGCAAACACTCTTAAGAATACAGTTTACCCTAGAAAAATATGAAGTAAAAATGTGTGCTTCCCAATCAGCATTCATTGTATTATTATTTTTTAAAACCCTTAATTTAATTTTCCCTTTTCCGATATTCTCAGTCATTAAAAATCACATTTTGTTTCATTTTGATGTAATTAATGATGAAAGGATGCTTTGAAAATACCAAGAGCTCCTAGATGTCCATCGACTGATGAATAAATAAAGAAGTTGTTGTATATGTGTGTGTATATATATATGTGTGTGTATATATATATACACACAATGGAATGTGTGTATATATGTATATATATACATACAATGGAATGTTATGCACCCATAATAAAGAACAAATTTGAGTCAGATCTAGTGAGACAAATGAACCTAGGGCCTGTTATACAGAGTGAAGTAAGTCATAAAGAGAAAGACAAATATCATATATTAACACATATACATGAAATCTAGAAAAATGACACTGATGAACCCATTTTCAGGGAAGCAGTGGAGATGCAGACACAGAGAACAGACGTGCGGATGCAGCAGGGGAAGGAAAGGCTGGGACGAGCTGACAGAGTAGCAGGGAAGCATGCTCATTGCCGTATGTGAAACAGGTAGCCAGTGGACAGTTGCTGTGTGATGCAGGAAACTCAGTCTGGTGCTTTGTGACAGCTGAGAGGAGAGGGGTGGGGTGGGAGGTGGGAGGTGGGAGGGGACATATGTACACCTATGGCTGATGCATGTTGACGTGTGGTAGAAATCAACACAGCATTGCAAGGCAATTGTCCTCCAGTTAAGTTTTTCTTTTTAGTGAGAAAAGAAAAAAAATACCAAGAGCTCACTGAAGTTTGATAATGCTCAAAGAAAAGTGGAGGACTAGAACTGAAGGCATTTAGGTTGGAAGACTGCTCTGTCTGTGAAATGGGGACCAGTGGAGTCTACAGCTCCCAACTTGAGGGACATGGGACGTGAAACCTTCATCACTGGTGGATGAGGGACCCCAGTTTGCCTTTTCTGTGGCATGAAAACTCCTAGCCGAATTATTTATTCATAAAATAATCAGACATTTAGAACACCCTTAGACAATGGTAGAGATAAGCATGAGATTGACATACAGGGAAACTCCTCAGCCCAGGTTCTCTGAGAACCCTTGGGAATCAACTTCTCCTTCCATGTTTGAAAGTTAAAAGTCATAAGAATCAGAAAATCAGACCACGAAACTCACAACTCAATAACTGTGAATTATAGAACAATGAAGGAGACATTCCAAAGAAAGAATGTCTGTTATGAAAAAACAAAAAGAAAATATGGGAAAGAATGAATAGAATATTTTAGAGATGCTAAATATACCTCCCTGAAATAGCTTTCGTGTATAGTTTTCATAGAAGAGTATACAGAACTGAAAGTAGGCTCAGAAGGTGTATCTTGGAAAACACTCAGAAGACACAGAGAGAAGGGAAATAAAAGCCAAAGGCGCACGTAGAGATATGAAGGTGGCATGAGACACTCCCGCAGGAGAACCGCCCCGGACAGAGCAGAGAGGAGGCTAGAGAGGCCAGACTCGGAGGCCTTTGAGAGAGCGTCCCAGACTAGAGGAAGATCCAGCTACTACTGAGACTACTGAGATTAAAGAACCTAAAAAAGATGACAGGACTACTGTATAGCACAGGGAACTTTACTTAAAACTCTGTAATAACTTGTATGGGAAAGTAATCTGAAAAAGAATGGATACATATGTATGTATAACTGAATCACTTTGGTGTACAGCAGAAATTAAGACATGGTAAATCTACTATATTTAATAGAAGTAAAAATCTAAAAAGAAAGTAGCACAAGAATTCTTGCATAGGCGAAACAGATGAGCAAAAATTCACACCCAGGTATATCATAATGAAAAAGGAAAACTTCAAAGACAAAGATTGAAAAAAAGACTCTCACTAAGCCAGATCACCTATGAAATCTCAATAAACAGCTTGAGAACAAAGCGCTTATCATCAGAACTGTAGCTGTAAGACTGTAAGATAACTCCTGAGTTATGAAGGAGAATAATGTGTGTCTAGAATTCTATGACAAGCTAAACTGTTATTCAAACTATAAAGATTATTATAGTTATTCAAACTATAAAGATTGCAATTTACAGACCTGTAAATTTGATTCCTGAATCAAAGCAAAATAAGACAAGCAAAATGACAAAAACTGATAATGGAGGTATTTTCCTAAGAAGGAAATTAAACCCTGAAGAAGGTATATGATGCAAATAGCAATGGTGAATAGCAAGTTGATAAACATGTTGGTTCAGTTCAGTTCAGTCACTCAGTCATGTCTGACTCCTTGCAACCCCATGGACTGCAGCATGCCAGGCCTCCCTGTCCATCACCAACCCCCGGAGTTTACTCAAACACATGCCCATTGAGTCGGTGATGCCATCCAACCATTTCATCCTCTGTCGCCCCTTCATCTCCTGCCTTCAATCTTTCCCAGCATCAGGGTCTTTTCCAGTGAGTCAGCTCTTTGCATGGGGTGGCCAAAGTATTGGCGTTTCAGCTTCAGCATTAGTCCTTCCAATGAACACCCAGGACTGATCTTTAGGATGGACTGGTTGGATCTTCTTGCTGTCCAAGAGACTCTCAAGAGTCTTCTCCAACACCACAGTTCAAAAGCATCAATTCTTTGGCACTCAGCTAAATATTAGCTATACAAATAATTGGGTTTCCCTGGTGGCTCAGCCCTATTACTGATTTTGAGACTTTCCTTCTCAGCACTGAGCCTGGAACAGAGTTCAGACTTGGTGTGAGTACATCAATATAGGATGCGTTGCTCGACTCTGATGCCTACCAGAGTCAGCAGAAGCAAGAGATATGCAGAACCTGGGAGATCTCAGCCCTGCTGCAAGGGGATATTTTTGTACTCAGGTCAGGCTCTTGCCCCCTTTTGACATCATTCCTTCCCTGTAGTGTGAACCCCTGCCATATTTCCTCCAAAGGAAAGCTAACTGTGTGATCCAGCCCCGAAAGACTCTTATGGATTATAATGCCGTTTCCACAAGGTGAGAAGACCCTCTCGTCGGGACAGCTGGAGAGTGAGTCTACTGGAAAGCTTTAACTTCGTTGGGTGACTGCCTTGTGGTTCAAGTGGTGGCCTTTTTCTTTCCTTGTTTTGTCTCTCTTCTACCACCAGGTCTAGCTCACTTTTAAGAATATTTTCTTTCAAATTTAGTCATTTAAATTCACTTCTTTTATTTATTTTTATTTTTTAAAGATTTTTATTGGGGTATGGTTGCTCTACAGTGTTGTGTTAGCTTCCGTTGTACAGCAAAATGAATCTGTTATCTGTGTGCATACATCCCATCTTAGATTTCCTTCCTTACTCTGTCACCATTTACTTTAGCTAGACTTAGACCCTCTTTCACATTCTCTTTCTGATCTACACTTCACTCTTCTCTTAAATTTTCACTTTATAAAAAGAATCCAATTTGTGATTCTTTTCCCATCTGTTTTTCTTGTTTCATTTTTCCTTTGTATTACTTTGCCACTTTAATACACAGCTATCACAGGAACAGCCATGTCCTCTGTTATTAAAACTTCCCACACTAAACCATGTAAACCTGCACCCTCTAATCCTTTCTTTCCAAGGTAATCTTCTCTCAGCCAGGCCCAGGTGCTTGATTCAGAAATAACCCTGTCCCCCTGCCAGATAGAGCTGTGACCTATTTCCTCATCTCATTGTTCTCAGGGTTGCCACGCTACCATGTCCTTTGTGATTCATTGGCTGCTCTAATTATAAATCCATGCTATTCCTGTAATAGCCACCAAGTCTCAGGGTAGATTTCCATATGCCACATCCCGAATATCTCTTCTTTCAGGGACCACTTCTCTTCTCTTCTCTCCAGCCTGGGAACGTGGACATGGGGAAGCACCCATCCCAAGAGGGCTTGTTCTCTATATCCCTGCCTTGGCTGAAAGAAGTTCATGTGCAGTTTTACAGTGTGTCCTTTCTAGGGTGATCCAAGACATGTTATTCAAAATTATTACTCTATTTCCAGCCGAAGGACTTTCTCTCTCTCTCTTTATTTTGGCCATGCTTTGTGACTTGTGGGATCTTAGTTCTCCTACCAACCAGGGATTGCACCCACGTCTCCTACCATGGACGCACAGAGTCAAGACCCCCTTTTCTCTCTCTGTTGTAAGCCACATTACAACACATTCCTGATGATTGGACCCTTTGCCACTTCACTATATTTCTTTTCTT
The DNA here is from genome assembly GCF_023699985.2 of Odocoileus virginianus. Taxonomy (NCBI): domain Eukaryota; kingdom Metazoa; phylum Chordata; class Mammalia; order Artiodactyla; family Cervidae; genus Odocoileus; species Odocoileus virginianus. The sequence goes on along the minus strand of NC_069705.1, from coordinate 4,706,238 downwards.
TTTTATTGAATTATAGTTGACTTACAATATTGTGTTAATTTCTTCTGTACAGCAAAGTGACTCAGCACACACAAACATACAGTCTTTTTTATATTCTTTTCCATTATGGTGCCACTTTCCTATATTTCCTTTTCAGCCCAGACAACTCAGTACATAACACATATGAACAGGACCCTACAGCCCTGTGGACAAGAGTCCTCATGGGGCTCCCACAGCTTTGCGGATCATGCACCCAAAGTCCATAGGAGCCTGGGCTACCATGGTTCTCATCTAGAAAACATGGCCAGAACCAAAAACACTACTCATTAGCTCTGAGAGTCTCTTTACACTGCACATGACCACCATGGGCAGAAGCAGAAGCAAAGTCCCACCAATACCAGATAAGGAGTAAAGAGATTTTTAAAAATATTAATGTTACATGGCATCTTGAATGTATTTCCCATATAGATGAGGTGAAATTCCCCTTCAACCTCCATTCCCAATGCTACACTAACTCCCCAACTTTAACCATGGTCATCTTTTTTTCTTTTGGTGTATATTTCCAAGTCTTTGTCTATACATTTTCATACTTCAGCATATGACCTGTAAATAATAAATAATACCATTGTGTATTTAGGTGTTTTTTTTTCCTTAAACCTAATAACATGCGTAGTTGGCTAGGGCTGCCATAACAAAATACTGCGGAATGGGTGTTTTAAACAACAGAGGTTTATTTCCTCGGAGTCTTGGAGGATCGACGTCTGAGATCAAGGATTGTTTTCCTCTGAGGCCTCTCCTTGGCTTGCGGATGGCGGCCTCCTTCCTGGGTCCTCACACGCCCCCCTCTGTGTGCGTGCACCCCTGGTGTCTGTGTGTCCTAGTCTCCCTTTCTTGTAAAGACACCAGTCAGTATGGATTTGGGTCCATCCTAACAGCCTCGTTTCAACTTAATCACATCTTTAAAGGCTGTATTCCAAACACTCATATCCTTACCCTAGGGGTAAGGGCTTCTTTTTAAAAAAATTTATTTTGGTTTTCAATTTAATTTTTATTTTATATTTACAGTTGATTTACAATGTTGTTAGTTTCAGGTGTACAACATAGTGATTCCGTTATACATATACATGTATCAATTCTTTTTCAGATTCTTTTCCCATACAGGTTATTACAGGATGTTGGATAGAGTTCTCTATGCTGAACAGTAGATTCTTTCTGGTTATTTATTTTATAGATAGCAGCATGCATATATTAATCCAAACTCCTAATTTATCCCTCCCCCCACCTTTCCTCTTTGGTAATCTGTTTGTTTTTGAAGTCTGTGAGTATGTTTCTGTTTTGTAAATAAGTTCATTTGTATCATTTTTTAGATTCCACATATGTGATATCATATTTCTCTTTCTGATTTACTTCACTTAGTATGCTAGTCTCTAGTTGCATCTACTTTGCTGTGAATGACGTATTTTGTCCTTTTTATGGCTGAGTAATATTCCACTGCATATATGTACCTCGTCTTCTTTGTCCATTCACCTGTTCATGGACACTGAGGTTTCTTCCATGTCCTGGATTGTAAATAGTGCTACAGTTTACAATGGGGTGCATGTATCGTTTTGAATTCTAATTTTCTATGGATATATGCCCAGGAGTGGGACTGCTGGATCATATGGTAATTCTATTTTTAGTTTACTGGGGGTTAAGGTTTTTTTTTTTTTTTATATGAATTTAGGTGAGTGGTGGTGGTACAGTTGAACCCTTAGTGCAAACCTTTGCTGATCTTTCCATGTTATAACATAAAGATTATGTTAGTTTTAATTATATTCAAATGATAGGAACTACCAAATAACTGGTTTAGAAATGTAAGAATTTTTTCTCTCACCACTTACAAATTAGGGAGAGTCAACCTATGGCTGGTCTTGTGTTCCCTGGTGTCAGAAATGCAGCCTGTTTCCAACCTGTTGCCTCGTGGTGTGTCAGTTCTTCTCAAAAGCAACTATGATCCAAGACAGCTCACAGTGCATTCACTTTGCCTGAATTCAGAGTCAGCTGGAAGGAGGTGCCTTAAGAACAATCCCTGTAGTTAAGGACATAACTCATTCTTGTGTACCACTGGCTAGAAGCTAGATACATTGTCTCTCAACTGCATGTAGCTCTGGGAAACCTATCTTTTAGGTGTGATGATCACATTCCCAGCTAAATATAGGAATTCTGTTATTGATAAGGAAAGTGCTCAGTCATGTCCGACTCTCTGGACTGTAGCCCGCCAGGCACCTCTGTCCATGGGGACTCTACAGGCAAGAATACTGGAGTGTCCATGCCCTCTTCTGGGGGATCTTTCTAACCCAGGGATCAAACCCTGGTCTCCCGCATTGCAGGCAGATTTTTTTACCATCTGAAATGAAATATAACAATTTTTTGACTACTGAGTGGTTTGGCTACTTTGATAACTTCTTTAGAAGAAAGCAGTTGGAGTATAGAAGAGGGGGATGAATTCCTAGTGTTTGTTGTGATTTCTAGAAATCGCTGGCATTCTTGCATTTTTTGTTTTTGTGGCTGTTCTTTGCTCTGTGGGATCTTAGCTCCCCAATCAGGGATCAAACCTGAGGGCCTTGCAGTGGGAGTGTGGAGTCTTAACCATTGGACCACCAAGGAAATCCCTTGCTGGCCATTTTTGTCTGTCTGTTGTTTCAAGCATCTCCTAATGCCTTTGCAAGCTCACCTCCATCCTTTCCCTCACCCTACTCTCTACCAGATGAGGTGTTCTGTATAGATTGTACCCACAAGTTCCTTTGCCTTCTAGGTTTCAATTTAGTTCACCCCAGAGGAAGCCCTGATACAATCAGAGGAAGGTGGGGAGTGAGGTCAGAGATGTTTGACCCTTGGATTCCTCCCTGTGAAATGGCCTCAGGCTGGCTGTATCCCATGAGTAAAGTCCACTGCACTTTGCTTTTTTTCCTTTCCAACCTGGATATCTTTTATTTCTTTTTCCTTCCTGATTGCATTGGCTAAAATCTCTAGTACAGTGCTTTTGTTATTTCAGCTCTTTTTTGTGTGTGTGCTGTTGTTGAAGAGTAGTTGACTTACCATGTTGTCACTATACTTTTTAAGGCTTCCTTTTCTATATGTCCTTTTCTCTTTGTCCCCTTTCTCTTTTAGACTGATGAGTGGTACCTGTTCTTCCAGTGTTACCAGCTATGACTTATTACACAACCTCGTGATGTCTCCTTATGCTTGAACCCATATCTGTATGTATGGTGGTGGTGGTTTAGTCACTAAGTCATGTCTGACTCTTTCGACCCCATGGACTGTAGCCTACCAGGATCCTCTGTCCTTGGGATTTCCCAGGCAAGAATACTCAAGTGGGTTGCCATTTCCTTCTCTAGGGGATCTTCCCAACCCAGGAAGCCCCAACCTGGGGCTCCTCCATTGCAGGCAGATTCTTTACCAAATGAGCTACAAGGGAAGCCCCATCTGTATGCATAAATACACACACAAATTATCCATTTTGAGTGGGTCAAGTAATTCCTGTGAAAAACCTGATTAATAATAAAAACACTGAGGTCTGAGAGTGGTTCTCTAGTATTCCAGTTCCAATAGCAACCTTACTTTGTTCCATGTGAGATTTCCACCCTGTTCTAGTCCTTGTCATTCTTATTGATCAACTTGTTTTACTTCTTGAGATCAGTTTATTCATCTGTAAAATAAGAAACCATCTAGATCAGTGGTTCTCAAACTTGAATGTGCACCAAAATCACCTGGAGAGCTGTTAAAACAGATTGATGAACAACACCCCAAAGTTTTAAATTCAGTAGGTCTGAGATAGGGCCAAGAATGTACACTTATAACAAGCTCCCAGGGGATGCACTGCTGTGGCTGGCGCCAGGACCTCACTCTGTGGGATCCTGGTCTAGAAGATGACTTTTAAGACCTCATCCACTTCAGTGTTCAGTGACCTAAGTCAGCCGATGTGGCATAACTACGCTTTTCTGTCCTCACAGAACAGAAATGATGTTGATGAAATGGTTCTACTGTTGTCTTTTGGAAGCATACATCCAGTAATAGTTACCACAGATGCTGTGCTATAGCCATCTGAATAAGATGGCCATCATGTTGAATTATTTGGCAAATAATAAAAACTGGGTCAAAGCATACACACTTGAAGAAAACCATCATCAAGGCCAAATCTGCTTTTGCAGCACACAGTCGAGGATTTCCCATGTGTGTTGTTCCTTAGTAGATTTCAGTGTCCAAGTGTTTTCATTTGTCTCTCATTTTCAGAGGCATTTGGCTTGCCTCTGAAATTTTACATGTGGTCAAAAGCACATGACAATTGGTGAATATGTCTTTGCCATCTGCTAGAGCCTTAGTTTGCAGACTGAGATCTGTACCCAATTTTTCTTCTTTGCTCAGCAATTCCTATCATTAGCTCCTAGCCTGTGTTAGGTAGTCAATAAATGTTAAAGAATAAAACATATATAATACCCTTCAAATAATCTTTTTAGGCCAGTTGGATAAACTGTCACAGTTCTGACAGTCAGGCAATCTTTTATTTTGTTTTAATATACTGATGTCACAAGCTGTCATGCACATGGAGTTATATTGTGCAGTTTTTCAATAATGGTGTGATTCTCAGTAAGCTGTGTGTTTCATATGTGCTGCGATGTTTGCAGGCTGTTCAATTCCTGGACATTACATCAAAGCACTGCCAATCTGAGCTCATTAATGTGAGTTTCGTATTGACAATGAGTTCAATGCCAGCCTCTTAGATTTCCACCAGTTTCTAACTGGCTGGCCAGTTATTTATATGTTGGTTTATTAAAGGAAAAATAAGAAGGCAAATATGAAGAGGAGGGATGGAAGCAGGCAAACAACAAATTGTCTTTTGATTTCCAGTTTCCAAAATCTGCAGTCTTGGAGACAAAATAGCCAGACCTGTGTTTTATTAAACCAGACTAAATCCTACACGAGAGGGTTTAATAACCCAAACTCAGAATATCTCTGGGTTTGTGGTGGACAACACTCTGACAGGATCTGGTCTGGAGGAGCCATCATCCTTGGAGCCCAGGATAACAATCTGAGGTCTGTATCCTTACTCCTTGCCTCCCTTGCTCTTTCCTTCTGAGGTAGGATTGAAAAAATTCCACTTTACCAAGAATAATTCTAGATTTGGTCACAAGAAAAGAATAACATTTTAACTTGCTTAGAAAAAAGAGGGGTATATTACCACCTCTTATTCATTCATTTGGGAGATATTCAGTGTCTGTCTGCTTTGTATCAGGCACTGTAAAAACACATATGTTGGCAGTTCCCTGGTATTCCAGTGGTTAGGCCTTAGTGCTTTCACTGCTGAGGGGCCAGGTTCAATTCCCGATGAGGGGAACTAAGATCCTGCAAGCCATGCAGCACGTGCCCCTCTACCCCCAAAACACTCAGAATCCCTGCTGTCCTAGAGCTGATGATATCCCATGCCATCACCAAAAGGCAGGGTTGAGGCTGGGCCTCTGCAGTTGGGAGTCTAATCTCATCGTGCCTTTCTTTGTTTTGGCTTCACTCTCATCACTGTACTCCTGAAAACAGCACCCAGCCTCTCATCTCATGCCTTCACCCTTAGAGAAGGTCCACCCCTTTCCCTTCGTTCTTAGTGTGAGACGGTGTCTGATTGGCCAGGCTGGGGTCATGTGACTAAGTCACATGCATGTTTCCTGATCTATCAGCTGTGGCTGGTTGATATCCATAGTTGGCTGTCTTCACATTTATGCAGGGATTAGAAAAGGAACAGTTCTTCTGAAGAATGGAGGTGCTATTTCTTAAAGAAGGGTAGTGCTCACTGGTGAGATAGTAGCAGTCCATATGACATTCTCTTCTGATACTTATGCAGTCCTTTTTTATTCAAGCTAGTGTGAACATGATTTATATTACCAGAAATATTCCCAAGACCCTGAAGACAGAGATTGCTTCACTCATCTGTGTTTTCCTCAAATCAGGTAGCATGAAACCTCCACATAACAGAAGTTTTGTATATTTTTGGTGTTAGTAAACGGCCTTGAGTTTTTAAAATATCTCCACTATCTTATTACACATTAGGAATTATAATGGAAGCTAATATTTATTGAGCATTTATGTTGTGTCAAGTGGTGCACTAAGTATATACTTTTGTCACTGTTCTATCATTTAATCTATACAACTATATGCTGTAGATACTTTTTTTCCCATTTATTTTTATTAGTTGGAGGCTAATTACTTTACAATATTGTAGTGTAATACCACTTTGCCATACATTGACATGAATCAGCCATGGATTTACATGTGTTCCCCATCCCGATGCCCCCCTCCCACCTCCCTCTCCACCCGATCCCTCTGGGTCTTCCCAGTGCATCAGCCCTGAGCACTTGTCTCATGCATCCAACCTGGGCTGGTGATCTGTTTCACCCTAGATAATATACATGTTTCAATGCTGTTCTCTCTAAACATCCCAGCCTCGCCTTCTCCCACAGAGTCCAAAAGTCTGTTCTGTACGTCTGTGTCTCTTTTTCTGTTTTGCATATAGGGTTATCGTTACCATCTTTCTAAATTCCATATATATGCGTTAGTATACTGTATTGGTCTTTATCTTTCTGGCTTACTTCACTCTGTATAATGGGCTCCAGTTTCATCCATCTCATTAGAACTGATTCAAATGAATTCTTTTTAATGGCTGAGTAATATTCCATGGTGTATATGTACCACAGCTTCCTTATCCATTCGTCTACTGATGGGCATCTAGGTTGCTTCCATGTCTTGGCTATTATAAACAGTGCTGCGATGAACATTGGGGTGCATGTGTCTTTTTCAGATCTGGTTTCCTCAGTGTGTATGCCCAGAAATGGGATTGCTGGGTCATGTGGTGATTCTATTTCCAGTTTTTAAAGAAATCTCCACACTGTTCTCCATAGCAGCTGTACTAGTTTGCATTCCCTCCAACAGTGTAAGAGGGCTCCCTTTTCTCCACACCCTCTCCAGCATTTATTGCTTGTAGACTTTTGGATAGCCGCCATCCTGACTGATGTGTAATGGTACCTCATTGTGGTTTTGATTTGCATTTCTCTGATAATGAGTGATGTTGAGCATCTTTTCATGTGTTTGTTAGCCATCTGTATGTCTTCTTTGGAGAAATATACCATTCACCATTGCAACAAAAAGAATAAAATACTTAGGAGTATATCTACCTAAAGAAACAAAAGACCTATACATAGAAAACTATAAAACACTGATGAAAGAAATCAAAGAGGACACAAACAGATGGAGAAATATACCATGTTCATGGATTGGAAGAATCAATATTGTCAAAATAACTATACTACCCAAAGCAATCTATAGATTCAATGCAATCCCTATCGAGCTACCAACAGTATTTTTCACAGAACTAGAACAAATAATTTCACAATTTGTATGGAAATACAAAAAACCTCGAATAGCCAAAGCAATCTTGAGAAAGAAGAATGGAACTGGAGGAATCAACCTGCCTGACTTCAGGCTCTACTACAAAGCCACAGTCATCAAGACAGTATGGTACTGGCACAAAGACAGAAATATAGATCAATGGAACAGAATAGAAAGCCCAGAGATAAATCCACGAACCTATGGACACCTTATCTTCGATAAAGGAGGCAAGAATATACAATGGACAAAAGACAACCTCTTTAACAAGTGGTGCTGGGAAAAACTGGTCAACCACTTGTAAGAGAATGAAACTAGAACACTTTCTAACACCATACACAAAAATAAACTCAAAATGGATTAAAGATCTAAATGTAAGACCAGAAACTATAAAACTCCTAGAGGAGAGCATAGGCAAAAAAACCACTGTCTGACATAAATCACAGCAGGATCCTCTATGACCCACCTCCCAGAATATTGGAAATAAAAGCAAAAATAAACAAATGGGACCTAATTAAACTTAAAAGCTTTTGCATAACAAAGGAAACTAAAAGCAAGGTGAAAAGACAGCCCTCAGATTGGGAGAAAATAATAGCAAACGAAGCAACAGACAAAGGATTAATCTCAAAAATATACAAGCAACTCCTGCAGCTCAATTCCAGAAAAATAAATGACCCAGTCAAAAAATGTAGATACATTTAAAAATTATATCCACATTGTGGTGTTGAAACTAAGGCTTGGAAAAGTTAAGTAAACTTTTAGAAGTTACACAAAGTTATAGTCCTCTTTGTTAGTATATCTAGAGCTGCCTCATATTTAAAAATCACTTATATAGCATTCTTTAGGTGTTTTATTATCTATTTTGCCTTTCCCATGGATGGACATGGACTGTTTCCAATTTGGAACTGGGACTATGTTTTGAAACCAAGAATCTCTGACTTTTAAGACTCTGTGTGCATGCTAAATTGCATCAGTCATGTCTGACTCTTTGCAACCCAGCCTGCCAGGCTCCTCTGTCCATGGGATTCTCCAGGCAAGAATACTGGAGTGGGTTGCCATGCCCTCCTCCAGGGGATCTTCTTGACCCAGGGATCAAACCCATGTCTCATGGCTCTTGAATTGGCGGGCAGGTTGTTTATCACTAGCACCACCTCTGCTCCAAATCAATCTGCTGTAACTTTCTGGTTCTCTTTGGGAAACTTGTAGTTCCATTTCTTGTATTCTAACAGGTGTATACATGCCATTCTTTATTCCTTGCCATTTTAGCACAGTGATTAAAAAGCTTAAGACATTTTTCTTGTCTGTTTGTACTCGGGAAGAAACATTTGAGGAGTGCCCAATGAGATATATGAAAAGATGCTCATTGAAGAGTTTTTATAAAAGCAGATAACTATTAAAAAACCTAAGGGTCTACCAATGGAGAATGGCAAAATACATTGTAAAATCCATAAGAAATACTATGCATTGATGAAAAAGATTGAAGCAGGTCTGTTTCTATGAGCATGGAAAGTTCCATATCCCATGACTAATGAGAAATATTCAGAAAGATCTGTATAATGTGATTCCACATATGAAACGCAAATACCACAAAATATATGTGTCTAATATACATGCTCTGGAGACAAGGGATTGGAGAACCCAGGCAAGCAAGCAGGATTTGGCAGGAGCCTGGTTTGAGTAAAAGAGAACTTTAGGGGTTTATATGATGATCTAATTTTCTAGCAAAGAAAATTTTCAACTGTTTCTGTTACTTATTTAAAATAATGCAGGATTTCACAAGCTTTGTCAAAGTTTTGTTAATGAGCACGTTTACTGGGGAGACCTTTGTTGTCATTCAGTTGCCAAGTCATGTCCAACTCATTGAGACCCCATGGGCTGCAGCACTCCAGGCTTCCCTGTCCTTCACTGTCTCCTGGAATATGCTCAAACTCATGTCCATTTAAGTCGGTGATGCCATCCAACCATCTCATCTTCTGTCACCCTCTTCTTCTGCCTTCAATCTTTCCCAGCATCAAGGTCTTTTCCAGTGAGTCTTCTCTTTGCATCAGGTGGCCAAAGTATTAGAGCTTCAGCTTCAGCATCAGTCCTTTCAGTGAATATTCAGGAGTGATTTCCTTTAGGATATACTGGTTGGATCTCCTTGCAGTCCAAGGGACTCTCAAGAGTCTTCTCCAGCACCACAGTTGGAAAGCATCAGTTCTTTTGTGCTCAGCCTTCTTTATGATCCAGCTGTCATATCTGCACATGACTACTGGAAAAACCGTGGGTCTGTATGAGCAAGAATTAGTTAAGACAGGTATTGGTTGAGTCAGAGTTTCTCTTCTGAATCAGGTTGCCACTTGGAAAACTACACCAGTCTCACATTCTTAGGTTAAAATAGCCTCTCAAAGGTAATGAAAGAAAAGGCAGTTTTCCTCTGTTGAACAGTATAGATTTGTCATTCACGGACTTATGGCTCTCTTCTTGGAGTTTCTGTGACCCAGTGGAATGGATGAGTGTCGTTGTGAAATGAAAGTGTTAGTCACTCAGCTGTGTTCGACTCTTTGCCACCCCATGTACTATAGCCCGCCAGGCTCCTCTGTCCATGGAATTCTCCAGGCAACAAAACTGGAGTGGGAAGCCATTCCCTCTCCAAGGGGTCTTCCTAAGCCAGGGATCAAACTCTGGGGTCTCCTGCATTGCAGGCGTATTCTTTACCGTCTGGGCCACAAGGGAAGCATGAGTGTCATTAGGAAACATGTAATGTTCAGTTGTGACATTTTCTCTAGCCAGTGTCATAATTTTAAGCCCTGTGGACAGATCCACATTCTAAAGAGCTTTTTTTTTTTTCAATAAAAGCTGAAATTTAGTTTAGGAATGTTTTCTTTTAATTATCAGTTTAATTTATTGGTTATGCACTGGCTTCCCTCCTTGCCTTGGATCTGTAGTTTCCTCTAGCACATCTGGGAATTTCAGTCTAGTTTTTCACCTGCTCCAGTTTGTATTTCCCAAAGCTCGTGCCTCTGATTGGCTTTTGCGCTCGGTTTTCTTAGTGTGCCTGTTGGGAATATTGGCAAAGTTGCCTCATGAAGAATTGAATAAAAACAGACACATTGACTTAGTGTGGCTTTTTTCCCACTTCAACCCAATTGACCAGCAGGCCTACTTGACATTTTAAAACCACCTGATGATGCAAAGACCCTTTGAAGTGAGCTGTAATCATTAAAATGAATTTTAAAGTCTCTTGGCAATTTCCACATCAGTTTTCTTAACTGTCCTGTGTAGTTCCAATCCATCACCCCGACCTTAACTCTGGCTACAATTTTCTAGGCAAGATCAACCCTGAAATTACCTCTGTTTGAGGAGGAGGATGCTGAGGTGGGAAGGAGCTGCCTGGAGCTGCCATCTCCAGCTGTGACTGCTTACAGAGGTCTCACATTTCCTATTCACAGCTCCATCCTTCCCCTCATGTTGGCTCCATCCTGTGAAAATTGAAGCAGGCAAACACTGCAGGATTCTAATAAGCTTCTCAGTTTTGCAAGCAGTGTGACTTTTCTTACCGTGGAACAAGATAGCAGAATGAAGCTAAACAACAAACACATTTCTATCAACAAAATCTGTAAAACTTGCAATGTAAACATCAGCTGCAGCAGCCTTAATTTAGCCCACTTGAGAAACATCTCCTGTTTCTTTATCAGGAGACAAATTTATTTCACTTTGTTCAATTTCTCTTACTTGCTCAAAAGGCTATGGGGTCTCTGGTAGGGAAAGTGTTTTAATGGCCTGTGATGTGGGATTGACTTTATCTGGGTGCTGTTGTGGAGAAGTGGCTTCTACCATGGAGACCATAACCTGAGGAGGTGAACAGAAACGTTCTTCACAGAAAGAACTTGACCCATTTTTCCTTCTTAGGATTTAACATGGCTAATGGGCTTTAGGCAGAAGAATGAACAAAATGAACACAGCTCAAAATATGTTTCATAAGAACGTCTATTCTTGGAGAGTTTTCCTCCCAAAGAACATGCTCATAACTGTTACTTTATAAACGAGGTAGATTCAGTGATCACTGAATTAACTGAACTTTTAAAGAGATGCGACAGTGTTTACTGAATAAAAAGAGATGTAAAAAGATATAAATGGAGCCAGATGTGGGGTGGATTCTGTGCGTTCATGAAAAGAATGTATAAAATAAAAATTAAAAATATATGGGTAAGAATGCCACCATTTTGAAGAACAGCAAACTTGCATTAAGCAACCTCAGCCAGAACTTCCATTAAAGGATAGAAATTTACTTAAGAGATAGAAGTGATGAAGAGCACTTGTTAAAGGCCATCTTCTTTGGGAGGTTTTCCTCCACTTCTCTACATCACACTATCCTTCATGTACCTTTAGTATTTCCTTCACATCTGTGTTAGGCCATTATAACAAGTGTCACAGGCTGTGTGGCTTAAGCAACAGATTATTTATTTTATTCTCACAGTTCTGAGGGTCAAAGTCCAAGGTCAGGCACCACTGATTCGGTTCTTGGTGAAGGATCTACCCTTTTCCTTACTCATTCAGCTCCAGATTTCAAGGCTGTCCTGATTATTCCTTAAATACATCAAATGGGATACGCCCCAGGACCTTTGCACTTGCTGCTCCCCCCCACCCCCCCACCCGCCCTGGTCTGGGTGCTGGGCTCCACGGCCTTTGCACTTGTTCTTCCCCTTGTCTGGGTGCTCTTTACCTGAGCACTGGTTGCTCGTTCACTTTTTCAAAGGTGATAAACACTGTTTTGAACTGACATTCATTTCTAGAAACCAAAATTATCATTGTAAGCTAAGTGGGGCTCATAATGGTCACATGATAAATAGAATTTTACATCAGCTTTGAATTACAGAGGGCCCAGCTGGGCTTTGGACCTACCTTGCAGTTATTCCCCGGTTTCCATTCAAATGGCACCTCTTAGGCCTCCATGATCATTCTGTCTCTTTATCCTCCCAGGAATCTCTAGTTCCTTTCCCTGACTAATTTCTCTCCACAGCATGGACCAAACAATGATCATTACTTATTCATACAGGTACTGTCTATTTGTCCTATTGGAATGTCAGCTTCATGAGGGCAAGGTTTTTGCCCTATTCACCATGGTCTCAGAATCTAGACCAGCGCCTGGCACTGTTATGAAAAGGAAAGGAAGAGAGGAAGGAAGGAGGGGCAGAAGGGAGGAAGGATGGAAGGAAAGAAGGGAAGAAAGCAGGCAGATTTCCAGCTTCCTTAGAATGACAGGTGACTCGACCTGACAAACATCATCTGGTAGAAATTATGGTCATTTGGATGATGAAGGAAAAAGAAGTGCTTCTATGTTAAGAGATTCTTTCTTGGATCTTGTGAAAAACTCAGAAACTTCTGTTACCTCGAATGGAGTTTCTTGCTTCAGGGGAATTAGCAGCATGATTTTCATTGGCAGAGTGCTCTGAAGGAGAATACGTGTTTCTTTTACGTAATAAAAGACGCCTCTTGAGCGTTTTGTGTTTTAATTGCTTGTGTCTTGCCATTTGTCTCTGCCTGACCTCCGGCATTGGGTGGTGGTGATTAGGAGGGCTGGCTGTGTGGCCTGGCGATAACTTTGTAGAGGAACAAAGTCGTCTGCAGAGAGCCGCTGTCCTTAGGGGTTTCTGATGTGGGTGTGGGGAATGGACGTTCACCTGCAGCCTCTAAGAGGGCATGTAGGATTCAGATCAAAGATGAACCCTGTGGTTTAAAAAGATGGTAGAGATTTACAGGAAAGTGATGTCTTTAGCCCAGGAAGTTAAGAGAGCCTCGTGAGGAAGACAGGATTTGCACCGTGTCAGGAAGGAAAGAGAGGACCCGGCCGGCACAGAGGCAGGGAGTGCAGCTGGCACGATTCAATTGCTGATGTGTTTGAGGACCAGGAGGGTGGGCTGCTGTGTCCACGGCTGCTACATCAGAGTGGAAGCTACAGCTTCTCCATCAACTTGTAGAAGGGTCACGTTGCACAGTGGGCCTTGCCATCTGATTTTCAACTTTGGGTATTAAGTTGGAGCATTTCTAGTCTGAGATGTTTTTTGCCCTTGAGTGAAAGCACTCACTCTAATCACAGGCCCCTCCCCTTTCTAGGTGCCGACCATCTCAGGTATGTGATATTGGCTCCATCAGTCATATTTACTTTGGAACTTTACTGCCACTGGTGGAAAATGGAAAATAACAATGTCTTTAATCCCTGTCTCTAGAAGAACGATGTTGGGAACACGCTCAGCCAGTGAGGTCGTCTAGGGTGGGAGGGGTGATGCCACACCTCAAAAGCCGTGGGGAGCCCTGGAACCCAGGGTGTCTCGGGAGCTGCTGCCGTCCTGTGGTCCAGGGCCTCCTGCAGGGCTCCCAAGCTGGCTAGAGCAAGCTCGTGGTCACGTGCCTCTTCTGCCCCTGAGAGTTAAAGCATTTCTGAGCCAGACATTGCAGTTTCCCTGACTGGGTTCTGGGTGATAGATATTCCCCAAATTAGAAAATAGTATCACCCTGCCTATTTGCTATTTCATCTTTTCAAGGAAGTAAGGAGGACAATTACTTATGTATTTTTAAAGCAAAGTCACTAACTCTGCACCTTGTCGTCTGGGATACAAGTTGGCTGATTTAGGAGTAATCTTGGCTTCAGTGATGATGTTGGAACCATAAAGAGGATTTGATTTCAGATTTATGGCTTTGAGAGGGAGGTGCAGGAAACTCTGTCATATATCCTGACTTCCTTTCATCTGGGCACCCAGGGAAGTTTTTCTGCTTACTTGGGCATCTTTGCACTCTTGCTCCTCACTTCCCAGCTGCCAGGGAGAGGTGAGTGGTGCCCCTGAGACATGGCTCCTCTGGGCATGAATGCCTCCAAATGCTGCTGGAAAAGGCAGCGAGTGGGATAGGATTTTGAGATCACATAGAAGATGCTGTGTCACTGTCACCTGTGTCTGCTCAGTCAGGGGCAAGTTGGGGGTTGAAAAGTTTGTTTCAGGCTTGCAATGATGTCAGAAATGATCCAGTCTTTTTGTTAACTCTTCTGCAGTGATGTCATTTTGTGTAAGAAGTACTCATATCTTAAGCTCAGGGCTTGTCAACAGTAATTGAGCACAAAATTTGTGAGCGAGGATGGGAGAGACATTACAAAGATCAATGATCATTACAATGATCATTACAAAGATCATTACACTGATCCAACTGTAAAAAGCAAACAAACAAACATACAAAAACTCCTAAAGAAAAAACATCATTTCATATAATGACTCTGTTGTAGGTGTGGGACCTTGCCCGGAGGTAGAGAGAAAGAAAGCAAAGATCTAAGAACAGACTGAATTGGAATTCTTTTTACTTGAAGCTGTGGAAAGCTGTTGCAGAAACGATCACTTTTGGGAGAAAGGTCTCTTTGGGAAAGGGACAGTATTACATATGGGGCCATGTCATGTTGAAGATCATTTCCTCTTTCCTGAACACTCTTCTGCTATAATTTCAATGGCACTGTGCTATCTCAGTTCTCTTCCTGTTTCTCCATCCACTTCTCACCTCCTCTTTCTTCCTCATCCTCAAGGCCCCCGAGGAGGATGCCTCTATTGTCTTCCCACCCTCTCCCCTTGTGTTTCTCATCTTCTTCCACAGCCTTGGCGATTATCAACACATGGGTGAATTTTGAACCTTAGGATCCTTCAATCCCAAGATTCTATCATTTATCTATTATTTCCCAAATCAAGACTCATGCCTTCCTCTCCTGAGCTTCCCCTTGTGTTCACCTTGGCTGGGTGGACTCTACTGAGATGAACCATAAGCACGTGCATGCATACCAAGTTGCTTCGGTTATGCCTGACTCTTCTGCGACCCCATGGACTGTAGCCCACCAGGCCCCTCTGTCCGGATTCTCCAGGCAAGAATGCTGGGGTGGGTTGCCATGCCCTCCTCCAGGGGATCTTACATCTCATGCATTGGCAGGAGGTTCTTTACCAATAGCGCCACCTGGGAAGCTGAGCCATAAGCATGCATTTCCCTTTTTTCCCCAGCAGAATTCTTTTCTCCTTTTTAATGTTGAGATATATTTGATTTACAGTATTATATAAGTTCAGGTGTACAATATAGTGATTCATTTTTAAAAGTTATACTCCATTCAAAGTAGTTATAAGCTATTGGCTATATTCTGTGTGCTGTGCAGTATATCTTTGTTGCTTATGTATTTTATATATAGTGGTCTGGGCCTCTCGATCCCGTCATGCCCCTCCCCCTCCCTCTCCTCTACTGGAACCACGAGTTTGTTCTCTATATCTGTGTGTCCATTTCTGTTTTGTTATATTCACTAGTTTGTTGTATTTTTCAGATTCCACATATAAGTGACACTATTTAGAGCACTGGTCTTTCTCTGTCTGACACATTTCACTCAGCATACCTCCTAGTCCATCCATGTTGTTGTAAATGGTAAAATTTCATTCTTTTTTATGGCCTAGTAATATTCCATTCAGTGTACCACATTTTCTTTACCCATTCATCTGTAGGTGAACACTTAGTTTGCTTCCGTAGCTTGGTTATTATAAATAGTCCTGCAGTGAACACTGAGATGTGCACATCTTTTCAAATTAATGTTTTTGTTTTTTCTGGATACATGCCCAGGAGTGGAATTGCTGGATCATATGGCAGCTCTATTTTTACTTTTTTGAGGAATCTCCACCCTGTTCTCCATAGTGGCTGCACCAGTTTACATTCCCATCAACAGTGGCCAAGAGTTCCCATTTCTCCACAGCCTTGTCGGCATTTGTTATTTGTGTTCTGTTTGATGATGGCTGTCCTGATAGGAGTGAGGTGCCGTCTCACTGTGGTTAAGCATGGATTTTCATTTCTCTTAACCAGTTTCAAGATTCGTGGCGGGCAGCTGGCCGATTCTGTTGCATTGACATGATTTGTTTAATGGGCACACTGCTTTTTTGTTTGATTCTGTAAATTGATTTTGAACACACATTTCCGCAGTCCATCAAAGTCCGCGCTGAAAACTGGCCCAGGATTCACTTTCCCACCTGACTCTTGTGTTTCTGCTCCACGCTCGTCCCTGAAGGGCTTTGAGCTCAGCACTCCAGCCACAGAGGCACTCAGGGCTTTTTCTTCTCCCCAGCCACTCCACTCATTCCCTGTCTTACCATCTCAGTAATCCTGACTCATACCATCTGCTCAGTTCAGTTCAGTTCAGTTCAGTCGCTCAGCCGTGTCTGACTCTTTGCGACCCCATGAATTGCAGCACGCCAGGCCTCCCTGTCCGTCACCAGCTCCTGGACTTTACTCAAACTCATGCCCATCCAGTCAGTGATGCCATCCAGCCATCTCATCCTCTGTCATCCCCTTCTCCTCCTGCCCCCAACCCCTCCCAGCATCAGGGTCTTATCCAATGAGTCAGCTCTTTGCATGAGGTGGCCAAAGTACTGGAGTTTCAGCCTCAGCATCAGTCCTTCCAGTGAACACCCAGGACTGATCTCCTTTAGGATGGACCGGTTGGACCTCCTTGCAGTCAGTGCCCACTAAATCTGTGCCCATCTTTCCACTCCTCCCACATTTAACTACCTGAATGTCTGCAATGGAATCCTAGCTCTGTTCTGCTCATCTCTGATTTGTTGTTCTGGAAGCTCCCTCACGTGGTGGCAATTCTCTGACAGAATATTCTAGTGGACTTCACATTTTCACCATGTGTGAGTGCTAAGTTGCTTCAGTCGTGTCCAACTCTACAACACTTTGGACTGTAGCTCACCAGGCTCCTCTGTCCATGGGATTCTCCAGGCAAGAATACTGGAGTGGGTTGCCATGCCCTCCTGCAGGGGATCTTCCTGATCCAGGGATCGAACCTGCGTCTCCTGCGTCTCTTGCATGGGAAGGCAGGTTCTTTACCATTAGTGCCACCTGGGAAACTTTTTGTCTCATTTTTAAGCCCCAAGAAGATTGCTCACAGCTTCCTGAGCATAAGCTGAACCCTTCTGCCTCTGGGCCTTTGCTCGGGTCTTCCCTCCCCAGCTCTGGTTGACATCCTGTCTGTCCTTTAAGGCAGGCTCACATGCATATAGTGCAGGACAGACGAGTGAAAGGAATGAAGCAGGCCCGGTGTTGGGTGCAGCAGGGCATGGTGGGGACTGCAGCAAACTGGGGAGCCTGTGTCTGCTTTAAACCCCTATTCTGCTCTCAGTAATTATTGCTGGGGTGGAGAGGGAGCTCAGAGTTTGAAAGAGAATCCAGAACTCCAGCTAAGCAGTATTCCAAAGTTTTTCAATGTTGACAACAAATTCACAGAAAATATTTTTTTAAAATATCATGTGAGCTGAACAAACCCCAGGACCCCCACTCAGCCACCAAGATTCCATCAGGAGCTCAGAATCCAGCCATCCCTGTTCTGCCTCCTCACCGGACCTCCTTTCTTTGGTCAGCACCTCAGAGCCCTTTACCTGTCTTGCACTGTACATGGGTGAGTACTGTGGTGTTTTCACCTTATCATGTAGCCTCTCTGAAAACTGAGGCTAGACTTTGCTCAGCTCTGTAAGTCTCAGAGTTGGCCAGAAATTTCTTTGTATAAAGTAGGTATGTTTAAAAGGTACATTTAAAAATGTATTAGACAGTGGTAACCTTGCATTATAGACTCTTCGTAATTGAGACTTCATAATAGGGTAATGAGACATATTCGGGGATGAACATGTCCCTCCATGTCCCAAGCCTGTGCCCTGCACCGACACTGTGTTCCCTTGGCCCAGGAATGCCCCCTCACTTAGGCTGAAGTTCTGCTGCTCACACTCATCGGTTTTCCCCAAGTCTGAATATTTTCTAGTTCACCTACATTCCAGATCCCTACAAGAGCAAAGTAGGTTTGGAAATTTCCATTGTTCAGCCTTACATTTTAGGGAGGGCTTGTTTTCTGCTTCATGGTATATTTTCTGATGGGGAGGGAGAGACTTTAAGGACAGTAGTTTAGAAGACAGTCTTAAAATAAGTTTCTTATTATGGGCTTATGTTTGGTACTTTTCCCCCCTGTTCAGTTCAGTTCAGTCATGTCTGACTCTGTGACCCCATGGACTGCAGCACACCAGGCTTCCCTGTCCATCACCAACTCCCAGAGTTTACCCAGACTCATGTCCATTGAGCCGGTGATGCCATCCAACCATCTATTCTCTGTCATCCCCTTCTCCTCCCGTCTTCAATCTTTCCCAGCATCAGGGTTGCATCAGGTGGCCAAAGTATTGGAGTTTCAGCTTCAACATCCGTCCTTCCAATGAATATTCAGGATTGATTTTCTTTTGGATGGATTGGTTCCCCCTGTTAGCTTTGTGTATTTAATGCATTTCAGGATCCTGAAACTCAGAACTGGAAGTTTTTTGAGGTGAACCTACTAAGAATCCATTTTCTGTTTCTTTTGTTGTATTTTTCATGCAATGAAAAATGAGAACGTAAGGTCAAACTTGAGTGCTTTGTATTAACATTAACAGTCAGTAAAACCTCACGTCTCATAAATACAAGGAGCGATTTCTGTGGCAGAGGAAGGAAAGGCAGCAAGTGATGGCTGCTGCGCCTGCAGGATGAATGGCCGGGCGTTCTCATGGAGCCCCACATCCTATCGCCTGCCACGCTTGAGAAATGGAGACGCCACGCAGGCCGCCCTGTTGGCTTGGGTCGTGAAATTCCACACAGTTAGCCCACAGCCAAGGGTAATAGCTGAGAGAAACCTGAAGAGAATGGCATGTGATGGATCACACCTGGGAAACGTAGCAAGGCGTGTGGAAACTAGTATAAAAATAACGTATAACAGCCCCAGAAATAATCGCAGTGTTGAGCCCAGGTCACACTGTGTAAAATAACTCAGGGATTTCTGATTAATTTGGTCTCTGGCTGCATTTGCTAGGAAGTCTTGCTGTGCGACTGTGTGTGACTCTGTGTGTGTGTGTGCGCACGCGTGCACATGTGCTGTGCATACTTATTAAGGATTCAGTTACTTTGGTTGGCAAGCAGAGAGCTGAAGTCTGTGACTGATTTGTGGAGTTTTTCTTCCTCTTAATTGACCAGCCATGGTACAAATCCCATTCTGAGAAGGCAGAGGCTTATGCATAAGCCTTAGGCATGACGGATCTTCTGGTGAAGGTCCAAGTCTGTTCCTTTTACATTCTACACTCCCTTCCCTTTCCCCAGGGCACTTGATAAAAGTTGAGTTTTTAACATCCAGAACCTTTTTCTTTTTTTCTCCAGAGCTTCCTCCCTCTGGCTCAGGCTGGTTTTGCTTCAGGGGGATTGGATGTCGATTTCTTTCAACAGACAGATGGATTCCAAATATCCCAGTCATGTTTCTTTCACTATACAAGCAACTCTACTTTAGTTGGAAACAATAGATACTGATACAAAAAAGGGATTTTTGGAAAGGCTAGAAAGTGCTAGGTTGAATTACAGGGAAGTCAGCCTAACCAACTATCAGACAGAAAGCAGAGGTTTCCTGGAAATGGAGGAAGTGAAAACAAATGTTCTTTTCTGGGTACCATGGACAAGGTAGGTGGAGCATGGCAGTCGTCTCTTATGAGCTTCACCACTTGAGGGAAACCCGTAGTGATGACATGGGTGACGGGTGGCTGGAAAGTGCTACTTCTTAGAACCTAGGCTCAGGCCAGCGCTCTGCCACCTTCACTCACACATGTCGGCCACAGAAAACCACACAGCCAAGCCCTCGACCCACGAGGCTGGGAAACATTTCTCGCAGGCAGCAGGAGGAACACCACAAAGGGCATGGATGTAGGGAGGGGCAGAGAGTTGTGGCTAATCATTCAATCTATCTGGAGGTCATTTCCTGAAGAGAATGTGGAGTAACATTATTGAGAGAGCGAGCAGATGCAAGGCAGGTAAGTGAAGGTCTTCACTGGGATGGAGGGGCCACTTCTAATTTGTCTGGCACGTTGGCAGCGTGGGTAGACATCTCTTGATTACGTGGGTATGATCAGAAGTTTTGGGTGATTTCGGAGAACAGAGTGTCCAGCCCCTACACGTGTCTGTGGAGAACTGCTACTCAGGCTGGACGGTGGGCAGTGGTCCTGGAGTTGCGCTTCCCACCTTTGGAAATGGGAAGAAAGAGCTTGTTCTTCTGCCCATCGCATTTGTTGTTGCAGGAGACAGAGAGTCAAGTATGCAACTGGCTCTTGGAAATGCACTCATGCCCCCTGGGTGACCATTCTATTCAGCTTTCACCAAGGTTGCTTTTGGTGTTCATTTTAAGTCTCATTTGCAAAAAGATGTTGAAATGATAAGGAGGGTTCCATTCTGGACATCCACATCCTTTGTGGGTGTTCTGTTCACTTATAAGTGTGCAGCAAATCCCCTCAAGCTTAGTGGCTCAGGGCAGCCATGTATTCTGCTCATAGATTCTGTGGGTCAGACACTCAGACAGGAAACAGCTTGCGGGGGTTGCCTGTGCTCTGTGAAGTCTGGGGTTCAGAGAGAAGACTCAAGGACTGGGGGCGGTTGGCAGCTGGGGACTAGAATCATCTGAAGTTTCCATCCCTCACAGGCTTGGTGGTTGCTACTGGATTGTTGGCTGAGACCTTACCTGCTGGCACTGTTGGTAGGGACATCTACACATGCCTTTTCCTCATGGTCTGGACAGTCCCTGCACATGGTGGCTGGGTTCAAGGCTGAACAGCCCACGATACCAGGTGGAAGCAGTCCTGCCTTTGCCAGGCCACCCTTCGAGCTTGACAGCGCAGTGGTATTTCTACAGGGTTCTGTCCACTGAGACAATTGCAAAGGCTTTCTGAGTTTCAGGGGGAGAGGAATAAATTTTGTTTCTTGATGGCAAGGTAATGAAAGAACATTTGGAATCCAAAATACTGATGTAGCTTTTATATTTTTAAGTTCTTTAAGGTTTTCATTAAAATGTTTATTTCCTACTGTGCAAAAAGTTGTCCTTGATGTAGCATTTTTATAATATTTATTTATTATTTTTCGGCCGTGCTGAGCAGCACGGGGGGTCTTAGCTCCCTGACCAGGGATGGATGGAACCTGCATCCCCTGCATTGGAAGGTGACGTCTCAGCCACCGGACCACCGGGGAAGCCCACTGTTTTTAGACAGTGCAGTTTTCTACTATAGTCTGCCTGCTGTCTCGTTACAAGTGTGTACATCCCTTCCACACACTCAACCTTTTCTCAAAACCCCTAATGTTTCTTCTTATTATGGCTTCAGGTTCGAGGCCAAAGACCCTGCCAGCTAAAGTATGTCCAGGGTTGGGAAGGGCATGAGACAGGAGCAGCCGTGCTGGGCCTCCCCTGAGGTCCAGGCACGCATCAGTCACTAGCCAGGTCTAAACCAAGGGTGGCATCTGTCAGAGTTCAATATGGGTACCCAGTGAGCTGCAGACCCAGACTTCCTCTGAGAGATGGTGGCGGTTTAGCCGCTAAGTCATGTCCCACTCTTGCTTCCCCACTGACTGTAGCCCACCAGGCTCCTCTGTCCGTGGGATTCTCCAGGCAGGAACACTGGAGTGGGTTGTCATTTCCTCCTCCAGGGGATCTTCCCGACCCAGAGATCAAACCCAGGTCTCCTGCATTGCAGGCAGATCCTTTACCAGCGGAGCTAGCAGGGAAGCCCTCTGAGAGAAGCGGGGTGAAGATGTGGTATAGGCCCAGAAACCAGCGGGGGGACGGCCACGGTGTCAGGGCTGTGAGCGGCAGGTCGCACGGGCTCGTGCCTCCCTCAGCGACGTCGGAGCTCTGGACGTATTAGGCACAGGAGTGGGGCACAGAGGCCAGGCTGGGCCGGGCATGCCCGGGGCCCACCCCTGTGGGAAAGAGGGCGAGTCCTGAGCACACGGAGGCTGACGCTTTGCTCGGATTACCCTCACCAGTCGTTTCACCTGCCCTGTGTTTCCATGGGGCTTCCTGGGTGTGTCCTTACTGAACCTGGGTGAAGGAACTGTAAGTGCATTTCCTAGGTGAAGGAACTGTGTGGAGATGCCTTTACACGGCGTAGAAGTTTTTCCCCAACTCGCACCTAGCAGTAAAGATACCACTTAAATATATATTTATTTATATAATAAATATATATTATTTATTACATAAATATGTATAATTATATAATATATAACAATATATACAATTCTATATAATATATAATAATATTTACTATTATATAAACTATATTATTATATATAATATTAATACTGCTATGTTATATTAATATTAATATATATTATAATATAAATATATAATATACATTAATATAAAATATATATTCTAATTTTATGTGAAAATTATATATAATATATATAATATATTTATTGAAATTTTAATATATAATAGATATAGTAATATATATAATATATATATCAAATATATAAATATACAAATATATAAATGTATATAAATAATAATATATATTGAATATATATAATACATATTATTATTATGGATAATAATAATATAATAATATATATAATATATGAATATTATGTTCACACTTGCCCTCCCATCTCTGTAGGAACGTCTTCCTGCCTTTCCTGGTAGAAATTGCTCTTTGTAGGAAGGCCCATCTTCTCTGACTGTGAAACTCTTTTCATTCTTAAGGGTCTGTGTAGCACCTCCTTTGTGAAGCCTTCTTTTTTCCCAGACTCACAGGCGCTCATGCTCCTCTCTAACCCTGATAATGTTGAAATAGACAAGAAGAAACGCCACGTTATACGTTGGCCCTTATTTCCTCTCCCTTGTTTTATCATTAACTGTGCACTTTTACTTCTCTGTTGGAGACCACGCTATCATTTTTCTTTTCTCTTTTTTTTAACCTTTTTATTTTGTATTGTAGTACAGTTGATGGACAATGTTGTGTTGGTTTCAGGTGTATGCAAAGTGAATCCGTTACTCACATACATGGATCCACTCTTTTTCGGGTTCTTTTCCCGTATAGGTTGTCGCAGAGTGTTGAGTGGAGTTCTCTGTGCTGTGCAGCAGGGCCTTGTTCCCTGTCTGTTTTAAACATGGCGCTGCGCACGTGTCAGCCCCAAACTGTGTAATTACCCTCCCCACACGCGGTCCTTGTAGCGTGTGGTCACACTTTATGTAGTGCATGTGCTCTGTGTGTATGCACTTTACTTCCACCGAGCTCGGGCGTCATGATGCTTTGCGCCACCTGCTTCAGAACACCGTGCCTAAAGACAGGGCCAGATGCTCTCAGAGTCATCACACTTCTTGAGTCATCAGTGTGAGTCCCCAGTGTCACCTAAGACACAGTCCAAACTTGGCTGGCCCAGCGGAGGGAGACCATGTCTTCATTCCTAGTTACATCATCGTGGAGAGTATCCCTTTCTGTCAAAGAAGCTGAGGCTGCTCATGTCACTGGGAGCCATTTGTTTCCAGAAAGTAGCCCCCCTTTTTTCTGTTACATTTTGAGTCATGTTTCACTAGGTCTTTTTAATCTTAGCTTTCGTCCTCTCTATCTTCCCCCCCGCAACAATCTGATGCTATGGGAAAGAGATTCAATAGTTTCCTTTAGAGAGGGAGATCTTAGGAAGATTGAGTTGCATTTTCTTTCTACTGGCATGGCAATCTCGTTCACTTTTCTGAGAGTCCTAGTGTTTTTCTCTAAAATCCTGGAAGCTGTGACAATATCATCAACTCTAATCTGGGGATTGGTTGCTGAGCCAGTGGGTTATGTAGAGATTTTGCTTCTCCTGTGTTCTCTTCTGTCTGCCTCCAGGACATTTCACTGAACTCAAGTATTTTCCTGACAGCGAAAATCAGAGGAAAGGAAACTGAATACACATTTTCTTACCTTTTTTTTTAAAAACAGCTCTGGCTAAAGAGTTGATAGTGCCTGAATTTCAGGCTAAATTTAGGTTTGTGGATTATGACTGAATTTCCTCTCTTAGAATCTCTTTGTCCCCTTTAGTGAGAAGAATCAAGAGTTACTTTAATAAAGTGCACTAAAGAATTTAAAGACTTTGTGTCAGTACAAGAATAATTTTTATAAGAACTGTCCGTCAGAAACTGATACTGCCACTAATGAGAAAGAAACAAGAGTCTGTCAGGATTCAGAGACATCCTTCCTATTTGATGTGTCAGAGCTAAATCCACTTCTTTAGTTATGATTATAATTCATATATAATTCATATATAATTCATGTCTTTGTGACTTTGTATGAAGTGCTTAAGTACTATATCCAAAATATATTAGAACTATTAAAAACATACATTTATATCTTCCTGGGTATGCTAATAAAAATGGATTTTTTTTGTTGTGTTATATTATTTGAAAAAGTAAAACTTGCAACCAAGCTTTTGCATTATTGAATTATTTACTCTAAAACCCCTGTCTTATTAATAGTTTACTAAAATATGAATTCTGGCATGAAAAGTACTAAAGTACTTTGAGATTAATTTAGATCCATAGACAATCCATCTTAGAAGAAATATGTTTCTTTAGCTCAGAAAAATTAAATGAATGAGTAAAATGGCAAGAAAGGGAAATGGCAGTAGAAAGAAACATGACAAAAACCAACATTTGTTTCATAAAAGTGTATATACTAATTAAATATAGATTAAAAATATATGGGCTCCCCAGGTGGCATTAGTGGGGAGAATCCATCTGCCAATGCAGGCGGTGCAAGAGACCCTGGGTCCCTGGGTCGGGAAGACCCCCCGGAGAATGCCTGAGTGATTGAGCACAGCACAAAAATATGTGCCTTGTCACATTATACTGTTTTGTTTTCCTTAGTGCTCTTTTCAAGACATGAAAGGTAGCATTCATTGATTGGTAATATGCCCATTGTCTGTCTTCCCAAAATTTGTTCTTTGAGTTTCTTTGAATTTTAACATTGTCTGTTTCTACCACACAGTAGGAAGAGTTAAGAACTTGAGTGTCTCAATAACTAATATTAGAGAAACACTGAGGAATTCTCCCACTGTTCCCTAATTGGACATTCCTAATGGAGCTTAATCACAATGTCTGTAATAGTTGGTATATCAAGCACACCACTTGTGTTGTGATCTTAGTTTCAAGTGTTCCTGAAAAAATGGTAGTGATCCAATTTACAGTTCCTTCCTACCTACAATGTGTGTTGTGTGTTAGTTGCTCAGTTGTGTCCGACTCTTGGCAATCCCATTGGGCTGTAGCTTGTCAGACTCCTCAGTCCATGGAATTCTCTAGGCAAGAATACTGGAGAGGGTTGCCATGGCCTCCTCCAGGGAATCTTCCTGACCCAGGGATGAGAACCCATGTCTCTTGTTTTGCAGGCAGATTCTTTACTGTCTGAGCCAGCAGGGAAGTCCTCCCTACAATTCTCATTATTAAAAAAAGAATTGTGATGTCTCTGAGCCTGGAGGAAACCTGAGTCCAAGTTTATTGATTTTTAATTCACAAGAAAGGAAGAAGTCTAGGTTATTTCTCCAAAGGCCTATTCTAGGGACACAAAACAGATGTACTGAGCTCTGATGATGGTCATAAAATAAAATATTTCATATGAATTTTTCTTTGAGGTTTTTTTTTTCTTCCCCCAAAACTGTGGTTCCTCCTTTTAAAAACTCCGTCCTCACCTACAGAAGCATTCAGCTTTTTGTCCAGGGCTGATGATTTCTAGGGTCACCTTCATCTTTGTTCACGTCAGCAGCCTCCTTATTCTTTTGGCAATGAACTATTTTCAGCTATTACTATGAAAGCCTGACCTTGGGAATGACAAAAATGCACTTAGTGGTTTCTCCAGCTCTTAATCTCATGGCTGAGATCTCATTTTTGAACCCAAGTGACTGTCACTGTTCCAATGATGTCTGGCCCTGTGAGTGCCACTGGTTACAGGATCAATGGGGTCAACTGTAAAGGTATGATTTCTCCAGAGTTTATTTTTTATGTTAAGTCCAAGTAGGGCTTTAAAGATGACAAGTCCCCTCCTAGATTCCAGAACCAAGGAATCTCCAAGAGAGAAGCCTGATCTCTTGAGAATGGCATTCTCTTTCTGACCCCCAGTTACACGATTCTTCTTTTTTCTTTTGTTAAAATAGTACGTCCCTTTGTATCTGCTCCTTTCTGTAGCCTCTAAGATTCTGAATTAGGATGAGCATTGGATGCCAAGCTCATAACCTTTCCTTCTAAGACTTGTCCAGGTTGCCTTTGAGAGCAAGGAGCAGTGTGTGGGTACTGTGGTTTGTTTTCTTTTCCCGGAAAGGGATGACCCCTTGTGTGTATCGCCTGCCCTCACACCACTAGCTGGGCCTCTGCCTCCTGTGTGACAGGGGTGTGCTGACCATGTCTGGGTTTCATAAAGAGAATAAGAGCCCAGGCTTTTAATTCCACTCAGACCCTTAAGCCATGTATGGTTCAGGCGGATGAACTTGGAGAACGACAGACAGGTGCCTGTTCCCCCGGAAGGGGAAGGGGGTCAGAATGTGTCCTGGCTTTCTTCTGTATCTTTTTGGTTTGTTTGCACCAAGAAGAACTTACTCAGCTCCTTCTCTGTCTCTGGCCCTGGGCTCTGTTCCTTGTCAGTTTTGCTACAGACAGTGAACCCCAGCAGCAACCCTAGCCTACCTCCCGTCTCCCTTTCAGCCCTCAAGAAAGGTGCTGCAGCTGCGTGTCAGGAGGACCTGGGTCTGCCACGTTGGGACACCCAGGCCGTTGACTGCGTTGTTTGCCCACCCTCCTTCCCTCTCTCTCCCGTATCTCCCCCGTTCTCTGGCTTCTCTTGGGGGCACCAAACGTAGGCAAGCTGCCCTTTCCTGGCTAAGCCACTGCTCCCTTAGGATCTGAGTCCCGAGAAAGTTTGGATAAAACTGTGCTGCCCACTTATTGCAATAGGAACACTGGGCAACTCTGTGAGTGATTCCTGAGCTGGGAGTTGCCCTATTCCCATCTTGTCTCCTGGCTCTCTCTCAATGCAGGGGGCCGCCAACTTCCCATCAGCCTCTTTCTGCTTGTTAGCCAGTTGGTTCCTGTGGCCTGGAATCAAAGGAGTCCTGGCCCACGGAACTTCGAATCTCTCAGTCTTAGTTTCTGCATTTCTAGATTAGAGAAATGATACCTCCCTGTCAGAGTGGTTGCAGATGGAATGAGAGGGCATAGGAAAGAGCTCAACCCTAGGCTGGGCACATGGGAGGCTTGAAATGCATGGCAGTTGGGGTCATGATGAACATTTGTCATGATGTTGGTGGCAACGTGAGGTGGTGCAGCCTCTGTGGCAGACAGTTTGGAGGATCCTCAGAAAAAGAAAAATAGAATTACCGTATGATCTGTCAGTCCCATTCCTGGGCATGTATTTGGAGAAAACCATGGTTTCAAAAGACAGATGCACCCCAGTGTAGCACTATTTACAAGGACATGGAAGTAACCTAAATGTCCATTGACAGATGAATGGATAACGAAGATGTGGTGCATATATACAATGGAATATTGTGGTGGGGTGGTTTAGTCACTCAGTCGTGTCTGACTCTTTGTGACCCCATGGACTGTAGCCCGCCACGCTCCTCTGTCCATGGGATTCTCCAGGCAAGAAGACTGGAGTGGGTTATCATTTCCTTCTCCAGGGGATGTTCCCAGCCCAGGGATCAATCCTCTGTCTCCTGCAGTGGCAGGCAGATTCTTTACCACTGAGCCACCAGGGAGTAGAATATTACTCAACCATAAAAAAGAATGCAGTAATGCCATCTGGAGCAACATGAATGGACCTTGAGATTGTTGTACTAAATGAAGTCAGTCAGATAGAGACAAATACTTTGTTATATCACTTATATGTGGAATCTAAAATATACAAATGAGTATATCCACAAAACGGAAACAGACTCAGAGACATAGAAAACAGGCTTGTGGTTGCTAAGTGGGGGGGTGGGGGTGGGGGTGGGGGAAGGATGGGGTTAGCAGATGTAAGCTATCATATATAGAATGGAGTGGCTCCAGTCCAAATCCCTCTGAGGGGCCGTTCCTCCTTCAGGGGTGACCTGGCCACCTGGATCCACCGAGGAGAGGTAGGCTCAGATACGTAAGAGGTGAAGATGAGTGAGAACCTCAGAAGCAGTGAAGAGGCCAACAGAGAGGAGAGGTGTGAGGAGGCGGGAAGCAGCACCTGGAGGTGGGAGGGGGCAGAGTCGGGTGGGGAAGGAGGCAGCTGAAACAGGTGCCCCCTTCCTCCTCTCACTCTTGTACTTGGAACCCCGAGCCTTCTGCCACTTCCGACTCATTCTTGATTCTGTTAGCACAAAGTCAGCTGTGTTCTGCCCAAGTCCTGTCCATAGACATGGATGCTTTCACTTTTCAAAGAAGCACTTGTCCCGTCATTATTTTTGATCTTTTTGTACTATTGGAAGTAACATCTTTTGAGTCTTTCCTACCAAGAAGCACATCACTGACACCTCAATTGCTTTAATGTCACCTGTCTCTACAGGCATAACCGGTGTCAGTGTGCTTCTGCCCAGAGGAGTCCCTCCAGGGGACATGGGGTCACTGCAGGCATGTTCAAGCTAGCCAGTGTGGGCTCAAACTACAGTTTTTCTACCAACTGGCTGTTCTTGCGGAAAGCCATGTGACCTCTCTCTGCCTCGGCCTCCCCATCTGTAAAATACAGGCTGATAATAGCAGTCCTCTGTCGTGAAGATTAGGAGGTAAAAAGCATGTGGCCCAGGGTTAGGCTTAAAGTAAGTGCTCCAGAAATATATTTGCTGAGATTACCATCTGTTGCCATCAACAGAAATAATCATTGCTCAACTTGAGAAAAAAGAATGGATTGGAAAGATGCTAGGGGCATTCACAGAATTTTAAGACAGAGCTCATATGGAATGTAACTTAAAAAGTGATACAAATGAACTTATTTACAAAACAGAAGTGGATTTATAGATCTCAAAATGACACATATGGTTTCCAAAGAGAAAACATGGGGAGAAGTGATAAATGAGGAATTTGGGATTGACGTATACACACTGTGTACATAAAATAGATAATCAACAAAGACCTACCATGGAGCACAGGGAACTCAATATTCTGAAGTGACCTACGTGGGAGAAGAGCCTGAAAATGAATGGCTGTGTGGGTATGCATAGCTGAGTCACCTTGCCGTGCACCTGAAACTAGCACAATATTTTAGATCAACTGCACTCCAATAGTTAAAAAAAAAAAAAAAAAGACAACGTGCACAGGGCTGGGCTGGACCCTGGATCTTTCCACAAGTCTGTTGGGGTCGCTGCCTCTCCTTTCAATGCATGGTGCCTTAAAGACCAAGCAGTGGGAAGAACCAAGTTGTATCCTGTAGGGAAACTGCTTCAGGCTTTTGAAGAAGCATAATCTTTGCATCTCTTTTCCCGCTTATCCAAAATGAATTTGATGTTAGTAAAGGGCAAGGCTCAGATTGAGCCTGGAAAGACAAGAGCCCTAGAAAGCCAGGCTCCTTTTAAATCCTTGCTCAAGACAGAATCCCTATGGAGAAAAGGGTTTTATCAGCCCTGAAATTACAGTAGGAACGCTCAGGAAGCTGCAGATCACAGTTCATCCCCAAAGGCCTTGACCTGACAAAAAGGTTTCATATTTTCTCCACGATACTGCTAAGCAGTTGTGTCAATTATTGAAATAACCTTTATGGGGTTCTGTGTGGTTTTAAATACTACGTGTACTCTGGGGTTGGAAATTTAGATGGAAGGGACAGATATGTAAAAAAAATTGCTTTGAAATTTATAAATAATAAAGTAGATCCTTTTAGTGGGTGATCTGCAGCTATAACTTAGAACCTTTTAGGGGGAAGCTTTTTGAAGAAAAGGACTGAAGTGATACTTTATTGAATACCACAGTAAAGACCACAGTAGTGATCAAGTTAGACACAACTTCTGTAAGTGTGGGGTGTCAGTCTACAGAGGCATGATGAGGATGATGACCGCAAACCCTTCCTGACGCACTTGCTCTGCATTGTCCCACGTGCACCGCTCGTAGTAATACATTGACTTCTCCCAGCAGCCCTGTCAAGTAGCCGCTGTTATTATCTCCATTTTACAGGTCAGGAACGGAAGCCCGGAAAGGTGAATTAACTCACCCCAAATCACACAGTGAGCGGCAGCCATAGATGAAACCTTGGGTCATCCAAGACCTTAGCCCAGCCTCTCCGCCAGCACATGATGCAGTAGTCTGTAGCAGGGAACTTCACGTGTCATGCACACCACGCACTGATATGCACCAACTCTGCGTTGTCTTCTTGTCACTCCCAGAAGCCTTTACTCCACAGAGGGTGTCAAAAAATAAACTGAGGCATGTTAAAAATTCTAGAAGTTTATCTGAGCAAACATTGATTCAAAGCAGACTGCATCCAGTCTGTCAGATAGAAAGGAGCTCCAAGAAGTTGTTCAAGATGGAAGACTTTGGTAGAGAGCCAGAACAAGGATGTTATACTAGACAGAAGGTGGGTTGCTGACTGCAAGAGTACTCCCAGGGGTCCATCTGGCAGATCAAACGGTTGGTGTTGATCAGGTGATTCCTGATTGACTGGTTCAAGATTCTCCTTCCTGAAGAGCTGAGACTCTGAGAAAAGCTGAGCCTCGGTTTGATGAGGTGGGGCTTAGCGTAAGTGACTCCATTTGGGAGCTGTCTTTTTGTTTCTGACAAAGGTCAGCAGAAGCTGCTCAAGGGTATGCAGTCGGTGTATGAAGCGAAGGCTGGAGCACAAACCCAGGCATCCCCGACTCTGTTGCCCTTCAGTTATTTTTTAAAGTTAATTAGCTATTTATTTTTGTCTGTGCTGGGTCTTCGTTGCCGCACGGGCTTCTCCTGGTTGTGGCGAGTGGCGGCTACTCTGGCTGCGGTGGGCAAGCTTCTCATCGTGGTGGCTTCTCATGTTGCAGAGCACGGGCTCTAGGGTGTGGGCAGCAGCTGGGGCGCTCAGACTTTGCTGCTCTGCAGCGAGTGAAACATGCCTGGACCAGAGATCCAACCTGTCTCCTGCATTGGCAGGTGGGTTCTTCACCACTGAACCACCTGGGAAGCCCGGCCTGTGCTTTTGTTATTGTTTTTTAAGATTATTACTGTCTGGGTAAAACTGATAAGTCTTCTACCTTCAGCTTCTCTGTGTTCTCCACATTATATTCTCATGCTTGTTATGGGCAATACGTCGATATGCAGTAGACCCTTGAACGACATGGCTTTGACCTGTGTGGGTCTGTTATACATGGATTTTTTTTTTTTTTTTTTGGTAAATACATACTATGGTACTACATGGTCCAAAGTTAGTTGACTCCAAAGATGCAGAACCCTGAACAGAAAGGCCGACTGTATAGTTATACATGGATTTTCAACTGCGTGGCAGCTGGCACTCCCTAGCCCCCACATGGTCTGTGGGTCAACTGTGATAAAAAGAAGACTCTGAGAAGTGGGGTCTCAGAATTATGTGACAGAGGTGTAGGCAGAGAATCTGAAATACTAACTTCTCCTAATGGCTTCAACTCGAATTTCTGGGAACGATTCTTCACAGATTGTGTATGGAATAAAGTCTATATCCATGGGGACTTTTGGAAGAGGAAACAGCAACCCACTCTAGTATTCTTGCCTGGAAGATTTCACGCACAGAGCAGCCTGGCAGGCTACAGTCCACGCAGCCAGGTAGAGTTGGACACGGCTGAAGCACAGCCCCACAACACAGGGACTGAGTCCCCGTCACTGACCACACAAGTGAAGGCATTTGCCAGTTCAGTGGTAAGAGGAACAAAATGGTACGCAGGCAAGATCTGCCCTCTAAAAGTATCAGCGAAAATATCTTAGTACACAATCATCCATTTTCTTTAAAAACAAGAAACAAGGCTGCTTTAAAAACAAGAAAGACGAAGGCTTTTGAGATTAGAAACTTAACCTTTACACGCTTGCACAAGTGGCTTGGGACTGAAGAACATGCAGCCTGCAGACTCAAATGGTACTTGGCCTTAAGACACTGCCTAAATTCTCCCCATCTGAAAAATGGAGTTGTGAAACTAGCTCATTTTATATGAGAACGATGATTAATGAGATGCAGTATCCCTCTGCCACATGAACTAAACGTTAGGTATTTCAGGATGGATTATCAACTTCTAAAAATAGCCAAAGGAAACTTCAGAAATGGCCAAAGCCAGTCATAGAAACAGACTTCTTGGGGCCAGAATTTGTCATCTTATGACCAAGAGCATGATAAAACACAGAAACCACCTCCCCACCAGAGGCTTGCATCATGAAAAGGCCACCTATGCTCAAAGGTTTTTTCTAGACACCCAGTAACATTATTTACAAGTGAGACCTGCATTGCTCTAACCTCAGGATTTTCTCTAGAGTGTTTCCATCACTGTGATCAAGCTCAGAAATGCCACTGTGGACCATCAATGCCTGCAAACATCTTCTTTGATCTCACTTGATCGTGGTTTTGTGTGAACTCAGATCCTAGCACAAATAAAGCTAGTCTTTAAGCATGCCTCCTCCAAGTTAAGTCAACAGGCAGGCTTTGCGGGAAATTAAAAAAAGAGACACCCAGGCAGATTAGCATAGCTAGCACAGCCAGAAAAGTCAAATAGGTTTTAGGTTATTTATTCGTTCTTTTATCTATTCACTCTATTCACTTTTCAACATCGTTTCTTGAGTCTGTCTTACGGTAAGCGAAAACATCACATCATGCGGTACTTTGTTCATCCTCCACCACTGACAAGGCGGCATGAAGGTGAGTGGCTCCACCTTATACATAAGACATTGGCGGCTCAGAGAGTGGCAGAGACTCAGTCAAGGTCACTCAGCCAGGATGTGAAGGAGTCTGGATTGGAATGCCGGGCAGTTTGGTTCCCAAGCCCACACACATCCTGCCAGGCCAGGCTCAAACCTTGCAGTGTCCGAGTTCTCTGGGAGAAGCATCTTAAGTGCAGGCACCAGGGCTCCATCTCTGGATATTTTGATTTAGTTGGCCGGGCAAGGGGGGCAGGGGTCTCCATGATTCTGAGCACTTTCATCAGCCAACTGTACTTTGATAAACACTAAGTAGCATATTAAAAAGCAGAGACATTACTTTGCCAACAAAGGTCCATCTAGTGAAGGCTATGGTTTTTCCAGTGGTCATGTATGGATGTGAGAGTTGGACTGTGAAGAAAGCTGAGCGCCGAAGAATTGATGCTTTTGAACTGTGGTGTTGGAGAAGACTCTTGAGAGCCCCTTGGACTGCAAGGAGATCCAACCAGTCCATCCTAAAGGAGATCAGTCCTGGGTGTTCATTGGAAGGACTGATGCTGAAGCTGAAACTCCAATACTTTGGCCACCTCATGCAAAGAGTTGACTCATTGGAAAAGACCCTGATGCTGGGAGGGATTAGGGGCAGGAGGAGAAGGGGACGACAGAGGATGAGATGGCTGGATGGCATCACCGACTCCATGGACATGAGTTTGAGTAAACTCTGGGAGCTGGTGATGGACAGGGAGGCCTAGAGTGCTGCAATTCATGGGGTCGCAAAGAGTCAGACTCTACTGAGTGACTGAACTGAACTGAACTGAACTGAAGTATTATGTTGTCACTTGATAGACAGTAGTTTTTTTCAGAACAATTCTGAGATCTTCACCCAAAAATGAAAATAATAATACCTACCTTGATTCCTGATGGGAAGATGAAAGATGCTGCCTGGATAGCCATGTCCCTGACACACAGAAACTGCTTTGTAAATGATACATCTCTTTCCTAGCAAAGCTGGGAGGACCAGAATATTCAACACTGAGAGCTTTAGAGATCGGCCACTTGATGAGATGAACGGTTGCCTGCCCTAAATCGGGGCTAAGGGACCGAGAAGAGGTATAGGAGTGGAGTTTCCCTAAAGCACGGAAGGGAAATGTTATAGAATGAATAATGTGTGCTGTGTGCTCAGTCAGTCAGGTCCAGTTTTTGCCACCCCATGGGTTGTAGCCAGCAGGCTCCTTCCTCTGTCCATGGAATTTCCCAGGCAAGAATCCTGAAGTGGGTTGCCATTTCCTACTCTAGGGGGATCTCCCCGACCCAGGCATCAAATCTGAGTCTCTTGCATTTCCTGCATAGCACCACTTGGGAAGCCCCTGGATGGAAACACAGTTGAGAAGTAAGGTCGTCTTCACTGCTGAGGTGCTCTACAGAGGCCTCCCAGCTGCCCTCACCTGTGTGGGCCGCAGTGTGACTGTGGCAGGCAGTTATGGCTCTCAGAACATCCCTTCCTTCAGCCCTAAAGCTGAGATGGTACTAGCTTCTTCATAGCATTGTTGTGACGATTAAATGAAATAAGAGTGTACAGAGGAGTCCGCCTGAAACGAAAATGCTGTCTAACACGTAGTGGACGTGAAAATAGTAGCTCTGGAGACTACAGTCATATTATGATGAGAATTGCTGTTGTTACCATGTTACTGACCCTGAGGAAGAAATAGTATAAGCCTATAATCCTTTCTAGAAAACCCTTGCAATCTGAGATTTTAGATTTTGGAAGGTAATGCAGGTGATATGCCACATATTACCTCACACATCAGAGATTGGACAGCATCCTGCAATCAACACACTTAATCATTCTGCAGTGAAACAGAGGAATATTCACACCAAATGGTTAGGTAGCCCCTGATCAGTTCTGGTCAGATTTTGCCATCAAATGCTTTGGCAAAAGCTTTTAGTCTTCAGAGTGTTTTGGATTTCAGAATTGCAGGTAGAGGATTGTGGACCTGACACTTCCATGAACATTATTCTCCCTGGGTGCCATCTCCCAAGTCTACCAAGTGGGCAAAATGTTAGTAGTGTAATGTTATGTCTAGATTCATTCAATACATTTTTGTAAGATTGGAGTTTTACAGATAGTTAACCAAGGGGGTAAATTAGAGGGTTAGTTTGCACTTTCTTTTCTCTTTTGTGCAAATTTTAAAAAGTAAAAAAATGTCAGAGAAAGTTTAGAAATCAAAGAGAAAAAACACTCCCATCTGCAAGCATCTGAAAACACAACCACTATCATTTTTTTTGTGCTTTCGTTTATAGCTTTTATGTAAATCTTTGCCTAAATGTAAATATATTGATCATATAATTTTGTATCTTTCTTTTTTTAAATAAAACATCCTACAATACCTCACACTGGCCATTTGAAAGTTTGCATCCTCAGCCTGTCACTCTGTGATGACCTAGAGGGGTGGGGTGGGGGTGGGGGTGCTGGGAGGGAGGCTCAAGAGGAAGAGGATGTATGTGTACATATAGCTGATTCACGTTGTGCAGCAGGAACTAACACAACATTGTAAAGAACTATCCTCCTATTAAAAATTTTAAAAGTTTGCACTCTATGACAGATTCCTATTTTTGCATCACAGTTCCCTTACCGAGGCAGGTTTTCGCTGTTATAAAAGCTCTGATGAACCACACTTGCTCTTAGCGAAGTTTGTTAGCACCTGGGATTCATCTTTTTGTGATGATGCAGAATTTTGGTATGAAAGATGTAGAGATCTTGGGCCATCCATTCCTTCTGGTTGCTGCAGTTGGGGTGGAAATAATTTTGTTTACATATTTTATGACCAGTATCAGCTTTCCTCTGTGGGCATACCAGTTGAGAACTGATGGATGCTCAAACATATGTTAACGCATTCATTTATTTATTCAACAGACATTTATTGAGGACCAACTATATTTCAGAACTTATGAATACAGTCACAAATCTACATGCAAAGGAGAGAAGTCTAGAAAAAAGTGTCTGTTGAGAAAACCTCAGCATATGAATGCACTTGTTGAAATACTGTTAATGTCTGATTTTCTTTTCAAAGAACAAAAGGATCCATTACTGAGATTTATAAAATATGCTTTCTATACATATAAGCTGTTGAAGAGGAGGTTGAACCACAGTGTCAAAATGAAAAATTAAACCTTCTGCTGAAATATGAAGAGGAATATTAGAACTGAGGAGGGAGAGAGAAATATGATTCAATGTAAATGATTCTGCCTGCTGCTGTAAAAAAATTTATGTTTGTCTGCTCTGCGAGTACTCCCATAGTTCTGAAATAATAACTGTTTCATTTTGAATAGGCTCAAACCTTACATGAAAGCCAGCCACAGAATTACAAGAAGTTTCAAAATTTATGGAGGAACCACAGGAAGATCACTTCCCAGGTACACAGGAAAGGCAGTAAACTTCCGGCCGTCAGTGGCTCTGTGGTCCTGGCTGTTGGCTCATCACAGTCACCTGAAGGCAGCAGATTCATAGGGCTGCAAGGCTTCACTCACCCTCCTCTCTGTGCCCTTCCTCGCCCCAGCGTGAGCAGCGTGACCTGCCCGGCCCTGTGACACGAGGGCTGGTCAGCCCTGGAGCGCGCTTTGGCCAATAGAATGTTAGCCCCCAGTGCAAGCAAAAGAGGTCGAC
The DNA here is from genome assembly GCF_023699985.2 of Odocoileus virginianus. Lineage (NCBI taxonomy): Eukaryota > Metazoa > Chordata > Mammalia > Artiodactyla > Cervidae > Odocoileus > Odocoileus virginianus. The sequence goes on along the minus strand of NC_069705.1, from coordinate 4,669,567 downwards.
TTGGGCGTGTGTATTGGGACTTACCGTCTCTGTTGAACCTCTGCCGTCACCGTGGAAACAAGTCCAGGAGAGCTTGCTGGTTCAGGGGAAAGAGGAAGACCATGTGGAGCAGAGCAGGGCTGCGTCAGGTGGGTTTAGCCGAGATGAGTCGACAGACGAGTGTGCCCAGAAGAGTGGCGTGTCTGTATATCAAGGTGGTCAGGGGAAATCTCAGCAGCCTCAGATACGCAGATGATGCCACTCTAATGGCAGAAAGTGAAGAGGAATTAGGGTCTCTTGATGAAGGTGGAAAAGAGAGTGAAAAAGCTGGCTTGAAACTCCACATTCAAAAAACTAAAATCATGATGTCTGGTCCCATCACTTCATGGCGAACTGAAAGGGCAAAAGTGGAATCAATGGCAGATTTTATTTTCTTGGACTTCAAAATCACTTCAGACAGTGACTGTAGTCATGAAATTCAAAGATGCTTCTTCCTTGGAAGGAAAGCGATGACAGCCCTAGAAAGTGTATTTAAAAGTGGAGAAATCACTTTTCTGACAAATGTTCATATAGTCAAAGCTATGGTTTTTCCAGTAATCATGTATGGATGTGAGAGTTGGACCATAAAGAAGGCTGAGCGCTGAAGAATTGATGCTTTTGAATTGTGGTGCTGGAGAAGATTCTTGAGAGTCTCTTGGACTGCAAGGAGATCAAGTCAGTCAATCCTAAAGGCAGTCAACCCTGAATATTCATTGAAAGGACTGTTGCTGACTCTGAAGCTCCAATACTTTGGCCACCTGATGTAAACAGCCAACTCACTGGAAAAGACCCTGATGCTGGGGAGGGACTGAAGGCAAAAGGAGAAGGGGGCAGCAGAGGATGAAATGATTGGATAGCATCTCTGACTCAAAGGATTCAAATTTGAGCAAATTCTGGGAGTTAGAAGAGGACAGAGGAGATTGGCATGCTATAATCCATGGGGTCACAAGAGTCGTGCACAGCTAAACAGCAACAATTATATGTGTGTGTATGATTAATTTACGTTGATGATATCAAGTTCAAAAACATTCTAACAACCTTGCCTTTTAACACCCCCACACACATTAAATGTTTTGACACCGTATTTTACATCTTTTTTTTTTTTTTTTGGTCTCCCTTCATTAGTTATTGTAGATGTAAATGATTTTTACTACTGTTGTCTTTTAACCTTCCTATTAGCTTTATAAGTGGTTGATCTAGTGTATGTTTGCCTTTGCCAGTGAGGTTTTTCATTTTGTAATTTTCATATTTCTAGTTGAGGACTTTTATGCTAATAAAGAAAGTGAAGTTGCTCAGTCATGTCTGACTCTTTGTGATCCCATGAACTGTAGCCTACCAGGCTCCTCTGTCCATGGAATTTTCCAGGCAAGAGTACTGGTGTGGGTTGCCATTTCCTTCTCCAGGGGATCTTCCCAACCCAGGGATTGAACCCGGGTCTCCCGCATTGCAGGCAGACGCTTTACCGTCTGAGCCACCAAGGAAGCCTCATAGAGGCTCCTTTTAACATTCTTGTGAAGACTGTTCAGTGGTACTGAATGCTTAGCTTTTGCTTGTCTATAAAACTCTTTTCTCCTTCAGGTCTAGATGATAGTATTGCCAGGTAGAGAGCTTTTAGTTGTAGGTTTTCCCTCTCACCAGTTTGATGACATCGTGTGACTCCCTTTTGGGTTGCAGAGTTTTGCTGAAAGTCAGTTGACAATCTTACGGAAATTTATTGGCATGTCACTGGTCACTTTGTCTCTGCTGCTTTTAATATTTTCTGTTTCTTTTTCATTTTTACCATTTTAATTATCATGTGTCTTGGGCTGACTTCTTTCAGTTCGTCTTACTTAGGACTCTCTGTGCTTTCTGGACATGGATGTCTGTTTCCTTTCACAGGTTAGGAAATTTTTTTGCTATCATGTCTTCATGTATGTCCCTGCCCCTTCTTTCTCTCTTCTCTGTCTGGGACCCCTATAATGCAACTGTTAGTATACTTGATATTGTTCCAGAGGTCTCTTAAACTGTCCTCATTTATTTTCTTCTGTTCTCTCATTTATTCATTAGTTAAGATTCTTTTTTTTTTTTAAATGAAGTGTGTATCATATGCCAGGTACTGGGGATAAAAGGCATTGACAAACAAGAGTCCTGCATTTGAGGAACTTAGCAGAGGACAAGCATTAATCAGTAACTTGCATGAATAAATATTTAATTACAAACTGAAGGAAAAGGAGCACTGTGTGTACGTGCAAGAAGTAGTGAGAAAGGAAACAAGAAAAAAGCTTAAAACTTTTCTTCTAAAGTTTCAGTGAAGCAACTGTAAAACATTTTTTAATTATAAAACTAACATCATAAGCATATTATAAGAACACTGGAAAATAAGGGGAAAAAGAAATCAAAATTCCAAAACCGTAACAACCATTTTGTCTTCTAGTCTTATTTCCTATGCATTTTCTTTTTTTTTTTTTCCATTTATTTTTATTAGTTGGAGGCTAATTACTTTACAACATTGCAGTGGTTTTTGTCATACATTGAAATGAATTAGCCATGGATTTACATGTATTCCCCATCCCGGTCCCCCCTCCCACCTCCCTCTCCACCCGATCCCTCTGGGTCTTCCCAGTGCACCAGGCCCAAGCACTTGTCTCATGCATCCAACCTGGGCTGGTGATCTGTTTCACCCTAGATAATATACATGTTTCAATGCTGTTCTCTTGAAACATCCCACCCTCGCCTTCTCCCACAGAGTCCACAAGTCTGTTCTATACATCTGAGTCTCTTTTTCTGTTTTGCATATAGGGTTATCATTACCATCTTTCTAAATTCCATATATATGTGTTAGTATACTGTAATGGTCTTTATCTTTCTGGCTTACTTCGCTCTGTATAATGGGCTCCAGTTTCATCCATCTCATTAGAACTGATTCAAATGAATTCTTTTTAATGGCTGAGTAATATTCCATGGTGTATATGTACCACAGCTTCCTCATCCATTCGTCTGCTGATGGGCATCTAGGTTGCTTCCATGTCCTGGCTATTATAGACAGTGCTGCGATGAACATTGGGGTGCACGTGTCTCTTTCAGATCTGGTTTCCTCGGTGTGTATGCCCAGAAGTGGGATTGCTGGGTCATATGGCAGTTCTATTTCCAGCTTTTTAAGAAATCTCCACACTGTTTTCCATAGAGGCTGTACTAGTTTGCATTGCCCCCAACAGTTTAAGAGGGTTCCCTTTTCTCCACACCCTCTCCAGCATTTATTGCTTGTAGACTTTTGGATAGCAGCCATCCTGACTGGCGTGTAATGGTACCTCATTGTTTTGATTTGCATTTCTCTGATAATGAGTGATGTTGAGCATCTTTTCATGTGTTTTTTAGCCATCTGTATGTCTTCCTTGGAGAAATGTCTGTTGAGTTCTTTGGCCCATTTTTTGATTGGGTCATTTATTTTTCTGGAGTTGAGCTGGAGGAGTTGCTTGTATATTTTTGAGATTAATCCTTTGTCTGTTGTTTCGGTTGCTATTATTTTCTCCCAATCTGAGGGCTGTCTTTTCACCTTGCTTATAGTTTCCTTTGTTGTGCAAAAGCTTTTAAGTTTCATTAGGTCTCATTTGTTTATTTTTGCTTTTATTTCCAATATTCTGGGATGTGGGTCATAGAGGATCCTGCTGTGATTTATGTCGGAGAGTGTTTTGCCTATGTTCTCCTCTAGGAGTTTTATAGTTTCTGGTCTTACATTTAGATCTTTAATCCATTTTGAGTTTATTTTTGTGTATGGTGTTAGAAAGTGTTCTAGTTTCATTCTTTTACAGGTGGTTGACCAGTTTTCCCAGCACCACTTGTTAAAGAGGTTGTCTTTTTTCCATTGTATATCCTTGCCTCCTTTGTCAAAGATAAGGTGTCCATAGGTTTGTGGATTTATCTCTGGGCTTTCTATTCTGTTCCATTGATCTATATTTCTGTCTTTGTGCCAGTACCATACTGTCTTGATGACTGTGGCTTTGTAGTATAGCCTGAAGTCAGGCAGGTTGATTCCTCCAGTTCCATTCTTCTTTCTCAAGGTTACTTTGGCTATTTGAGGTTTTTTGTATTTCCATACAAATTGTGAAATTATTTGTTCTAGTTCTGTGAAAAATACTGTTGGTAGTTTGATAGGGATTGCATTGAACCTATAGATTGCTTTGGGTAGTATAGCCATTTTGACAATATTGATTCTTCCAATCGATGAACACGGTATATTTCTCCATCTGTTTGTGTCCTCTTTGATTTCTTTCATCAGTGTTTTATAGTTTTCTATGTATAGGTCTTTTGTTTCTTTAGGTAGATATACTCCTAAGTATTTTATTCTTTTTGTTGCAATGGTGAATGGTATTGTTTCCTTAATTTCTCTGTTTTCTCATTGTTAGTGTATAGGAATGCAAGAGATTTCTGTGTGTTAATTTTATATCCTGCAACTTTACTGTATTCATTGATTAGCTCAAGTAATTTTCTGGTAGAGTCTTTAGGGTTTTCTATGTAGAGGATCATGTCATCTGCAAACAGAGAGAGTTTCACTTCTTCTTTTCCTATCTGGATTCCTTTTACTTCTTTTTCTGCCCTGATTGCTGTGGCCAACACTTCCAAAACTATGTTGAATAGGAGTGGTGAGAGTGGGCACCCTTGTCTTGTTCCTGATTTCAGGGGAAATGCTTTCAATTTTTCACCATTGAGGGTGATGCTTGCTGTGGGTTTGTCATATATAGCTTATGTTGAGGTATGTTCCTTCTATTCCTGCTTTCTGGAGAGTTTTAATAATAAATGGATGTTGAATTTTGTCAAAGGCTTTTTCTGCATCTATTGAGATAATCATATGGTTTTTATCTTTCAATTTGTTAATGTGGTGTATTACATTGATTGATTTGCGGATATTAAAGAATCCTTGCATTCCTGGGATAAAGCCCACTTGGTCATGGTGTATGATTTTTTTAATATGTTGTTGGATTCTGTTTGCTAGAATTTTGTTAAGGATTTTTGCATCTATGTTCATCAGTGATATTGGCCTGTAGTTTTCTTTTTTTGTGGCATCTTTGTCTGGTTTTGGAATTAGGGTGATGATGGCCTCATAGAATGAGTTTGGAAGTTTACCTTCTTCTGCAGTTTTCTGGAAGAGTTTGAGTAAGATAGGTGTTAGCTCTTCTCTAAATTTTTGGTAGAATTCAGCTGTGAAGCCATCTGGTCCTGGGCTTTTGTTTGCTGGAAGATTTCTGATTACAGTTTCGATTTCCTTGCTTGTGATGGGTTTGTTAAGATCTTCTATTTCTTCCTGGTTCAGTTTTGGAAAGTTATACTTCTCTAAGAACTTGTCCATTTCTTCCAAGTTGTCCATTTTATTGGCATAGAGCTGCTGGTAGTAGTCTCTTATGATCCTTTGTATTTCAGTGTTGTCTGTTGTGATCTCTCCATTTTCGTTTCTAATTTTGTTAATTTGGTTCTTCTCCCTTTGTTTCTTAATGAGTCTTGCTAATGGTTTGTCAATTTTGTTTATTTTTTCAAAAAACCAGCTTTTAGTTTTGTTGATTTTTGCTATGGTCTCTTTAGTTTCTTTTGCATTTATTTCTGCCCTGATTTTTAAGATTTCTTTCCTTCTACTAACCCTGGGGTTCTTCATTTCTTCCTTTTCTAGTTGCTTCAGGTGTAGAGTTAGGTTATTTATTTGACTTTTTTCTTGTTTCTTGAGGTAGGCCTGTAATGCTATGAATCTTCCCCTTAGCACTGCTTTTACAGTGTCCCATAGGTTTTGGGTTGTTGTGTTTTCATTTTCATTCATTTCTATGCATATTTTGATTTCTTTTTTGATTTCTTCTAAGATTTGTTGGTTACTCAGAAGCGTGTTGTTTAGCCTCCATATGTTTGAATTTTAAATAATTTTTTTCCTGTAATTGAGATCTAATCTTACTGTACTGTGGTCAGAAAAGATGACTGGAATGATTTCAATTTTTTTGAATTTACCAAGACTAGATTTATGGCCCAGGATGTGATCTATTCTGGAGAAGGTTCCATGTGCACTTGAGAAAAACGTGAAGTTGATTGTTTTGGGGTGAAACGTCCTATAGATGTCAATTAGGTCTAGCTGGTCCATTGTGTCCTTTAAAGTTTGTGTTTCCTTGTTCATTTTCTGTTTAGTTGATCTATCCATTGTTGTGAGTGGGGTATTAAAGTCTCCTACTATTATTGTGTTACTATTAATTTCCTCTTTCATACTCGTTAGCATTTGCCTTTCATATTGCGGTGCTCCTATGTTGGGTGCATATATATTTATAATTGTTATATCTTCTTCTTGGATTGATCCTTTGATCATTATGTAGTGTCCATCTTTGTCTCTTTTCACAGCCTTTATTTGAAAGTCTATTTCATCTGATATGAGTATTGCGACTCCTGCTTTCTTTTGGTCTCCGTTTGCGTGGAATATTTTTTTCCAGCCCTTCACTTTTAGTCTGTATGTGTCCCTTGTTTTGAGGTGGGTCTCTTGTACAAGACAGCATATATAGGGGTCTTGCTTTTGTATCCATTCAGCCAGCCTTTGTCTTTTGGTTGGGGCATTCAACCCATTTACATTTAAGGTAATTATTGATAGGTATGGTCCCGTTGCCATTTATTTTGTTGTTTGGGGTTCACGTTTATACCACCTTTCTGTGTTTCCTGTCTAGAGAAGATCCTTTAGTATTTGTTGAAGAGCTGGTTTGGTGGTGCTGAATTCTCTCAGCTTTTGCTTGTCTGTAAAGCTTTTGAGTTCTCCTTCATATCTGAATGAGATCCTTGCTGGGTAGAGTAATCTAGGTTGTAGGTTATTCTCTTTCATTACTTTAAGTATGTCCTGCCATTCCCTTCTGGCCTAAAGGGTTTCTATTGATAGATCAGCTGTTATCCTTATGGGAATCCCTTTGTGTGTTATTTGTTGTTTCTCCCTTGCTGCTTTTAATATTTGTTCTTTGTGTTTGATCTTTGTTAATTTGATTAATATGTGTCTTGGGGTGTTTCGCCTTGGGTTTATCCTGTTTGGGACTCTCTGGGTTTCTTGGACTTGGGTGGCTATTTCCTTCCCCATTTTAGGGAAGTTTTCAGCTATTATCTCCTCGAGTAACTTCTCATGGCCTTTCTTTTTTGTCTTCTTCTTCTGAGACTCCTATGATTCGAATGTTGGGGTGTTTCACATTGTCCCAGAGGTCCCTGAGGTTGTCCTCATTTCTTTTGATTCTTTTTTCTTTTTTCCTCTCTGCTTCATTTATTTCCACCATTTTATCTTCTAACTCACTTATCCTATCTTCTGTCTCTGTTTTTCTACTCATGGTTCCCTCCAGAGTGTTTTTGATCTCATTTATTTCATTATTAATTTTTAATTGACTTTTAAAAAAAATTTCTTCTAGGTCCTTGTTAAACATTTCTTGCATCTTCTCAATCTTTGTCTCCAGGCTATTTATTTGTAACGCCATTTTGTTTTCAAGATTTTGGATCATTTTTATTATCATTATTCTAAATTCTTTTTCAGGTAGATTCCCTATTTCCTTCTCTTTTGTTTGACTTGGTGGGCTTTTTTCATGTTCCTTTAGCTGTTGGGTATTTCTCTGCCTTTTCATCTTGTTTAGATTGCTGTGTCTGGAGTGGGCTTTCTGTATTCTTGTGGTCTGTGGTTCCTTTTTATTGTGGAGGTCTCACCCAGTGGGTGGGGTTGGATGATTGGTTTGTCAAGGTTTCCTGGTTAGGGAAGCTTGTGTCAGCGTTCTGGTGCGTGGAATTGGATTTCTTCTCTCTGGAGTGCAATGGAGTGTCCAGTAATGAGTTTTGCGATGTGTCTATGTGTTAGGTGTGACTTTGGACAGCCTGTATGTTGACACTCAGGTCTATGTTCCTGCGTTGCTAAAGAATTTGCATGGTATGTCTTGTACTGGAGCTTATTGGCTCTTGGGTGGTGGTTGGTTTTGGTGTAGGTATGGAGGCTTTTGGATGGTCTCTTATTCCTTAATGTTCTGTGTGGTCAGGAATTTCTGGTTTTCTCAGGTTTTGGGCTTAAGTCTCCTGCCTCTGGATTTCAGTTTTATTCTTCCAATAGTCTCAAGACTTCTCCAACTATACAGCACTGATAATAAAACTTCTAGGTTAATGGTGAAAAGATTCTCCACTGTGAGAGACAACCAGAGAGGTTCACAGAGTTACATGAAGAATAAGAGAGGGAGGAAGGAGATAGAGGTGAGCAGGAGGAGAAAAAGGGGACTCGAGGAGAGAGACAGATCTACGCAGTTATCTGTTCCCAAAGTGTTCTCCGTAGCCCAGACACCGACAAAGATTCACAGAATTGGATTGGGAAGAGAAGGGGAAAGGAGGGAATAGAGGTGTTCTGAGGTAGAAAACAGAGAGTCAAAAGTGGGAGAGTAATCACCACACTCCTGAATAGAAATGGGAACTGAATATTGGATTCTTAAATGTCCAAAATTTATATCACATACTGAAAAACAAAGATTAAAAATCTAGTGTAGAGGTTAGACTCTTTGAAATACGATATTTAAAAACAAAAAGCAAAAACACAAAAATTTAGAAATGTATATGAAGTTCGGTTTAAAAATAGGGTTTTTTTCTCTCTCTCTTTTTTTTTGGGCAAGGTTATAGTGAAATGAAAATGAAAATTAAGGAATAATAGAGGAGTATTAGAGGACTTTAAAAGGAAATAGAGAAAAACAAGAAAAAGAAAAAAAATTTTTTTTCCCTAATTAAAAAAATCGTAAAAATATATGAAAATGAAAGTTGAGGAGTAATGGGGGATTAATAGGAAATTTTAAAAGAAAATAAAAGCGAAAAAATAAAAAATTTTTAAAAAAGGAAAAAAAATTTTTTTTTTAAATTAAAAAAATATATATACATATATATCTAGGAATTTCTCTGGAGTTGTTGTGGTCAGTGTAGGTTCGGTTCAATTTCAGATAGCTCCTCTTTCCAGCTTACACTTCTCGATATCTATAGGCCCCTTCCGGTGTAGTCGGTGTTACCTTCAGGGATTTTAATCTGTTGCACCGGTCCTTTCTGAAGCGATTCCCTTTATTTGACTTCTGTTTGCTGTCTCTTCGGTGTCTAATTTCCGCCCTGACAAAGGCGGGCGGAGGTGATCTCTTATTTAGGTTCGCTAGTTCAGTTCAGTCCTGCTACGGGGAGGGCGGGACGCTGCAGACAGACACCGCTCTGTGTGGATAGCACTCACCGTGTTCCGGCCGCACTGGGTTTGCCCCGCTCACGGGTGTCTGTGCTTTCGCCGTCTACACTGCTCAGGCTCCCGGCTGCTCTATATGGAGCGGGCCCTGCGCTGAGTGCGGTTCCAGTTTTCGGGTACTCCACAAAAGTGCGGATTCGGTTGTGCCTGCGTTTTGTGCCTTCCCCAGCCTGAGCGGTTCAGGCAGCCAGGGGCTTGGGCATACTCTCCCCGGGTGCAGTGCGCCTTTTCCCTCCGCGTCGAGCAGCCCAGGCAGCCAGAGGCTTGGGCGCACTCTCCCCGGATGCGGCGCGCCTTTTCCCTCCGCGGCGAGCGGCTCAGGCAGCCAGAGGCTTGGGCGCACTCTCCCCGGGTGCGGCGCGCCTTTTCCCTCCGCGTCGATCAGCCCAGGCAGCCAGAGGCTTGGGCGCAATCTCCCCGGGTGCGGCGCGCTTTTCCCCTCCGCGGCCCCAGCGCGCGCCGCCAGTTGGGTCCCAGGAAGTCTTTAGATAGGAACCGGGGGCCTGTTTGCAGTGTGGGAGGGGGTGGCTTCTCAGGGGCTGAGTTTGCCCTTTTCCCCTCCTCCCTGCCTCCTACCTCCAGCGGGGATGGGCCAGCTCTTCTCTGGAGTTTCTCAGTCCCTTTGTTATGCGAACCGCCGGCAGTGTGTTCGGGCTGGTTAATTTTGTCCCTTGCTATCCCACAGTTTAGAAAAGCTCCCTCCGATTGCTCTCAGGGTCTTCGGGCCGGTCCTTACCCTAAGCAATGCCGCCTGCTCCTCTCCGTTCCGCCCCCGCTTGTTGCTGGCGGGTACGGGCGTCTGGGGTACTTTTCTGCTGGGAGTTGCTTTTAGGCACGTAATCCGTGGGCCTTGTTTAATTTTTCCTCCCAGTTAGATTGCCGAAAACTTCCCCCAGTCCCGCCAGTGCGAGGGTTTCCTGGTGATTGGAAACTTCCTCTATTAAGACTCCCTTCCCGGGACGGGTCTCCGTCCGTAGCTCTTTTGACTCCCTTTTTATCTTTTATATTTTGTCCTACCTCCCTTCGAAGACAATGGGCTGCTTTTCTGGGCGCCTGATGTCCTCTGCTAGCGATCATTAGTTGTTTTGTGAAATTTGCTCAGCGTTCAAATGTTCTTTCGATGAATTTGTAGGGGAGAAGGTGGTCTCCCCGTCCTGTTCCTCCGCCATCTTGGCTCCCCCCCCCCCCTATGCATTTTGTCTTCTGATACTGTTTAGAAAAAACTGTCCTCATTCAAAAAAGATTTTTTTTTTCTGATATTTTCTAAAGTGTCAGTAATAGTCTAGTGGATTCTTTCTTCTTAAAATTTTTTTTAAATTTTATGTTTTAAGTCTAGTTGATTTACAGTGTTGTGTTAGTTTCAGGAGTAGAGCAGAGTGATTTGGTTATACATATGCATGGATTCTTTTTCAAATTCTTTTCCAACTTAGATTATTATAGGATATTGAGCACAGTTCTGTGTCCTCTACAGTAGGACTTTGTTGGTTATCCATTTAAAATACATTAGTGTGTGCTGAATATCAGTCCCAACCTCCCTAACTATCTCTTCCCATCCTCCTTCCCCCCGGGTAACCATAAGTTTGTCTTCTGTGTCTGTGAGTCTGTTTGTTTTTAAACAAGTCCATTTGTGTCATTTGTTTTAGATTCCACACAAAGTGATATCCTATGGTATTTGTCTGTGACAGGAATTTTTTAAGTGTTCCATAATTCAAACCATTCAGACACCTGTATCCAATACATTTCCAATGCCTGAAACCAAAGACCCACACATATCCTCCTCATATTCCATTACTGACACAGAGAAGGTAGTCACTAGATAGTGTCTAATGTTGAAGGATTGCCCCAGTGGCCTTTACTGGATAGTTTTGCTTTAGCTCACCGTCATGAAATGGAAACCATTACACCTTATGTTTATCTCCACAAGCACAGTAAAGCAGACAGTTAAAGCAATCATCTGGATAATTCAGAGCAATGGGAAAATGCAATATTTTGCAGTGAAAGAAAATTCATGATTACCTAAATCAATACAGATCGGCCTTTGGTTTGATCAAATTGCAGTATCTGCTCTAGTTAATCTGTATATGCAGTCTCTCTCCCATATACCACATCCATTAGAAAGAATATTTATGTTTCCTTCAGCTGATTTTTCCTTTTTGCAACTTATATTTTTAGAAAACGTTTGTATCACCCATAATTCAAGTAATTATCATCTTCTAGTAGACTTGTTGATTTTCTTAATTAAACTTAGCTAGCAAATCATTTTAAGAAGAAAGAAAAATGCAACAGTTTTTCCTAGTCTAATTGATTCTTTGTTATTTTATTTTATACCCCCTAGAAGAGAAAGTAAATTGTATGTGAAAAAACACTTCTGATTTCACTACTGTCATCTCAGGCTTATGGCTCAAAGTTGCAAAGCAAAAAGCGGAAAAAAAAAAAAAAAACAAGAAAAAAAACTTAGAATACTATTGCTTATTGAGAATAGCATAGCCAGCATGTGCCTTGAAGCAGATGAAGAAAGGAAGCCATAAAAGAGAAGCAACTTGGAAAGTTTCACAAAAGGAAGTTCACACTTTCAGACACGTCTCAAGCTATTTCATGGAGGTTCAGTTTGTTATAATGGGAATTAAAAAAATATCTCATCATGCTGCCTCACTCATTTTCTGACTTGAGATTGAATACTGTGGCAGTTAAACAAATTATCTCTCTCTGTTTTCAAATATTTTTTATGACCGAAAGCTCTTTCCTTTTTCTTTTCTAACAAATAATTCTTGCCTTGGTCCTATTTCTCAAGGAAACCTATTTTATTCAGTTTTACAGATACCAGTCTAATACAGGTCTTTACCTCCTGGCCTGTGGACAGTTATGGTAATCTTCATGATTGACTCCACATCTCCACTTTCCTCCTGAACTCAGTGCAGCATATTATGAGTGGGCAGGAACCCCGGGGCAAACTGGACCGGGGGTTCGAATCCCAGGCCCCGCCGAGTGGCCTTAGGCACGGGGTCGGGGCGGGGGGGGGTCCTCAGCTTTTTACCTTGAAAGTGAGGTGGAAGTGGTCCCAGCCTGCCTGCCCCTGGAGCTGCTGGCTCTGCTCTGCTCTGGGCGGCAAAGGGCGTGCCCTTCCTTCTCCGACTCAGTTCAGCCAGCCGGTGGTGGAAAGGGGTGGGGTGGGAGGACGGAGACCCGCCAGGCAGGTCTCTTGCCGCCACGCCCACCTGGGCCAGGTTCCGCACAGCTTCAGTTCCGCACAGCTCCAGTTCCGCACAGCTCCAGTTCTGCACAGCTCCAGCTCGCTTGGTGGAGGCCTGCTGTGGTTCCATCCTGACCTTGACCCTGGGACCCCCGCCCCTGGCCTCTTGCAGCACTGCCTCCTCCCTGTGTCCCTTGGGTCCAAGGATGACGACAGCTTCCTTTCTTTTTTTAAAGCATTTTATTGGAGTATAGTATCTTTACACTGCTATGTTACTTTCTACTGTGCAGCAAAGTGAGTCAGCTATTCATACACACATATCCACTCTTTCTGGATTTCTTTCCCATTTAGGTCACCGCCGACCACTGAGTGAGTAGGGTTCCTGACTATATGATAGGTTCTCCTTAGTCATCTGCTTTATACATGGTCGTGTCTATATGTCAGTGCCAATCTCCCAGTTTATCCCATGCCCCCTTCTCCACCTGGTGTCCGTACATTTGTTCTCCACGTCTGTGTCTGTATTTCTCCTTTACAAATAGACTGACCTGCACCACTTTTCTAGATTTCACATGTATGTGTTAATATATGATATTTGTTTTTGTCTTTCTGACTTACTTCACTCTGTATGATAGTCTCTAGGTCCATCCATGTCTCCACATGTGGCACAATTTATTCCTTTTTATAGCTGAGTAGTATCCACTATATACATGCACCGTATCTTCTTTATCCATTCATCTGTTGATGGACATTTAGGTTGCTTCCATGTCCTGGCTATTGTAAACAGTGCTGCAATGAACACTGGGGTATGTGTATCTGTGTTTCTTTTTAAGTTATGGTTTTCTCTGGATATATACCCAGGAGTGGGATTGCTGGGTCACATGGTGGTTCTATTTTTAGTTTCTTAAGGAGCCTCTATAGTGTTCTCCACAGTGGCTGCACCAACTTACATTCCCATTGACTTCCTTCCTGATGTTGTGACTTCAAAGTGTTTCAGCTTCCCTTGTTGGTCTCCTATCAGTTCTGTTTCAAATATTCAAGATAGTGTTTTCCTGGTCAGACCTGGTTAAGCCCTGAGTGATCCAGTACTTCACAGTGTTCTTGGAATTTTAACTCATTTAAACTTCTCAAGAACACTAAAAATACTGAGGACAGTACTTGGAATTCAATAAATATCAGTGATTATTAAATATTTTATATATTACTGCTCCACTGAGTAATGAGAAGTCCCCTGAACTTTATTCTTCTGTGGTTACAGTATTATACTAATACTCAAATTATACAAGCTTAGTTATTTCACCTGTGGAAAAATGATTGTACTCCTCAGATTTTCTGAAGTCCCCGAAGGTGGCTCACTTATACTCATGATTAAGTTGACTCTTTCTTATAAAATTCGTAATTTGGCACAATACCTATTACATCCACCCCTGGAGCTGCCTTGACAAAGTACAGCAAACTGAGTGACTTAAAACAACAGAAGCTTATCTGTTCACAGCTCTGGAAGCTGAGAGCCTAAGATCAAGTTGTCTATAGGGTCACGCACCCTCTGAAGGCTCTAGGGAAGGGCCTTTCCTGCCTCTTCCCGGCTTCTGGTACCTACCAGTCATTCTTAGTGGCAGTTCTTAGCATCAGGGGTCTACAATTTGTTGTTGTTCAGTTGCTAAGTCATATCCAACCCTCTGTGACCCCATCGACTGCAGCACACCTGGCTTCCTTGTCCTTTGCTATCTCCCAGAGTTTACTCAAACTCATGTCCATTGGCATTCCCTGGTGGTTCAGCTTGTAAAGAATCTGCCTGCAATGTGAAAGACCTGGGTTTGATCCCTGGGTTGGGAAGATCACTTAGAGAAGGGAATGGCTATCCACTGCAGTATTCTGGCCTAGAGACTTCCGTGGACTGTATAGTTCATGGGGTTGCAAAGAGTTGCACACGACTGAGTGACTTTCAGTCCTGAATGTTCTTTGGAAGGATGCTGTGAAAGTGCTGCACTCAATATGCCAACAAATTTGGAAAACTCAGCAGTGGTCACAGGACTGGAAAAGGTCAGTTTTCATTCCAATCCCAAAGGAAGACAATCCCAAAGAATGCTCAAACTACTGTACAATTGCACTCATCTCACACACTTGTAAAGTAATGCTCAAAATTCTCCAAGCAGTCTTTAGCAATACGTGAACCATGAACTTCCAGATGTTCAAGCTGGTTTTAGAAAAAGCAGAGGAACCAGAGATCAAATCACCAACATCCGCTGGATCATCGAAAAAGCAAGAGAGTTCCAGAAAAACATCTATTTCTGCTTTATTGACTATGCCAAAGCCTTTGACTGTGTGGATCACAATAAACTGTGGAAAATTCTGGAAAAGATGGGAATACCAGACCACCTGACCCGCCTCTTGAGAAACCTATATGCAGGTCAGGAAGCAAGTTAGAACTGGACATGGAACAACAGGCTGGTTCCAAATAGGAAAAGGAGTACATCAAGGCTGTATATTGTCACCCTGCTTATTTAACTTATATGCAGAATACATCATGAGAAATGCTGGGCTGGAGGAAGCACAAGCTGGAATCAAGATTGCCGGGAGAAATATCAATAACCTCAGATATGCAGATGACACCACCCTTGTGGCAGAAAGTGAAGAACTAAAGAGCCTCTTGAGGAAAAGTGAAAGAGGAGAGTGAAAAAGTTGGCTTAAAGCTCAACATTCAGAAAACTAAAATCATGGCATCAGGTTCCATCACTTCATGGCAAATACATGGGGAAACAATGGAAGCAGTGTGAGATTTTATTTTTCTGGGCTCCAAAATCACTGCAGATGGTAATTGCAGCCATGAAATTAAAAAACTCCTTGGAAGGAAAGTTATGACCGACCTAGACAGCATATTGAAAAGCAGAGGCATTACTTTGCCAACAAAGGTCCATCTCGTCAAGGCTGTGGTTTTTCCATGGTCATGTATGGATGTGAGAGTTGGACTGTGAAGAAAGCTGAGTGCCAAAGAATTGATGCTTTTGAACTGTGGTGTTGGAGAAGACTCTTGAGAGTCCCTTGGACTGAAGGAGATCCAACCAGTCCATCCTACAGGAGATCAGTCCTGGGTGTTCATTGGAAGGACTGATGTTGAAGCTGAAACTCCAACCCTTTGGCCACCTGATGTGAAGAGCTGACTCATTGGAAAAGACCCTAATGCTGGGAAAGATTGAGGACAGGAGGAGAAGGGGATGATGGAGGATGAGACGGTTGGATGGCGTCACTGACTCAATGGACATGGGTTTGGTTGGACTCTGGGATTTGGTGATGGACAGGGAAGCCTGGTATGTTGCAGTTCATGGGGTTGCAAAGAGTTGGACATGACTGAGTGACTGAACTGAACTGAATTGTAACTCAATTGCTTTGGAAAACCGTTTTTCCAAATGAGGTCATATTCAAAGCTACCTGGGGTTAGAATTTCAGCACATGTCTCTCACTAATACAGTTTGACCCATAACACATATGTTTGGCTTTAGACATATATCTTACCTGTGCGATGCTAGTTAATCACTGTAAAATGCCTGAAGCATTGTTGTTATCCCCATTTTAGAAATGGGGAGCCTGAAGTGAGAGAAGTTAAGGAGTTGTCCAAGTGCAACAGATAGCCAGTATACTGCAAAATCAGAACTTGAATTCAGTTTCTGGATCCCAGACCATTTCTGTTCAAATTATACCATCTAACCCTTGAAATCAAGGAGAGCACTGATCCTGATACTTAAGCAGGTTGAAATTCCCGAATGTTCTTCCAAACCCTAGACAAAATTTTGAGGTCCAATCAGGCAGCCAAGTGATGGTCCAGAACCTGTCTGGTATGAGTTAGCATTACTGCATAGCAACTATAACCTCGGGTAGTGACAGTAGGCATTTACTGCTCATGCCTCTGGGATCAGCTGGGAGTTAGACATACACACACACACACACACACACACACACACACACACACACACACGAAGATGTGAATACTCAGCCATAAAAAATGAAACCTTGTCATTTGCAATAACATGGATGAGTCTAGCGGGTATTATGCTAAGTGAAATAAGTCAGACAGAGAAAGACAGCAACTGCGTGATCTCACCTATATGTGGAATCTAAAAACTAAACAAGACAAAGTGAAAATAGGTTCATAGATAGAGAAAACAAATGGGTATTTACCAGAAGGAAGAGGTGTGAGGGAGTAGGTGAAATAGGTGGAGCGATTGAAAAGTGCAAACCTCCAGTTATATAATAAATTAGTTAATGTAATATACAGCATAGAAATATGGTGAATAATATTTTAATAACTTTGTGTAGGAACAGATGGCTATTAGAGCTATTGTGGTGATCACTTCATAATGCATGGAAACATCAAATAATTATGTAGTACCCCTGAAACTAACACAATATTGAATGTCAACTATAGTTCATTAAAAAGAAAAAAATTTTTTTCACAAAAGAGAACTTTCTTAGGGAGAAACATTAAATCCAGGAAGTTCTGTTATCCCAAGTAACATATGAATTTATTCAGGGCAATTTACATGCATGAAAATATTTTATCATAAGCATATTCAAAATTATATCTTCCACTATTTTCAAGACTCACCTTCAATAGAACGTTTCGAAACAAAGGTGCAATTTACACTTGGTAAACCTGTGTACATATTCCTTTGTATATGGTTACCTATTATAGATAAAGCTTTTAGTGAATGAGGTTGGTAGAAGCTGCAAAGATAACATGAAGTCAGATAACCTGTTGTAGTGAAATCGTAAAGGCTAGAAAGATTGTACAGAAAATAAGCTCTGAGGGTCTGAATTGAAGAAATAGATAATTGAGGAAAATTATCCACATAAAGTGGTTTATATTATAGAAACTGTGTAAGTAAAGATAAATAGAATATTTAGATTACTTGAATATTTTCAAGGTGCTTTATTCCATCTAATCTAAGATATTATATTAGGCAGCGTTCATATAATGAAAGGTGAACCACACCAGGTATTTCCAGTTGAGGTGATGTAATACAGGAATTGATGAAGAAGGTGTTAGAAGGCTAAATGTGCAAAGCCGAGATGCTGAAGTTACCTGATATAGATAGCACAGTTAGTGGTTACCACAGTAGGGGATAAAGAGAGGTAGGCTCACCAGACCGAGGAGCTTGGTCCTGTGTGGCTGGTGCTTGAGCTTCTGAGGGGTACAGTGTGGCCGAGGCGAGTGTGGCTGGGCATCTCTCTAGGGTAATATACTAAGTGAAGTCAGAAAGAGAAAAAAAAAGGAAAAAGAAAGAGAAAAACAAATATCATATGACATCACTTATATGTGGTATCTAAAAAAATGGTACAAATTAACATATTTACAAAACAGAATTAGAGTCACAGATGTAAAAAAACTTACAGTTATCAGGGGAGAAAGGTAGAGAGGTAAGGATAAATCACGAGGTTGGGATTGACATATGCACATTGCTATATATAAAATAGATTAACCAGCAAGGGCATCCATGTAGCACAGGGAACTCAATACTCTGTAATGTCCTATATGGGAAAATAATCTAAAAAAGAGTGGATATATGTATATGGATAGCCGATTCACCTGAAACTAATACAATATAGTAAATCAACTGTACTCCAATAAAAATTAAAAACAAAGAATCTGGAGGCAGAGGCTGCTACTGTCTGCTGTTATCTAAGCAGTGCTGTCGAGAACTGGAAGGGAATTCCTCTCTCTGTCTCCCTGCCTGTCTCCCTGTCAGCCTCCCACTGGCAGAGCTGACCAGGATACCCTGGTGCAGGGGCGTGTGGGGTCTGCGGTTCCCGCAGCTAGTTCAAGCATCCCAAAGTGCTGAAGGGTGGGTTTGATGCTGAGAAGAATAGATCAGTTAACTGAACAGATACCATTGATTAGAAGACAGCTCACTATCTACCCCTTAGCAAGAAAATCTGACAAACTACAGCACAAAGCTTTAACATCTTTGCATTTTCCACAGATTATTACCCTCTGCGCCATCAAAGTATTGTGAAGCAGTATTTCTGAAAGAGCACTTTGCTTTTGTCTCTTGGATTTTTCTTTCCCATAAGATACACATTCTGCAAGCTTTGATGCTGGCGCTCTTGTAATCTTACCAAAAGATGTCCACTGAAAGGTTTCAGACAACAAACAGTTTGACAAGCTGAATTGCATGCCCCCAAAATGTGCTTGTTGAAGTAGTTCAGAATGTAGTTCTGTTTGGAGATAAGACGTTTAAAGAGGTGATTAAGGCAAAACAAACCTGTTTAGATGACAAGAGAGATAGGGGAGCAGGTACGCAGGAAAAAGCCTTGTGAGGATGCAGGCAGAGCTGTCTGCAGAAGGGGGACGTGGTGCAGAACCACCCCTGCTGGCACCTTGACCTTGGACTTCCAGCCTCCAGAACTGTGGGAAATAAATACCTATTCTTTTGTGATGGTAGCCCTAGCTAACTGA
This sequence comes from Odocoileus virginianus, assembly GCF_023699985.2. Lineage (NCBI taxonomy): Eukaryota > Metazoa > Chordata > Mammalia > Artiodactyla > Cervidae > Odocoileus > Odocoileus virginianus. The sequence goes on along the minus strand of NC_069705.1, from coordinate 4,650,697 downwards.
CACAGCCAGGAAGATGTCTCAAATGGCATTTAAACTGAACACATGAAGGACCATCAATTCACATAACTTGACGAAGTGTCCACGCTGTGGTCAGGCAGGCAGTCAGATCTCTGTCATCACCATAGCTTGGCCAGTTATAAGATGCACTGCAGTAACTGAAATCTAAAATGAGAAATAAATGCGCATTTTCATCTAAAGAAATGCCATCATTCCTTCAGTGTTTGACCTGTCACATGTTACAATTCCCTGTCTGGTCTGTTCTCGACAATTTGCTCTTTGTTTTCCATAAAGACTCTTCAGTGAGTTCTGAACACATGGGTTGAGGTGAACCTAAGAGCTGTATTTTTTACGTGGTCATTGATTCAGGAAATCTGAATAAGAAGAAATAGATAATTCAGTTGTTGTTGTTCAGTTGACCAGTCATGTCCAACTTTGTGACCCCATGAACCTTGTGACCCCATGAACTTCAGCACTCTAGGCCTCCCTGTTCCTCACCATCTCCTGGAGTTTCCCCAAGTTCATGTTCATTGCATTGGTAATGCCATCCAACCATCTCATTCTCTGATGCCCTCCTCTCCTTCTGCACTCAATCTTTCCCAGCATCAGGGACTTTTTCAATGAGTCAGCTGTTTGCATCAGATGACCAAAATACTGGAGCTTCAGCTTCAGCATCAGTTCTTACAATGAGTGTTCAGGGCTGATTTCCCTTAAGATTGACTGGTTTGATCTCCTTGCAGTCCAAGAGACTCTTAGAGCCTTCTCTAGCACCACAGTTCGAAGGCATCAATTCTTCAATTCTTCGGTGCTCTGCCTTCTTTACCGTCCAGCTCTCACCACCGTACGTGACCACTGGGAAGACTGTAGCCTTAACTATATGGACCTTTGTCAGCAGAATAATATCTCTGTTTTTCAACACACTGTCTAGGTTTGTCATCGCTTTCCTGCCAAGAAGCAATCTCTCCTGATTTCACAGCTGCCGTCACCATCTGCAGTGATTCTGATCCCAAGAAGAGGAGCTGTCACTACTTTCACCTTTTCCCCTTCTATTTGCCGTGAAGTAATGGGGCCGATGCCATGATCTTAGATTTTTTATTTAGTTTTAAGTCAGCTCTTTCACTCTTCCTTCACCCTCATCAAGAGGCTCTTTAGTTCCTCTTCGCTTTCTGTCATTAGAGTGATATCATATGCACTTCTGAGGTTGTTGATGTTTCTCCTGCCTATCTTGATTCCACCTTGTTACTCATCCAGCCCAGCATTTCTCATGATGTGCTCAGCATATAGGTTAAACAAGCAGGGTGACAGGAGACAGCCCTATCGTACTCCTTTCTCAATCTTGAACCAATCAGTTGTTCCATACAGTGTTCTAACTGCTGCTTCTTGACCTGCATACAGGCTTCTCAGGAGACAGGTGAGATGGTCTGGTGTTCTCATCTGTTTAAGAGCTTTCCACAGTTTGTTATGATTCACACAGTCAAAGGCTTTAGTGTAGTCCATGAAATAGAGGTGGATGTTCTTCTTTAATTCCCTTGCTTACTGTATGATTTAACGAATGTTGGCAATTTGATCTCTGATTTCTCTTCCTTTTCTAAACCCAGCTTGGACATCTGGAAGTTCTTGATTCGCATAATGCTGAAGCCTAGCATGCAGCATTTTAAACATGACCTTACTAGCATGGGAGATGAGTGCAATTGTCTGATGGTTAGCACATTCTTTAGTACTACCCTTCATGGGAATTTGGATGACCTTTTCCAGTCCTGGGGCCACTGCTGAGTCTTCCAGATTTGCTGACATGTTGAATGCAACACCTTGATGGCATCATCCTTTAAGGTTTTGAATAGTTCTACTGGAATTCCATAGCATCCACTAGCTTTATTGACAGCAGTACTTCCTAAGGCCCACTTGAATTATTTAGTATTGACTGGCAAATTAAAAGCAACCTGTGTGGGTGTAACTTTTAATACACATGTTGATAATCCTTTTACCATAGAATAATCTAATCTGTGCAAACAAATGGGGCCCTAAAGATGCCAAGTGAGGAACAGGTGTGACTGAGGAGGGCCAAGTGTGAAGACCCAGTCCCTGGACTGATCTGACTCTGTTTGCAGAGGGATGGCTGGAGTGGGGAGTTTTGCGGTATGGAATCTAGCAGCTAGTTTGGGTTGTGTTCTTTAGTAGTTCAAACATTAACATTTAAAGTGACTATTGCAAATATCAGATTCTGCCAAATCCAGAATGTGTATGAAAATATGCGCTTCGTTTCTTTCATTAAGCTGCCACCTCTGTATCTCCTGGATGTCCTTATTCAATGCCTCTAAGGCTTCGAGAGAAAAATGCACCTTTGAAAAATATGTATGCAAGTTAGCAGAATATTATGGAGCTATCACAGAGAACAATAACCCTTAGACAAGGGATTTCAGCTTTTGCCAGTTGGGAGAACAGTGAGTCATTTTCTTCTTTGCAGTCTCATTGAGGTGAAATGTTCCCCGTACAAATACTGTCCCCAAACTCTAATTAAGCAAATGACTTCTCATTTCCCACGCTGAATTTTTTCTTTAATCGTCTTCTGGACTCTGTTTCAATGAGATTATTTTCAGACGCATTCAAGGCTCTGCCCCAGTTCCCAAAGCTCTGTCACCCTTTGGCTTCTTCATGCATTAATCCATTCAAGTAGTGTGTCAGTTAGAAGCTTTTGGTTGCAAATAAGAACATGGGAGCCAAACGGCTTTAACAATAGAAGGGATTTATTGGCTTACATTACCAAAAAGCACAGAGGTGAGGCAGGTCTCAAGCGTGGTTTATTGAGGGTTCTCCTTTCTTTTTGCTTTGCTTTCCTAGCTTAGTTTTCTGATCCCTCACAAGATGGTAGCCAGCAGAATACCATTTCTGCATAATTACTGAGCAAAATTGCTGAATACTACACAGAGGGGACAACCCTACAGCAAATCCTTTGTCTAAGATAAATAAATATCTACTGGCAACAGCCAAGATATGTGAACAACTTAAGTGTCCATCAGTGGAAGAATGGATAAGGAAGATGTGGTACCCACATATGCACAAACACACACACACACATATACACACAATGGAAAATATTCAGCCATGAGAAAGGATGAAATCCTGCAATTTGCAACAATATGTATGGAGCTAGCAAGTAGCATGCTCAATGAAATAAGCCAAATGAGAAAGACAAATGCTGCATGGTATCACTTAGATGTGGAATCTCAGGAAAAAGAGGCAAACTCATAGAAACAGAGAAGAAAAATGGTTGCCATGGGCTGGCAGGAGGTGAATGAAAGAGGGAGATCTTGTAAGAGTACAAACTTTCAGCTGTAAGATGAACAAATCTGAGATCTAATGTAAACATGGTGACTACAGTTGATAACACTCTATTATAATATTTAAATTTAAGGAGAGAGTAGAACTTAAATATTCTTACCAAAACAAAAAGGTAAATGATTTGATTGTTGTGTAACTAGGTGGGAAAAATCCTTCCACAGTGTATACTTACAACAAATCACCACATTGTACATATCATTTATTGTTTTTTAAGTTGAAATATATAACTGATAATTTTGTGTTAATTGCTGCTGTATAGCAAAGCATTTCAGTCATATGTATATATATATTTATATATAGTCTTTTTAAAAATATTCTCTTCCATTATGGTTTATCACAGGATATTGAGTATAGTTTCTGTACAGTAGGACCTTGTTGTTTATTCACCTTATATGCAATAGCTTACATCTGCTCACCCCAAAGTCCCACTCCACCCGTGTCCCAACTCCCTCACTCTTGGCAACTGCTAGTCTATTCTCTGTGTTACTGATTCTGTTTATGTTTTGTAGATGAGTTCGTTTGTGTCACATCTTAGATTTCACATATAGGTGATGTAATGCAGCATTTATTTTTTTTCTTTCTAACTTGCTTCACTTAGTGTGATAATCTCTAGGTCTATTCATGTTGCTGCAGATGGCATTATTTCATTCTTCTTTATAGCTGAGTAATATTCCATTGTATATATGTACCACATCCTCTTTATCCCTTCATCTGTCATTACACATTTAGGCTGTCTCCAAGTCCTGGTTGTTGCCAGAAGTGCTGCTATAAACATAGGGGTAGCTCTATCTTTTTGAATTAGCGTTTTGTCCAGATGCATGCCCAGGAGTGAGGTTGCTGGATCATATTGTAGCTCTGCATTTAGTTTTTTAAGGCGCCTCCATAATGTTCTCCACAGTGGCTGCACCAATTTTATATTTTAAATATTAATGCCTTACAATTTTGCTTGTCAATTATGCCTCACTAAAACTGAAATTAAAAAACAAAAATGTATTTGGTTTATCTGGCAAATGGCCTTTGGCAAAAGAGTTGGGAATTCTGTGATTAGTTTGCCCCATGAGACTGTGCCCTGGTGCTGGGGTGGGGTGGGGGGGAGTTGAGTAGACATTTGGGGTTCCCAACAATGCAGGCTCATGATGACTTTACTTTCCTCTTTGTGTTGTTTTTTTTCCCCTACTTTGTCATTTTTTCCTGATTTTTTTTTTCACATAACTAACATCTTTAGCTTCTCTCCAAGTTTCATTCATTAAATGTCTTGCCACTTGGTCTTGCAGCATCAAGAGCGTTCTGGTGAAGACTCCCTCATCCCAAGTGGACAATGTTGTGCAGATTTTGTACACTCCTTCTTCAGTCTCATTATCAGCTCAATCAACTGCTTTCAGTGGAAGGTAGGTTCCTTTTCTCCTACCAAGTAAAACACAAGGAATGAGAAAAGCAAAAGCAGGTTTTCTCTGCTTTCTCCTGATGCTCCTTCTCACGCTGCCCAGACACAGTGGAGAAGCAGAAGGCGATGTGACAGGCTGGCTCTCCACAGCTGCTCTCTGCCCTCAGGGACCAGTGACGCCTCGGCCCCCGAGCCAACAGGCTTCCAGGGGGCTAGGGACCAGGCCCACCTCCCTCAGGCGGTCTGGGAGGGTGAGCCCAAGCGGGGCAGGCCTGGGGTTACCATCTCACAGGAGAGCCAAGTAAAGCCCAGATTATTAAGAATGGCCAAGAACTCAGGACTGCTCTGGGAAAGCAATCATCCAACAATCCTGTCAGATTGTATTACTGAGAGCCAAAATAAATTAAATTTTGAATATGTCATTTGTCCTTAAAGAAAAACATGTTGCTCCCTTCTTGTATCTTCGTTTTGGCAGGCTTTGGCCAAATGAGGACCATCTTGTGACCATGGTTTTCTGAGGAACCCACAAAGCATCCAGTGGACCTGGGTGGTTATTTGTAAACTATTAACACATTTAATTTATGCATTGTTGTATTTTATTTTAAATACTACCAGCTGTGTTGTTCTTTTTAGACTAAAGACTCAGTGAGTCCAAAAATTAACCTCTTTTTAATTTAGTTTTTTTTTTAATCAGAGTAATATAGGTACATAACTTTAAAATCTAATAATATTAATTTTAGCAGTATCACTGATGCTTACCTGTCCATTGACTGAAGCACTTATAGGAAGTTCACCCCAAGCTGAATTGTCCTGAGGCTACCTGAAATATGCCAGTGCATGTACATGTGTGTGCTAAGTCGCTTCAGTCATGACCGACTCCTTGCGACCCCATGGACTACAGCCCTCCAGGCTCCTCTGTCCATGGGATTCTCCAGGCAAGAATACTGGAGTGAGTTGCCATTTCCTCCTTCAGGGGCTCTTCCCGACCGAGGGATTGAACCTGCATCTCCTGTGGCTCCTGCATTGGCAGGTGGGTTCTTTACTACTAGAGCCACCCAGAAAGGCTGCATACTGGTGTGTAACTATGGAGAGAGCTTGGTAGGGGTCCCACTGAGGCAGCGTTTCCTGTGTGCTGGGCACTGTTCTAGCTGTGTCTGTGTTAACATGATGAGCTCTCATGAAATCAGCGATGACCTCCATTTCAGACAGGAAAACTGATGCTTAAATGATGTGTCTGAAGCCACACAGCTAATAAATGGAGCCACTCTTCTAATCCCTACAGGCCAGACTCACACTGGGGGCTCTGGGTAGATGATATCCCAGAGAAGGTGTCTCAGAGGGAGAGAAGCCTGGTACTACTGACTGGGTCTCCTATGTTGTAGGTTAGTTTTCAAGCACCACATTATGACCCAGGTATATATTAACACTCTTTTGCGTGTCAGTTTGTGAGCACACATTTCTGCTGGGCATACCAGACAGTGAAATTGTTACGTCACATAGTAAAAGTTGGACTTCCCTCGTGGCTCAGATGGTAAAAGCATCTGTCTACAAAGAGGGAGACCAGGGTTCAATCCCTGGGTTGGGACGATCCCCTGGAGAAGGAAATGGCAACCCACTCCAGTATTCTTGCCTGCATAATCCCATGGACGGAGGAGTCTGGTGGACTACAGTCCTTGGGGTTGCAAAGAGTCGGACACGGCTGAGCGACTTCACTTCACTATAGTAAAAGTACATTCAAATTGGGTACATGCTACTCAAGACTATCCTAAAAGACCAATTTATACTCCTTCCATCAGCAATATTTGACATTTCCAGTCAGGCCCCATACATGTCAGCAATTGAGTTACAACATCAACGTAAAATGTCTTTCTCATTTTAGCCATTTTGGTGGATTGTCAATGGCGTGCATCTCTTTGGAGTTTTAGTTTACATTTCTCTGACGCCCTAATGAAGTTGAATGTCTTTTCATATGTCTATGGGACACTTGGATTTCTGCTTTTGTGAAGTGATTCTTCTGATCTCTTGCCTATTTCTCAGTTTGGTCCTATGAATGATATTTAATAGACTAGATGATAATCTGGGGCCATATTTTTAAGAGCATGGCACAATCTCCCTGTTGTTTGGCTATACATTTTCTCTGTATATAGTAGCTGCAGCTTATTGAGTATAACTGAGTGGTTCTAGGAAGTTGCTTCAGGAAAAACTCTCTCTCTACTTTCCTCCAGAAATTAAAAAGCTGTCATAAATAACATATATTTTTTGGCAAATGGTATTGAACACCTGGCATGTTAGTGGGGCATTTTCTTCTATCCCAAGGGCCATATGCTCCCAGGTGACAACTTTGAGAATGCTTACCTCTTAGACAAATGCTGACCTGTCCCCACTTGACATATGGTGAGTGTAGGTGGACCCTTGCTGCCCTAGAGGGCCTCTGCTCCCCGCCGCTTTCCTGGAGCAGTCAGCAGGCCTCTGGGCACATACATATGGAAGCCTTGCAGCAGTGACGCGTGCCTTCCTAAGAGGGCAGGAAGCCCAGCTCTTGTCAGTGTCTGGGCCGAAATCTTTGGGAAATGACCTTAAAAACTCAGACGCTCAACTGTTGTTTTTTATCATTAAAAGGCAAGAGTAGAGATAACAGGAACATTAGTGGTAGATATATATGAGTTACTCAACCTCTGTGAAACTCAGTTTCCTTATCTGTGAAATGGGATAAGTCTGCAGGACTGACTTCAAGGTTGTGGTGAAGCTAGAGACAGTGCATGCTACACACTTAATCTGGGCAAGTGTTCCTGTGTGAACAAGGGCATAAGGGCTTGTTTCAGTGAGCTGTGCTGCATGGCAAACCTCACCAACACTTGGAGGCCTGAAAAGTCCTCAAGAAGCCAGTGTCAAGGTGTTGGCTAGCTGGCATGTCTCTGGAGGCTTGGGGGAAAAATCTACATCCAAGCTCCTTGGGTTGTTGGCAGAATCTTGTTTTCCTTTTCCCTGCTGGCTGTCAGTAGGGGGCCCCACACGGTGTGGCTTCCAGAGGCAGTTGCCCCCCACGGTCTTCAGACCAACAAGCTCACTGAGTCCTGCTGAGACCTCAAATCGCTCTTGTTCTGTGAGCCGTCTAAAGAGGTGGACTCTATCTTGTAGGCAGCCTGGAGGTAGAGCCCAGCTCTGACCTCTCAGACTGTGTCCGTGTGCTCCCAGCGGCCGTGTGGGTGTCTCTACACTGAGGACTCTGCTGGAGCCTAGAAAGGCTGCTCTGTCTGTGTCTGAAAGTCCAGAAGAACTGTGGGCCTGGCTTTCCTCAGCCATTGGTAGAGCGGTCCTTGACCGCTGACAGATGGCGGTGGATCAGGAGCCCAGATCCTTAGAGAGTGTCCGAGGAGCTTCCCCAACAAAATGCAGTGCGCTGGGGGCCTCAGAACAGCAGAAATGTATTCTTTCACAGTTCTGGAGGCCAGAAGTTCAAGATCAAGGTGCTTTCATGAGGACCATGCTCTCTCTGAGACTCTAACTAGAAACCTTGGTTACTGGCAGTCCTTGGTGTTCAGCTGTGTCACTCCCATCTCTGCGCCATCTGCACAAGGCGTTCTTCCCAGTGTCTTCCCATCATCTTCTTGAAATGACACCTGCTCTATTGGATGAATGGCCCGCTCTGTTCTCATGGGACCACATCTCCATGTAATTAATTCCATCTGCAATGATGCTATTCCCAGATAAGATCACAGTCTCAGGTCCTGAGGGTTTGGACTTCAACATTTCTTTGGGGATATAATTCAGCCCAGAACATTAACATGGGAACGTGCTTTGGTGTGAACATTGTACTGTTTCCCGGAGTCTCCACAAGGGTGAGCTCCAGTCGCCCCTCTGGTGCCTTGCTCCTTAACTCTTCTTGGCCACCTTCTCTTCCCTCCACCTTCCCCCCACCCCATCATTCCTACTCCCCTTCTGGTGTTTTCTTTGTGTCCCAAGTAAACTTTCTATCCTGGAGTCCTAGTCTCTGCGGGTCTGCCCCCAAATAATTTGTTTCTGTGGGAACCCAAATAAAAGTAATGAAGAAATTTTATGGTGGGTTGACCCATTCAAAAACTCTCCTTTTGGACTTTAATTGAGCCTGTGATGATGTTTGGGGCCTTATGGGCAGCACTTGAGAATTTACTGACGTTAAAAAGAAGCAGTATGATGTCGGATTTATTTCCATTCTGGACTGGAGAGAAAAGAAACAGGTCCTATTGGTACATGGGAGGTGTCTTGCTCTCTGTAAATCCTGTTGGTACCTGCTTCCCCAGTTGTAATTAGAGCCAGGAGGTTGCATGTCTCCATCAAGCATCCTGACAGATAGTTCTGAGCCCTTCATTGTATTATCTGAGATTTATTCTGTTTATAAAATGAGTCCTGTAGAGGTTCAGCTGTGGTCAATTTAAGGATCATGCCTTCCTGTGAATTAGCCTCAGAATTTGTTATCCTCTTAGCCTACCTACAGATTTCCTAAACATGTAATTTACAAAAAAAAAGAAAATTCTTTGTTGCAAACCCTCCATCCATTTAATTTTGTGCTTAAGAAATACAATGCAAGGAGCTGTTATTTCACAGCAAGAAAGCAGAAAACAAATTCTTATTCCTTAAAAATAAGAGCAAGAACAAGAATAACAGGAATAACGATCACGCCATCAGAGACTGGCCATGGTGTGAATCCAGGTGGGGGTTGGGGGTGCAGGAGGTGATTTCCACAGCTCCGTCTCTTGTCTCCTGGACCTGTCAGAGAATTACCCTGGAGTCCTCATGAATGAACGGCCGTAAACCCCTTTCACATTTGAGGAATCGTTTGTGACAACCTTGAAACCAAGATCTAGAGGAGTGAAGAAATATGTAGTCAACCCTTTGACCCTGCGTGATGGTTCTTTCTGCTTCATTGAGCAGCAGAATCCTTGAGACCCTGCCCCCTGTTTTCTTAGCCAGCTCCCCTACCACAGCTGGAACCCTGCACCTGAGGGTCACATCTGGCTGGGTAGGACACCTGAGGTCACGGCTCTCCCCTGTTTTTCCCGGTGGCAGGCTGACTGTTGGAGCACGGGGGAGGGACCTGCTCAGAAGGCTCAGTTTCTGGTGAGATGTGCTGCTTCCCTGCTGCCCCGGGGCTTACAGCTCGTGCACTTCCATCAGCTGTAGTATCCGGTGTTGTGTTCCTGTGTGGCTCATTTATACATGTATCGTCAACTTCAAGCGGAAACTCTTCCTCCTAGGTTTACTAAAGGAATGAGTCGCTTAGAAATTTCCCAAGAGGAGCTACTTGACAGAGGCTCAAACCCCAAGGGACAAGCTTAAAGCAGAACATACACATTAAAGATGAGACTGACCAGCCAGGAAACAAGCCCCATAATCAGATGCTAAGGACTCTGAGTATGCAGTAAGGAAATATGCAAAGAGTCCCTCAAGAGCCATTGCTTTGGCCCCAGTCTCTGTTACCAGAGATGTGCTTATGAGCTGATTCTGTTTCCTTCAGCTGGGCAGATGATAGCATCCTCTGAACAAGCAATCTGGGAGTAATGAAGACGGGAGAAAAGGAAACTAGGGTGAACAGGTCTCAGCAAATGTGTTTTCGCCCAGTAGTAAGCGATGCTTTGTATCAAATAGAGCTCAATTCCTAGTGAAGGTTATTTTCACAAAAGCATCTGTTTTACCCCCTGAGGCGTGTGTGTGTTTAATTGACTGTTATCCTCACAGCAAACAATTCCATAGCCAACACGGCCTCAGGCTTGGGACGGCTGTCATGTCTCCGGTGTGCTCTTTCTGGTGGGATGCTAATAGTGTTACCCGCGGAGCATCACTAAGTGGTCTAAGTCAGAGCCATCCTGGGCCTGGAAGAGTGCTCTTGTGTACTGGCTGCAGACCAAGCAGAGAGGTTAATTTTTTTCTGGGTTAATAAGTAAAGCAGGTGGCTAGCATTTTGCCTTGAGGATTAGAAGGGGAAAGCCTCTGTAAAGATGCTGCTGCTGCTGCTAAGTCACTTCAGTTGTGTCCGACTCTGTGCGACCCCATAGATGGCAGCCCACCAGGCTCTGCCATCCCTGGGATTCTCCAGGCAAGAACACTGGAGTTTGCCATTTCCTTCTCCAATGCATGAAAGTGAAAAGTGAAAGGGAAGTCGCTCAGTCATGTCCAACTCTTCGTGACCCCATGGACTGCAGCCCACCAGATTCCTCCACCGATGGGATTTTCCAGGTGAGAGTACTGGAGTGGGGTGCTGTCGCCTTCTCCGTCTGTAAAGATGATAGTGAAAAAAATATTATATGGTCACTAACACAGAAACCAAGGATCATTTCAAGTGGTGTACAGAAATCCTGAAAGAATTCAACTGCCACTGTGGGTAGAGCTCCCATTTTGCCTAACACCACATGGACTCACAGGTATACTTCAGCACAATGCTGTTTAAGAGCCATGCCCACATTTCAGAGACGAGAAAATAGATGTGAAATACGTTTCAGATCACAGACATGTGAGAGTCAAAACAAAGATTCAAAACGAGACTCTGCAGATCTGGTCTTTGCAGGACACTGCCATGCAGTGCCTTAGTACAGAAAAGAGCAGGACAGAGCTTTATGTGATGTGTTGGCAAGCTTGCAGAGTGGAAGAGGCCTCCAAACCAGAAAATTATCACAGCAGAAGTGCAGGCTTGTTACCAGGTTCTGAATGAGAAGCAACCTGGATGGCATTCCAATCCACTGAATATTCTTATGCTTGTAAAGGAACAGCTCTCTTGTCATCATTTAGGGATGCATACACTGAAAGCATCCCTTTCAGGTCTGTCCCAGACGCTGGGAACCCAAGGCTGCTGTTCGCAGAGCAGACGCACCCTGGGCCAGCAGGCACTGATGCGGATGGTGGTCGGCGAGGGCGCGTTCCTCTGCCGACACTGCCGTCTTCGGTGAACAAACGTTTCTGTCCTCAAGGAGCTTTCGCTTTAGGCCAAACAGCTGCAAACCTGTGAGAACAGGCCAGCGTCTGCGTTTTCACGGGGGCCCCTGCAGTTTCTCACGTGGTGAGATCAGAAGGCTGCGGGTTTATAAGGGACACGTGGCTGCTCTTCTCATGTCCTGGACAGGGCGTCACCTGCGGTGGATGTGACGAGACCCTCAGAAAGACTTTGTGAAAGGATTCAGCGTTTAAACCAGTGAAAATCGCACCTGTGGTCTCACTGGGGAGACCGTACTTTGAAAACTTCATCCTTGATTAGATAGAGGGTCATTGCAGATGTAATCAGTAAGAGGCAGTCATGCTGGAGGATGGACCCTAATCCAATGTGACTGATGTCCTTATCGAAAGAGAATCTGTGGACACTGGGCACAGACATGCACACAGGGAGACTGCAGTGTGAAGATGAAGGCAGAAATCATGAAAAGAGTTCTGTTTCTGGACATAAATTAGAGGCTCAGACTGTAAAGAATTTCCCAGCAATGCAGGAGACCCAGGTTCGATCCCTGGGTTGGGAAGCTCCTCTGGAGAAGGGAATGGCAACCCACTCCAGTGTTCTTACCTAGAGAATGCCATGGAAAGAGGAGCCTGGCAGGCTACAGTCCTTGGGGACCCAGAGAGTCAGACATAACTGAGTAACACTTCTTTTTCTTTTTTCTTTTCTGGGCATCAGTTGCTTACTAGCTAAGTCAGGAAGAAATATGCTCCTCCCACTGTCTGGCCAAGATATTATAAATCTGCCTCCCTGTCCTCAACCTGGCAGTTAGCAGACCCCACTGGGTCACCATCCATCAGTGTGAGCAGCAGAAAACAGAAATTGTCTGTAATCAAGCAAGAAGGAGCCGGTCCAAGTCTGAATTTACCCCAGGGGATCTTCAGAAAGGGCAGAATGAAGGCAAAGGTATGCAAATAGAACCAGGCAGGGGGAAAGATTAAACGCTGTTATTTGAATGCATAAAACTCTTCATGTTTAATAAATGCTCACAGATCTGGGAAGGAAAGTTTGAGAGAAAACAGTTATAAATAGGATTCCATCTAAGCAGCGTATGCCCGGAGGCCAGCACTGGGTCTCTGTATTTATACCAGAACAAGAGCCCGCCCTTTGATTTCTGGTCTAGTGCCTTGGTTTTTCTAGACTCGAACTGCTAACTTACTCTGTTGCACCGGTCTAGCATCCCTTTCTGGTATTAGCATCTTGAGAGTTTCTTTTGGGAGCCATTCCAACCTCCAGTGATAATCTAGGTACCTTGGGTGAAACTCCAAATCTAGGAGAGACATGTGACTCAAAGCTGATCACTTGGCATGTTCCACAACTCATCAGTTTCCTAACTTTGATCGGTCTGAGATGAGACACAATGGTCCAAAGAGAACCAATTGTGATATTGTTTTTAAAAATTATTTTTTAATTGAAGGATAATTGCTTTACAGAACTGTGCTGGTTTCTGCCAAATATCAAGGTGAATGAGCCATAAGCATACATTTTTTTTTAACCTAGAATATTGAGAAAGAGAAGCTCTCTTCATGTCGGAGTTGATTTCTGAGCGGTGGGATGAGACCTGGAGCAGTGGGGCTTTGCCACCATGAGAAGGGGCCATATAATACAGGAAAGCAGAGAGCAGCAGTGGAGAGAAACTGAGTTCTGATGTTGCAGGAAGGGGGACCCCTTCCAGAGTCCGAGAGTGGGCTCTTGTCTGACACTCAGAAATTAATTGTCCAGGGAGACACATGTGATGACAAAGCAAGAGAATTTACTGGGAAAGGGCGCCCGGGTAGAGAGCAGCCGGGTGAAGGAACCCAGGAGGGCTGCTCCGCCACGTGGCTCCAAGTCTCGGGTTCATGGTAATGGGGTTAGCTTCCTGGTTGTCTCTTGCCTGTCATCTTGCTTGGTCCATGTTTGTTCTGACTCAGGGTCCTCCCTGCTGGCAAGTATATCCCTCAGCCAAGATGGACTCCAGTGCAGAGGATTCTGGGAGATTGACAAGACATTTTATGAGCTGGCATCTTCTCCCTGCTTTTGGTCCCTCTCAGATTCTCCCAGTTAGTTTTCGGGAGCAGCACCGTGTTCCTTGTCCAGGCCTCCTGTTGTGAGACAACTCATGCAGATGGTCCTCATCATGCCTATCGAGGCAGGCGGTTTTGGTCAATGGTTCCCAGACACTGATGCGTCACTGACATGCCTGAAGTTAGCTCCGCTCTGGACTTTTTAGGTCCTACTCTAACAGATAATCTTTTATTGCTGAAGCCACTGTGGATGAGGCCATTTTCAACATTGGAATCCTGATGGATATACATCCCACATCTTTTCTAGAGACTAGAGTTGTCCCTGAACCTCAACCAGCCTGCCTTAGGTCCTAGTGTCAACCTCTGTGGTTCTGCAGGCCTCCCTAAATCTTCTACTCTGGTCCTTTAGATAAGTGGTCTCAACTGAGGGTGATTGTGCTCTTGAGGGGACCTCTGGCAATATCTGGAGACATTTTTGTTTGTCATAAAGGGGGTTAGGTGGATACAGGCTAGGAATGTTACTAAACATATTACAATGCACAAGATAGCCCACTGCAACAAAGAATTATCCAGCCACAATGTCAACAGTGCATGTGATGTTGTGGTTTATAGTAAGAAATAAATATTTGGTTTTTATTGCCATCCCAGCACAGATCTCTTGGAATTTCTTTAAAAAAAATTTATTGAAGTATAGTTGATTTACAATGTTGTGTTTATTTCTTCAGTACAACAGCGTGACTCAGCTTTTATATATATATATATCTTCTTTCTTAAAATGTGTTTGTTTATTTATTGTCTTTGATTGTGCTGAGTCTTTGTTGTTGCGTGCGGGGTTTCTCTAGTTGCCCTGAGCGGGGGGCTACTCTCTGGGTGTGGTGTGCAGGCTTCTCTTTGCAGCAGTTTCTCTTGCTGTGGAGCACGTGCTCTCGGGTGAGTGAGCTTCAGTAGTTGTGGTTCCTGGGCTCTAGAGCACAGGCTCAGCAGTTGTGATGCATGGGCTTAGTTGCTCCACGAACTGTGGGGTCTTCCCGGACCAGGGATTGAACCCATTTCTCCTGTATAGACAGGGTTCCATCCCTGGATCAGGAAGATCCCCTGGAACAGAACATGGCTACCCACTGCGGTGCTCTTGCCTGGAGAATCCCATGGACAGGGAAGCCTGGTGGGCTGTAGACCGTGGGGTCACAGAGGTAGACACGGTTGAGCACACACGCCAGGCACGTCTCTGTTGCTGGCGTGACAGCAATGTCTCAGATGGCATGGTTTCATTCTTTCAGATGGCTGAGCAATACGTGGAGTTTCTTAAATGCTGTGAATGGTAAAGTTGCCTTTTGTTATGTTAAAGAGGTGACTTTTGTAAAGCCCTGAGGTAACCAAAGGGTGGAGGGGCTGGTTGTCAGGGAAACCCACCAGGATTAGAGAGCTGAAACTGTCAGTCCCACCCCTAGATTGAGTTCAGTCACCAATGGCCAATGATTAATCAATCATGCCTGCAAATGAAGCCTTCATAACACCCAAAAGGACAGATATGGAGAATTTCTTACTTTTTTTTCTTGTTTATTTTTAATAGAAGGATAATTGCTTTGGAATATCGTGTTGATTTCTGCCATCCATCAACAAGAATCTATCATAGGTATTTGTATGTCCCCTCCCTGCTGAACCCGCCTCCCCCTCTCTGGAGTGTTTCTTTTGGTAAACGTGTGGGCATGCTGCCAGAGTGCTGGTGCCCAGAGCATGGAAGCCTGGGCCCCCTTCCCACAAATCTTACCCTTTGCATCTCTTCCATCTGGCCATTCCTGGTTACGTCCTTTTGTAATCAATCTGGGATCTAGTAAACTGGTCCTGAGTTCTGTGAGCCACTCTAGCAAAGTAGTAGATCGTCGGGAGGGGATTGAGGAAGTTTGAGCTGTGTAGCCAGTTGGTTAGAAGCACAGAAGACAACCTAGATTTTTGATCTACATTAAAGGGGTAAATGGGGGTGTTGGATGTCTTGAATATGGTCCAGAATGAACCGGAGCCTCTTGAGTTGGTTCATGACAAGTAACATTCATCATCCCAAACAGCTATTTTTAGCACAGCAATGCACCATTTATAAGGGCAGTGGAGAATTTGTATCAGATTCTGTATGGTCTAGAAGAACTTGAGCTTCTCCTGCCTTTCAGATCTGTGTGTGCACATGTCTGTCACTTACAGAGATCTTCCCTTGGAGAAACAGACCATGGTCATGTCTCTGTGGCTCCATGATGCGGTGAGTGTGGACACTGGCTGACAGGAGGCTGATTACAAATGGAGGGGAATGAATGCAGATGGATGCTCTGGCTAGAGAATCCTTGCTACGTGATCTTGGAACCGCTTGCCCGTGTGTGCTAGGTAACCTCTCAAGGTGTCCCTTTAACATTATCAGGCAAGCAGCCTGTTTCCAGGCTTAGAAATGTGATCGAAAGAATGGATTTCTGTGTGTGAACAAAGGACAGGGAAGAATTACAGGGGAGTGTGTTTGTCCCAGGTGAGTCAGACGGAATGCTTTGTGGCTGCTATTTTGGAAAGCTGGTCATGTATTTTTGGCTTGGGAAACCTCCGTTCTGACACAGTTCCCCTGGAGGACACATCGCAGGTGCTGGGAGAAGGGAAGCCCCAGCTCTGATTTCTCATCAGATCACCACAGGCCACACAGGTGGGCAGGAAAGGCCTTTCAGTTCTAGTCGTAATAATCTAGAATTTGTGTGGCCAAGGACTCCAGCTTTGTAAACTTAGTTTTTTAACCTCAAAGGTGTCTTTGGGGGCTTCCCAGGTGGTGCTAGTGTAAAGAACCTGCCTGCCAATGCAGAAGACAGAAAATATTTGAGTTTGATCCCTGGGTCAGGAAGATCCCCTGGAGGAGGAAATGGCAACCCACTCCAGTATTCTTGCCTGGGAAATCCCATGGACAGAGGAGCCTGGCGGCCTCCAGTCCATCAGGTCGCAAACAGTCAGACATGCCTGAGGTGACTTAGCACGTCTCGGGGTCAGACTGGAGGCTGAGAAGGAGCCAGCAGCGGAGGCTGAGGTTCGGAGGCCACGGGGGCTGCAGGCTCAGTGGGCAGGTCAGCATCACCGCTTCTGGGCAGCACGTTGTGGTCCGAATGGACAGCAGCCGGTGAGGCACTGGGCTTCTTAATTTGTCATCGTTAAATATCCCCACTTCCAGTGAATCCAGAGAAATAGTTCGGCCTCCCCTGATTTCTGCAGAGTGTGGGGAGGGAGGAAAACCGTCTCCCAGGCCCTTCTTTGCGGGATTCTTTGTTATGAGTAAAATGGGGATGTGTCCTATTGCTTTGGTCATCTGCGAACCCCAAATGCTTCCAGATTTAAAATACCTTCCCTTTTCTTTCCTTTTATTTTGTGCTAGTGTACAGAAGTCGGTTAAAATGGAGTCCAGTTTTCTCTTCTTAAACCAGGACGTGAGGGATGTGTTCTAGTCATGGAAGGCGCACACAATGACTGAAATATATCTCAGGGACTTCTCTGTGGTCCAGTGGCTAGGACTCCGTGCTTCCACTGCAGTGGGCCTGGGTTCCACTGCCAGTTGGGAAAATAGGATCCTGCAAGCTATGAGGCTGGGAAAAAAAAATATAGTGAACTGAAACTGTTAGGTACGTGAAAGTGAAAGTGTTAGACACTCAGTCGTGCTGAGCTCTTTCTTGATCCCGTGAACTGTAGCCCTCCAAGCTCCTCTGTCCATGGGATTTCCCAGGCAAGAATACTGGAGTGGGTTGCCATTTCCTTCTCTAGGGGATCTTCCCAAGCCAGGGATTGAACCTGTGTCTCCTGCAGGAGATCCTGCATTGGCAGGCAGGTTCTTTACCACTAAGCCACTTGGGAAGCCCTTAGGTACATGAGGAGAGAGCAAATGTTAGTTTCATTGCCAGCATAAATTTCAAAATGACACCGTCCAGGGCAAACCAACTGTAACACAACCACATCCATAGCGCAGGGGCATCTATAAAACATCCACACTTTTCTTTTTGCTCCTTATAGCACCAGGCTGTTGTTGAACAGAACAGCTTGCTACCTTGATGTCAGACTCTAAGGCTTGGCAGACAGAGTCCTTGTGTTCCAGAAGACATGCAGTTGACCAGCTCAACAGTCCCCAAGCCTCTGCCTCTGAAATCACAACAATTGTATATATGCCCAAAGAAAGAAAAATAAGATTTTATTTGTGGTTCAAAAGAACAGTATGCTGGTAAAACACTCTCGCTGAAGTGTTGTTTAGTCGCTAAGCTGTGTCCGACTCTTTATGACCCTGTGGACTGTGTAGCCTGCCAGGCTCCTTTGTCCGTAGGATTTTCCAGGCAAGGTTACTGGAGTGAGTTGCTGTGTCCATCTCCAAGGTATCTTTCTGACCCAGAGATCAAACCCACATCTCCTGTTTATTGCTGAGCCACCAGGGAAGCCCAGCTAAAGCATTATACGTGGTGTTTTTGTTGACCATGTTTAATTCTGCAGGGAAACTCTACGGTTGCATATGAATGCTTGTCCCTGCTCCAACTGTCTAACCGTCCGGCTTAGTATCAACTTGTTTATTTCCACAGATGAAAGAGGGAAGAGGGAAGAGAATGTCTTCCTGAGCAGTCTGATCAGTTTTTAAAAACTGATAACCGTTATATGTGTAATAGGTCTGAACAACAACATTCTAGTAATGTATGCATCACATTTAAAAATCCCCTACAAAGAGCAGTATACATGTCAGCCCTAGTTTTTTGTCATTTCATTAAATGTTTATGTCCTGGAGTGAATCCATTTTAGTACATGTAACATCACCTTAGTTTTTTTTTTTCCCTGATTTTTTTTTTTTTTAATCTGAGCCTAATTGCTTTACCATATTGTGTTGTTTGCTGCCACCCGTCAACATGAATCAGCCACGGGTATACATAAGTCCCCTCCCTCCTGAAACTCCTCCCATCTCCTTTCCCATCCCACCCCTCCAGGTTGTCACTGGGTTGAGTCCCCTTTGTCACACCGCCAATTCCCACTTGCTATCTATTTTACATAGGGTAATGATACAGCCACATTGGGTTTCCCCGGAGGCTCAGCAGTAAAGAATCTGCCTGCAATGCAGGAGCTGCAGGAAACACAGGTTTGATCCCTGGTCAGGAAGATCCCCTGGAGGAGTTCACGGCAACCCACTCCAGTATTTTGCCTGGAGATTCCCATGGACAGAGGAGCCTGGCAGGTTACAGTCGATAGGATCGCAAAGAGTCGGACACGACTGAAGTGACTTGGCACACACAGCCACTATGGAGCACAGTATGGAGATTCCTTAAAAATCTAGAAACAGAACTACCATATGACCCAGCAATCCCACTATTTAGCATATACCCTGAGAAAACCATAACTGAAAGAGACACATGTATCCCAATGTTCATTGCAGCACTTGTTACTACCTTAGTTTTTAAAATAGTTTCATGCTGTTACATATTATGGAACTATCATAATTTATTTAATCAGACTCAAAACAGTGAGCATCTAGGTTACTTCCACACTTTACCCACTGCAAACCACTCTGTAAGGCATGTTTGTAGGTTAATTTATAGTCTGCAAGCTACCTATAAATATAATATTCGAATTTTCCCAAGTCCCATGAAATTCTAATGGGTTTGTAACACAGATTCCGAGTTAAGTGAGGAGAAACTGGGAAGGTAGACTGGCGGGGGGTAGGGGGTTAACTTCTTCTCCATCCCTGCCATTGCAAGCACCACCCCTCAGGGTTTTTTTCTTTCAAGTCTCACTGTTAGGTATTTCCCTTAATACAGCATACTGGTTCAGCCCCCTGCCTGCTGCCAGAAGCACTTCTCTGCGCTGAGCACCTAACAAATTTCAACTCACTTTTTAAAATTGGGCTGGCTTCAGGTTGGATGCATGAGACAAGTGCTCGGGCCTGGCGCACTGGGAAGACCTGGAGGGATCGGGTAGGGAGGGAGGTGGGAGGGAGGATTGGGATGGGGAATACATGTAACTCCATGGCTGATTCATGTCAATGTATGACAAAACCCACTACAGTATTGTAAAGTAATTAGCCTCCAACTAATAAAAATAAATGAAAAAAAAAAATTGAGCTGGCCAGAAAGTTCATTCGTATGTTTTCTGACCGCTGTTACAGCTGAGAATCTCGGGTCCCAGGTCCCAGCCTGTCTCAGAATCAGCTCCTTCTTCACAGTGCACTCTACTTTACATATTTTATCATAATTATGTGTGTGCCTGGCCGTCTCCTCACTTGGACTCTGAGCTCCTGGCAGGTTGGGACTGGGACTGACTTGTTTTCCTCTCTTTAATGCTAAGCAGACTATCTCTGATATATAGTCCCTCAACTAATGTTTGCTAAATGGCATGGGGAAAAAAAAATTCTAAGTCAATTTGGTTGTATTTAAAAGAGAAAACCGTTAGGGTCTGAAGTCAAGTGTTAGTCTTAGGTCTTTAGGAGTTGGTGTGGAGCTTCTTTAGTAGAAAAAGCCTGGGAGAGATGGTGAGATGAGCTTTCCATCCTGTCTACTGTGTAGGTTTTGATATTTTATTTTCTCTGACAGTCTTCAGCTCCTTGGTGCTTCGACTTTGGAAGTTTTGTTAACTGGAAATTTTCAGGTTTTGAGGAGACATAATAAAATTAACAGAAAACAACACTGACACCAAAGTAAAAAAAAAAAAAAAAAAAAAATCCCAGGCAGAAAAAAAAGGGCTACCAAAAACAAGCTTAAGAGACTTAAAATATTTGGTGTAACGAGGTTTGATAAGGAACATGTATCTATATGAGACCATCCAGGGGAAACCTTGCTTCAAGGATGCTGAATTACCATTAACTCTATGAGAGCAGGAATAAATGATTTCTGCTGTCAAAGTGTGTGTCAAAGAAGCTTTTTTCTTTTTTTTTTAGTTTTTAGCATAATTATCCTCTAAACTTCCAACAGTCTGAAATAATATTCTGAAATTATTTTTTTACAACCGTGGATTATAGGAAAATAAACCCTCAATTTAAAAAAGTTAACTTAAAATGGAATGTTTGATTTTTCAAAAAATAATTCCACCATACAAAAAGTTAAGCTTGAATTAAATAACTTTTCTAGTACTTAAATAGAAATTTCTCCCAAATAGAAGGATTTTAAAGTCCAAATTTGTAGCTGTTGCTATAGTGACAAGCAAGGACTTGTAAACCAGGATATTAATGAGTGTCTCAATGTTTTAGATTAATAATCAGAAAGGAAATATTCTATCCCATTTAGCATGGGCCCAGTACTCCCTTGAAATCCCTTTTAAGCTTATTCAAAGCCCCTTGGTAAAGATAATTATCATGCTGTTATTGCTTTTGATATTTTGCACATGATACAAAATTTCAAAAGTACAAAAGAATAGACTGCGAAAATGAAGTTTTATTATTTCCCTGTTTTTAAGGAACTCATCTTCTTTCCTTGAACACCAGTATAGAACATATCGTTAATGCTTTTACTGCATAATCCTGTACTTACTCCTATTTCACAAATGGCAGCTTACTCTATACACACTGTCCTGCTTTTACTTTTGGGCACTAGAGATTGCAGATCTTTTCCAAATACCTCTTATAGAGCTGCGTAGTTTTACAAATACGTTAGCTTCTACTCATTGGTTATGCCATAGTTTATCTTAGTCTACTGTGGATGATGGGCTTTTGGATTGTTTGCAGTCTTTTGCTTGTAGCAAATGGAATGTAAATTCATTATTTGGCATTAGTGGGAGTAGGATGTAATTAGTGAGTCAAGGAACATGTAATTTTAAATTTTGATAGATAAAGCCAAACCACTTCCCATGAAGGAGACACCAGATCAATATTGCTCCCAGCCATAAATAAGGCTGCCTACTGCCTGTGTACTTATCACTCAGTACAAACTTTAAAGTTAAAGTTACAAACTTTAATCTTAGCAAAACTGAGCTGTAAAACTGTATCTCAAATACACTTTTAATTTGCATTTTCTCTTTATAATGAGATCAAACATTTTCAGCCAAACAGAGCCACTTATTTTTCTTTTTCATATTATTTATTAGCCATTTAAAACCTCACAACTTTATTGAAATATAGTTTGAGTTGGTTGGTAGTGCTGTTTAACTCTTCTGTATCCCTGCTGATTTTTTATAAAGTAGCTCTATCAGTTATTGAATCTTGGTTATTGAAATCTCCAACAATTTCTGTTCAATTGCCCATTTATTCCTCTCTTCTTTTACCGCCTTCTTTTTTGTTAAGAAAAATATTTTCGAAGTACTGTTTTAATTCCTTTGTTGATTTGCTAAACTTTTTTAAAAAAGTGATTCCCTCAATGGTTTCTCTAGGAGTTATAAAATGTATCTTAATTTATCACGATCTCCTATAGATTAAGACTAACTCAATTTTCGTAAAACACAGAAACTTTGCTCCAATGTAGCTCTGTTCCTCTCCTCTTCTTTATCTCATTATTCTAATACTGCTGCTGCTGTTGCTGCTAAGTCGCTTCAGTCGTGTCCGACTCTGTGCGACCCCATAGATGGCAGCCCACCAGGCTCCCCCGTCTTGGGGATTCTCCAGGCAAGAACACTGGAGTGGGGTGCCATTGCCTTCTCCAATTATTCTGATACTATAATTGTTATATCATTATATGTTACATTTCTGATTAGAAATCTGACAACACAGTGTTAATAATTATTACTTTATACAATCTGTGTGTAAAAAGTTAAGGGAAGGGGACTTCCTTGGCAATCCAGTGGTTAAAACTTTGAGCTTCCAATGCAGGGGACGTGGGTTTGGTCCCTGAGCTGAGAACTAAGATCCTGCATGCTGCGGGAATATGCTTGTCAAGTGTTTACTGTTTACCTACATATTTACCTTTCTGGCTCTTCATTTCCTCTCGTATATTTGAGTTATCATCTTGTGTCAATACACTTTAGGCTGAAGGATTTCCTTTTAGCCTTTTAAAGGCTCTTTTCCTCTACGTCCAAGAACTCCAAACGATGAATGAGTTCTTCAAGAACCTTTCACCGGGATAAATAGAGAGACTTGCCCAGGAAGACAGGCCAGCCCTTAGCCTGAAAATCAAGGTCATTCCCTATTTAAGGGGAGCTTGATTATGACCAGATGGGAGGATCTTTAACTTGAATACAAAGTAGGAACCTGACTGAGGCAAGAGGTGGATGCCCCTCTTCCTTGCCAGGGTAAAGTGATTGGAAAATCATCCCCTGTGGACTGAAACTCCAAAATATTGATAGCAGGCCAATTGAGAGAGGAGGCTGGCCCTTGCCCAGATAGAAGATAAGAGACCATTTTCAAAATCAGGACACTTCCCTGACCGCACATGCACAAAAAGTCTCCATGGTAGTCAAAGTGGAGTGATGCTAACTGATGCTCACTACTCATGAGCCTCTTTGGTGGAATTCATCTTGACTCACAAGGGAGGACCCTGAGATAAACCAAATATGGACTGTGAACCAGGCAAATCAAAATTATTGGCCAAAGGAAATGCCCCATAGAAGTCATTTAAGCTGCCACGAGGGTGAGACTAGTCTAGAATCTGCCCATGTGTTTATCCACCCGTTTTGTACTCTTTTGGCTTACTACTTTCCATCTTTGTGGAAATTCATTTTCCACCGATTCTCTGGCTGGGAACCAAAGCCCTGCTTCACGTCTCTGCAGGCTGAGGTCACCAGAGATCATGACCAAAAACCTGCATCCTAGGCTTGGGGATGCTAAATTCAATGTGACTTGAGTCATGCTGCAATGGAATATTCTTACTTGTATAACTTGTTTCAAGAAAACAAATGATTCCCTGTGATTGATGATGATTTTGCCCTATCAGATAAATAGGAGCAGACAGCCCATGGTTTAATGGCTCATTTGTACTGTAGGTTGGAATTTCAAACACATGACTAAATTTTATAAGAATGTTATCAAAGTATTTGATACAAACATGTAAGGAACCAAAACTGTGTATTTCAAAAAGCATACTTTATAAAATTTGTCTAGGTGAAGGTTTGAACTAAATCATGTATTCACCGAAAAGAGATAGCACATTCAACAAAGAAAAATGAAAACAAAATTTAACAGTGTGCCGCTTCATTTCTGCATTGTTTACAATAAACAAAACTACAAATGAAAAGAGAGGACAATTGTCTTGACAAGACACAGGATTGATTTTCCTATATGGCTTTCCATTTTAAAAGAAGCATTCAAATTCTGCCTGCACTAATGGGTGGCATAATCCCTGAATGCCTTGCTTGGTAAGCACGCTCTCTGAGTGCT
Organism: Odocoileus virginianus; assembly: GCF_023699985.2. Lineage (NCBI taxonomy): Eukaryota > Metazoa > Chordata > Mammalia > Artiodactyla > Cervidae > Odocoileus > Odocoileus virginianus. The sequence continues at coordinate 4,626,743 of NC_069705.1, read as the reverse complement.
GACTCTATTATTAATCATCTTAAATATCATCATTACGGTTACCAAGGCCCACAAAGGGTTTGTTTTTCAGTTTCAGGAGTTCTATTTTAAATCTTTTGCTCTACATTTTTCTTGGTGACACTTTCTTATTTCTTTGAAATTTATATTCCTCTCTTTTATTTTCTGAGAAATGTCATAAAGTATTTTATATCTGCTAACTTTTCCATGATGTTGGAAAGCTGTAAAGATTTTTGATGCTGAAATGAATCCCTTCTTAATCATTTTCGACATTTCTGTAATAACATGTATACATAATTTCTCACTCTTATGACTCATGGTACTTTAGAAATACTCCTTTAAGATTCGTGGGTGTTAGTCTTATTTTGCGGTAGGATAAAACCATACAGAGGAGTACAGCTATTTTAAGAGACGGGAGGACTTTGTGTATGTGTGTGTGGGGGGGTAAGCTTAATGGAGGATTTTCATGCATTCAGCTTTGTGAGGAGACAGGCCTCCCAAAAATGATGGATCATGGGCTGACAACTTTTACTACTTGTGAAAGCAGCTTCAGGAGCCCTGGGGTTGAATGGATATTTGTTGAGGGCAGGATACAGTCTCTTTTCCTAGGGACTCTGTCGAATTTTGGACTAAAAGCCCCAGAATCTTGGTGCCCAGATCGTCTATACCAATCCTGCTCCCCACATCTGCGAGGGATATGCTGTATCGTGGTAGGACACCACAGGAGGGAGCACCCTACACAACAGCTGACTCATTAGCTCTGCTTGAAGCGCTAATGCCCTGCGCTGAAAGCCGCGGGGTCCTGACCCCATGGCTCCACCAAATATACCTCATCAAACAAAGATATATTGAGCAAGGGAATGAGGCAGGGTGTACATGATGTATCACTTCAAAGGGCTTAGTAGACATTCTTTTATAGACTATTCATTTTTTGATAAGGAAGGTATAGCTAAAATGGCGTTGGTTGTCTTTCTCTCTGAGAAAATGCTAGACTACTAATGACTTTTCCAAAACTTGAAAAAATATTTTTTTCAATTTACAGTGTTGTACTCCTTTCTCTGTACAGCAAAATGACTCAGTTATACACATACATATACATTCTTTTTCATATTCTTTTCAATCAAAGTTTATCATCAGTTCAGTTCAGTCGCTCATTCATCTTTGACTCTTTGCGACCCCATGGACTGCAGCATGCCAGGCTTCCCTGACAGTCACCAAATACTGGAGCTTAATCAAACTCATGTCCATTGAGTCGGTGATACCATCCAACAACCTCAACCTTCATCGTCCCCCTTTCCTGCTGCCTTCAATCTTTTATAGCATCAGGGTCTTTTCCAATGAGTCAACTCTTCACATGAGATGGCCAAAGTATTGGAGTTTCAGCTTCAGCATCAGTCCTTCCAATGAATATTTAGGACTGATTTCCTTTAGGATGGACTGATTGGACTTCCTTGCAGCCCAAGGGACTCTCAAGAGTCTCCTCTGGCACCACAGTTAAAAAGCATCAATTCTTCAGCACTCGGCTTTTTTTTATGGTCCACCTCTCACATCCACACATGACCACTGGAAAAAAAAAACTTTGACTAGACGGACCTTTGTTGGCCAAGTAATGTCTCTGCTTTTTAATATGCTGTCTAAGTTGGTCATAACTTTTCTTCCAAGGAGCAAACATCTTTTAATTTCATGGTTTCAATCACCATCTGCAGTGATTTTGGAGCCCCCAAAATAAAGTCTCTCATTATTTCCATTGTTTCCCCATCTGTTTGCTGTGAAGTGATGGGACTGGATGATCTTAGGTTTCTTAATGTTGAATTTTAAGCCAAATTTTTCACTCTCTTCTTTTACTTTCATGAAGAGGCTCTTTAGTTCTTCTTCACTTTTTGCCATAAGGGTGATGTCATCTGCGTGTCTGAGGTTATTGATATTTCTCCCAGCAATCTTGATTTCACTTCTGCTTCTTCCAGCCCAGCGTTTCTCATGATGTACACTGAATATAAGTTAAACAAGCAGGGTGACAATATACAGCCTTGGTGTACTCCTTTCCTGATTTGTAACCAATCTGTTGTTCCATGTCCAGTTCTAACTGTTGTTTCATGACCTGTATACAGATTTCTCAGGAGGCAGGTAAGGTGGTCTGGTATTCCCATCTCTTGAAGAATTTTCCACAGTTTGTTGTGACCCACACAGTCAAAGGCTTTGGCCTAGTCAATAAAGCAGAAGTATATGTTTTTCTGGAAGTCTTCTTGCTGTTTTGATGATCCAGCAGATGTTGGCAATTTGATCTCTGGTTCCTCTGCCTTTTCTACATCCAGCTTGAGCATCTGGAAGTTCATGTACTATTGAAGCCTGGCTTGGAGAATTTTGAGCATTACTTTGCTAGTGTATGAAATGAGTGCAGTTGGGTGGTAGTTTGAACATTCTTTGGCATTACCTTTCTTTGGGATAGGAATGAAAACTGACCTTTTTCATTATTCCCCTAGAAGATGGCAGAGTAGAAGGATGTGAGCTCATCTTCTGTGAGAACTCCAAAATTACAACTCACTGCCGAACAACTGTTGACTGAAGAATGTTGGATGCCACCAAAAAGATATCCCATGTCCAAGGGCAAAGGAGAAGCCCCAGCAAGATGGTAGGAGGGGCAAAATTGCATTTAGAATCAAACCCCATACCTGCCAGAGATGCTCAGAGGGCTCAAACAAAACCTTGTGCACACCAGGAAACCCCACAGAGACTGAGCCAGACCGGCCTTCGGGTGTTTGAGTGTCCACCGCAGAGGTATGAGTCAGCAGTGATCTGCCACAGGAGCAGGGGCTCTGGGTGCAGCAGACCTGGGTATGGCATAAGCCCTCTTGAGGAGGTCACCATTAACCCTACCATAGAACTTACACAGGACTGGGGAAACAGACTCTTGGAAGGTACAAACAAAACCCTGTGCACACCAGGACCCAGGAGAAAGGAACAATGACCCCCACAAGAGACTGACCCAGACTTGCCTGTGAGTGTCCAGGAGTCTTTGGCAGAGGCATGGGTCGGGTGGTGGCCTGCTGCAGGGTCAGGGACACTGAGTGTAGCAGTGTGGGCATGGGACCTTTTGAAGGAGGCCACCATTATCTTCATTACCTCCACCATAGTTTGGCCTCAGGCCAAACAACAAGGAGGGAACACAGCCCCGCCCATCAACAGAAAATTGGATTAAAGATTTACTGAGCATGGCCCTGCCCATCAGAACAAGACCCAGTTTCCCCCACAGTCAGTCTCTCCCATCAGGAAGTTTCCATAAGCCTCTTATCCTTATCTATCAGAGGGCAGACAGAATGAAAACCACAATCACAGAAAACTAATCAAACTGATCACATGGACCACATCCTTGTCTAATTCAATGAAACCAAGAGCCATGCACTGTAGGGCCACCCAAGATGGACAGGTCATGGTGGAGAGTTATGACAAAATGTGGTCCACTGCAGAAGGGAATGGCAAGCCACTTCAGTATTCTTACCTTGTGAATCCAATGAACAGTATGAAAAGGCAAAAAGATAGGACACTTAAAGATGAACTCCCCAGGCCAGTAGGTGCCTAATATGCTACTAGAGAAGAGAGGATAAATAACTCCAGAAAGAATGAAGAGATGGAGCCAAAGCAAAAACAACACCCAGTTGTGGATGTGACTGGTGATGGAAGTAAATTCTGATGCTATAAAGAGCAATATTGCATAGAAACCTGGAATGTTAGGTCCATGAATTTGAAGTGGTCAAACAGGAGATGGCAAGAGTGAACATTGACATGTTATGAATCAGTGAACTAAAATGGACCGGAATGGGTGAATTTAACTCAGATGACCATTTTATCTACTATTGTGGGCAAGAATCCCTTAGAAGAAATGGAGTAGCCATCATAGTCAACAAGAGTCCAAAATGCAGTACTTGGATGCAATCTCAAAAATGACAGAATGATCTCTGTTCGTTTCCAAGGCAAACCATTCAATATGACATTAATCCAAGTCTATGCCCCAACCAGTAATGCTAAAAAAGCTGAAGTTGAACAGTTCTATGAAGACCTACAAGACTTTCTAGAACTAACACCCAAAAAAGATGTCCTTTTTATCATAGGGGACTGGAATGCAAAAGTAGGTAGTCAAGAGATACCTGGAATAACAGACAAATTTGTTTTTTGTGTACAAAATGATGCAGGGTAAAGGCTAACAGAGTTTTGCCAAGAGAATGCACTGGTCATAGCAAACACCCTCTTCCAACAACACAAGAGAAGACTCTACACATGGAATCACAAGATGGTCAGTACCAAAATCAGATTGATTATATCATTTGCAGCCAAAGATGGAGAAGCTCTATACAGTTAGCAAAAACAAGACCGGGAGTGGACTCTGGCTCAGATCATGAACTTATTGCCAATTTCAGACTTAAGTTGAAGAAAGAAGGGAAAACCACAAGACCAATTCAGGTATGACCTAAATGAAATACCTTATGATTATACAGTGGAAATGACAAACAGATTCAAGGGATTAGATCTGATAGATAGAGGGCCTGAAGAACTATGGACAGAGATTTGTGACATTATACAGGAAGCAGTGATCAAGACCATCCCCAAGACAAAGAAATGCAAAAAGGCAAAATGTCTGTCTGAGGAGGCCTTACAAATAGCTGAGAAAAGAAGAGAAGTGAAAGGCAAAAGAGAAAAGGAAAGATATACCCATCTGAATGCAGAGTTCCAAAGAATAGCAAGGAGAGATAAGAAGGCCTTCCTCAGTAATCAGTGCAAAGAAATAGAGGAAAACAATAGAATGGGAAAGACTAGAGATCTGCTCAAGAGAATCAGAGATACCAAGGGAACATTTCATGCAAAGATGGGCACAATTAAGGACAGAAATGGTATGGACCTAACAGAAGGAGAAGATATTAAGAAGAGGTGGCAAGAGTACACAGAAGTGTACAAAAAAGGTCTTCATGACCCAGATAACCACGATGATGTGCTCACTCACCTATAGCCAGACATCCTAGAATGAGAAGTCAAGTGGGCCTTAGGAAGCATCACTACAAACAAAACTAGTGGAGGTGATGGAATTCCAGTTGAGCTATTTCAAATCCTAAAAGTTTGTCATAGGATACTGAATATAGTCCTCTGTGCTATGCAGCATGACCTTGATGCTTATTCATCCTGTATATAATAGCTTGCATCTGCTAATCTCAACCTCCCATTTCTTTCCTCCTCTCCCCCTTGGCAACTACAAGTCTCATTTAATAATTTTTATTGAGAAGCCCAGTTTTAATTCCTGGGTCAGGAAGATCCCCTGGAGAGGGGAATGGCTGTCCACTCCAGTATTTTTGCCTGGAGAATCCGATGGACAGAGGGGCCTGTCGGGCTATAGTCCACAGGGTCTCAGAGCCAGACATGACTGAGCAACTAACACACACACACAAAGGCATAAAATCAGGACTGCTGCTCTGGTCTAGAGGCGAAGGGGAGACTTCACTGCCTAGGAGGGGTCTGTGGAGGAAGCTCGTGGTCAGGAGGAGAGAGTGGCTGCAGGGACCTCACAGTGGAAGTGAAATCACATGGCCTAGGGACCCCCCCCCCCCCCCCCCCCGCCCTCCAAAATGCCTAAGATTGCAAAGTGGGAAATAGAAGGGGGCAGAAATGTGAGAAATGAGGCTAGAAATTAGGTGGATAAAGGATATTAAAGGTAGAAAAGAGATTGGTCTTGAGTAGAACTCCCAGGCTCTACAATTAAAGAAAATAATTTTGATTTTTGAATCACTAGTTTGGTAGGCAAATTCAGCATGATTTTCAAAAATTGAAACTGTCTCTTGAGGGAATACTAAACTCACTGATTTGTACATTGTTGCATATGATTCAAGAAATGTCCCTAATAAGCACTTCAGGGGAAAAAAGAACAATTCTGCCTTTTGGTGTGGTGGTTTATTATCCATTTCTGGAGGCAAAGCCAATTATTTGTCAAATTAAAGCCTATTATTATCAGCAATATTATTACCACTTGAAAATAATCTATCACCTTGATTGTAGGACTCTGATGTACCACTAGAAAATACATTTTTTCAGATTCAAAAGGCTTGTGATAAAAATAGATTGGTAGTTTTAAATATTAGCCTGAGAATTAGAAGTATAAAGAGGGCAAATAAACTATTTGTCTTTTGTTCTTTCCTGCTGTGGCTATTAGCTAGCGTTAATGTTAGAAAAGTCTGAACACATATATTCCAGGAGGCAGAGCTTGGTGATGTCATCTTGCTTTCCATAACAAGAGAAAAATTCAGGCTTCCCTGGTGGCTTGGTGGTAAAGAATCTACCTGCCAGTGCAGAAGACACCGATTCTATCCCTGGGTCAGGAAGATTACCTGGAGAAAGAAATGGCAACCAACTCCAGTATTCCTGCCTGAGAAATCCCATGGACAGAGGAGCTTGGCAGGCTACAGTCCATGAGAGTCAGACACAGTTTAGTGACTAAACAACAGCAACGTACAAAATGAATTTTTGTTGGTTGATGGGGTGAAAGTTAAGGCAACTTTTATGGGAGTGCTGAACCCATCATTTGCCCAGACAAGGTAGTTAAAGATGATTTTTGTTTTCTTTCATTTCTTATAATAATTCAATGGAAGTAGTAAAGAAACTTAAATGTGACTCATAATATTGCATCATTACATGGCAGTTTGCCCTGATGTCCTTGATAAGTTTGTTTCATCTAATGTTAAGCAAACATTATCCTTCCTCTCTCCTGTTAGGGAAGTTCAGATGAGATTCCTCTTCTCCACCCACTTCCCAATATTACACTTGGAAGAATGATTTCATGGACAAGGATGGGGGGAAGTGAAATGTGCCATTTTCAGGAAGCCATTCCTGGTTGCAAGACTCTCAGTTTAACCTGGATGGAAGATAAACCAAGTGTTGCATAAAAGTCCCTGACTTTCCCCTGTGGTGGACTGTGTCCCAGTGGATTGGTCCTGACCCTTTAGAGACTTTTGTGTATTTTTGGGCCAGTGTTTTCATGTGTCCCCTTTGTGGGTCACAAATCTCCTCCAGGAGATCTTGGGGGCACTGGCTGAATGGTGATGTCTGACAACAGGCCCATGGATGTGGCTGAGCTCATTTGAGGTGGAATCTCACTCTTGCATTCACCACCGCCCTCACCCACCTTTCCTTCCAATCCCAACATTTAGTAAACAAGAAACCTTGTTTTCTGGTTTCACGTCTTGTGTATGGATGCTGGGATTTGTTACAGCCCACACAATTCACTGTGTACCTACTTCATAATAAAAAAGATTATTGAGCACATAGGTGCCATGTATTTGGACAAGATTTCACAAGCATGTTCATTTGATGCTCTCAGTAACTCCACAAGGCAGTATTATTATTCCCTACAGATAAGGGAACTTAGACAAGAGAGATGAAACAGCTTATCAGTTATGAGGGAGGAGAACCCAGAGCTGAACCCAGACAGGCCAAACTCAGAGCCCCCGGCTCTCAACCACTTGCAGTGCGGCCCCACGGAGCAGACTACTACAGCAACCAACACTTACTGAGGATCTTAGCTTCTGATTAGCGGAAAAACAGAACTCACACAGTGTAAAATCTCTCAGGAACTCAGATCTGGACTTCCTGCGATAGACCCAAGGAGAAGGCAGGGCTGGCAGGATGAAGGGGAGCCTTGTCTCCAGTTTGCTTTCCATGAGGTAAGAGAAGTGTGGGGCAGAGTGGTGCTGCAGAGAAGCTGATGAGAGGAGCTGCAAGATGAAACACCAAATGTTGGTTTCACTTTTCTCCCGTGCTGAGATACGGTACCCAAGCAAACAGAGAAGGAGGAGAAGGTTCTGGATCAGAGTGAATGGATCCAGATGGGGTAGTTGTGAAGAAGAATCCACAAAGACGGAGGAAGGATCGAATGTCTAGGATCTGGTCTCCATTCTGCTGGCCACCAGTACAGCCTTAAGCAGTTCAAGACCTGCCCCCCACTACCTTGAATTTGGATAACAAATAAGTAAGCAGCAAGAACCTTATATCTCTACCAGACCAGCTTTTAAGGCCTCTCTAAGCCTACGAATCTATGAATTTTAAATGCAGACAGGACAGCCTTTGAACACATTTGTAAAAGCCAAAGACCAAACTTGATCCACAAAAGGAGGAGAGAATAAAGCATTCCTGTTGCCCCATAGTACATTATTCCTTTTCCATATGCATGTTCAATTAAGATGAACTCAGTTTAAAAAAAAATAGCATCAATCATTTATATAGTTTTTAAAAAAATAGCATCAATCATTTATAAAGGATTCAGGTGCAGCAACTTTGCCTGATAGAGTGGCTGGGGGCTTGCTGCAGCTCATGAGGGAAACAAGCTGTGTTTGTCCCCGACGCTATGCCTGTTTGCCTGCCTGAATATTCCTCTTGCTATCTCCCGATCGCTCATCTGTGCTTTCAAATATCATTAAGCTTTCCACGGTAAATTAGCTTCCGATTATTCTTGGTCCGTCTGAGGCCACAGCAAGTCTGCTCAAACAGGGCTGTCAGCACCCTTTGATGGAACAACACACAAGCAAGCTGCTGGATTGACTGTGGCTCTCACTGCCTTTCTTAGGAACAGAACACAAAGGCGGTCAACAATATATATGACTGTTCTTGGCCTATGCCCTAAAAGGTCCTGGTAAGTGATACTTTTGGTAGCATTGAGCATTTCTGGGCTTCATCCCTCCTGTGGTGAAGCCACCTTTTGATCTGATTACACATTAGAGCTTACACTGCTTTGTGAAAATTAAGGCTCAAGATATGTAGGGCAACTATCCTAGTCAGTTTCTGTAATTTCCTCAAAGTAACAGCAATTTTAGGACTTCGGCAAAAAGAACCATCAATGAATTGAAGCTTATTTCATGAGTAACTCCCCTTCATGGATCACAGCCTTGTCGTGGCAAAGAGGCTTGCAAAACATGATAAAATCATGAGCCATGCCATGCAGTCCCCCTGCCCCCCACCAAGATGGACAAGTCATAGTGAAGAGTTCTGAGAAAACATGGCCCACTGGAGGAAGAAATGGCAACCCATTTCAATATCCTTACCTTGATAACACTGTAAACAGTATGAAAACACAAAACGATATGACACCAGAAGATGAGCTCCCCAGATTGGAAGGTATCCAATATGCTGCTACAGAAGAGCAGAGCATTACTAATAGCTCCAGGAAGAATAGAGTGACTGAACTAAAGCAGAAATGACACTCACTTGTTGGTGTGTCTTGTGGTGAAAGAAAAGTCGGTTCTGTAAAGAACAATATTGCATCAGAAAGTGGAATGTTAGGTCCATGAATCAAGGTAAACTGGATGCGGTCAAGCAGGAGATGGCAAGATTGAACACCGACATCTTATGAATCATTGAACTGAAATGGACAGGAATGGGCGAATTTAATTCAGATGACTATTATATCTACTACTGTGAGCAAGAATCTCTTTGAAGAAAAGGAGTAGCCCTCATAGTCAACAAAAGAGTCTGAATTGCAGTACTTGGGTACAATCTCAAAGATGACAGAATGGTCTCAGTTCATGTCCAAGCAAACCTTTCAACATCACAGTAATCCAAGTCTATGCCCCTACCACTGAGGCCGAAGAAACTGAAGTTGACCACTTCTATGAAGATCTACAAGACCTTCTAGAATTAACACCAAAAAAAGATATCCTTTTCTTCATAGGCGATTGGAATGTGAATTTAGGGAGAGATACCCAGAATAACAGGCAAGTTTGGCCTTAGAGTACAAAATGAAGCAGGGCGAAGGCTCACAGTTTTGTCAGAGAACATGCTGGTTATAGCAAGCATCCTTTCCCAACAACCCAAGAGATGACTACATGTGGACATCACCAGATGGTCAATACCAAAGTCAAATTAATTATGTTCTTTGCAGCCAAAAATGGAGAGGCTTTATACAGCAAAAACAAGACCTGGAACTGATTGGCTCAGATCATTAGCTCCTTATTGCAAAATTCAGGCTTAAATGGAAGAAAGTAGGGAAAACCACTAGGCCTTTCAGGTATGACCTAAATCAAATTCTTTATGACTACCCAGTGGGGGTGATAAATAGATTCAAGGGATTAGATCTGATAGACAGAGTGCCTGAAGAACTATGGACAAAAATTTATAACATTGTACAGAAGTCAGTGACCAAAACCATCCCCAAGAAAAAAGAAATGCAAGAAGGCAAAGTGGTTTCTGAGGAGGCTTTACATATAACTGAGGAAAGTAGAAGCAAAAAGCAAAGGAGAAAGGGAAAGATATACCCAGTAGAATGCAGAGTTCCAGAGAACAGGAAGGAGAGATAAGGCTTCTTAAATGAACAGTGCAGAGAAGTAGAGGAAAACAATAGAGTGGGAAAGACTAGAGATCTCTTCAAGAAAATTGAAGATAATAAGGGAAACTTTCATGCAAGTGTGGGTGCAATAAAGGACAGATATATCAAGGACCTAACAGAAGCAGAAGAGATTAAGAAGAGGTGGCAAGAATACACAGAAAAACTGTACAAAAAAGATCTTAATGACCCCAATAACCACAATGGTGTGGTCACTCACCTAGAGCCAGACATCCTGGAATCTGAGGCCAAATGGGCCTTAGAAACCATTTCTATGAACAAAGGTAGTGAAGTGATGGAATTCCAGCTGAACTATTTCAGATCCTAAAAGATGATACTATTACAGTGTTGCACTCAATAGGTCAGCAAATTTGGAAAACTCAGCAGTGGTCACAAGATTGGAAAAGGTCAGTTTTCATTCCAGTCCCAAAGAAGGACAATGTTAAAGAATGTTCAAAGTACTGTACAGTTATGCTCAGTTCACACGCTATCACGTTTATGCTCAAAACCCTTCCAGCTAAGGTTCAGCAGTAAATGAACCCAGAACTTCCAGATGTACAAGTTGCGTTTAGAAAAGACAGTGTAACCAGAGATCAAATTGGCAACATTTATTGGATCATGGAGAAAGCAAGAGAGTTCCAGAAAAACATCTACTTCTGCTTCATTGACTATGCTAAAGCCTTTGAGTATGTGAATCACAACAAATTGTGGAAAATTCTAAAAGAGATGGGAGTACCAGACTATCTTACCTGTCTCCTAAGCAAGCTGTTTGTGGATCAAGAAGCAATAGTTAGAACTGGACATGGAACAATTGACTGGTTCAAAATTGGGAAAAGAGTGCATCAGGCTGTATATTGTCACCCTGCTTATTTAACTTATATGCAGAGTGCCTCGTGCAAAATGCCAGGCTGGATGAATCATAAACTGAAATCAAGATTGCTGCAAGAAATATCAGCAACCTCAGATATGCAGATGAAAGCACTCTAATGGCAGAAAGCAAAGAGAATCTAAGAGCCTCTTGATGAGGGTGAAAGAGGAGAGTGAAAAAGCTGGCTTAAAACTCCACATTCAAAAAACTAAGATTATGGCATCCAGTCCTATCACTTCATGGCAAATAGAATGTGAAAAAGTGTCAGCAGTGACAGATTTTCTTTCCTTGGGCTTCAAAATCACTGCAGACAGTGACTACAGTCTTGAAATTCAAAGACACTTGCTCCTGGAAAGGAAAGCTATGACACACCTAGGCAATATAATAAAAAAGTGGAGACATCACTTTGTAAACAAAGATTCGTATAGTCAAAGCTGTGGTTTCTCCAGTAGTCATGTATGGATGTGAGAGTTGGACCACAAAGAAGGCTGAGCACTGAAGAATTGATGCTTTTGAATTGTGGTACTGGAGATGACTCCTGAGATTCTCTTGGATTGCAAGGAAATCAAACCAGTAAATCGTAAAGGGAATCAGCCCTTAATATTCATTGGAAGGACTGATGCTGAAGCCCCAATACTTTGGTCACCTAATGTGAAGAGCCAACTCATTGGAAAAGGGCTTGATGCTGGGAAAGATTGAGGGTAAAAGGAGAAGGGGGCAGCAGAAGATGAGATGATTAGATAGTATTATTGTCTCAGTGGACATGAATTTGAGCAAACCTTGAGAGATAAGTGGATGACAGAGGAGCCTGGTGTGCTACAATCCACGGGTTGCAGAAAGTTGGGCATGACTTAACAATTGAGCAACAACATAAGTAACAGCAAGAAAAGAGCTCTGCTGATCTCCACCACTTCACTCAGGTTCACCTCCCGGCAGGACAGTTAGGGGGCCAGGCCTCAGGAGACCTGCTCCGAGCACTGTTCGCTGCTTCATGTACTCAGCTAATCTGGGATTTTCCCATGTTGCACTGGCCTATATTTTGTATGTCATCACAATTTTATGTGTTCCCAGCAATGACTGAATATAAATATATCACTGCTAATGAGGCATATTGTCACAGGCAAGAAGAATGACAGGAAGGAAGGAAGGATGAAAAAAGGATAAAAGAACCCCTTAGTCAATATACAATAGACATGAATGAGCATGGTGCTTTATAGAAGATTTATAAACCCTCTCTTATTTGCTGTCAGTGCTTTTTAAGGCTGGATTTGATATTTTACATAAACATTTATAGTATAATTACATTCAGTATGAAGAGTGGAATTTGTCCTTTTGCTGCATACTGGAAAGCAAATATCATTATATGCACGAATATATACTTATCTATTTAGAATTTGTGAAGGGTTAGGAACTGGTCTGAAATTTTGCTCTGCTAAGCGATAAACAGATCCTTCGTTCTGCATAAGCTCTTGAATATTACTTTTTCTGTCTGCCCAAGAACACTGGCAGTAGTCTCAGAAAACGGATGTGTTTGCTTTGGCTTATTCGTAGTGAATAATCCATCTGTCAGCATCTTGGGTGATGAGGTACTGAAAAGATGTGGAGAAAACAGGGTGAGATCAAAAAGAGAAGGGGGTAGAAATGAGTCAGCTTTCAGGCAGCAGTAGATGTGAGAAAGCAGTGGAGACTCTGTCTTGTAAGGATCATTGTGGCTTGTAGTATTGATGCTAAAAACTCAGCCTCTGTGAGCCAGTGCTGAATTGAATCTTGGTCACAGAGTTTTGGGTGAAGTAGAGAAGAATAGTTTTATTGCTTTGCCAGGAAAAAGGGGACATAGTGGGCCTGTACCTCAAAAACTATGGGTTCCAACCCAGGAGGATTTGGTGAGTGGTTTTATAGCAATCGTTCAAGGGTGGAGTTGCTGTTAAGGTTCAGAGTGTGTGCAGGGCCTGCACGCCTTTAATTTGGCCTCAGGTGGCCTCCCGATGAACTTATCTGGTTATCTTTCTGTGACCTTGTCTGGAACAGAGTGCTGACACCTTCCATTTGTTGGGGTTTTCAGTTCTGCAGAAGAGCTCAAAGATATGTAAATCCCTCGAGGGGGAACCAGGACCCTGCCCCAAGGCTGCATGATTATTTCCTGGCTGCTCTTCCCTTGCCTCTGCCTCTCTCCCTTTCCTGATCAACAAATGTTTGAACCTGCCCTTTGGGACTCTGGGAGTGTTAAGGAGGCTGCAGTCTATTCCTTACAAATGAGAAACGGGGGACAGAAAGGCTTCCATGCCCAGGAACTGCACAGGATCCTGCTCAGTTTCACTATCCCGGGTTCTAGAGGGGGGGTGAGGGAAAAACATGCACGTCTGAGTATTGACTACAGTTGGACTGCTTTGTGTGTATCTTCTTATTTAGTTTTATCAACAGACCATGAAAGGTAGCAAGTTTTTTTTTTTAATCTTATTTCATAGAACAGAAAATAAGCTCTGTGTGATTATGTAACTTTCCAGGAGTTGCACAATTAGGAAGGGAAATTTGAACTCAGTCCTACCTGACTTCAACTCTGTGCTCTTGTGGCAGAGGGTATTGTCCAAAGATGTCCAAAGTTCACCTCAGGAGCTCATCCGCAGTGTGACCTTGCAGCTTTCTCACTTAGAGGGGGAGCCCAGTTCCTGTCCTCTGGAATCTGGCCTCGGACTCTGATGTCACCGCTGGAGTAGGGCAGAAGTGGCCCTAAGGGGCTTCCAAGGCTCGATCAGAACAGGCCCCCAAACCACGCTGCTTCCGCTTGGTTCTCTTTGAAACCATGCAGGACCGTGTGGGACTTGAGGGCACAGAAGACTTTCAAACGTTTGCAGATCAGAGAAGGGCGGGGATGCAGAGACAAGGGAAGAGCAGCCAGGAAACAATAATGCAGCCTTGGGAGAGAGTCCTGGTTGCCCCCTCAAGGGAGACACTCAACAGTCCCTCTGAGCTCTTCTGCAGGACAAACCCCCATGAGAAGACCCCTGAGACCAGAGTGAGGGACTGCAGGCTCTGCGCACACCCGATCTTATCAGCAAGCCCACCCTTGAGCCACTGCCGCAGAGCTCCTCACCAAATCCTCCCTGGGTTGAGACAGTTTTTGAGACACAAGCCCACTGTGTCCCCCTCTGCCTGACAAAGCAATAAAGCTATTCTTTTCTACTTTTTCTAAAAGTCTGTCTCCAAGATTTCATTTGGCTGAGTTTTCAGCAGCATCTTGAGACAAAGTCAGTTGCTGAGGTTCAAGTCCTGACTACCCCAAGTCACTGTGTTCGGAAGCTGTGTAGGACGCTCCTGTCAACAGTTCTAGGCAAGCCCAGACCACTGGCTGTGCCTGCCAAGGCACAGGGGTGTATATCTGAAACCATCTCTGGTTCTCCAGACCAGCGTAGCTACCCTCTGAGTACCACTGAGTGACCCCAGTCGACACTCCCAGAGGAGCATAGCCTGAGGAGTGAAAATGCAGGGCAGTTTGTTACAGAGCAGTAGGGACTGGAACACCCTTTGCCCTGAGGCAAGACACACGGAGACACAGCAGGAAAGATGGTACCTTAGTGCCTGGGGGAGCTCTGATAGCTTCCTGAGGCCAGTCAGAAGCTGGCGGAAACCGATAAAAAGAGCTTTCAGGAGGCTGGGTAGGAAAGGACTTGAGTCAAGTTCAAGCTGGTGGGAAAATCTAGACTAAAAGTGAACGTTGCCTCTTTCCATTAACTCCAAATCCTGTCTCCAGTCGCTTCTCCTCTCTAATAATCTTCCCCCAGTTCCAAACTACTCTATTACATAAAATCAGCTCAGTCATTTCCCTCTTTCCTTTAAAATACTCTGCTCACTCACCCATCTCAATAGAATACAGTCTAAAGTTCTCGCTTTGCCAAGTTAGACTCTTCAGTCTAATAAAAAAGCTAAAAGTGAGGGGTTTGGAATCTGAGAGGTCTGGGATGGCTAAATTTATAACCAGAAAACCTTGTTATCTGTTAATATTTTTGTGTGGTCTATTTCTGGATATGTGGCATTTAATATGCCTAAGATAATGTTTTCTGGAATAATGCGATTTTTCTATGCAAGGCATCCTTATAGAAAGATAACATGTTGACGCCTTATAAATTTTCTTGAATTTCTCAGCAAATTTCACTATTTGTCACCCTTTCCACACTTTATTTAAGGCTTAGCTGAGATCTCAAACAGTTATTTACAGAATTTGCTCAGCAAAAAATTAAGTGAGAGGGTTTTGGGGGGAAGGATGGAATATGAGGTTTGGGTTAGCAGATGTAAGTTTTTATATATAGGATGGATAAACAAGGTCCTACTGTGTAGCAGAGAATGATATCCAATATCCTATGATAATCCATAATGGAAAAGAATATTTAAAAAACTTGTGTATATATATGTGTGTGTGTATAAAATATGTATAACTGAATCACTCTTCTGTACAGCAGTAATTAACACAATATTGTAAATCAACTGTACTTCCATTAAAAAATAATGGTAAAAAATTAAAAATTGCTAGAGAAAGTTTCCTGCCTGATTCAGGGTTATGTTTCTCTTCCATGTTCCTTGGAAAAGTGCATTATCCAAAGCACCAGGGAAAGTCCTCAGGCCTGCAAATGCTATGATATTTAAGGGTGAGGAATTTTGTCCCCCAAGTTATTATCACAGACTTGTCATTGGTAGATATGGAAAGGACAGTGGTCGAATTTCTCAGGGCACCTCCTCAGCTTTCAGCGTAATAGAAAAGTTCAGTGGTGCCCACTGCATTTGGTAAGTGGCACTTCTCTAGAGGAAGAGGTGGCTGCTTCAGTGCTGACAGACTTTGCTCAGTGGCGGTATCTCACGGTGAAGCAGCAGTGGTGAGAAAGGCTCTTTCAGACACGGGGCAGAATGCTCAGCCCTGGCGATGACTTGAGATTCACGCTCAGGTTGACGCCATCCGTCTTCTGCGGGGACCCCATCAGAGGATGTTCGCTCAAGAGCATGTGCCTGGACCCTTGGTTTGCTGTTCACCTCTCCTCTTTCTCCATCCTCTGTCTTTACAATTTTGGATTAACTTAAGTATCTGATGTTTTATTCTCAACCACACCTCAACTTGGTATCTTCTTTTTATTGATTATAGGTGACTCTGTCCTGTATTCTCCTTTTCTGTCACATATGCCAGAATTTGAGAGGTCAGCATATCATGGTTTTTGATCATTTGTCTTTGGACTGGAGTACCTGGGTTTGGGCTCAGCAGTGGCTGTTGTTTTACTATCTTGGGCAAATTATTTACCCTCTTGGAGCATCATTTTGTAGCACTTGAAAGTGACTTTAACAACTATACTTTCACAAGGAGTTGTCATGGAAGTTAAAGATAGATACTGTGTGTAAAGTGCTAACACAGCCTTTATTATTGTTGCTGTTGTTAAGTGCTTTTAAGTACCTCATGTTGGCCCATCTTCTATGTTCAGCTTGCTATTCTAACTCTGCCACACCAACCTCAAGTGCTCCCAGACTCTTTCCCCACTAACTGCCCAAGATGGGATAGTTTTTAATAATTATGTCTTACTGCAAATGTAATATTTAGTGTTTTCTACTCTTGTAAGGATTTATAGAAGAGGTCCTTCATAAAAGAAAAGAATGATAGAAAATAAGAAGCCTAGGAAGATTAAAGTAGCATTAAGAAACAGTTGATTTCAGGCACACGTCTCCACGTGAGGCCCTCACGAGGTGGAGGAGGCAGAGCGCTTTCCTCGGAGCACAGTGAATGGGCCACAGTGCCTGTCTCTCGTCCCTCCACAGATGAGAGAACTGAGGCAAGGAAATTATATATACTGCTTAATATACATGCAACTGGAGACAAACTTCTGGAGGGCGAAGTATTCCTTCACTCCTCTGTCATTCTGTCTCGTTCAGTCCTGTATCTGGAGCATCTAATACTGGGCCAGACCTATGTTGAAGGAAAGTCCAGAGAAGCTGCTTTCTTATGAGAAGATCCATTGCACATATAACTAAAGCATTTCTGAGCTGAAACAGGACTTGCAGCTAACAGAGCAGCCAGCAGAACAGCCATGATGAAGACTCCATCAGGTTCTTGAGTCCTTGCATGCAGGAAGAAAGAGATCAAGCCCTGAGCCTTTCGAGTGGGGGCACTGACTCCAAGACCCTAGACTACCAGTGAACTAGCCACGCTGCTGCTGCTGCTGAGTCGCTTCAGTCGTGTCCGACTCTGTGCGACCCCATAGACGGCAGCCCACCAGGCGCCCCCGTCCCTGGGATTCTCCAGGCAAGAACACTGGAGTGGGGTGCCATTTCCTTCTCCAATGCGTGAAAGTGAAGTCGCTCAGTCGTGTCCGACTCCTAGCAACCCCATGGACTGCAGCCTACCAGGCTCCTCCGTCCATGGGATTTTCCAGGCAAGAGTCCTGGAGTGGGGTGCTATTGCAGGAACTCACATGAAGGAAACGACCTGAATACAAGACCCGGCATCACCCAACCACCAGTAGCACCCTGTGCAGCACGCCTCATCTAAACGACAAACAAAATAAAAGTACAAACCCAACCATCAGCAGACAGGATGACCCCCTCACTCAGCATCGCCCATCAGAGGAAAAACAAGCAAACAAACAAAAACTCAGCACAACTCTCACCCTATAGGAAGCTTACACAAACCACTGAACCAACATTATGAGGGCAGAAACCAAAAGGAAGAAAGAATTCAACCTTCTTCAAGGAAACAATTCAACTTTCCTTGAAGCCTGGGAAAAGGAGACCCCAAACACAATAAATTTTAAAAAAAAATAATGAAAAGGCAGAGAAATACTGCACAAATGAAGGAAAAAACTAGAAACACAGAAGTCCAAGTAAATGAAGAGGAAATAGGTAAACTACCCGAAAAAGACTTCAGAATAATGATAGTAAAGATGATCAAAAACCTTGAAAACAAAATGGAGGAAATGCAAAAATCAATTTAAAAAGACCTAGAAGAATTAAAGAATAAACATAAAACAATTACTGAAATTAAAAATACTCTAGAAGGAATCAATAGCAGAATATCTGAAGCAGAAGAATGAATCAGTGAGGTGGAAAATAAAATGGTGGACATAACTTTGGAAGAGCAGAATAAAGATTATACTACAAGGCTACAGTCATCAAAGCAGTATGGTACTGGCACAAAAATAGAAATACAGACCAATGGAACAAGGTAGAAAACCCATAAATAACCCATGCACCTATGGGTCCCTTATTTTTGACAAAGGAGGCAAGAATATACAATGGGGCAATGACAGCCTCTTCAATAAATGGTGCTGGGAAAACTGGATGGCTACATGTAAAAGAATGAAATTAGAACACTTCCTAATGCCATACACAAAGATAAACTCAAAGTGGATTAAAGACCTAAATATAAGACCAGAAACTATAAAACTCTTAGAGGAAATCATAGGCAGAACATGCGATGACAGAAATCAAAGCAAGATCCTCTATGACCCACCTCCTAAATTAATGGAAGTAAAAATAAAAGTAAACAAGTGGGACCTGATTAAACTGAAAAGTTTTTAATACAACAAAGGAAACTATAAGCAAGGATAAAAGACCCTCAGAATGGGAGAAAATAATAGCAAGTGAAACAACTGACAAAGGATAAATTTCCAAAATATAGAAGCAGCTTATACAACTCAATGCCAGAAAAACAAACAACCCAATCAAAAAGTGGGGAAAAGACCTAAACAGACATTTCTCCAAAGAAGACGTACAGATGGCTAACAAACACATGAAAAGATGCTCAACATTGCTCATTATTAGAGAAATGAGAATCAAAACCACAATGAGATATCACCTCACACGAGTCAGAATGGCCATCATCAAGTCTACAAACAATAAATGCTGGAGAGGGTGTGGAGAAAAGGGAACGCTCTTGCATGTTGGTGGGGATGTAAATTGATACAGCCACTATGGAAGACAGTATGGAGATTCTTTAAAAAACTAGGAATAAAACCACCGTATGATCCAGCAATCCCACTCCTAGGCATATACCCCGAGGAAACCAAAATTGAAAGAGATGACTGTATCCCATTGTTTATTGCAGCACTGTTTACAATAGCTAGAACATGGAAGCACCTGGATGTCCATCGAAAGATGAATGGATAAAGAAGTTGTGGTACATACACACAATGGAATATTACTCAGCCATAAAAAGGAACGCATATGAGTCATTTCTAATGAGGTGGATGAACCTAGAACCTATTATACAGAGTGAAGTCAGTCAGAAAGAGAAATGTAAACACCGTATTCTAACACATATATACGGAATCTAGAAAAATGGTACTGAAGAATTTATTTACAGGGCAACAATGGAGAAACAGACATAAAGAATAGACTTAAGGACATGGGGAGAAGGGAGGAGAGGATGAGATGTATGGAAAATGTAACATAGAAACTCACATTACTGTATTTAAAACAGATAGCCAACGGGAATTTGCTGTGTGGCTCAGGAAACACAAACAGGGACTCTGCATCAACCTGGTGGGATGGGGCGGGAGATGGGAGGGAGGTTCAAAAGGGAGGGGATGTATGTACACCTATGGCTGATTCATGTTGAGGTTTGACATAAAACCGCAAAATTCTGTAAAGCAATTATTCTTCAATAAAAAATAAATAAATAAGAAAAGTAGTTGATTTCATAGTGCCTTGAAGATAGATCACATGGTCATTATTCTGTATGTTTCCTGAGGGCAAGGATTGTACCTGTCTTGTTCATTCCAGTATCCTTAGCATCTCATTCAGTGTCTCGCAGGTAGAATGCCCTCAGGAAATACTGAGTGAAGGAATAAATTGCACATATGTTGGAAGGATTGTCCCATATCAGCAGTATTGTCTAAGAAATAGCTCTGGTGATTCGATTCACACTCTTCCCCCCGCCACCCCCCCACCCCTGTCTCTTACTCTTTCTTCTTTCTGAGATAGTTGAAGATAGTGTGAGATGTTTAAAGCCCTTCAGTTCGTTTTCTGAATACTCAGGATATTATTAAAAAAAACACAGTATTAGACTTGCGATTCTTTAAAAAAAAAAAAAACACTTTGAGACTTTGGAATATTTCAGAGGTAATAGAAAATTCTAACTGAGCTCTGAGTCTTTGGGTGTGTGATACAACATCATTTTCTGAACAGCAGTGGAAAAGTATGGTCTAGTTCAGGTTTGCAAATGTTATTTCCCCCAGCATGGAGAGTAATGTGCTGATAGATTGAAGATGCCAAAAACAGGTGGAGAAGAGCAAACACAGTCCATTAGGATCATGACAACGGAAAAAGGGCCCTGTAGGAAGATGATGCAGAGAATATTTTTGCTGACTATTTTTATACTAAAATGAGAGATGCCCTCTGTCCTCCAAAGAAAGGATTCTTGTGACCTCTATTGTAAACATGCCAGTACTTGGGGCATCTTTCCTCAGGTATTTTCCCTTACCATCAAGGGAAGACTCATGATCGTAAAGTATCTTATGAAGGAAGACTATGACTCCTTTACTCTGTTTTCTGAATTTTTTCTGAATTTTAATTATACAGTCTCTCAAGGTGACCCTGCTTCTGTTATAATCTCAGTCTACATTCTAGAATCAGCATCTAGACCACGGGTGTTGGCCTCCTCAGTCTAACCATAGCTATACATATGGGGGATGTGCATTTCCCAAGCCTCAGTGACTGTCAGCCAGAGCGATCCGCTTGTATCATGTTGTCTCTCTCCTAAGTCAGACTGTTGACCTAGGTGTCATGGTGGCTCTTTCTTTATTAGCACAGAATAGGTGTCACTGTCATCCCGCTAATGTCTTCTCTTGAGCCATCACCACTGTCAAAGCCACTGAAAAACTGCCAGCAGCAGGATAATGTTGGAATCTAAATCTCAGACTTTGTGTGCTGAGTGAGCGAATCAGGCTTTGGGTAGAAACAGCAAGGTTGTTGATTGCACTTCTGTCATGCGAGCCTCTGATTGGTGCTGCTGAGAAGTACAACTTCAAAGATGGCAAAAACTTTATCAAATGTCTCCGTGTAAGCTGAAGTTAGCCGGAACTCTTTCCTCCCTGCTTATTTTCTCATCTCTTTGGAGTATTTGGTGCAGTGGGTCTGGAAGCCCAAAGAGATATGTTTTACCAGAGATATAGGAGATGCTGGGGCCCTAAGTACAAAGGAATCAGAAATTCTGTAGGAAAGTTGAAGCCCAGAGGCTGAAAGAGAAATGAGAAGTTCTCACAGTTGGGATGAAACAAATGCGGGATGAAACCTCCAGGGCGGTGGGATTCGACACTGGCCGTGGACCTCACTGTAGCGGGGCTGGACCTTAAGGTATAGCAGGTCTGGGGCAGGACTGTTTGAGTTCATACCCTGACTCTGTCCTTAGCTGTGTGGTGTTGAACACGTTATTAATCTCTCTTTACATCAATCTGCACATTCATGGAGAAAATAAAACAAGTAATAGATATGCATGTAATATATGTGTTAGCTGCTATTTTTACAGCTACTGTTATAGGCTGCCCACTCCAGTATTCTTTGGCTTCCCTGGCGGCTCAGATGGTAAAGAATCTGCCTGCAATGCAGGAGACCCCAGTTCAATTCTTGGATCGGAAAGATCCCCTGAGAAGGGATAGGCTACCCATTCCAGTATTCATGAGCTTCCCCAGGGCTCAGATGGTGAAGAATCCACCTGCAGTGTGGGAGACCTGAGTTCCACCCTGCGTTGGGAAGATCCCCTGGAGGAGGGCATGGCAACCCACTCCAGTATTCTTGTCTGGAGAATTCCATGGACAGAGGAGCCTGGCGGGCTGCAGTCCATAGAGTCACATAGAGTCAGACACAACTGAGCAACTCAGCACAGCACATTATTATTATCATTTTACCCAGGGGTAAAACCAGATGCTTGTGACTCAGTTCTAGGCCTTTGCTACTCAAATGTGACTCATTCATATAAGAGATAGAGCTCCAGTTTAAACATTTACAACTGGCCTCCTGATTGCATTTCATGGGGCATGAAGAAGTGGGCTTCAGGTTGAATACTTCCAGCTGTTAGGATTACTTGAGACAAGAGATAGGTGGGCTCCAGTTAAGGCATTTACAATCGGTCTCCTGTTTGCCCTCCAAAATGTCAGTAACAACAGAAACAGGGTAAATAGCCAGTGTTTCTCTTGTAAACACTTAAGGTAATAGTCGTGGCAATTGTCAAGGTAAGAGTCATGGCAAGGACAAAAGTGGGCTGTTTGAGTGAATGCTTAAGGGATCTCCGCTCCCACCTCTTTGGGACAAGGGAGACACTGCCACGCACAGAAAGGCTCCTTGTGGGTCACAATCAAGGGATAACGCCAGGCCACGATGAGTCTTGCTCCTCCCAGAAGCCTTTGTTTCGAGATCCATCTTGGCTCAGGGGTACGTGTGCACCCAGGGGAGTGTCCCAGTGTAGGTCAGGTGTGAAAAAAGAAACCAGCTAATTGGCCTGAAGGAAGACAAAGGCCCAGAAGAACTGCCCTATATAAATGACTTAACCGCCTCATTACCGCACTCCGCTCCTCCTCACTAGAGGGGATGCTCACACCCTTCCTCTCCAGGTGTGCATCTCTGCCTCGCTTCTGTCTCAGCTAAGCAGACCGTTTCTCTGTGTTCTCTCCCTCTTGTTCTGTGTCTCTGATAACAAACTTTGTACCTGCATTTACAGTTTCTGCCTCTGTGATAAAAGGGATTTTTTTTTCCACTGGGGACAAAGACCCAGGGGAAAATAACTTCCTAGCCTCTAGTCCTTGCTGGTCTGGTGTCCAGGATTCCTGGTTCCCATCCAGGCTGCTGCTGCTGCTAAGTCGCTTCAGTCATGTCCGACTCTCTGCGACCCCATAGATGGCAGCCCACCAGGCTCTGCCATCCCTGGGATTCTCCAGGTTGAATTCCTGGGCAGGGAATTAAGATCTCGCTTCATGCCACTGCTCATGTTCCCCCGCGGAGTTCAGATTCACCAGCAGCCTTGCTTGAAAACTTGTTAGAAATGCAGAATCCCAGGCCCCACCCTGCCCTCTTGATTCAGAATCTGCTATTTATTTATTTAGCTCTGCCCTGTCATTGTTGGGGGATGCAAACTCTTAGTTACTACCTGTGGGATCTAGTTCCCCGACCAGGGATCAAACCTGGGACCCTGTACTGGGAGCTCGGAGTCTTAGCTACTGGATTACCAGAGAAGTCCCAGGATCTGCTTTAACACGGTGCTCCAGCTGCTTTGGTCTAGATCACTGGACAAGCAGAGGGAAGGGCAGAAGTGTGGGTGGAGGTTAAAGGATTTAAATCCTGTCCTGACCTAATACTGA
Source organism: Odocoileus virginianus (assembly GCF_023699985.2). NCBI lineage: Eukaryota > Metazoa > Chordata > Mammalia > Artiodactyla > Cervidae > Odocoileus > Odocoileus virginianus. The sequence continues at coordinate 4,603,210 of NC_069705.1, read as the reverse complement.
TTCATCTTCCAGACTGACAGAAATTGGCAAGGGATGGTTTGCCATGGTTTCCTGCAGGGAGAGGAACAGAGAGATGATGAGCGATCCCAGAGCAAATCCTAGGGGCCCACAGGGTGGCTTTCTCTTCAAGAGTCTTATGTCTCCTTAGGAATGACATGAAAGGCTCTCATGATTGGAATCCTCCGGCAGGGACAGCCCTCCACCCCTTCTGAGTCCCACACATCCATCTGCATGTGTGTGTGTGCTAAGTTGCTTCAGTTGGGTCTGACTCTGCGACCCCATGGACTGTAGCCCGCCAGGCTCCTCTGTCCATGGGATTCTCCAGGCAAGAATACTGGGGTGGGTTGCCATGCCCACCCCCAGGGGATCTTCCCGACCTGGGGATCAAACCTGGGTCTCCTGCATTGCAGGCAGATTCTTTACTCAACCATCTGAGAATGCAGATCTTCAGGGCCTGGGTGGAGGCCACAGCTGACTGTTCACCAATAGTCCTTGAAGAAAAAAAATCCTTTCTCTTGAAGTCTCCACTGTTTTCCTCTGAGCTCACTAGAGGATTCAGGACTAGAAAAGTTCTGGTGCTGTCTAGAAAACCTTTGTTTTTGCAAAATATCTCCTTGCCCAAACCAAAGAATGCTGCAACCCTTAACAAAAGAACATAGAAAGTAACCCAAATATTAATGTTGAACTGTGGCCTCTGTCTCCATGGTTGTTCAAGGATCTCACCAGTGGAAAAATGGGAGACCGATGAGATCTGAATCTTTCTCCCCAACCCAGTGCTCTGAAGGAAGAAAGACATTGTTCAGCAAATTAAACAGGTAAACACGATTTTTAAGAAGAATGTTTAAACTGCTTAATAGAACAAATTGTTTTTTAACACCCTTAAGCAGCTGTTGGAATCATCAATTTACATACAAATAATGAATATGCTAATTGCAAATCTTTCTCTCCTAGTCATTAAAAATAGGTTTCCCTCTGGCCTTCTAGAAGACAGCTCATTGTTATTCTGGTTGTAGTTACTACATATACTTGGGTGCTCATTTAAAAATCTTTAAAGTATGGTTAAAGATTTTTAAAAGAGCACCCAAGTATATGTAGTAATGTGTTTTTGCTAATTGGAGTAGGCCTTTCACATTCATAAAGTTAAGTTTATGAGATTCTAGTACTTGAAAGCAAATACAAATTTGCAAATAAAATTTAAAATCCATTGTCCTGCAACATAATTTAACCAGTGTGTGATTTTTTCACTAGATTTCCCACATTTTCCTAGCTTATCCTTGTTATGATATATCCTGTGGAAGTGAATATTAAGAACCCAGAGAATAACAATATTATTGCTTTGGGTCATAATTTTAATTATTACTGATATTCCTCTATTCTCAGAGTGCAATTTATTTTATGTGTAACCAATTTCTTTTGGATCCTGAACCCATGGGGCTTATTAATTTGTAGGGCTAATTTGCATTAATATGAATGGAAATAGTGATTATGTCTGAATTATTCATCATTTATGAATACTAATCTAAATACAATTGCTTCCTTGAAAACATCAGACAAAACATTTCTTTTATTTGTTTTCTGTATGGGGAAGTACCTACACTTTGTAATAATTAAAAGTAAACCTAAGAAAACTCAAGAAAACAGAGGTTAACAGTCACCTATGGTAAGATAGTGTTGAGGAGAAAGATGTTTCTTGTACCTTCAAAGCTTTTTCAACCAATCTAATAATCATATTGACAGAAGACAGAAAAACAGGAGAAAGATAAGCTTAATTTTGCATATACCCAAGCCCACATACATGAGGCTCAAAGACAGAAAGGTAAAATAAGATATATATGCCATCCTGAGCTAAGGGATGTGACGGGGGGGGGGTCATAATTCAGGGGACAGGAAGAACAGAGGTCGGGTAGTCAGATGTTTGCCCTGCCATACAGGTAGAACTTACCTCTGCTCGTAATTCTTATCTGGGGAAAGACCCCCAATTTAAAATTCTTCTGTGTAGTTAAGGGAGGAGGATGTTGAAGCTGAAACTCCAATACTTTGGCCAACTGATGTGAAGAACTGACTCACTAGAAAAGACCCTGACTCTGGGAAAGATTGAAGGCAGGAGGAGAAGGGGATGACAGTGGATGAGATGGTTGGATGGCATCACCGACTCAATGGACATGAGTTTGAGTAGGCTCCAGGAGATGGTGATGGACAGGGAGGCCTGGCGTGTTGCAGTCCATGGGGTCGCAAAGAGTCGGACACGACTGAGCAACTGAACTGATATTTTTCTCTTGAACACACAAGGTCTTGATTGCCTTTAGCTCAAAATAATCCACATGCAAGTATGGCACATTTGGGAGGCTCCTTCTAACTCTCAGTGGTTACCTCAGTATGACTAAGTTCAAATGACTAGAGAAATAAATAGAAGTGATCTTGGATTACATGGTCATATCATCATCCATTTATAATCCCTGATTTAGAGCTTTGAGTTAAAATCCACACAAGTGCTAATAATTCTTATTTTTGGAAACTTAATGTGGCCTAATTTGTTAAATTCAATCAAGAATACCACCAAGTGACCACGGTGACAGAACTCTGAGCTGTGACTATAATGTAAATACTTTAATAATTTACATGACATCAATTTTTGGAATTTAGGTAGTGATTTAGGTATTACTTAGTTATGCACAAAATCTAATCATATTTATAATTTTAAAATGTATCTTTGCATAATAGTTAATAAATAATAAATTGATTTTAAAATATCAAAGCATGAAAAACATAGAACTAAAATTGTTTCTAACCTCATTTACACTAAAATTTTTCTCCAAAAATAATTCCATATTCAACTCAAGCACCTTGCAGCTCTCCTGTCCCCGTTTTTGTTCAGGATTAGAGAGGTTTCTAATGAATTTCATTTTTTCCTGAATCCAATTAAGTATCTCTTTAGAGAGGGGGCTAAATATTCTTTGGATCCTCATCAATTTATAGTATGCAGATTGTATTTCTTGCAAACTAACATTTTTCTATGACTCCACAACTCTCTCTAAATTCTCGTTTTAATGCCCCCCCCACCTTTGCTCCTTATTTAGAAAATAAACTAGCTTTCAGTGTTGTCTTAAGTTTTAAGCAATTAAAATAAGCAATTAACTAAGTATATTTTAGTAACAAGCACACTCTCTTTATTTGTCCTTAAAAGCCTTTTTTCTCCCTTTCCCTTCCCTTTCTTCTTCTTTCTTTTGTAAACCTATTTACATATGTGTTTTACAATCACATATTGGTTTATTGAAACTGAATATGAGGGAACTTCCCTGGTGGGCCAGTGGTTGAGACTCGACTTCCAATGCAGGGGGCATGGGTTTGATCCCTGGTTGGGGAACTAAGATCCCACATGCCACCAGGTGTGGCCAAAAATTAAAAAAAAAAAAAAAAAAAAAATGAAACTGAATATGAAAAACGAACCTGGCCAAGTGCTGCAAAATTTTCATCTGTAAATAAACATTGAAGCTAAGTGTAATGATGGATTTACTATGGATACCAGTATAAAAAATATTGGGTAACACAATCAGTAATATCTTGACATTAATTTGTAAAAGATGTTCAAATACTGTTCAAACAACTGGTTGTTCTAGTGACCTTCTAAAAACATAGATTATACATTGAATGTTAGCTCAGTAAAAATACTTTAGACATGGCTGAGTGTCTAATTTAACAAAGAGATGAGGCCTGAGAAATTTACAGGAACCTGGGAAAGTGAAGTATATATCTTAAGCAAGTATTTAACAAATTGAGTGAACTCATAGTGATATTTTCTAATAAGTGTCTAAAGAGCCAAATCAGAATATTTAATTGATCTTAGACTCTTCTGAAATTATTAACAGAAAAGAGTGACATGTTTCTACCAACATAGTATCAGAGTGCTTACCCTATGCATACATACATGGACATGCAATGTGAATATAAATATACATAAACTTCCCAAAGAATCAGATATGAATGGGTGACTGAGCACACAGACACGAACTGCAGTGTGGTGTATAAATGTATGTTCCTGTCAGAGTTAATGTGATAAGCAGTGTCTTCTCTTGCAACTAAAAATAAGGACAAAATAGAGGCAGAATTAAATTCTCCCTGGCAAGCTGAGATTAATAATGGGGCATTGAGAAGAACAGGAAGACATTTCCAAAAAAGCAGCATGAAGTGTAGCCAGCCTAGAATTCACTGCTGGTGACAGAGCCTTTGTAATCTTCGTCCTTCATCTCCACCTGCAAAATAGACTCCTACAACCACCTTCGCCTCTGTGTTGTTCCAGCCAGCCAGAAAACTCTATGACTCCTTTTGACACAGTAGAATTTTCCTTATTCCTTCTCTACAGGGGTCACCAAATACGGCAAACAATTATGCATCTTAAGGTGAAAGCAGAATATCCATGCAGAGCTGAGCATTTCTTATCTCTGGGGATTATTGATTTTGTTCAATGACTTTTGTCCTTGGTAAATCTCAATTTTCAATGTGCGCTGTGAAGCTGTATACGTGTAAGCCAAATCCCTGGGGCCTTTCTTCAGTTAATACATACTTTATTGGGAAAGCTTGTCCTTCTCTATAAGGACTTCGCCCTAAACAAAAATGAGATTTTGAAAAAATAAATATACGAAAATGATGAGCTAATGTCAAGGTCAAACTAACTTTAGATTAGCCACACAATTAGTTTTTCTTAAAATTGGGAACCGAATTTTTATTATGGGTGGTCACATAATACTCTAAGGGCTTCCCTGGTGACTCAGATGGTAAAAGAATCTGCCTGCAGTTTGGGAGACCTGGATTTGATTCCTGGGTTGGGATGATCCCCTCGAGAAGGGAATGGCTACCCACTCCAGTGTTCTTGCCTGGAGAATTCCATAGACAAGGGGAGCCTGGTGGGCTACAGTCCATGGGATCGCAAAGAGTCAGACGGAACTGAGCGACGAACACTTTCACAATGCTCTAAAACAGTTTCTCGGTCTTGTTACAGTAAACCTTCTGAGTTGGGCTATTTTTTCTCATGGATACCCGTCTTGAGGACCACAGGATATTTAGCAGCATCCCTAGCTTACACCCACTTGATGCGAACAGCACGCCAGCTGCCAGTTTTGATGAGCAGTATCTCCAGAGAGTCAGATATCTCCTGGGGGCAAAGTTGCCCCTTGATTGAGAACCATGGTTCTGAAATATTCTGCGAGCTTTCTAGCAAGTCAAGCAGAAAATTATGCATCATGATAGCTGGAAACCCCACTCATCTGATCCAGGATCCCTCACTGGACAAGATTTTTTTTTTTTTTAAATACCAAGCCTCAGTTTCCCCATTTGTATGACACCAAAGTGATTGTTAGATCCTCTGGGCCAATGTGTCTGCACTTATTTCATCTGATGCTGCAGTACAAGGGGATAACAGACGTGTTCCTTCAGACCACTGCAGTGTGCCTCTCACTGGCAGGACTACACACCTTCCCTGGCACCCCTCCACCGCCAGCAGCCCAAATCGGCTCTCCTTCCTTCCATCTATCTTTCTAAATCTGATTCTCCCGGTTGGTGAACGTGGGTTACCAATAGCTCAGTATACTGGTTAAGCTAACACTAGCTGCTCTAATAAATACACCTTCAAATCTCATTGTCTTTTTCAAATATAAGGTTGTTTTTCATGCATATCACTGTCCACTCACATGTATATTTCTGGTTGGGCACCTGCCATATGATCCAGGGGGCCCAGATTCCTTCCATTTTGTGGTCACTCCTAATCTTCTGTAGGTTCTTGGAGTGCTTGCTTTTAAAATGATGAATGGGCAAAGAGATCATGATGGAGTACACTCATATCTCAACTTTCTCAGCTCAAAAGTGCTGTATAAAACCAAAACCCATTTTCATCCTGTTTTTCAGAACTCAGCCCCTGACCAAACCTAATTGTAAGTCAGGTTGGAAAATGGAGACTAGCTGTGTAGCCGTTTGATAAGGAAAACTGGTTTTGATGACAGTTTCTGCCTGACTCAAGTCTTCCTGTTCGTCCGGTCAGCCTGCTTTCTTCCAGCCCTTCCTAGCTCTTGGCTAGTCCGGAAACTCGCCAAGAGGGCTCCATCAGAGCTCTTCTCCCTGATAACTCAGATCCCCTGGCTCCTAGCAGCATCTGCTGTACTTGCTTATCAATTTCTGCTGCTCTGCGCTGGAGTCTCGCTTGTCACTTTACAAAATCAAACTCATAGACATCCATAGTGGGGAAGGGTGTCTTTCCTCAGAATGCCAGCAATCTGGGAAGATGGTGGACTCAGCATCTCCCAAAAAATCCCCCAAAGATTCTGCTTGGCCATGAAAGCTTTAAAGGAGAGTAGGGAAGTGATCTCAGTTAATCTCTGAAAGGGGGGTCACAGTTGTCACCACCCCCACCGTGTGCAGGCTGTCTACTGCTTGTGATCTTCCCCTAGACATTGTGCTGTTCACACAGTTTGTTCCCGAGATTGCCAAGGGGAGGTTAGGGAAGAGGGCTGGTCATCTGTTAATTACTGATTCTTCCTTTCTCCTTTGATCTATGGAAAGAACTGACAAGTTAGGCAAGGGGCTGTGTGATTGAAAGGTCTGAAAGGTGTCCTTAGGGCAGAGATGGGGATGCCTGGGTAGAAGTCAGTTACATTGTAGTTTTGCTAACTGACAAGGAGAGGGGCTTCCTGCTGAGGGGGTTTCCTGCAAAGAGCTGCTTATAGAAACTGGAGTCATCTCTGAAGTCTCCTTCTCTCTCAATGCGCTGGAGCTGCAGAACAAAGTAATAGCTGCTGGAAGTGGTGGCTTTTTAATTCATTTCACGCTCCCCAGTGTTATCTGAGCTCCCGGAGCCAGCTGATACCATGTGTCCATTGTGGTCTGTGACTGTGAAGACTTCATTCTTCTGGCATCATTTTTACAGTGATTTCCCCCTACCTTTTTTAAAGCCCAAATCCTCCTTGCGTTGGGTCTCCTGACAGATGATGTCTCATCCTAGTTTACCCTCAAGCCAAAGATTATGAAAAAGAACATTTTTACCCACTCTTTTCTTTACATCAAAGTCTTGTAGCTCTTCAGTCTTTTCTCCTCCTTCTTTTCAGAGTTAGAGGCGCCTCCCTTTTATGAGCCCATACTTTGTAAAACTCACACACACACACACACACACACACACACACACACACACAGAGTCCCTTTTCCAATAAGACTTCCTCTGCCCTGCAGCATGACTCTCCTACATCTTTCTAGGATGATGTCCTGTTCTTCTGGCACTCCACACACATTCCTGATTCTGTATTTTTCCATCCCACCCACCACCCTTTCAAGGAGCCAGGAAGGCATTGCAAGGATTCTTCTCTAAAAATACTCTATCCCAGAAGTGTCTTCTCCTCAACCCTGATTAGTCCCAACTTTGCTACTGATTTCCCACCTATTTAACCACCACTTAGTGTTATTTTGGGGTTCAACTATACTAAGCTTCTGTGAGGTGGGATTGAAATAATTTTCACCTTTCACAGCCCCGAGCAGAATATCATGCATGCCAACTTATAACTCACAAGTGTATCTGACATTTATTGAGCATCCACTCTCTGCTGGTCACTGGATTTGGTGCTGGGGCTACAGAGATCGCTAAATCAGCTCTGATCTCTGTCTTCCTCACAGGGACAGTCTAAGAGTTTACCATGTTTTGTTTTCCAGAGTGCCCCGTTTAAACATGCTCTAGATAGCTATGTTTTCCCCAGAGGCTGCTGTCACTTTACCCCTTTCTCAGAAGGAGTAAACTTACTGTTTTCTGATAAACATATTCCACAAACAAGTGAGAACATGGAAGTTCAGTGAATAAGCACAGGTCACTTCAATAATTAAGAAATTTAATTCAGCATTATCTGGCCTATCCAGTGTAACAGAGAATTACAGTGAATTTCAAAAAGCACAGGGATGCTGGAGCCTGATTTCTCAAAGTCAATTCTTTGGCTGTCCATGGCAAGGGTTATTGTATTTTAAAGAAAAATATACACAACATCTTAGAGTCTAATTATCTAGTGGTAAATAAGATTTACTAAATGAAAGTAAACATATTTTATGCAAAATCATGTAAAAGTAAATGGAGCTAGAATACAGCTGTGAAGGATTGCATACGCTGAACAGCAAAAGGAATTGCAAATGTGATAGTATATTTTTAGTCCCCCAAATACTGAAATGGATTCAATTTGGATGGTGTCTCAGCTCTGAAAAGTCCTTTGATTAAGAAAACTGGAAATCCCCAGCCTTTGATGGGTGCTATTAGATTCTATCCTGCATACTGAAATATGTAATTTTGTCCTGATCTTAAATCTAAACTTTAAGAAAATATCATATTTAAGAGAACATCTTAATGAAGATGTAAGTACTGAGGTCTCTCTGGGTCAGTAATTTCCTGAAGTAACAAAAGTTCCAAGAATATGGTCAGGAAAAGTTGGGAGTGATTAGGGAGATTTTATATTTTTATTTGTAACAATTCACAGGGGGAAAAAAAAATGGGAAATCTCACAAGTAAAGAGATTAGGCAGAAATCCAATTAGGGATATAAATGACCAAGATGTTTCCTTTAGCTAATCTAATAGTAAACTCTGGTCCAAGAAATTAGGAAACAGAAAACACCTACTCTGTTAATAAAAAAAGAAAGAAAAAAAGCAACAATGATAATTTATTCTCAAGTTCTCAGGGACTTGATAAAAATTTTTGTTGGGCATAATGAACTGATCTTTCTAATCAAAATAATCTAAGGAAAAATATGAGAAACAAGACAATGATTTTTAGTTTCAACACTTTATATCTAAGATTTTAAATTATAATTTAAACTGAGTAAGACACTTTTAAAAGTAGGGTTATCCCTTATTTTTTATTCATTTCATTGGACAGTTAGAGAAGTTGGTATTTTAGAGGGCAGTTTCTGAAAGCAGAAAGGCAACATTTAATTACGTATAATTTTAAGTAGATTAGATCTTCCCAGGTGGCACTAGTGGTAAAGAACCTATCTGCCAGTGCAGGAGACATAAGAGATGTGGGTTTGATCCCTTGGTCAGGAAGGTCCCCTGAAGGAGGAAATGGCAACCCACTCCAGTATTCTTGCCGGGAGAATCCCATGGACAGAGGAGCCTGGAAGGCTATGGTCCATAGGGTTGCAAAGAGTCAAACATGACTGAAGTGACTTAGCATGCATAATGTGGATAACTCTATTTACATAAATATATATACAGATATATGTCTGCAAAGAGTAGCCATGCTACTGAGGAATAAGAAAAGTTTTATGCTAGTATAATTTGCTGTACCTCTATGTTTGCGCTCTCCTTGCCTCACAAAGCCTAGAATATTCCATGGTGCTCTGAAATTTTCAAAGTTTCTGTACAACTTTTATTGTTACAACCCTTGGACTTCAGTTTCACTTTACCTTCCCAGGTCATGTGTTTCCAAGAGTCAGCATAGCTTCCTTGATGACTTTTGTTGTTCTTCGTTTCCTTCCTGAACTTCTCGCTAATGCCAGTTTGTCATTTTCAGCCAGTCTTTTCTACCTCTTCTATGTTATTGAATTTTATTAAAGTATACTTGATTTACAATCAAGCTATGTTAATTTCTTCTATACAGAAAAGTGACTTAAGTATATGTATATATATTCTTTTTCATATTCTGTTCCATTATGGTTTATCATAGGAGATGAAATATAGTTCTCTGTGTTATACTATGTTCTTTTTTTTAAATTTTTCAAATTATGGAAGTATGATAACGCATTTACAGGAGACTTGAAAAATACAGAACAAAGTTACATGTAGTTCCACTATATATTACTTATTTTTTAAGTAGATAAATTAAGGTTTTAGTTGGAGTTTCAATATCAAACTGTCAAAAATTAATAGAATGACTAGACAGAAAAGTAGAAAGATATAGTAGACCTGAAAAACCCTATGAACCAATTGCACATAAGATTTGTACATTTTCACACAACATCAGGATACAGATTCTACTCAAGTTCTCATAGACTGTGAACCAGGAGACACTGGAAATTATCCAGAGACATAAAACAAGATGCAAAAATTTCATGGTCTGAAGGTATTGATATCATATAGAGTCTGTTCTATTATCATTGTGGAATTATGTTAGAAATCAATATCAAAAGATATTTGAAAATACCCACATATTTTAAAGTTCAGTGTAACATTTACCAAGAGAGATATTTGACTTAGCCATTGAAAGCCTCCATAAAGTTAAAAGGTTGAAGAAACATAGAGGGTGACTGCAGAGAAGAAAGCATTACATGAGAAATTAATATCAAGGATACTTTAAAAACCCTAGGTATTTGGAAATTAAATACCTACTTTTAAATGATGGGTATATCTAAGAAGTCCTAACAAGGGAAATTAGGAAATATTTGTACCTGAATAAAAATGAAAAAAGAATTTATCAGAAGTTGTTCATGTACCTGAAATTAAAATAAATTTGTTCAGGTATATGAACAAATTCTGGTAAATTCTCATGTACCTGAAGCTGCTCAATGCAGCTAAATACAATGTCTAATCCTGAATAAGGTATGAAAACAGATAATGGACACTAGCATAAAATTTTGTGAAGTTTGAACAAAATCTGTACTTTAGTTAATAATACTGTATCATATATTAATTTCCTGGTTTTTTTTTTTACAACATAGTATTTATATTCTCAGAATTGGATTAGAAGTTTCAAGTCTCATTCAAATTTTTTTTTTTTAAAAATTCACTAAGATTAATAACCTTTCTATACTTTTAGCAATAATACTGGATGCCAGAATAAATGGAACTATATCAAAACCTAGCATTCTATTCATACTTAGTCGAACAATTGGGGCCAAACTGTCATAAATATTTTAGTTAGGCCAAAATTTATGTTTTCTAAAATATATAATTATACATACATATATATACATTATACCTACATAATATACATATGTGTATACAATACCTTTTCTACTATACTTGATTAATACTTGAGAAAGAAAAACAAACAAAAAAGAGACAGAGAAATTGGAAAAGATAAACTTAAGTGAAATGGGAGCACTGAATATGAAATAGAAAAGTGAAACAAACTAGATAAAAGATCATAATGTCCAGTTGTTTTTAAACATGGCTGCTTATTAGAATCATATTTGGAGCTTTGGAGAAAAAAGCAATACCTGGACATTTGTATTTTTCAAAAAATTTCAAGATAATTCTAATGTGCATCTGGATTTTAAAAAGTAATTACAGGTTTTTCTATTAAATAGTAGCTTTAGTGATATAAAATTCTATTATTTTCTGTTGACCAATCATGATGCAATGGTATTAAATGAATATCAGTTACATAATCACGATAGTAAAATATGTTTACCAGTTCTCACAATCAATAGCTAGACAAAAAATAAAAGATAATTGCAATTGCAAGTCATAATGGAAACATGATTAATCCAACAATATAAAATAATTACATGCAATTTGGAGGGTTAAGTAGAGTGATGTGGTAAGTGGAAGTGGATTCATGCACATGTTTTCATCCATCCAGCCAGTCTATGTCTTTTGTTTTGTGCATTTAATCCATTTACATTTAAGGTAATTATCGATGAGAAGGAAATGGCAACCCATTCCAGTACTCTTGCCTGGAAAATCCCATGGACAGAGGAGGCTGGTGGGCTACAGTCCATGGGGTCACAAAGAGTCGGACACGACTGAGCGACTTCACTTCACTATGATCCTATTGCCATTTTCTTAATTGTGTTGGGTCTCTTTTTTGTAGGTTTTTCTCTCTCTTGTGTTCCCTGTATAGAAAAGTTCCTTTAGCATTTGTTGTGAAGCTGGTTTGGAGGTGCTGAATTCTCTTAACTTTTGCTGGTCTGGAAAGCTTTTGATTCCTCCATCAAATCTGAACCAGAGTCTTGCTGGGTAGAGTATTCTTGGTTGTAGTTTCTTCCCTTTCATCACGTTAAATGTATCATGGGATTCCTTTCTGGCTTGTACAGTTTCTGTTGGGAAATCAGCTAATAACGTTATGGGAGTTCCCTTGTATGTTATTTGTCATTTTTCCTGTTACTTTTAATATCTTATCTTTGTCTTTAATGTTTGTCATTTTGATTGCTATGTGTCTCAGTGTGTTCCTCCTTGGGCTTATCCTTCCTGAGACTCTGCACTTCCTGGACTTGGTTGACTATTTCCTATGTTAGGGAATTTTTCAGCTATTATATCTTCAAATATTTTCTCAGATCCTCTCTCTCTCTCTCTTTTTCTAAGACCCCTATAATGCGAATGTTGGTGCATTTAGTGTTGTCCTAGAGGTCTCTTAGGCTATCTTCATTTTTTTTTTTCATTATTTTTTCTATATTCTGTTTTGCAGCAGTGATTTCCACCATTTTGTCCTCCAGGTCTCTTATCTGTTCTTCTGCCTCAGTTATTCTGCTGTTGATTCCTTCTAGTATATTATTCATCTCTGTTTGTTTGTTCTTTAGTTCTTCCAGGTCTTTGGCAAATATTTCTTGCATCTTCTCCATTCTTTTTCTGAGATCCTGGATCATCTTCACTATCATTATTCTGAATTCTTTTTCTGGAAGGTTGTCTATCTCCACTTCATTTGGTTGTTTTTAACGGGGTTTTATCTTGTCCCTTCATCTGGGACATAACCCTCTGCATTTTCATTTTGATTAACTTCTGTGATGTGGTTTTCATTCTGGCAGCTGCTGGATTGTAGTTCTTTTTACTTCTTCTCTATACTGTAGGTTCTTTTTGTTCATTTATTTTATATATAGTAGTCTGTATTTGTTAATCCTAAACTCCTAATTTATCCCTCCCCCTTCCCCCAAGTAACCACAACTTTGTTTTCTATGTATGTTAATCTCTTTCTGTTTTGTAAATAAGTTCATTTGTATCCTATTTTAGATTCCACATATAAGTGATATCGTATGGTATTTGTTTTTCTCTTTCTGACTTATTTCACTTAGTATGATCATCTCTAAGTCCATCCACGTTGCTGCAAATGGCAAAGTTTCATTCTCCTTAATAGACCAAACAGTCTTGGCTTATGGAATTCCTATTTTGTGAATAACACCAGGGAAAATATGAGATGCTTTCCAGCTAGAGCTTGCTTCCTCATGAAAACACATAGTTCAGAGAACACAAGTACTGGCCGAAATGGTTAATATTAGAACTACTACTACTGCCATGCCACTACTAAGTAGCTAGCATTTGCTTAGCATCCTGTTATTTAGGAATTTTTCCCTTTCAAGTAACAGAATAGTCAAGTACAGTGGCTTAACAATAAGGATATTTTATTGGCTCACATTCTACAATGTCAACAGGAAAGTAGTTTCAGGGTTTGTTAATATTGGGTTGGCTAAGAGGATCGTTCAGGTTTTTCCATAAGATGTTATGGAAAACCAAAATGAACTTTTTGGCCAATTCAGTACAACCACTCAGAGACTTCAGGTTCCTTGAGTTAGCTTCTCTGTAACTCTCTTGGCTTTCCCCTCATTGTACAAGCTCTGTGTGCATGGAAGTCACAGCTTATAAAACAATGTGCATGGAAGACAAGAGGGGTTACTCTTTTTCCTCCTGACACTCTTTTGTTGAAGAGGAAAAGCCAAGAAACCCCCAGAGTTTTGTTAACTGAGTCTTCAGCCCCCTCCTAAACCTATTGTCAAAAGAGTTCCCCCTCTGGGTGTAAAGGATGGGCACCCCTTCTCTAAACACACTGGTGTAACATCCAGAATTTTTTTAGCAAGAGGGATGGTTCAGGGGTAGGGAATCAGCATCACCTGCACAAACTTCTTCTATGGGCCAAGCATGCTGATAAGCATTTAACTTTTTACTCCTGTCTACAATCTAGTAAAGTCTATGTTCTTGGCCACATATGAGGAAACTGAGACATCAGGAGACTACACAACTCACCCGGGATCACAAAGCTCATGAGTAACAGATCAGAAAATCATTCATTCATCAGGCTTTTATTAGACACCTTCTGTGTGCAATGAGAACATGAAGACGGATCAAGGTCAATCGCTGTTCTCTCTGGGGCAGCAAGATAAGAATGGTCCTGTGGATGGTAAGGGCAGTATCAAGTCCATCAATGGCCCCAGAAACAGTGTCATTAACTCTGAATGAGGGAATCTGGAGCGGATTCCCAGGAAACCTGACCCCAGTGGGGTAGATCACCTAAAGCCCACACAGATATGGGTACACCAAGCCAAGGAACAGCATCGGAAAAGTCAAGAAACATCGTCGCTCACCTTGGGAAAGACTGTTGCTTTTCTATTTGTCAATATTTCCAATGTTAATTGGAACTTTGTGGGCCTCATGGAATTAGAGCAGACTGAGACACAATGATCCTAAACTGAGCTAGGAACGTGCTCTTGCACCTTTGGTGAAACGACTGCTCCCAAACACATTAAAGGTAACCTTTCTCATGTTAACATCTAAAAGAAGGCAAAGAGAGGGGACATTTCTTTCCTAGATAGACTCTTTAGACAGCTCCAGTCTATTTTCAGATAGCAAACTAATTAGTTGTAAACTCCAAATGGCACACAATTTCATCATGTCTTCTATGGAGTAGAATGTCCTTGAAGAGGAAATTCTGACTTCTCCCCAGCTGATTTAAGAAGGCCTGAGGAGGGAGTGTGGGTAGGCTTTGGAGGAAAGCAAAGGGAAAGATCAAGATTAATTTAAGAAAACCAAGAGCACAATTTCAACTGAGACAATTTCAAGAGCATTAAATAAACCTTCCTCTGAAGGTTTTTTAAAAGACTATTGTATTTCACCTGAAGTAACACCCGTCAGTAATGAAAATCATTTATTAAAACATGAATGACTACAAGGAACAATCACATTTCCCCTCTTACCTTTATGTTCTACAGAATGTTCTGTGTGATAACCTTTGCTTTTCTGTACTGGAGTTAATGACTTCTGAATTACTGCCCTATCACTCTGTACCCCCTTGCCAGCCCTTCCTACCATTTTCTTGTCCCAACCCATCCTGTATTCGGGCCAAAAGCATCTAGTGTGTATTGGTCTGCAACCTTGCTTGGAGAATTTATATTTAAGCATGAACAATTTTTAAAAGCTTTTTTATTTATTTGGCTGTGCTTTCTTTTTTTTTTTTTTTTAGTTGCAGGATATTTAGTTGCTGGATATTGGGTCTAGCTCCATGACCAGAGATTGAACCTAGGCCCCCTGCGTTAGGAGCATGAAGTCTTAGCCACTGGACTACCAGGGAAGTCCCAGCATGAAGAACTTTAAGAATCCAAGGAGAACTTGGTGATCGGGGATTAGAATTTTGGCAGGCACTTTATATTATAATTAACAAAATATAACCCAGCTGTTAATTCATTGATAAACCAACTTTATTTTCCATTGTTATTTTGTGTGTATGTGTGTTTGGGAAAATGGATTTGGAGCTGGTTGATGAAAATCAACCCCCTCCATCTTTCCTGAGCTCTCTGGTCTTATTGAGATGACCAAGGGAGTCTGAAGCCATCACCAAATCAGCACCCAACTGATTTCCCACAGCAAATCATAACTAGACTTTATAGATGTAGGTGAAATTGATGTGCTTTAAATCCAACTAGAAATAGCTGGTAATGAAGGGTAGTTTAGAGCTAATGCAGGGAGTGGAAAAGAATGTATGAGCTGTAGTTTCAGCATATCCAAACCTCATAAAGATACAAATGATTTAAGAGAAAATTCATAATTTAATAGCAATAGAGTTGAGGATCCTGAGAAAATAAATTGTATTTCCTTCATTGAAATGACAATGACATATATTCACATTTCTTTTTTGTTCAGCACAGAACCCATCAATAAAAATATGTCACTGTGAGTTGTGGGCAGGTTGTACTAGTTTATCCCATCTATTATATGGGTTGAATAAGAGTAATATATCCTATTGCAAATGGTAGTTTAATAATCATACCCTTCAATGATAGGTGTTGTAATCTTTCCTAATAAATGTGGGAAACACCCTGAGCTTTGATTTTAAGGAGTCTCATCTCAGGGGTTCTGGTACAATTGACCTTGGCCTGACTTATTCAAAGAGCTGTGCTGGCAAAACTTTCGGCACCCTATTGCTTATACCGCATGTCCCAGCAGAACTTAATTCACCCTAAATTAATGAGTTTGGGGTGAACTGTGCAGTAATGATGGATTTCACTGGAAAGACTGTTTGTTCTGGTCTCTTCTGTTCTACCTGTGCAGCAATCAACAGCACTCAGGTAGTTTCCTGAGATGGCGTATTATCCTTCCTAACATGTAGGCTCTATAAAAGACCAGATAGTAAAAACTTCTTTACTGTCTCATGGACTTCTGATTTCATCATGCAAAAAGACCTAAGGTAAGAAATATTTAGAGACCAAAATAGTAGAGTAGTGAAATGCCAAATGCTGGCAGCATAGAACTGTTAGAATTCAGACAAAGGGGACATTCATGTAGGCTGAAAGAGCTTCTTGAAGAAGAGGGTATTGAATTAACAGTTTGTGAAGTGATGAGGAATTGGAGTAGGGAGGTTGTGGAAACCTGGGGGAGGAAAGGATGACAGGGATTAGAAATAGGGCAGGAGAAGTCAGGTCCTGTTTGGAACTGAGCGGAGTCTGAGCCCCGCTAACAGAGGCTCAGTGCCTCTGAGTGCCTGGGTCTTCCTCCTCTCTGAGGCTGTGGTCTTGAGTTCTCTTCCTTCTGTTACCGAAGATCTGCATCCCCGGTTGCAAGTTCACTGGGCTCTGGATTCATCCATCTCTCATCCATTCTGAAATAATCATTCCTCTGCTACACCCTCCTATCCATTCATAATGAGTGATTCCTGCTATACTGAATTCTTCCTCTAGATATGTGCACAGTAGCGACCTCAGAGTCTCCTGCAGATCACCATCCCCCCCCCCCAAAAAAAACTACTACTGCCTCTGTGTTCTCTTCCACAGAAAAATTTACTGAGCTAATATCAGCATCATTTGTCTTTTCTCTTACCTCCCCCCTCCTCAGCTGGCTTCAGTAGACCAGCCCTCTGAAGCTGCTTTTGTGTAGGTCATGGGTGACCTCTGTATTGCCAGAGCCAGTGGTCACTTGCTGTCCTGACCTCTTGTAGCCTTTCAGTGGATTTGGACCCAGTTATGTGCACCTGTCTTCCTGACACGCCTTGTCCTCTTGGCTTCCGTGACATTGTACACTTGGTTAGTCTTCTGCTCCTCTGGCTTCCATACCCAGTTTCCTTTGCTGTCTCTGTCTCCTTTCATGCTCTTCCTTTAGATGGCTCCACTGCAAGTTATAGGCTCTCTCTTCTTTGTCTCTCCTCTGAGGTGGTCTCATCAAAGCTCGTGGCTTTAAATTTATATGCTGTCTACATCTGGCCTGACACCCATCTTGAGTTTCAGGTTCATGGCCTGCCCTTATTTACAAATAAGCCCTTGGAAGTTAGCATAAGTCAGAACTCTTGACAGAACATCTCTTCTCCTCTCATCCCTTGTCTTGGTGTAGAATTCTGCCAACTGCCTGCATTCTACAGCCAAAAGCCTAGAAGCCATTCCTTATCACTCACTTTCTTTCACACCCATGAGCAACCCTAAACAGTTCTTTTTTCTTCTGTCTCCAGAGCATATCTGAAATCCACCCACTTCTCTCCGTTTTCACAGCCATCACCCTACTACACGCCACCATTAGCCCTCCTCTCAGCTACTACAAAGCTTCCTGACTGGCTTCTCTGGGACTGTTCATGCCTCTCCACAGAGGATTCTTTACTCACCCGTGATCTTTTAAAATGTCAAATAGATCACACCCCTCTCCCACTTTAAATGCTCCAGGTGAGCTGGCAACTGCACTTGGAACAAAAGCCGAGCCCCAGTCATGTCCTGCGTGACCCAGACCAGCGTCGAACTCCCCCAGCTCTCCCCTTGCTAGTCTCGTTCCGAGGCCGTCTTCCTGGGTGTTCAACAGCCCAAGCTCATGCCAGAGAATTGGCCGCTGGATATTCCAGACTCATGGCTGCCTCCTTCTCATCATGGAGGATCCACTCGTAAGTTATCACCTCACCAAGACCTTCCCAGGTGACTGATATTTTTTGTTTGCTTTTTATGCCAGGTCCTTGTTGGTTATCTATTTTAAATATAGCGATATGTACATGTTCATCCCAAGCTCCTAATTTAGCCTTCCCCTGCCCTTCTCTCCATGAATTAATGGTAACCATTAATTCATTCTCTATGAGTCTGGATCTGTTTTGTAAATAAGTTCATTTGTATCTTTTTTTAAAATATTCCACATATAAGTAATATCACATGATATTTGTCTTTGTCTGACTTAATTCATTTAGTTTGATAATCTCCAGTTTCATCCACATTGCTGCAAATAACATTATTTCATTCTTTTTAATGGCTGAGTATATATGTACTACATCTTCTTTATCCATTTAGCATATGACTGATTTTTAATGAGTCCTCTTGTTATTTCAGTTTCCCAATTAACTAGTTGCTACCTCTTCTATCACTTAAAAAAATTCTTCAGAGAATGAGTTAAGCAAGAAGGAGGAAGAAGATTGCCAGTGACATATACAGAAAAGAGGAAATAAGTCTACAATTTGCTTTGGTTTAATTAATGTACAGTGTTTGTAAGTAAACATTATTAGAGACTTTGAGACACCATCAGATTGAGAGCCTCTCATCTTGGAATTAACCTTTTGGGGGAGAGAAAATTGTGCACAGATGTCTCATTTTCTGATTTCATCAATAAAATAGTTTGAAGCTCTCTGCTTAAACTGCTTCACTAGTGGGAAACAAAATACAAAACAAGTGAGGCATCACAGTACCTTTTTCAAGGGGTCAGATGATGTCCACTTCAATCTGCTGGATTCTCCACAGCCATGGAGTAAGCTTGTTGTAACATTGGGAAGTTCCTGATGCTGCAAATTAGGTAAGATGAAAAAAAATAGCTGTAACATCACAAAGTGTTCATCAAAAATTTAATAAGTGGGCTCATAGTTCTCATGTTAATGTTTAATGGTCCATCTGGTGAGCCCAGAAAGCCTCAAGAGCTTGAAATGTCTGTGGCCAAGTCTCTAGGTACAGTTTTGCTTAATGGTCAAGTAAGTTCTTGCACGGTTTGTGGACTGATGAAGGGAGATTGTCTGCATTGAGCAAAGTTGTCCCTAGAGCTGAGAGTCATTCTTGACAGTTAGACTAAGTATGGTCAAGCTCTGGGAGTTGGTGATGGACAGGGAAGCCTGGCGTGCTGCAGTCCACGGGGTCTCAAAGAGTCAGACATGACTGAACGACTGAACTGAACTGAACAAGGTCCGTGATTAATGCCAGTGTGTGCACCTGCCAGGACTATACTGGAGTGCGGTCTGGGTGGTATAGCCAGTCACTTGAAAGACCCTTGTCTCCACAATCTGAATCAGCAGGGAGAGCTGTCTTTTGTTCTCACTTGGAGAAACTTAGGATGAAGGAGAAAAGACAGACGAGACATAAAGGAAACAAACTGCTCAAGGATGGCACTAAATCCACTTTCTAGTGCATCCAAAACACACTAGTCATGGTTGCAGGGTCGCTAAGAGAATTTCCAGCAAGCAAAGCAGGGGCTACAAAGTCAAGGAGAAGAAAAAGTAGGATACAAGTTTTTTTTTTTTCCCCAGCATGGTTTTGAGTCTTGTTTTTTTCTCTTTCAATGAATAAAGTTAGAAGAGATGTATTTTCTGTTGCCCTAAGATAGGAAGTTGAGGACATACAGCCAGTCCTCTCAAGGCTGTTTTCCTAATTCTATCTTCTGAATCTGTTTTCTTCTTCCACTTCAATTTTTCAATTTTGCTAAATCATGAGAAACTGGTGTGTTTTTACAACAAATCTTGGAAGCTTGTCTCAAGGACCTTGAGTATGAGGGGGTTTGAGATCCAAAGGTTCTGCATAATTCTTTCAACTATTTCCCCTTTTTATTAATAAATATATAAATTTAAGGTTCTAAGGCAGAAGAAGCACAGTTCTAAAATGTTATGGAAGAGACTTTGTTTAGTTTATCAGCAACTTGTGTGTATGATAAGTTGCTTCAACCGTGTTTGACTCTTCACGACCCTGTGAGCTATAACCTGCCAGACTCTGTCCTCGGAATTCTCCAGGCAAGAATACTGGAGTGGTTGCCACGCCCTCCTCCAGGGGATCTTCCCAACCCAGGGATTGAACCCATATCTCTTATGTCTCCTGCATTGACAGACAGCTCTTTACCGCTAGTGTCATCTGGGAAGCCCTAACAACTTGGATGAACGTAATATGTTTCTTGCAACATTATGAATCCCAGTACTGGGCTGACAGCTTTTCTTGCAGTGGTAGTAGTTTTCAAAAATCAATTATCATGACATAATTTTTTTTTAAGTTGAAGTATAAAAGATTAACCCTGCTATTAAATCTGTTAATGTCAGGATCAATCCCTTAAGACTTAATGAGTTGGTTATGGCTGGAACCTCAAGGAGGATCCAGCTGCCATCTTCTGAAGATATTAACTATCCAGGCCTTAAACATAAATGCTCCAAACACCTTAGCAGATGTGAGTGCTGCTGTTGCATCCTTCAGGAGGAGGAGAGAAAGCATATGAAGGCTTAATCTAACTATTATTTGCCTTGAAGGAAAACTAAGTTTCATGATTTGAAAGATGACTGTGTTCAACATTTTCACAGACATTGAGCAAAACAAGATTGTATGTTAAAAGAAGCACAGCCATCTAAATATTACTTGGGAGTATATAATGTCCAGATCCAACCGGGATCTCCTGCATTGCAGGTGGATTCTTTACCAACTGAGCCATCAGGGAAGCCCACAATGTTCAGATGCATTTTCAATTATGAAATTATTCATTATAGGATTCAATTATAAGAGTGAAAGATGTACAAAAATGTAAATTTCCACTGATAAATGTTATTTGAAATTTTTTTCATTCACTTGTTCTGGGCTGTGCTGGGTCTCCATTGCTTCTTGAGAACTTTCTCTCACTGCAGCGAGCAGGGATGCTCTCTAGTTGTGGTGCACGGGCTTCTCATTGTGACGGCTCCTTCTGTTGCAGAACTCAGGCTCTAGGCACACAGGCTTCCGTAGTTGTGGCTCATGAGCTTTGTTGCTCCACATCATGTGGAATCTTCCTGGACCAGGGATTGAACCCATATCTCCTGCATTGGCAGGTGGATTCTTTACCACTGGACCCCCAGGGAAGTCTGATAAATAAGTTATTAAGTTATGGAATATCCGCTTAGAGATTTTGATGATCATTTAATTCTGCTTACAAGAAAATAGAAACATGGAAAAAGTACTGTAAGTATAAAAAGGAAAGCAGTATAATATAGAAAACTATGTATTGTATGAGCATACTTTTATAACACCCTCAATTATAGCACTGTCACAGAAGTATAAGAACCATGCATGAAAAAACAAACTAGGGGAAAAATTCATATATTCAACAAATACTTATAAAGCACTTATGTCTTGGTTAGGGTAGAATAAGAAGCTATAAGAAATAACTCCCAAAGTATATAGTGGCTTAAATGTAGCCCAGTATAGATATTTGTGATTGGAAGAAGGCATTGCTCTATATAATGATACAGGTTCCTGTTATTTCATGGCCCTACCCCCTCCTAGGACCCCCATTCCTCTCTAGTCAGTGCTGATGGGGAAGACAGTATTGATAGGGACAGAGTAAAGGGACAAAGTAGGTGATTAAATAGTTAATTAAAAATTAAAAATTTTTAATTTTAACTATTAAAAAATAGTTAATTAAAAATCAAAAAGATGATTAACAAAATAGTCCCACTAAGGGGATCATAAATAAAGAAAAAAGTAGAGGAAGCCCCTGTAAGTTAATGATCACTCAAGAAAGCAGGTTTGCTTAGCAACAAAACCATGCAGCAGAAGCATGAGATAGATATGCCCCAAGACAATAAAACAGTGGTGGGATGAGACCCACATCCTGCCCAGTGAGTTCAGTAAGTTAATGGGCATGCTCATCTGCACATGATAATAACAACAATGTGAGAAAAAGGTTGACATTATACTGAAACCTGAGATGACTTACTGTATTTTAGTGTATGTTGCCACCTTTTGCTCATTTCTATTGCTCCATGACAGTCCTGGCTTGACCATGCAGGGACAAGGAAAATCCCCCACCTGACATGGAGGAGGAGTTGATGATGGAAGCAAAACATCTACTCAAGACTGAGGAAGAAGGTGGTCTCCCCTTTGCCCAGTTATCACTTGACTGTAAAACTGTAGCCCACTCAGTTCTCGGAGCAGCACCCTCCCGCCTGCCTGCTTGTAAGCCTCACCGCCGTCCCACACTAATAGAGCCTTTCCTTGCCTTTCTCTCTGCCCCTCAGTGAGTTCTCTCTGTGCTGAGAGAGAAGAATCTGTGCCGGGCTAAGTCCTGAGACGTGTTCTGTTGCTTCAGTATGAGGAAGACAGCTTTCTTCTGGGCACTCTTAGTCCGGCACATGGCTTTCACACATTGGCAAGAACTGGTCAAATGGCCCAATGTAGGTGCAAGAGGGCCTGGGAAATGTACTCTCTGGATGGGCCTCCCCAGCGCCTTTTACTAAGACAAAGCACAGATTTTTTTGCTGGAAAGTTGGCAATACTGTTTAACTTAGTAAGAGGGATGGAACTCAATCAGAAGTCAGGTCTCCTACTCTAAAAATAGAGACTTTGAACTACCATGCTGTTCTGAGGCTAAAAACTTAGGCATTTCCCTGTAGTTGACAAATGGTTAATGCTTTTTTTTTTTCTTTTTTTTTTTTTAAAACCAATTCATTAATTGTTATTTTTTTAGTATTCTTAAAGTTGAAGTATAGTTGTGTCAATCTGTGCTGTATAGCAAAGTGACTCAGTTATACTAAATATATATATATGTAATATGTATATGTGTGTATGTGTATATATATGTGTATATATATATATATGCTCTTTAACTAGGTCCTGATGTATAGCAAAGGTTGATGGGTTTTATTCATAACCACACACCCCAGGCCATTAGCCTTAATGCCTTAGTAGATTGTGCTCCATTTTTAGAAACCCGGAGTTGGTGCCAGGGCCTTCTGAGGGGCACTTTCCCCAGCTACTGAGCACTTTGCAGTGCCAGCGAAAGCCCAGAGCTCCTGCCCACAGGGGCCTCTATGGGGCCAAATGGTGGAGGAGGAATGGAGAAAACTGATGACAGTGAGTGAAACTGTCCCGGCTTGAGGGTCTCAGATCTCTTGTCAAGGAATAATGAACCACTCTTGAGGGCTGGAATGCATTGAGATGATGAGCGAATCTGAAATATAGGACGTTGTTGCCCAGCCACCTTGATAGCACCTTAGCCTTTCCTTGAGAAAAGAATGTCCTTCACTTGGGTAGGGAAATAGTCAGACACATCACCTTGACTCCCAAGCACAAGGGGATTTCTTTTTCTTAGACCCAATATTAGGATGAAGGCTTTTAGAGGGTTCCTGACTGGCATTTTGCCCACAGCATCCTCCAGGATGTTGCCTTGCAGTCAGGAGTTTTCAAAGAGCAACATTACAATTAGGAGCGAGGTGGTTACAACGGAGAGCTCCCGTTTCTTCCAGAAATACAGAGAACCATGCCGCTGCTGGTGCTGCTTGTCCGCAGCTCCTCTGTTGTGGTTTCCATGTTAGAGATTGTGGTACGTTAATTTATTTGATCTTTGGAAGAATTCTGCCAAGCAAAGGTTATTTTCATCATCATAATCATGGTCATTTTATAGACTTAAGAACTGAAATTTGAAGGGAGGAAGTAATTTGCTCAAGGCCACACCCTTAATAAATGGAGTCTATCTAAACTTCAAAGCCCATGCTGTTTGGTCAAATTATTTGTCATTGTGATTTTCCCAGAGTCCATCCTCATGTCTCTTAATATTCCAATTCCTCTGGGGATTTGTCTGTCTTACATCTTCTGGGAGTGAGACTGCTCATTTCAGAGTATGAGAATGAAGGGAGCTAACCCTTCCACCCTTCCTGTCGTCTAGTGGAAGTGATCTAGGCATGGCCAACAAGATATTAAATCCTGAATAAAGAACACAAGAGTGAGCAGTGAGCCACTGAACTGAGCTTATAACCCTGGTGACACTCTGGTGGGTTTCTTAGTCATGGCCCTCTGTACCTGCCCAGGTTGACGTTAGGTTCTAGATCTGATCTGATCGGTCCTGTGATCCCTCAAGGATCTGTCTCATATCTTTCCTTCTGGTTAAGTGATCCAGAGGTGGACTCTGTTGCTTTTAATTAAGACCACTGTATTATACATTTAGATGCTATTGGCTGCAAGTAATAGAAATCCTATACTGAAACTGCCTTGGACACACGACAGTACATTAACTTTCATAAAGGGGAACAGAGGAGACTTTCGGGGTTTCTCCAATCTTAGTAGAACCCAAGTCTGCTATTGCCCAAATACTGATTATGAAAATTTTCTCTTTAGATTTCTTACCTTCTTGTCTTAAAGCTAATGGGAATGATGAGTCATGGTTGGAGTCAGTGTTCATAATCAAAAGTCGTAATATGGAACACATACCATTAGTGAGAAGTTGACTTATTGTCTTCTGTAGTAACAGTAGGCTCTGTAACACCCAAATTACACATTTTTACAGTCTTACTTCACAGAAGGAAATGGCATTTAGGGTTTAGAGTTGGAGATGTTTAAAAGAAGTTTTATATTCATGCTTCTTCTAAAGCATTGCATTATAAAACTTCAGTACAAGAGCATATGTTCAAAATGCAGGAAAAGAAAAGAAATCGTTCTGTAGAGTCAGTAAAATAAAGCTCTAACTTTTTAATTAACCAAATATGTGGAAATGACCCTCATGTCCCGGATTTTCCCAGCAAGGGGTGCCTGATGACTGCCTGAACTTTCCCGTAAAGACTCAATGTGCTTGATTTTATCTCTCTTGGGGAGGCTTTCAGTAGAGGGAGGAGGGGCTTCTTTTGCTCTTTTTCTTTTGAAGTAAAGGCCTCTGGGAAAGAAGCACTTTAAAATTTAAAAGTGAAACTACTTTTCTTTACTTTCTTAGAGAGAAATATAAAGCAGTCTTCACTTTCCAAGAGGCAGAAACATAAATACAAAGTGAGAAGTGCAGTGTTCCCATTCGACAGTCTGATTAGTTACAGACACCGCAGAGCAGCAGGGGAGGGAGAGTGACCGTCAGAGGACAGGACAGCCAAGGAAGGCGGAGAGGGGATGGGCGTTTGCACAGAGGCGTGGCCGTGGGACCTCCGGCACAGACAGGAGGCGTCCTCGGCCTCGCGCTTGCCATCTCGATCGTTCTCTGCTGTTGCTACTGTGTTCTCGGAAAATTGGGCTGTGTTTTCGCAATCCTGCATAAGCGTGAGGACAGGAGTGGTGGATTTTATGCCTCCCCTTTGAAGGTATGTATGTGAAGCTCTGCAGGAACTCATTCAAAAAATAATCCCTCCCCATCAGCTTCTTGATGTTAGAGTTCATCAGTCAGAAGAAGTGAATAATACCTTCACTTTATGGTTGACAGTTTGACAGAAGTATCTGTAAATACCTAAGGCTAGAATAGGCCCTAGCATTCTGCAAAACAAAATCAAAGTTTTGTTCTTGGATGATCAGAAATTCTGGTTGAAACCACAGAAGAATCAGTTACAGCCATTTAATAGTGATCCAGGCCTGTGGGGCAGAGAAGTCAAATACAATTTAATATCAGGACTAAATAGCCACTTATATTTGATTTGCAAGATGGAGCAAATTTTACCTTCCTCAATGTGTTTTGCTTAAGATATGAGTAAAATCTGTCAGACGTGATGTAGTCCTGAAAGTTATTCCATGTCTCAGGAAATTAATGCAGCCTTAAAAGAGAGTGCTGCCAAAGAAACAAAAGTGGGTAATTTATCCAGCAACTGAAAACTATAGACTTTTCCCATGATGGTTTCTCCTTGTTTCTCTATTATTTATGCCAACTAAGATAATTTGGGGGTATGTAGCAGAAAATGAGTGCCTTTTTTTATTGTAAAGGAAGCATAAAATGAGCTGTTTCTTAAGCAACAGAATTCTGTTTTATAATAAATACACAGCTCTCTTAGCACCAGAAAGTGTCCATCTGCTACCTGTGGGTTTGCCTTGCACAAAGCAGGCTTTGGAAAAAAACAGCATTATATTGTGAATTTAGACATGCTGTGGATGGAATGCTTATAAGCAATTGGTTCTACACTAATCGAAATGATGAAAAAATGTCTTAATGGAAAAGCCTGAAAGGAGTGACTTCAGGTCACAGCAATCACATGACAGATTGTAAATGGAAACGTTTCAGTGGAGACTTTCAGTTGGCACTGACATGTTCTCCTGTTATCTGCTCCTGCCTTCCAGCTGTGCTGAATAGAGGGAAACTTATTCCACTGTGACCTCTCCTATCTACTTACCCCAATAAAAGTGAAGAATTTAGAAATCCTAATTTCACCAATGACACCCCCCAAATGAACAGAATCATTTTGAGCATTCTACAATATATTCTCTGGGAGGCACATTTAATTGTTCATTATCAACTAAGTGAATAAGGCTCAACATGATTTGAGGTGTCAGTGCTTTCCGAAATGTATTAGAGAGTCTTAGGCAGGACAGGCTTAAAGAGATAGGTTTCCCTAGGGAGGAGACAGACAGCTTAGTCAGCTCTCACTGATGAGGGTATGTTGAGAGAGCAAGACAAGACTTGTGAGTAGATGCTAGTCTATCTGGTGTCATTTCAAGAAAAGTTTGGAAAAGATAACTCCCCCCTCAACAACCGCCTCCCAACCCATATCTCCTTTTTGATCAGGAATTTCTTCAGCTGTGCATCCTTTTGGATTTTGAAGCTTTTTGCATTTCCCCAGATGTATCTTACTGTAGTAGACATTCTTTACTAGATCATTTTTCTAGTAATAATATTTTACATGTATAGTGTTTTTTTAAGCACCTTTTGGTACCATTCTACTTCTACCATAATCCTCTACATTAAAGTCATTATTCCCATTTTGCAGCTGAGAAGACTGAGACTCGGAGTGGCTGGGTGTTGCTTCCAGTCCCGTCTGGCAGTAAGGACCCAGGGCTTCTGGCTGTGACCCAGGCTTCTTTCCCTCCACAATTCAGTCACGGTCTCTGGGAAGCAGACTGAAGATCGACACACAGAACCCATGAGAGCAGGAAACGGAAAGAGGAGGGGAGCTGAGAGGGTGGGAAGCCGAAGGTCAGCTCTGCTTCCCACGCGAGCCCTCAGCCACCCTTTGTCTGAACTTGCTGTGGGTGCTGCCCCGTCAGAAAAGACTCTGATACCTTTTGGGCTTCAGCTTATGATTCTTGATAATGATACGTTGAAATCTCAGCTCTTCATTCTCTAGTGTGCGACCCTGTGCAAGTCACATACCCTCTTTAGCTTCCTTTTTGCCTTATTAATAAAGGAGGATAAAGCTGAAAGCGAGATCCTAGAACCCACTCAATGAGATGAGGCATATAAGGCAGTTTTCATAGCAACCATGATTGGAACAAGGTAGCTGCCCAATACATGTGAATTATCATTAATGTAGAATCACTGTGTGTCAGTTTTTGACTGTCTAATATCTGAATCCCCTTCATATATTTGGGAACCCGCTGTTATACTATTCATGAGTGCTCTCCGTCAAGTATCTTTGTGTTTATTTTCTGAGCAAATGGTAGCATTGTATTTTCCTGCAAATCCCCTTCCTCTTGAACTTGTATGTGACCACCTCACTGGCTTTGGCCACTGAAAGATGAGCAGGAAGGACATGTGTTGCTTCCAGGCAGGTAGACATTTTCAGTGGTACTGTGTGCTTCACCATGCACTTCCCTTGTCATGAAGACCTGCAGCTACATACAGAGGCGGTACTGTCAGCCCGTGTCCTTAAGTGAGGGTAAGAGACTGACACATGTTATATGACAGAAGCCAACCAACGTTGGAAAGCAATTGTCCTTTAATTAGAAAAGAAAAGAGTATAGTACAGTAACAGAGAAATATAGTATAATATAGTAATATAATTTCATCAAATGAAATGTGTTATGTATATAGTTCTCAGTGTTAAACTTTATCCTAACTACTCAGTCAGGTGTATTTGTTTTACAGATATTTTTGAGGAATTAAAAGTTATAATTTTTAATTTGCAATAAACATGCTTAAATTTTGAGGAAAAAAAAGTGACACAGAGCAGAGCTCCCAGCTAATTAGTTACAGACACGTTAACTGTGACTGAGAGAAAAAAGAAACAAACAGAAATGCTTTATGTTAAAGCCACTAAGATTTGGGGGTTGTTGGTTATTGCAGCATAACTTGTCCTATCCTGACTGTCACCCACCCACCCTGCCGCCCCCCCTCCCCCCTCCTTCCCCCCCGCCCCCAGCCCACTGCCATGGGTCTTGGTGAGCCTGGTTCATTCGTATAACACAGGTGCAAAAGGGTAGATGTTTCCTTTCATGACCTCTCTTGTAGCCACTTGATGTAAAGTTGATCAGTCAGTTGATCCACCTACATACATTGATTGGGAGCCAGAAATGCAAGGGAGTCAGAACAGGGCTTCATTCATTCCCATGTATTCTGGTGGAGGCAGCTGAGGAGGAAATATGTATTTCTGGGACACTCACAGGCAGCAAGTACTTAGTAACACCTGGAATATGGGAGCATTGATGGATGTTGTTTAAACTACTGGGTTTGGTTTTCAAGGACATCAGAAGCAGAGTCTCCTCTGGGTAAGTCTTGTGATGTAACTCTGGTCCTGGTTGGGATGTGGCTAGTATTGACTCTTCCTGACTAATTTCTAACCTTCCTATCAACTCAACTCTGCAGGCAGCTGATATCATTTCAATTCATTCATTTTCTGATTAAATCAGTCACAGAGTGTATTGCTTGCAAATAAGATTCTTGAGTAATACAATATATAAATTAATTTTAGAATTTTCTTTGTTAGTGTGCAGAGTTATTTTAATATATTTCTGGCAGTTTGAATTAGTTGCTCTGAATGCCACTGCTTGTCTATGCCAACAGTACACTTATTTTAGAAATGCCCACACTTTGTTTCAGCCATTTTTTTTAAGGTGTTAAATTCATGGCTCTGTAAAAGATTCTTAGTTAAAGTACAGATTTCATTTAGGTTTAAATTATATTAAACACTTGATCGTCAGAACCATTTCTTTTCTTCTTTCCCTTGGACAGATAGAAGTGAATGATTTTGTGTATTGGTCTACTAAAATGACTACTGTCCGTGCTCAGCCGCTTCGGCCGTGTCTGACTCTCGTGACCCCAAGGTCTGTAGCCCGTCAGGCCCTTCTGTCCGTGGGATCTCCAGGCAAGGGCGCTGGAGTGGGTTACCATCTTCCCCTGCAGTGGATCTCCCCTGCCCAGGGGTGGAACCTCTGTCTGCCAGCATCTCCTGCATTGCAGGCAGATTCCTTACCTACTGAGCCACCTGGGAAGCCCCCAGAACAAGCATTTCCTTACTAAAAAATGACTAACGAATCTTTGGCTGTTTTAAGGAAAGATCTCAAGGTTCTTTTCTTTTTTTTTAACTCGGTTTAACCTAAATGTGAAGATGACCTAGAACATCTCTTAAGTTTCTTTCGGGTCTCATGATTCCTAGGACCATAGATTAGTTACAAGAGTCAAAATTCCCACTGAGGGAAATCCATTGAGTTAGTTGGGTGAGATGATTACTCTTCTAAATGGTTATCAATCTTGCCGTGACTTGGCAACTAAATTGAACTGGAACCTGTGTACTGAGTATTGAGAAGAAATTGAGATTCATTACAAGTACCCAGAAGAGATGTAATTTTACATATTCTGAGATTACATTTTGACCCTGTTAGGAAATAAACTAGAAGGACAAATCTATCCCTGGTGGGTACACCAACACTGTCATTTCCTTGCCGAAGTTCAAACCCAAGAGTAGCTCTGATTTGCCTCTCTGAACTCTCAATCTGCAATTTACCAAGTCTTACCAAAAAAGTAAAAATCAGCGACACATTTGGAATGCTAGTGGATACGATTCAAAGTAAGTAAGGGATGCCTAATTATTTCCCCTGTTCTGAGCTATTTGTTTCTGGAAAGGTGGAGGAGAAAACAGCGAGGGGGGAAGAGGAGGTTTTCCCAGGAGTCGGAGGGTTGTTTCTAGCTTAAGCAAGGAGAAGCGAAATTGTGTGAGATGATGAGACGTGAAGCGGTAAAGTAAGCAGGCTAGATACCAACGTGTAGGATATGGCAACCACTCTCTATGAAAACAAAGACTTTTTTGATTTCTAGGATAATCTGTCAACTGTGTTTTTCATAATTTTCTAACTTGTGGGAAGTGAAGCAAAGGCACAAAGGCAAGAACAAAACCCACATACAAATATATGGTGTGTAAAATACAGCGACTTCAGGTCAAGAGAAGCCTTCGATGTAGGGAACACAAGTCCCAGCTCTGTTTTCTGGGTCCTGACTGCGTGCCTAACTTTTCTGCAGAGTTAGTTATTCACATGCGAAGGAGTTGGGCTGTAAATCAGCATATCTCCAGGAAGATCTGAGAGATCTGAGGATAGTCACAGATTCGTTTTTCCCCTTAGGAAAGGAATCTTTCCTTCATTTCCAGGTAGACTAAGGCCTGGCAAGCTCAGGTGACCTTTCCAAGGTCGCACGCATGGCTTTTGGAATGGATCTGGAGCGGTACTCAGATCTGGAGTGGCACTCAGGCTCTGATGGTGAACATGAAGGCCCTGGTGTCATTCAAGGGCCTGTCTTGGTGTCATTCATCTTGGCCGTAGGGAAAATAGTTGCTCTTCCAGTGACTGTCTGTGGGGATTCAAAGTCATGTGCCCCTCCTCTGCCCGAGGGAGTCTGCAACAACCTGGATGGGCCGCTGTAAGTAACAGTCAACCTTCACCAGGGCTTCCCCTGGTGACTCGGAGGTAAAGAGCCCACCTGCAATGCAGGAGACACGGGTTCGATCCCTGGGTCGGGAAGATGCCCTGGAGAAGGAAATGGCAGCCCAATCCAGTATTCTTGCCTGGGAAATCCCAGGCACAGAGGAGTCTGGTGGGCTACAGTCCCTGGAATCTCAAAGAGTAGGATACAACTGAGTGACTAAATGCCACACGCAAAGGCTTCCTAAACTCATTCCAAATGACAGTTGAGAAAAAGGAAATTCGAGGGATGGAGCACCCTGGAGGACTCAGCACTTGGCTCAGGACTCAGCCTTTCCTGCGTTTGGGTCCCAGCTCTGCCACTTGCGCTCCGCATCACCCTGGGCCTGTGAGTTGATGTCCCGGAGCCTCAGTCCTCTCAGTGTTACATGGAGATGGAACGGCTCCTGCCTCCTCTGACTGTGCTGAGAATTGATTCACGCAAGTGGAGAATGGTGCAAAGTATGCAGTGAGAATTTAAAATTAACAGTAAGAGAAAGGAGAGTACTAGCTATGAGAAAATAGTTGAATACATATTAAGAGAGAGACTATTCGTCTTAATATTATTAACCTCTGTTTTTGTTTTAATACTTCTTAAACTCTGTTTCTTTTCTGTCCTCCATTGCTGAAGTGAACCTTTCCCACCCATGCTTACCCCCATTACTTTGTAGTCATGAGTCGTACACCGCGTTCCAAAGGAGAGGAGCTTTGAAAGGTTCTTTTAATCCACAGAGGTTTGCCCTTGGGAAAATCAGCAGCAAAAACAGACCCAGAGGTTAGAAAGCGGTGATAAGAGCCCCAGGGACTCCGGAGCTCAAAGAGGGGAGAGGCACAGACTTCAGGGTGAGGGCTGCAGTTTCAGAGCTGGAACTGGCCGCGGAGATCATCCAGTTGACTCGTTCATTTTAAAGCAGAGAAAAGAGAAGGCCAGGAGAGGTCACCCAGGTCCCTGAGATCTCACAGTGTTTCCACTCAGAAAACATCACTCTTGACTCTGCTTCTCTGTTTATCTTCCTTATTTCCGCTTTTCTTTTTTTAACATCCTAAACGAGTAAAGGCATGGTGGGGCTTCTGCATGTACTGGTTCTCACCCAGCCGACAGCTGTACAGAGGAGGGCAGGCAAAGGGGATCCCCGTGCCTGAGCCACGCACCAGGGGGCAGTGGATTCGACCTTCCTCTTCATGGCCTTAAGGCTACAGTGAAAAGCCCCTGCAACTCAAGTTTTACCGGGTCTACACCAGTCATTGACTCCATAATATCTGGTGCTTAGGGTGTGGCAGGAGTTATTCCGTGCTGGGAGCAGGCTTCTAAGAGAATCAAACCTTAGACCAGGGACTCTCAAGCTTCAGGATTCATCAGAACCACCCCCAGGGGCTTGCTAAACCACCACCCCCCCCCCACCCCCGGTGGGGAGGTGTGGGTTGGGGCCCAAGATTTGCATTTCTAACAAACTCAAACAGAGACTATGCCTCTGGACCAGACTTTAAAAACCACGGCCTTAAAACCAGTGCTGTCTCTCCTGACTTTTCAGGCTGATTTTCTGCCTCAGCCACACTTTTAATTTATTTATTTATTTTTGACTTGCGGCTGTGCAGAACTTTCCAGTGCAAATCTGTTGGCAAATTTTCTTTGCACATTCATCTACGAACGGTCATGGCCACTTAAAGTTTTATCTCCTTCCAGACAGTTAATCCAGGTGCAGCATTTGGACTCTCCCATCTGTCCCTTAGGCATTGCAGGTACAGAGCATGTCTCTACCATCTTCACCAGGATCTCTTTGCATCTGTTGATGTACAGGGGGGCCTCCTGATCTGTGTAACTGAAACAGGTGCACGGGAGTTGACATTCTTTTTATTGTTGTTGTTCAGTAGCTAAGTCATATCTGGCTCTCTGCCACCCAGTGGACTGCAGCACACCACGCTTCCCTGTCCTTCACTATCTCCCAGAGTTTGCTCAAAGTCATGTCCACTGAGTCAGTGAATCCATCCAAACATCTCATTTTCTGTTGTCCCCTTCTCCTCTTGCCTTCAACCTTTCCTGGCATCAGGGTCTTTTCCAATGAGTCTACTCTTCACATCAGATGACCAAAGGATTGGAGCTTCAGATTTAGCATCGATCCCTCCAATGAATACTCAGGATTGGTTTCCTTTATGACTGACTGGTTGGATCTCCTTGCAGTCCAAGGGACTTGCAGGAGTCTTCTTCAGCATCACAATTCAGAAGCATCAATTTTGGGGTGCTCTTGTGGCCCATCTGGTAAAGAATCCACCTGCAATGCAGGAGACCTGGGTTTGATTCCTGGGTCGGGAAGATCCCCTGGAGAAGGGATAGTTTACCCACTCCAGTATTCTTGGGCTTCCCTTGTGGCTCAGCTGGTAAAGAGTCCGCCTGCAATGCGGGAGACCTGGGTTCAATCTCTGGGTTGGGAAGATCCGCTGGAGAAGGGGAAGGCTACCCATGCCAGTATTCTGGCCTGGAGAATTCCATGGACTGGATAGTCCATGGGGTCTCAAAGAGTCAGACACAACTGAGCGACTTTCACTTTCACTTCACTTTCAGCCTTCTTTATGGTCCAACTCTCACATCTATACTTAACTACTGAAAAAACCATAGCTTTGACTATACAGACCTTTGTCAGTAAAGCAATGTCTCTGCTTTTTAATATGTTGTCTAGATTTGCCATAGCTTTTCCTCCAAGGAGCAAGCGTCTATTAATTTCATGGCTGCAGTCACTGTCCACAGTGATTTTGGAGCCCAAGAAAATAAAATCTGCCATTGTTTCCATTTCTTCCCCATCTATTTGCCCCATGAAGTGATGGGACCAGATGCCATGATCTTAGTTTTTCAAATGCTGTTTTAAACCAGCTTTTCCACTCGCCTCTTTGGTCCTCATCAAGAGGGTCTTTAGTCACATTTCGTGCAGGTGGGCCTCTCGGAGCTCAGGTGGTGTGCTGTGGAGAGTGACATTTTTGTTCTCCTCCTGCTGGTTCTTTGGGCTGGATTTGAGCCCCTGTGCTTAGAAGAAGGCGGAAAGAGCTGTTGAATGACAATCTCTGTGGAATTCCGGTGCAAACAGCCATGTCGTGGAGCCCAGGCAGACGTTTTTCATACGCCGACACCTGTCAGTCTTTGGGTCCTCCAAAGGACACATGAATTTTCAGGTGCCTGGAGCCTCCCTTCTTGGAAAACTTGCCAGACTTTTGGAATGTAGAACCCCAAAGAGAGGAGGGGCATATGCCAAGGTTAGAAGACCTCCCAGGAACTCGGTGGAGCCCTGCCTTTGCCTGCTACAAGGGGAACACTTGAAGCAAGTAGATAACACCGTTGTCAAAGAGGTGCCTAAGGCTGCTGGAAGCCAAGTGTTTATGCGACTGTGATGACAATGCGTCCCACTTGCCCTTAGAAACCGTGTTCATGACTCCCTGGGGTGAGGGGCTGTCTGGCCTAGCACTGTCCTCCTAGGAAGCTCCTTTTCCGTGGCTCATTAGTAGTGTGGATGCCTGGCTTCTTGGCCAAGTCCAAGGATCTCAGTGAGCACTGCCCACACAAGGCTTCCTTGGGCTGAGCTGAGCCACTGAGAGTTTAAGCCGTCTTGCTATGTTGCCCGATTCTTTCAGTCAAGGCGCCCAAGCGTGGTGTGTTTTCTGGGACAGCCTGCCACATTTCAAGTGCTTCTGTTCATTCATCCAGGGGAGCCAGGTGCCACCCCGAAGCAGCAGGCTGGAAATTCAGACGCATCCACAGTCGTGAATTATGTGGCCTCATTTGCATGTTTAACCTTCCTCTGCTTCTCTGCTTCTCAGACAGATGTGGGCAGAGCCATTTCTGTAGAATTTCTGTGCTGCTAGAGAAAGCTGAGATTTGATGAAATAAATCTTTGTTAGGACTATTTGAGTCTTAACCCCTCCCCAGGTCTCTTTTAAGAAGGACATTTTGAGCAACTGTATTATAAAGACATTTCATCCATGTGTGTATCTTGGATTTTTATTTCACCCATGACTCAAGGACCACATTACAATTTATCTTCCAAATTTATACATGTTTGTACCGGAGTTTTGCTTTTCTCTTCTGTGGAAACAACAGTGGCAATGAAACCAGAAGTCCTGGCCTTCAGCTGTGGTCTCTTGTTTCAGATCCCCTTGCAGCTGGCCTGGCTTTGCTTAGGATGGCCACTGCCAGGTCCCAAGGAGATGAATTTGTTTGTGGGACTGTTAAGGACCATACAAAGTAAAGAATATATAGAATAGAGAATACTATATGATTATTGATTGCACTGGGCCATTGTGGTCATTACTTGCATACCTATCTGAAAGGGGTCATCCTCTGCTTTCTAGGTTTTCTATCTAGATATCTGTATCTAGGTAGATTTATATCAAAACTAGTCAACTCCCCTTACAAGCTACTGAATCCTAAGATAAGTGTTGCAGCTGAGTCTTAGTTTTCATATATTTGCGCTTTAGGATGTAGTGAAGATTATAGCTAACATATATATGGGAAAGTAGTGGTATAGTTGCTAAGTTGTGTCCAACTCTTTGTGACTCTATGGACTATAACCCGCCACGCTCCTCTGTCCATGGGATTCTCCAGGCAAGAATACTGAAGTGGATTGCCATTTCCTTTTCCAGGGGATCTTCCTGACGTAGGGATTGAACCGAAGTCTTTTGCATAGCAGGCGGTCTTCAGGCAGATTCTTAACTGCCTGAGCCACTGGGGAAGAAATATGAAAGAGTTCCGGCCACCAGGTCAGTGACCTTTTTTTTACTTTTGCCAACTTTAAGTGAACTCTTCAGTACTAAGAAGAACAAACTGTTGCCTGACCCTGAATGTTGTTACCAAGACATAAGATTCCGTTATGGAACCTCTTTGGCTCAAGCACTAGTATTTCATAAAGAGGTGCTGAGATTCCCTGAGGAAAAAATAACACAGTGGCAAACCATCACTCACTCTCAAATGTCGACCTTCCTTTCTGTTTTTTGGCAACAGGAACCTACTTTTTTTAATTTACTTTTTTTATTTTATATTGGAGTACAGTTGATTTACAATGTTGTCTTAGTTTCAGGTATATGGCAAATTGGTTTCATTATACATATCCATATATCCATTTTTTTCAGATTCTTTCCCATGTAGATTATTACAGAATATTGAATAAAGTTCCTTGTGCTCTATAGTAGGTTCCTGTTGTTATCTATTTCATATATGCATGCTTAGTCACTCAGTCATATCTGACTCTTTGCAACCCTATGGCCTGTAGCCCACCAGGCTCCTCTGTCCATGGAATTTTCCAGGCAGGATACTGGAATGTGTTGCCATTTCCTCCTCCAGGGGATCTTCCTGACCCAGGAATCGAACCCATGTCTCCTGCATCTCCTGCATTGGCAGGTGAATTCTTTTACCACTGCACCATCTGGGAAGCCCATTTTATATATAGTAGTGTATGTATGTTAATCTTAAATTCCTAATTTATCACTCTCCCCCACATTTCCCCTTTGGTAACATAAACTTGTTTTTGAAGCCTCTGAGTCTGTTTCTATTTTGTGAATAAGTCCATTTGTATCATTTTTAGATCCCACATATAAGGGGTATCATAAGGTATTTGTCTTTCTCTGTGTGACTCACTTCACTTTGTTGTCTGACTCACTTCACTTAGTCTGATCATCTCCGGGTCTGTGTTGCTGCAAATGGCATTATTTCATTCCTTTTAATGGCTGAGTAGTATTCCGTTGTATATATGTACCAAATCTGCTTTATTCATTCCTGTCACTGGGCATTTAGGTTGCTTCCATGTCTTGGCTATTGTAAACAGTGCTACATGAACATAGGGGTGTATGTGTTTTTTCAAACTATAGCTTTGTCTAGGTGTATGCCCAGGAGTGGGATTGCTGGATCATATGGCAACTCTGTTTTCCGTTTTTTGAGGAATCTCCCTACTGTTTTCCATGGTGGCCGTGCCGATGTACATTCTCACCAACAGCATAAGGGTTCTCCTCACCCTCTAACGGGGACCTATTGCCTGTTTTTGCCCACCTGGGCTCACCTGATCCTGACCTCCCCGCAGGGCTGCTGGTCCTACCCTAGTGTCATGGATAACACAGATTTTGTATCACCGGCTACAGTGAACAGGACACAGTACCATTTGTCCTGTGAACACTTCCCTTGACAAGAAGCATGCACTGGACTCCTTCCTCCAGAACTCATTTTGCAGTTTTTGTCTGTAACTCAAGGAGAACCTTACTGTTTTCTTCTCTAAGTGTCTGGATGACACAGTATAGTACCATAAATGCACATACACAGTCTTGATATTTCTTTCTTTCTTGGTGTGCACTGACTTCTTTGGATACATTCTCATGCTTCCTGGGTGTGGGCCAGGCCTTTTCTCCCTCCTGGTCTTCATGCAGAGCTGTCAGTCCAGTGGGGGACACACACTAGGCAGTCGGTGTGAATTTAACGTCATGGAAAGGCAGCAACAGTTTCTATGCTATCTGCCAATTTTATGTTTTAAGCCACTGCTAAAATTTAGAGAGTTTTCTCAAAGGTAGATCTATCGCTTTGCTCTACTGAATACATCTTACAGGTTTGATTAACAACAGTATCCCAGGAAAACAAGGTTGGGCATTCATATATTGCAAGCAGTTTTTTTGAAAGACCCAAGACACAAAAGAGCACAGATGACATTATCTCTTTCGTAAGGGCCAGTAATAGGCAAAGCATGCTCTTGCCCCTGTCCAGGAGAGGCAGTGACTGGCAGGGTATGAGAGGTGGTTTCTGGAATCCTGTGACAGTTCCTGTCTGGATCTAGAGGATAGTTTAGAAAGCTGTGTTCAACTTTGTGAAAACTCACCCAGCTGTGTGCTGATGTTCTGTGCACTTTTGTTTCTGTATCTATTCATCAATATAAGAAAAAAATCCTATTTGTGTGTCCACTTTTCTTTGTAGAACATGATTAAAAACAATATCAATTTGGGCTCAAATAGAGATGATGCTTGGAGAAAGAAATAGCAACCCACTCCAGTATTCTTGCCTGGGAAATCCCACAGATGGAGGAGCCCGGTGGGCTGCATACAGTTCATGGGGTAGCAAAGAGCTGGATACAACTGAGCGACTAAACCACCATTCCCAGAGAGGATGCCATCGTGACCTCCTCTGAAAGCCTCTGCCCCACGAACCTGAAAAAAGAGAGGTCCTGCTCGTGCGGGGTCATCTCACGGCCTGAGAAACAGGTTTATAGAGAAGTCAGAGTCAGCTGCCTCTCTGGTGGACAACGTAGAACTTGTCTCTCCCAGAAACACAGACGCCTGAGCCAACCGGACAGGTGGGTTCTCCATTGTCTGCCGTGAGATGGCCCTCAGGAGTCGGGCAGCTCAGCTTCCGGCTGTCTCAGTAGTCTCTCAGATGGAGAGAGTGTTTATGAACAATACTGGCAAGCCATTTGCATGTAATGTTTAAACCTCCTGGCTTATTAGCGGAGAAAAATATGTACCTGTGCCTTTTTTTTTTTTTAAGAAACGAATACAGACACTGAGGCTTAATAGAGTGACAGCATATTTTACCAAGCACATATCTTTTGGTGAGCAGCATTGCCTTATTTATATATTTCTCTTTTTTGGAAGGATTTACATACAGCCTTTGGTAGCATGGTTTTTATGTTGCTTATGTGCTGATTCTGGCCTTGGGGAGAAAAGTAGAGAAAACCAGGATAAAACAGATTTTGTGCCCATATGACCAGGCCACAGGATCAGGGTTTTCTTAACTTCACCCTGAAGCACCTTGGATGTGTTTCTCAACCAGGTATCAGAATTACCAGTGTTACTTGTTAACAATGTCAATTCCTAGGTACCAGCCCGAATGTGGTCAGTCTCTGGTGGACAGGTCCCAGCATGCTACATTTAAAATAAACTTTCCTGATGACTCCCAAGCACCTTAAAGTTTAACAAATACTGGCCCAGTGGCTACTGGCAGGTGTCAAACGTGGTCTGTGTCGGACACAGAAAGCTTCCCAAGAATCTAGCCCTAGGAAAAGGTTTGTGGCGGGAACTTTTACAAAGTCAAAGTCACAGTGCCATGATGAGGCAGGCCGATCTTCTGAACTTTCGAGGGGAAGACACACAGCTCGCCTTCCTGGAAGGGCGGTTCAGAGTCCATTGTATGTCAGTGGCCAGCCTGTAACTGCTCGCCCAGCGTTCTAGGCTTCCGTCCTTCTGTGTTGGCAGGAATTCTGATTTCTGCATTCCCTTTCAATCCCAGAACTGTCCTTTTCTGTATGCCTCTTTTTTTTTTGGCCACAGTGGCTGTTTCTAAAGGAACGGTGTTGCCTTTCTTTTGGTGGATTGTTTTCTTTCTTCCTAAAGACATTTGAAAGCATCCTCCCCTCTGGGTTTTACTCAGTTGACTTTATTACAAGGACACATCACCAAAAGTACATCGAGTGATGTGCCGGTTAAAGTAAAAAACAAACAAACAAAAAAACTTTGTTGGAAAAGTAGTTAGAAATAAACCGCAAGGAGAAAAGATTACTTCTGGTATAACTCAGCATTTCTAGGTAAGCGCATGTAAGAAAGAGTCAAGGAGAACTGGTTAGTTTCCTTCATCCCAGAGTCTGTGTGGGTGTTGGAATTAGAAGCATTGAGAACTCTAGGGTATCATCTCATAATTTCACTATTTTCATCTTAACTTTTTGATTTGAGAGGCTCTAGAGGAAAAAGCATTTGACTTTTTGTTTGGTGGACTAAACAATGACAGATGTGCCAATGAAATAGGGGAGATGTCTGATTCAACAGACAGTTTCGAAGAGCTCTAATTTGGGGGTCTTGGTCCCCTGAGAAGGGTTCCTGGGATGCCCACATACAATCCAGATTGCATGGAGGTGTTGGTAGCAAGTACATATAGAAGCCGATAGGCTGCAAAGGGCACTTGGTAGGTGCTCAGTCACTCAGTTGTGTCCAACTCTTTGGGACCCCATGGACTGTAGCCTTCCAGGCTCCTCTGCCCATGGAATTTTCCAGGTAAGAATACTGGAGTGTGTCGCCATTTCCTTCTCTAGGACGTTTTCCTGACCTAGGGATCAACCCCACTACTTTTGTTTCTATGAATCTGACTACTTAAATAGCTCATACAAGTGGAATCATACAGTATTTGTCTTACTGTGTCTGATTTGACTTAGCATGATGTCCTCAAATTTCTTTCTTTAACAATTTTTTATTGGAGCATAGTTGATTTACCGTGTTGTATTAGTTCCATATGTATAGCAAAGTGATTCAGTTATACATACACATGGAGCCACTCAGTTTCAGATTCTTTTTCCATATAGGTCATTCCAGAATATTGAGTGGAGTTCTCTGTGCTGTGCAGGAGGAGTTATTCACTTTATATGCACTAGTGTGTGTATTTTGATCTCAATCTTTCAATTTATCCCTCCCCACCCCATTCCCCTTTGGTAACCGTAAGTTCATTATCTAAGTCCGTGAGTCTGTTTCTATTTTGTAAATAAGTTCATCTGTGCCATTTTATTTTTGATTCCACATATAAGTGAGACCATATGGAATTTGTCTCTGTCTGACTTACTTCACTTAGTATGATAATCTCCAGGTCCATGCATGTTGCTTCAGATAGCGTTATTTCATTCTTTCGGATGGCTGAGCTCTATCCTACTGTATTCATGTACCACATCTTTATCCAGTCCCCTGTGGATGGACAGTTCGCTTGTTTTCACATCTTGTCTGCTGTAAACAGTGCCTCAGTGAACACTGGGGTGCACGTATCCTTTTGAATCATGGTTTTCTCTGGATATACGCCCAAAAGTGAGATTGCTGGATCATATGATAGCCCTGTTTTTAGTTTTTTAAAGGACCCCCATACTGTTCTTCATAGCGGTTGTACCAATTTATATTCCTTCCAACAGTGTAGGAGGCTTCCCTTCTCTCCACATCCTCTTCAGCTTTTGTTATTTGTAGACTTTCTGATGCTGATCACTCTGACCAATGTGAGGTAATACCTCATTGTAGTTTCGATTGGCATTTCTCTAATAATTAGTGATTTTGAGCACAACGTCCTCAAATTTCATCCATGTTGTGGCACGTGACAGGACTTCCTTCTCTTATCATCTAAATGTTTTGAAATATGATTCTGAAAATTTCCCCAGCTACCATCTCAACTGGTGGCAATGTCTGAAGGTGTCTTCAAGTTGTCATTGGTGAGACGGGTGTGTGTGCCACAGGCATCTCATGGGCAGAGGCATGAGATAGTGGTAAATACCCTACATGTACAGGACAGCCCCTCTGCCCTCCAACAAGGAATTACCTGGTCTCAAATGTCCAATGATCAAGGCTGCATTTGAAAGCAGGGCACAGGACTGTGAAGATCAAGTTGGGAAGGCTGTTCCTAGAGTAGCAGTCAGTGGCCTGGAAAACTGTTCGGGCTTTGGAGCAAGAGAGGAAGTATCAAGCCTGAAGCCTGAAAACACAGACCTGTGTATTAACTTGATGGAGAGAAAGGAGAATTCACTTTTCTATTTTTGTTTCAATTGTCTAAGATGGAAAAACATTTCCCAGGAACAAAGAAAACAATGCTAAAAACAAAATAGGGAAGTATTGTGGCCTCAGAAATGTTGTTGTTTTGTCTTGAAGTCGTGTCCAACTCTTTTCCAACCGCACGGACTGTAGCCCGCCAGGCTCCTCTGTCCATGGGATTCTCCAGGCGAGAACCCTGGAGTGGGTTACCATTTCCTTCTTCATGGGGTTTTCCTGACCCAGGTATTAAACCCGCGTCTCCTGCATTGCAGGAGGATTTTTATTTTATTTTATTTCTACCACTGAGCCACCTGGAGAGCCCTGGCTTAAGAAACACAGGTCAGAAAAGAAGACTTAGTAAATCTAACAGGACTGAAGTTACCCACGAATAAAGCACCAAGCCTCTAAAATGCTAATGGAACTTAGAAATGTGATTTGAGTCTCAGCGTCGTTGTCAGTAACCTCTGAGGGCACATAAAGGAGTTCCAGAAAAATGAGGACAATCGTATAATTCCCTTATTCTCATAAAGACTAGCTTCTGGTTGATATAAACTGGTAGCCTTGATGTTTACAACCTTGCAACATTGTGAAATAGATCATTAAGTTGTTTATGTACCTTTAGAAAAGGCAAGGATCCTTAGCCACTTCTACCTGCAGTCAGCTCTTTATACCTGTGGATGAGAAATCCAGCCTCGGAGGTACTGGTCCATTTTATGCCAATGACTTGAGCATCTGTGGATTTTGTAATCGTCTGGGAACCTGGAACCAACCCCCTGAAGATGCTGATGAATACCTGTATTAATTTAGAGGAAGACAGCTGAAGCTGATTTCAATTCCCTTATAAATACTTGATGAGGTTGGTAGATGCATCAAACTCCAATCAATTTTTTTCTTGATGTCAGCCAAGTGTTTGAGAAGATCAGACTTGTCACTAGCTGAGTAGGGCTACATCCATCCGGGTGGGGGTCGCTAATGGTTACATAGGCTTTAACCTTTGGTACTGCACTTTTTGTAAGTCAGCAACTGAATTAGATGACACAAAGCAAAGACAAATAATGCACATTTTGATTACAATCAAAATTCTATTTATTACCTCCACAAGTTGGGATGATGATTCCAAAGCCTCCAAAACAAAACTTAAGAGTAAACTGGCCCTTAATTTGCGTAAGTTAAATACACATGTGAAAATAACAAAGACATGGCTTGCTAGCAGTTTTTGATGAACATCTGTGGTTCTGATGGACCTGTCACATCACAGGTCAAAAGAGTTGTCAAAAGAGAGACCCTACTTATCTAACATCTTACTAACATCTAATAAGATATTAGACTGCTTAGATCATGGAAATGATTGCTTGTGCTAATTAGACCACACAGAAAATTTTGTTCTGTTCCAGTGTGGTCTTTCAAGGAGGACTATTATAATTGATGTAGTTGTTAGGATGAGGAGGAAGATAGTTGATAATTGATTGATTATGGTTGATTAGAAACTGTGTCCTAGGAGAAATATTTGAAGTAACTAGAGAAGAAAAAAGATATATAGCAGGCTTGGTGAGTTAGATACAGCAGGCTTAATATTTTAGGAAAGTTATTACATAGGAAGGGTTTTTTTGTACTAAGAAGTCAGTTGGGAACATAGAAATAAGACTTCTGGCTTTCAGAAAACACTGTCTAACAATTGGACTGAGACAACACAAGATCCTGTCTGTTTAAGAGCACTGATGTGCCCTGAAGGGACTGGAGCAAGGGTGATGAAGAAGAGATTTTTCCATTTGATGGAGAGTAGGTTAAATCAGAGAGCTTCCCTGGTAGCTCAGCTGGTAAGAGAGCCACCTGCAATGCTGGAGATCCCAGTTCGATTCCTGGGTCGGGAAGATTCCCTGGAGAAGGGATAGGCTATGCACTCCCGTGTTCAGCTTCCCTGGTAACTCAGATGGTAAAGAATCTGCCTGTAATACGGGAGACCTGGGTTTGATCCCTGGGTTGGGAAGATCCCCTGGAGAAGGAAATGGCAACCGACTCCAGTATTCTTGCCTGGAGAATCCCAGAGGAACCGTGGGCTACAGCCCATAGGGTCGGAAAGAGTCAGACACGGCTGGGTGACTTAAGCGCACAGCACAGGTTGAATCAGAAGGTACCACACCTGGGATCTTACTAGAATCACTCGGGAGCTGCTCTTTTAAACATACTAAGGTCAGAAATCCATTCCAGAGATTCTAATTGAGCAGACATGGGGGAAGGGCCCAAGAATCTAGATTTTAAAACGGAAAGTTCCTTAGGTGGTTGAGGCGTGCACTCACCTTTGAGGAGCAAGCACATGGGCCCTAAGCTCCGCTTCAGTTTCACGATTCCGAGTGAAGATAAGGACCTTGTAGGGAAGGTCTCCAGAGTGCCTCAGTGAACTTGATCTACCCTCCATCTCCTTGTGTTTCTTCAAGGTCTGTCAAAGTCAGGCGCC
The DNA here is from genome assembly GCF_023699985.2 of Odocoileus virginianus. Lineage (NCBI taxonomy): Eukaryota > Metazoa > Chordata > Mammalia > Artiodactyla > Cervidae > Odocoileus > Odocoileus virginianus. Next base: position 4,559,363 of record NC_069705.1, on the reverse strand, counting down.
ATGGAGAGACGTTTACTCAGGTTATCTCACGTAATTCTCACCGCAAACAAATAAAGAAGGCCTGTCCTGAGGTGCCTGCTGGACTTGTGGAAACTGAGGTTCAGAGAAGTTAGATGACGACTCAGCAGCGGAATGAAGATTCAATTCCAGATTGTCTGATGGCAGCGCTGGTTCTGTCCACTGATTCACTCTTCTATCTTCCATGTGCTGTTCTGCAAACAAAAGAGCGTCGGGTTCTAAGGTACATAAAACAACATATCCTGGAAAAGGTGGAAAGATGACAGAGCTTGTTTTTCTCTTCTTACTGGCCCCCTCCTCAGACCCATGGGAGTTCTGCAGGCTTATCCTCCCTCTGACACATTAGTGACACACATGTTTCTTGCACCCTTTTCTCTTTGTATTTTATTTTTTTAAATTTATTGGATTACAGTTGATGTACAGTGGTGCATTAGTTTCAGGTGTGTAGTATAGTGATGCCATTATATACACACACACACACACACACACACATATTCATTCTTTTTCAGATTCTTTTCCTATTTCGGTTATTACAGAATATTGAGCAGGGTCCCTTGTGCTATATAGTAGGTCCTTGTTGGTTAACTATTATATTAATATATATATATACATATAGTAGTGTGTGCATGTTAATCCCAAGCTTCTAATTTATTCTTCCCTGCCATGTTTTCCCTTTGGTAACTGTAAATCTGTTTTCCAAATCTGTGAGTCTGTTTCCATTTTGTAAATAAGTTAATTTATTTCATTTGTTAAAAATTAGATTCTACATATGAGTGATATCATATGATATTTGTCTGGTTCCTTTATTTCTTAAATTTTCAAAACTTTCCTGGATCTTTGCCTTTTTTCCAAATCAAGACTAACAATATTTCTGTGGTCCCTTGAGAGCTAGATTGTTTGTGTAGAAGTTACCTGAATGGATTGAAGGGGAGAATTTGTTTCAAGGAATAGTCCCAGCAGACAGAACCACCATGCCTTTGTCCTCACAAGCATCATGTTACAGAGAAGTATCTGTAATAGGATGCATGTCACATAAGTGCAGTTAGGAATATATAGGGAATACATATATACACACACATATATGTAGGAATATGTATGTGTGTATATATATATATGTAGGAATATATATGTGTGTGTGCGTATATATATATATATATATATATATATATATATATGAAAGACCTGCCCAGCTAGTCACATCATAATGTGAAGATTCCTTCTGAAAATTCTGCTACAAATTGAGCATAGTGTACCTCGTTGCATATCCTCTCTCTGAGGTTTAGAATAACACACGATTGGCATCATCAAGCAACTGCCCAGAAAATCATGTTTTTCAGCTATACCTATACCATGTCTGTCTGTCCATCTATCTATCTCTCATTTCTATGGACTTGAAAACACTTGAGCTGGAATTCTAATTTCTTTAGGATATCTGGAGATATTCTGAAAATACCTGTAATCACCATGGTTTTAAAGCAGATGTTCTGGAAATATCTCTGATCACCAGGTTTTTAAATAAAGCTTCAATGATGGAGAGAGCCAGACAGAGAGTGAACATCCTACAACACAGCTGGCGGGGAAACCGAGGCACAGAGCGGCTGCTGAGTGGAGCTGAGGTCGCGCGGCAGCAGCAGCCCGTGTCAGGGGCGGACCAGGGCCAGGCTCTGCCCTTCATTCCTGTACATGAATATATTTTAAGATGCATGTTCTCAGATGGGATTTAATCAAGACGCTATATAAACCCACAAAACATAAATAAGGAAATAAACAAGCAAAGCTTCACTGAACTATTGTTTGTCAGCTCTTAACCCCTCTTATCCCAGGGCCTGGTGACCAAGTTTCCTAGAGCTGATGACCTTGGAAACACAAATCATACAAATCAAATGGCTCCTTCATTCCAAGTGCAGGCTGAGTTTTATTTTTTTTCAAAGCTTCTTGAAAACACATTAAATTTAAGTAAAATCTCCAGGCAGGCTGTTCGGTTGCGTCTGACCTTTTGGTAAACATGATGAATGGAATTCCAGTACAGACGCTGCCCCTTGGTACAGAGTTCTGCCCGGTGCAGCCGCGGGTCTCCGGGCAGGGGTGGAGTGGTCTTCGCTGAACTGCTTCACGGGGGTGCAGGTCGGCTGTCAGTCAGGCTCAGCCTTGCCACCATTTTTAATAAACCATGATTAGGCTGTAGAGTTCTTTTCAGGCTTTTGGCTCTGCTCGCATTTAACTGATCACATTCCCTCTTCACAGCTGCTTCTCACAGAGCATCTTTAAGCTCTTGCAGGAGACAGAGGGAGGTTTGAATGTGATCCAAGCATTGGGTTTCCATTAAATTCAACAAGGAACAGAAGACCGGAGGGGGAAGTTATATTTGGTGGAGACTGGGTGCACTGTCCAATTTCCATGTTCTCTGGGAAATCCTGCTTCTTTCTAGTCACTTAACAAGCGACTGGGGAGCTGTGTCTTGGGGAGGACCCTGGCACAGCCCAGAGGCTTGGGAGGCCAGGCTCAAGGCTGCTGAGAAAGGGGAGGGGCAGACCTTCCGCTTCTCTGGGCACTGGTTTCTTTATCTTTATAATCAGGGTGCTGGAGAGAAAATTCTGGCTGCTTTGGCTTCTGCGATTCTAGTGTAGAGGTTGACAGATTATTTTCCTGTGGAGGGTGAGGTAGTAAATATTGGGTTGGCCACAGCATTCGTTCAGATTTTCTGTTCCATCTTATGGAAAAACCCAAGCGATCATTTTGGCCAACCCGATATTTTTGACCTGTGTAGGCCAAGAGGCACAATCAAGGATCTTGCATAAGTATTATAGAACAAGAGGGCAAAGAAATGCCCATCAATTAATTTTTTTGTTGGGAGCAGATAATATCTTGCTTCAGTGGGATTCAAACTTAGTCTTCTCTGTTGTCAGAGAGATTGCAAATATTGATCTGTAGAAACCATTCTTGGCTCATGCATATGTGCTAAGTCGCTTCAGTCATATCCAGCTCTTTGAGACCCCATGGACTATAACCCACCAGGCTCCTTTGTCCACGGTATTTTCCAGGCAAGAATACTGGAGTGGGTTGCCATCCCTCCTCCAGGGCATCTTCCCGACCCAGGGACCAAACCTGAGGATTTCTTGTGTCTCCTGCATTGACCACCGAGTTCTTTACCACTAGCGCCACCTGGAAGCCCACTTGGCTTATGGGCCGTGTGGAAACAAGGAGTGGGCCATGTTAGGTCCACAGGATGTAGTGTATCAGGTTGTCGTGTGGTGCAGAAATACCCTTGAAGGAATTGACAAAGGAATTGAAATAAAAAGAGGCATCAGACAACAAGAAAAGGAAAGGTATTCCAGGCAGGTGGGAACACGTGGACAAAAACGTGGCAGCAGCTGATGGCTTATATCTCAGGTCAGGACGGCAGTGGGCACTCAGGATGGGGAGGGAATGGGTTCTTAGAGAGCAAGTCCTGAGGCAGAAGTCACACCAGAAAAAAAAATTGTCTTCCAATACTAGCCAATTAAAAATTATTTTTGTCTAGTCCAACTCAAATTTTGCACCCTTGTCACCTTCTCTCTATGGTTATTTTTATGACTTTTTTTTTTTATTACTAGTCACTGTTCGTGGCCAATATACTTTTTTGGTTGGTTTCTTTGCTTTTAAAATTATATATGACCTATCAAAATTTAGTCACTGAGTTCTGATGGATAATATAAACAAATACCTCTGGGGGTTCAAGGGGCTTCTAAAGTAAAATGCCCTCTGATTTGTTTAGGTGTCTCAGTGGATAAAGAGTCCACCTGCAGTGCAGGAGATGTGGGTTCTGCTCTTGGGTCGGGAAGATCCCCTGCAGGAGGGCATGACCACCTGCTCCATTATTCTTGCCTGGAGAATCCCATGGACAGAGGAGCCTGGCGGACTGTAGTCCATAGGGTCACAAAGAGTCAGACACGACTGAGTGAGCACACACACACAGCCAGCCAGCCAGTGATACACATTCAGGAAGATTCGGATGTCGCCTCTGCAGTGACGTCATGCCACAGGCTTTATCGATTTTCATGTTATAGTTTTACGTTTCTGCAAGTAAATGTTTATGTCCAGTTGAATTCATGATGCTGCTGATATGTCCCCAAGCAAAATCAACTCTCCCCCTGCCCCCCAAATAGCCTGAAAATGCGTACCCGTTTCTCTTGTGTAGGTTATGCAGGCTTCACAGTTGAGACTGAAGCAGTACTTCCCCACATCCAGTTTTAGACAGATGCCTTGACTGGTGGTCTAGAGAGTCATGCAGCCCATTGCTTTCTCTGAGGTCCGTCATAGCCTGAGTGCTAGAGGGTAGAGCCTGAATCAAGCCTTGAAGTGCAGGCTTTATTTGGGAGATGGAGTCTAGGGCACAGAGTGACGTAAAGAAGAAAGCCAAGAAAGATATAAACCAAGGTGAAACCCTGCATCGACAAGCTGGCTATGAAGAGATGCTCTAATGGTCGGCTGGTGCATCTGCTGAGCCGAAAGGACATCTCCAGGCCATCTGTTTGGTGGGCCTCTGGCTTAGGGAAGTCCCCAAGAAGGATGGAGGACAGGAAGTTCATCAGCCCAGTTCCTTCCCGTGTCCTGTGTCTCCCAGGTCCAGACTCAAATCATGGGCAGTTAACTCTGGCGCACTGCAGGATTGCATCATGCGATCCCTTGGGTGTCTTCTTGGAATGCCAGATCTCATCACTTGCTTCCATTTACACCCAGAATATGAGGGAGAGCCCGGAATCCAGGTCTATGGCTGCTTGGCCCAAACTCATGGTGGTAACCCAGGGGGAGGTTAATACCCCCAGAGCAAGGGACTGGTCAGTTTCTGGAGGTTTCAGCCCACACTGAAAAGTGGGAAGCCAGTGAGGTTTGCATCTGGTCCAAGGTCACTAGTCAGATGCCAAGTTAGACTCTAGAACAAGAGGGGTCAATAGGCTAGAGGTGGGATTGACCTGAACCTAAAACGTGGGTGCAATTGAGATTTCTAGAGAAAGAGCAAACGGCTGTTTCTCGGAGAGTCATGGATGACAGCAAGATACAAAGATGAAAAGTCTGGGAGGCAAAAGTCTGGGGCCATTCATAGGCTAGTTTGGCCGGGGTGGTCTTGGACTTTCTTTGTGCTGTGTGTTTAGCACTACTCTTGGCCACCCGCCCGCCTTTCCCGCCACCCTCAATTCTGTCGTTTAGGAAACACCCATCCTGTGGCTCAGCTGCCATGCCCTCTCCACATACTTCAGGTAAAGCTGCCCCAACCCCAGGCTTCCCTGGTGGCTCAGCTGGTAAAGAGTCTGCCTGCGATGTGGGAGACCTGGGTTCCAGCCCTGGCTTGGGAAGATCCTCAGCTCTGGAGATTGCATCTTGATTAGTTCCAACTGGTCAAAGAGGTCACATGGCTGTTGCCAGTTATTGATTGAAAGATGAGTGTGTGACCCAATTGAATGAGCAGAAGGATGGTGAAGGCTTCTGGCAGAGTTCTGTCATTGCTCAGGGAAAAATGTGGGGTGTATAGGTTGTCAAGTCTGGATGTGGTGCCTGGATCAGCTGTAACCATCTCGGGGGGATGAGAGACACCAGACAGAGGGCAAAGGAAAGTTTTTAGAGAATACAGGTGGGAGAGAAGTAAAGAACTTTGGTCTTAGATGAGATTTGTCCATCATGTTGACCAAATGAGAACCTGCCTTACCTCTGGACTTCAAGTTATATCAGATAATACCTTTTGTTTCTTATTGCTTGAGAAACTTTAAATCCAGTCTTGGTTACTTGACTTGGTTACAGCCACATATTCTGAAAAAGAATGAAATACCCAGCAGATGGAAAATCATCACAAGGGGCAAAAGAACTGTCCTTTGTTCAAATGGCTGCGATGGAATAGATGCAGGTCGGTCTTTACTTCCCACAGGTTGGAAGCAGAGACTATGCCAGTTGGATGCAGCAGAAACACGGTCAAGTAACTGGACATTTTTTTAAATCCTCAGGCTCTATCTTTTACTGTTGCCAATTTTTCTTTTCCTACTACAGGCACAGATAATATCAAGACCTTAGAGGTTTATTGTAAAAATGCAACGAGGTGTTTTATGTAAAGGCCCTCAACAGTGCAATCAACCAGCATCTCCTTTTCCCTGTCGGTAACACACTTCACATTCTTCACATGGGCAAAAAGGTACTTTTATCTGTCATAGAAAAAGTTTTGACTTTTTCTAACTGACTGCACATGGGAATATTATAGGAAAGATGCTGACTTTACCTGATTTGACCACATTTAATAGGAAATAAGAAAGAAAGAAAGTGAAGTCGCTCAGTGGTGTCTGACTCTTTGCGACCCCATGGACTGTAGCCTACCAGGCTTCCCCGTCCATGGGTTTTTCCAGGCAAGAATACTGGAGTGGGTTGCCATTTCCTTCTCCAGGGGATCTTCCCGACCCAGGGATCAAACCTGGGTCTCCCGCATTGTAGGCAGATTCTTTACTGTCTGAGCCACCAGGGAAATAAAGTACTTTCCAATCATGAGATTCTATGACTTTGGGGTGACTTTAACTGCAATAAAGGCATGTGTTCAGTTGTCTGAGATCTTTCCCTATTTATATTGTAGAACTTTTGCCCTACATGAAGATTAATATACAGACCATGAGGAGTACAGTATGTTTACTCATGCGATCCTAGAGTTAACAATTAGTTATCTTCTTCCATCAAAATTGTAATTTAAAGACGTGTACCAGGCCATGTCAATATGGCATAAATGATTCATGTGAAGGGCATACCATTCACACTGGTATGTCTTAACTTGAGCAGTTTAAAGGTTTGGGCGGTCCTTGGCTTAGTCAGCCTGACTGGACTTGCTCCATATTAGATATGACTACATAGTAAGGCTGCACGAACTTACACTCTTTCCAGCTCTTCTAGGATAGTCCTTGAGAAGTCCCGTTAATTCTCTCTCACATTCTCCACTCCAGTGGAAGAGCTCATTTATGAAACTTGTTCATCTCCCCATAGGGCCAGCTCCATGTGAACCAGAATGCCGTGGCCAGACAGAGAGGGGGCATAGTCACCTCAGAAAACAGCAGGTGCAGATGATAGCAAGCCACCCATACCATGCATTTGAAAATCATATTCTTTTGTTACAAGAGTGGGATATTGCTGTTATAGGCCTTTTAGAAAACAGGACCGGGAGGAACAAACATCCTACTGGGAGGCAGTGATTTAAAACATTTGGGATTTCTTCCCCCTTCTTTTCTCTTTCCTTCCATCTTTCTTTGTTTCTTATTATACTTTTTAATTGTGGGTGTAGTTGCTTTAGAATATTGTGTTAGTTTCTTCCTTCTTTCTTTCCTTCCTCCCTCCCCCCTTCTTCCTGCTGTCCTGTTCTTCCTTCTTCCGTATACACAAAAATACATACACAAAGAGGTTTCTGTAACAATGAGGAAATTGAATTAAAATATTCTACTGTCTTATATACTATTTCCCCTTTTTACATACGGACATTTTCCACTCATATTTTAAAAGACTGCATGTGCTCTGTCATCAGTATGCATCATAACTTGTTTTCTCTACTTATTTTCCAACTGATAGAGATTCATATTATTTTCTACTTTCTTCCATTTTTAGCAATATTGAGATGAAAATCCAAATACGCTATTGCACATTATCCTACAGTCATCTCCCTGGCATGGCTATGAGAATCAATGGAAAGACTATTATGGAAAGCAAATTCTTTTTCATACTCTTTTCCACTGTGATTTATCTCAGGATATTGAATATCGTTCCCTTGCTATACAGCAGGACCCTGTTTATCCATTTAGGTATAATAGCCTCTCCAACCTCCCTCCTTGTCAACCACAAGTCTGTTCTCATCTATTTCATAGATAATGTTTCTATTTCAAGATAAATTCATTTGTGTCATATTTCAGATTCCACATATTAGTGATATCATATGGTATTTTCTTTCTCTCTTATTTCAGTTCAGTTCAGTCGCTCAGTCATGTCTGACTCTTTGCAAACCCATGAGCTGCAGCACGCCAGGCTTCCCTGTCCTTCAGCAACTCCCAGAGCTTGCTCAAACGCATGTCCATCGAGTCGGTGATGCCATCCAACCATCTCATCCTCTGCCATCCCCTTCTCCTCCTGCCCTCAATCTTTCCCAGCATCGGGGTCTTTTCTAAGGATCCGTTCTTCACATCAGGTGGCCAAAGTATTGGAGTTTCAGCTTCAGCATCAGTCCTTCCAGTGAATATTCAGGACTCATCTCCTTTAGGATGGGCTGGTTGAATCTTCTTGCTGCCCAAGGGACTCTCAAGAGTCTTCTCCAACACCACAGTTCAAAAGCAGCAATTCTTTGGTACTCAGCTTTCTTTACAGTCCAACTCTCACATCAATACATGATTACTAGAAAATCCATAGCTTTGACTAGATGGACCTTTGTTGGCAAAGTTATGTCTCTGATTTTTAATATGCTGTCTAGGTTGGTCATAGCTTTTCTTCCAAGGAGCAAGTGTCTTTTAATTTCATGACTGCAGTCACAATCTGCAGTGATTTTGGAACACCCCCTAAATAAAGTCTCTCAGTTTCCATTGTTTCCCCACCTATTTACCATGAAATGATGGGACCAGATGCCATGATCTTTGTTTTCTGAATGTTGAGTTTTAAGCCTACTTTTTCATTCTTTTCTTTCACTTTCATCAAGAGGCTCTTTAGTTCTTCTTCACTTTCTGCTATAAAGTGGTGTCATCTGCATATCTAAGGTTATTGATATTTCTCCCTGCAGTCTTGATTCCAGCTTGTGTTTCATGCAGCCTGGCATTTCTCATGATGTACTCTGCATATAAGTTAAATAAGCAGGGTGACAATATGCAGCCCTGATGTACTCCTTTCCTGACTTGGAACCAGTCTGTTGCTTCATGTCCATTTCTAACTGTTGCTTCTTGACCTGCATCCAGGTTTCTCTGATTTACTTCACTTAATATGATCATCTCTAGGTCCATCCATGTCGCTGCAAATGGCATTATTTCATTTTTTTATGACTGAGTAGTATTCCATTGTATATATGTACCACAACTTCTTTATCCATTCTTCTGCCAATGGACATTTAGGTTGTTTCCATGTTTTTGGCTATTGTAAATAGTGCTGCTATGAACGTTGGGCTACATGTATATTTTTGAATTAGAGTTTTATCTGGATGTGTGCCCAGGAGTGGGGTTGCTGGATCACGTGACAACTCTACTCTTAGTTTTTTGAGGAACCTCCTTACTGTTTTCCACGGCGGCTGCACCAGTTTAATTCCCAGCATCAGTGTAGAAGGGTTGCCTTCTCTCTGCACCCTCTCCGTCATTTATTGTTTGTGGACTTTTGATGGTGGCCATTCTGACTGGTGTGAGGCGATAGCTCATTGTAGTTTTGGTTTGCATTTCTCTAATGCTTACTGGAGACATAACTAGTCTACAATAAAACGTATGTGGGAATGACACTTCTTAAAGTTTGAGTGTTTGTTGTTGTTCAGTTGCTAAGTCGTTTCCGACTCTTTGTGACGCCCTGGACTGCAGCACTCCATCCTATTCCCATACATTAGTACCTAATCAAAGAAATTTTGGAGGCATCTGAAAATATTTTCCTAGAGGGATTAACATTATTCTTGATTAGATACTCTTATTTTCAAATTTTATTTCCATAAAGACAAGCGTCTTGTCATACATGCCTCCACATTTTAAAACCTGTGAGCATTGAAGCCATATTCCATTGGGTGATTTAGTGTGGAGCAAGATTTGGGGACTTGTTCACTTAGTCACCTGTGACAATGAATTGATTGAAAACTGTTTTCTGAGGAAAACCTTGACCAGCCCTTTTGCCTGTGGGCTGATGGGGAAAAGGAAATGCTGTAAGTTACACAATTCTTCCCGAGTGGTTGGCTTGCTTCCCTTCCGGTGGACATTGTGAATTGTGGAGCTGACCTGGCTGGCCTCTTCCCATGGGCTGCCGGCCACATTGCGGGTCACAAGTTCATGCTGTGATGTGTTCTAACTTCATTCCTGTTCTCTGCTTATGTCTCTGATCCATTTTTTTTCTTGTTAATTCTCCTTCTACTTCACTTGTAATTTTTGCTGTGTCTTGTATTTTAAAGTCTCCTTATAAACTCATTTAAATTCTTTCTGAAAGAAAGTATGAGAAAGAAGACTAAGCTACATGAGTGGCTTCTAAATAAAAAATAATAAACAATCACATGTCATCCAAGCCAAAAATTATACTTCCTAATGAATATCTGCACCTTCAAAATATTGACCTTGAGGGACCATAGACTTGTTTGCAATTGATGTTGTCACTGATGAAAACATCTTTGAAACTTCTCTTTTAGAATTTCCTCCTAAGCTGTTGGCACAGTGTGTAAGCATTTCCATGGTTGTATGACTTTTGGGTCATTATGGTTTTTGGAAAAAGACCAAAGTGTTTCATGGTGTAGCCTGCTGACCTAAATGGCTCATCAAGCTTGGAGATTGAGTTGGCTTCTCTTTTTCGAAATATAAGGTACAATCTAAAGGAACAGAACTGTTTTTAAAAGTGTAGTCAATAAACCAGCATTGCAAGTGTATCTCAAAGTAAAACTTCCCAGGAGTTTGCATTGTTAGGTGAAGGGCATGCCCTTTGAGGAAGTGCATGAATTTGGATGAGTCTCTTCTGATGTGTTTTTCTCAAAACATCTTCCCCCCCAAGCCCACCCCACCATCTGAAGTAAAAGAGAAGATTCAGTAAAGTGTTAGTCATGGTGGTTAACACATCACAGGGAAACTGCATGTGGGGAAGAGAGAAAACTGCTTGGGGTCCTGGGCATTTCTCCCCACCCCCCGTTACCTGAATGCCATATGAGACATGTGAGTTTTGTCATATATGATGGGGGCATAGGGCTTCATGCCTATCTTTTGATTGCAGATAATACTATATTATAATTATTTATGGGTGGAAAATCGGAAACCATTTTGCCTGGAGTGAAGGACTATTTTTGAAGCTCTACTTATGTTCTAGAACTTTAACTGCTGCTCACACACAGCAGGTCTCTTTTACTGTATGTTATATGTTTATTAACAATAGTAGCTCATGTTAACCCTTGTAGCTCAGTCAGTGAAGAATCTGCCTGCAATGCAGGAGACCTGGGTTCGATCCCCAGGTCGGGAAGATCCCCTGGAGAAGGAAATGGCAACCCACTCCAGTATTCTTGCCTGGAGAATGCCACAGACAGAGGAGCCTGGCCGGCTACAGTCCATGGGGTCACAAGAGTCAGACAGGACTTAGCAACTGAGCCACCACCATATGTTTATTACCTTTGACTCAGTCAGTAAAGAATCTGCCTACAATGCAAGAGACCCAGGTTTGATCCCCAGAGGTTGGGAAGATCCCCTGGAGAAGGGATTGGCAACCCACTCCAGTATTTTTGCCTGGAGAATCCCATGGACAGAGGAGCCTGGGGGCTGTGGTCCATGGGGTAGCAAAGAGTCAGACACGACTGAAGTGACTGAGCACACAGCAGAGTCACGTAGGAGTGGGGTGCGGTTTCAGCGCCACTGTCTGTCAGAGCTCATGCTGGACTAGTCAGCCTTTCCAAGATTCAGTCTCCTTATTCACAGTGAGAATAGTAACACCATAGATGACAGAGTTTGAGGTACTCTATCTAATGTGCTGAGCGTTGAGAGTGCAATATGGTAGGCACCTATTAAACATGACTTCTCCTTTGCATCATTTGCATACTAAGGAATGGTTCATTTTAAAAGAAACGCTTTGGAGCCTTTCTTGGTTGCTTGTTGTAGGATATTCTTGGAATTCCGGATTTTACATCTAAGTCTTGAGATTTAGAAAGAAGTCTGACTTGAACTGTCAGAAATTGAAATAAAAGAGATAGAAGAGATTGAAAATGTTGAAAAGGTAAAACTTTTGAAATGGTAAAAATGCAAAAATCTTCAAAACATGTGAAGTTGCAGCCAAATAAAAATGCAAAATTTTTTTCTTCCATAGATGGTAGTGAGAGAGAATTGACTATACTGTAAGTGTTGGATGGTAACTCCTAATAGTCATTATGTTAATAGATACTTTTGTTTCCCATGAGACGCAGTGTTTCTAGAGCACATAGACAATTTGGTTTATTTTCTTTGCTGTTGTTTGGGTTTATTTACATAGCAGGATTCCTGTGCAATTTTTACTCAACAAATCACTGATCTTCTTTTTAATGGTACAGTGTCTTTTCCATAGGGATTCCTTATGGATCCTACAGGAAAGCAAGATCGAATAAGAGCGAACAGCTTCCTAAAGAGACTCAGATGTTTTACAGCACTGGAATAATAGATCAATGTACAGATGCTTGAAAAATGAATTTAGGGATTCTTTCCTAGAGATTTGTTCACTCTGGGAGTCTTAAAATTGTAGCCCATGGCCCTAAAATGTGAATTTGTAGCTTGATGAAAAAAATAAAAGCAAGTCATGTCTGACTCTTAGCGATCCCGTGGACTGTAGCCCACCAGGCTCCTCTGTCCATGGAATTCTCCAGGCAAGAATACTGGAGTGGGTTGCCATTTCCTTCTCTAGGGAATCTTCACAACCTGGGGATTGAACCTGGGTCTCCTGCATTGTAGGCAGATTCTTTACTGACTGAGTCAAAGGTGAATTTGTAGCTTGATAGAGTACAACAATTTCAGGATTCTTCTTTTTTTTTAAGATGTGTGCTGCCAAAGATTTGTATTTTGTAGGATTTTTCACTAAATAGCGTCCCCTCAATAATAATTAATTAGTTCCATCTGGATTATGATTGGTTTCTCACATAAACATGACTCCAGATTTAAACCAATGATCCAAGTTTAGTCTTATTTTCATTTATTATGAAAATGTATAAATCATGCTTTAATTGTAATGAAGTTTAGTACATAGGCAGTAAACACCATTCATTGCAATGAATGCCTGTTTCAGTTGTCTCTCTGCAGTTTGATCTGAGCAAGTAGGTTCTTTTTAAATAGGAGTGTCTTCTGGGTTTGGGTCAGAATCTTATCAATTTGGTCTCAGAAAGTTCCATGATGAGGTGGTGTGTTATAATGCAACAATTTTTGAAATCTTTTTCAGAATATTTCTGGAGTCTCGGGGCAGCATGAGAACATCAGTGTTAACCATACTGAGTTTACATAATTCCAGGCAAAGCAAAGAAAGTCAATTTTTAAATTTGTCTTCCATCACCTTATTATGAGAAAATTCTCACTAGATCTCTAGCAATACTGTAACAGACTTCTGAGTATGCCCTTTCCTCATTCACTCACTGGGAACCTTTGGTTGAAAAATCACTGATTTTGCAGAAACAAGCAAAAGTTGAAAGCTGTGGTTCTTTTCCCACCCAATTGTAATAAACCAGGGATCTGTGGCATCCTCCCCACTTTGAGCAGCCTTAGTTCCCCTAAGTATCAAAGAAGACCTTGAACTAGATGACATCACTAGGTCACACCCAGTGTCTGAGGGTTGTAAACCCATCCTTAAAGCTCTCATTTTATTATTTTCCAAAAAGAACCTTTTGTAGGTACTTTGCTGATTCCAGATGATCCTCACTTCACTGTATAATGGAAAATCACACAGAAAGAGACATTATCATATTCCAAACTAGGTGTAGGAGGAGAAATTTCCTCTCTTACAAATAGCCATGTCCAGAAGTAATCTGTTTTCTTTTATAATGCTGTTCTTAATCTCTTTTGAAATGGCCATCCATGGGGTTCCATTAGGATTTGTTGAAGTAGTTACAAATATTTTTCTGTTTTTTAAACATCAGAGATCATGGTTTATATAAATATATATATATATATATATATATATATATATATATATATATTTTCTCACCATGTAGGTTATTTGCCTCAGAATAGCCCAGAGAAGTTTAAAAAAAAAATGCACATTCCTCAGAGTAACTGAACCAGATGTTTCATAAATTTTATTTTCATTTACCTATCACTAAAATACTAACAAACAAGGAGTGCACTCATTTTTGTTTCTTGGAACTGTTTTTGGTGCATTCTAATAAAATCGTGATTTGCTATTGAAAGGGTTGGTACATATTGACACAGCCCCTTGGAATATGCAGAATAGAAGGGAAAAAGGTAATTCATCAATTTTAAACAAATACCTATTATCCGTTCCTAGTATGGTAAAATGTCAATATAATAGCTCATGAAATGACTTCAGCTACTGTTTGTGAACCTTTTTTACTCACTAGGAATCGTGCCAATAGCTGGGTATACATTACCTTTACTTGGTTACCTCAGCAACAGTGAAGAGTACGTGTTACTAATTTCTCCATTTTACAGATGAGGTGACAGAGGTTAACGTAGGCTAATCAAAGTGATCTGCAAAAATCCTCCCAGCTAATGAGATAATGGAGGCCAGTGCTTGTTCCTGCTAAAGCATCCAGACTTGAATCCAGATTTTATATTACTACATAACTTGTACAGTTGGCCCTCGTACCTGCGAGTTCTGTGTCCGTAGTTCACCAACCGCAGATTGAAAATATTCAGAAAAAAACCCCAAATCCCAGAAAGTTCCAAAAACCAAAATTTGAATTTGTTGCAGGCTGGTGACAATTTACATTGCACTTACAATGATTTACATAGCATTTAAAAAAAACTTTCATTTAATTTTGTGTTGGAGTATAGCCAATTGACAGTATTGTGGTAGGTTCAGGCGAACAGCACAGGGACTCAGCCATGCATACACATGGACCCATTCTCCCCCAGATTCCCTTCCCATCCAGGCTGCCACACAACGTTGAGCACAGTTCCATGTGCTGCACGGTAGGTCCTTGTTGTTATCCATTTTAGATACAGCAGAGTGTTCATTACAATGTTTTACATAGCATGTATGTTGTATTAGGCATTATAAAAAATGAGGAGATGATTTAAAGCATCTAGAAAGATGTGTGGGTTACATGCAAATACAATTTTATATAAAGGACTTGAACAATTGTGGATTTCGGTGTCCACTGGGTGTCCTATAACACATACCTCACAGATACCAAAGGGGTGACTGTATTGTGTCTGCTTAACCATGGTGGGAAGACTAGCAAACAATCACTTTCTTTCTACAAAGACTCCTAGTACGGTTTTCCGTTGATCACGCAACGACAGGTACCCCCTTGAGAAGTTCCCACTGTTGTGGTGATCGGCATCAGCAGAGTGCCCTGCTGTGACTGCTCTGATGTGGCTTTTAAATTCTCTATGACCTTAACTTTTATCCCTGTCTCTCTTCTTTAATCCTACTCCACTTCCCTGCCAAGGTTGTGTGCATGCTGGCTGTTTGTTCTTGCAATCATCCTCTCACAAACCCCTTGCCTCCTGAGCACCAGTAAAGGGGGAGAAACAGGTGGCATCTTAAAAACGTGAGCCAGACAGTTCAATTTTGTCTTCTGGCCCCAATTCAGTGGTTCTGGTAAAATTTGAAAATTGACTTTCAAAACTGGATAAAGAGATATTTGCTTGTCTGTGCCTAGTAAAGTCTTCTATTTATATAAAGCAAGTTTGTGCTCAAATCTCTGCCTTTCACATCAGAGCCTGCATGGACTTTGATTGGTGTCAGTAGTATGTAGGCTAATTTGCCTGGATGAGAGGCTGTGATTTAATACTTAATGAGAAATTTATAGCACTAATCCTCATCTCAAGCTAAATAAATGAACTTGATTCAGATGAGCTGTCTGCTTTGTACTCATTACCCAGGGCAATGCATAACTGCAAAGCCCTGGGGCTTTTGTCTTCACAGCAAACCTTATTTTTGACTTCACTTTAGAAAGTACACTTTTTATTCAGTGATTCTCAATCTGTGTACATTTGCATTAGATTGAATTACTGACCCTAATATTTTGCTTTCTGTCAGTATCTTTTAAATACCTTACCCTTGACCTTGAACTTGACCGCATGACTTGTCTTAGCCAATAGGAAGCTCACCGCATTCAACTCAAGGAGAGGCTTTAAATATGACTCTGCAGGTGGGTCATATTGTTTGCAACTCTGGATCTCCATGAGAAGAGCATTTTCATCATAGGTGAACCTATGATCCAAGTAAGCTGAGAGACTGATAGAGCAGCCCCACTGGTCTGCAGGAGGGGAATCCCAGCCAACCCACAAACTGATGAGAATAAATAATTCCAAGATATTGACTTTTGAGGTGGTTTGTTACACAGTGATAGCGGACAGATACAGTATTTTTAAAATCTGTTTTCATGGTGTATTCAGGAGTAAGAAGAAATAAAGAAACTGGACTTCTGTCATCGTTTTGGCAGTACCATGGTGATTATACGCAAGTTACTTTCTTGAATTCCAGTGTATCCTGATCAGTGAAACAATTGCTTTGAGGCAGGCACAGGAAGCAGAGCTCTATTCAGTTCAGAAGACCTCTGATGTGGAAATATCACCAGCATGGCATTGGAGTGACATTTCTGGGATGATGAACTGGCACACATAAACCAAAAGAACCAATCCTGCTAATAAGGGATTTGTATGTCCTTTCAGCAGGAAAATAGAAGTGTTTGGAAGATTTTATATTTGTAAAAGGAGGGATTTGATGCAAAGCTACCATTTTACCTCTCATAACTTTGGCAAGTTAGAGTCACTGAATGATGTGATTATGGAAATCACCAGAGACATGGAAGGTATTTCTCTGCATGTCTTATTTCTTTCATTTTTTATGATATTCACTATTAGAAGAATCTAAATAAAATGCATTATTAATTTCCCAGTCATGGATAGAAGAGCCTGCATCTCTACCCTTTATTACCTTGGTTCTGACAGTTCTTCATTTCTGTTGTCAAAATTGGAATGATAAAATGATTTCAGTTCAAACTAATTAACAAATTAGATTTCAGAAGTAGAGCAGCCTTTGTTGTTGTTCAGTCATGTCTGACTCTTTGTGACCCCATGAACTGCAACGTGCCAGGCTTCCCTGTCCTTCACTATCTCCCAGAGTTTGCTCAAACTCATGTCCATGGAGTCAGTGATGCTATCTAACCATCTCACCCTCTGCTGTCCACTTCTCTTGCCCTCAGTCTTTCCCAGCATCAGAGTCTTTCCCAAAGAGTCAGCTCTTCAAATCAGGTGGCCAAAGTACTGGAGCTTCAGTTTCAGCATGAGTCCTTCCAATGAATAGTCAGGGTTGATTTCCTTTAGGACAGACTGGTTTGATCTCCTTGCAGTCCAAGGGATTCTCAAGAGTTTTCTCCAGCACCACAATTTGAAAGCATCAATTCTTAGGCTGTCAGTCTTCTATATGGTCCAACTCTCACATCCATATATAACTACTGGAAAAACCATAACTTTGACTATACAGACCTTTGTTAGCAAAGTGATGTCTCTGCTTTATAAAATGGTGTCTAGGTTTGTCATAGGTTTTCTTCCAATAAGCAGGTGTCTTTTAATTTTGTGGCTGCAGTCACCTTCCACAGTGATTTTGGAGCCCAAGAAAATAAAATCTGTCATTTCCCTCACTTTTCCCCCATCTATTTGCCATGAAGTGATGGGACTAGATGCCATGATCTTAGGTTTTGAATGTTGAATTTTAAGTCACCTTTTTCAGTCTCCTCTTTTACTCTCATCAAGAGGAGCAGCCTTTGGGCATAAACTAAGGTCCTGATCCATTTCTCAGCAATGTCTCTTTGCTGTGCCCTCCCTGTGTGTGGGATTAACCTTCAAGCTGACTTCCTCGTGGTCACAAGATAGCTGCCAGTAGGAACTCAGAGCCAGTGCTTCTGTGTTTATACCAGGGGTGGGAAGAGCACAGCTTTCTACAACCATCTGAACAAAAGTCCTCTTCTTTTCTTCTCTCTCAACTCAAATTGTTTTGTTGAAAGGTATGAGATTTTCTTAATTGGCTTGGACCAGCTGGGATGCATTCTGGAGCTTGGGTGGGCCATTTCTATACAAAATCACATTGCAGCTGCAAAGTGGGAATGACAGAGAATGTATATTGGAGAGAGAAACACATTGTGTTATACAAAGCAAAATATTTATGTTCAGTTTATTTCAATGAGTGAAATAGTTAAGCATGTATTTTTGTAGACATTTATTGAGATGGTTCACTGAGCTAAGACTTCAGACAAAATCATTTTGGAATCTAAGGGCTGAAATAATCCAAATTTGCTGGATTTCTTACTACTTTATAAAGTTGAACCTTGACACTGGACTTGAAATTGCAGGAGGCCGTGAAAAACCTTGCTAACTTGTTCAACAAAAGGCATGATAGAAGCCATCCTCATTTTCCTTTGTCAAATTATTCTCAGGATAAATAATCATAGAATTTTGAAGAATAGAGTAACAGTCTGTTAAAAAGGTAGTTCTTGTTTCTAAAGAGGTTTATTCACTCTGTGAACATTTATAGAGCATTTCCTATTTGCTAGGCATAACTCAGTGCTTTAGGAACATCCACTCACAGATTTCTGTTTTCACAGCTGCTTCAGGGTGCATCTAAGTTACTAAGCCTCACTGTAGTTTAGAATATCACCTCACACTGGTCAGAATGGTCATCATCAAAAAGTCTACAGTCGGCCAATGCTGGAGAGGTTGTGGAGATGAGAGGACCCTCCTATACCGTTGGTGGGGATGTAAGTTATTGCAGCCACTATGGACAACACTATGGAGGTTCCTTAAGACATTAAAAATCGAGTTGCCATATGATCCAGCAATCCCGATCCTAGGCATCAGAAAAGACAGAAACTAATCTGAAAAAGATACATGCCCACGTTCACTGCAGCATGATTTACAACAAGCAGGACGTGGAGACAACCTAGCCGTCCACTGACAGGTGAATGGGTAGAGAAGATGTGATCTATATATACAATGGAGTATCACTCAGCAATGAAAAGAGTGAAACAAGGTCATTTGCAGCAACATGGATGGGCCCGGAGATTATTATACTGAGTGATGGAAGTCAGAGAAAGACGAATATCATAGCGTATATCTTACATGTGGAATCTAAAAAAAAAAAAATGACGCAAACTTATTAACAAAACAGAAACAGACTCACACACTTAAAGAATGAACTTATGGTTAGAGGGTGAGAAAAGTGGTGGGGGATAGATTGGGAGTTTGGGATTGCCATGTACAAACTACTCTATATAAAATAGATACCCAACAAGGACCTATATATATATGTGTGTGTAGGTATAGCACAGGAAGCTGCTCAATATTCTGTAATAATCTAAATGGGAAAAGAATTTGAAAAAGAATATATATATATATATATATGTGTGTGTGTGTGTGTGTGTGTGTGCGTGTATATATATATATAATTTAACTGAATCACTTTGCTGTATACCTGAAATTAACATAACATTGTTAATCAACTATACTCTAAAATAAAAAAGAAATTATTAAGCCTCCACATTTAAGATGACTGGGTCTAAAGCTTGCCACACCCACAGAGTAAATATGGTTTTCCTGGGATTCCAGAAGTGGGAATTTTTAATCACAAAATTCACATAAGTTTTTACTAAGTGGGAAAGTGTTTAGCTATACTTGAGCCCATCTGACCCTGCGGAAGTACCTTACCTCTTTGACATCACTTAGATGGATAAAAAGAGTCAACATCATTGATTTGACCATAGAATTAGAAAAACATGTGCCCAAGTAACAAATTTCAAGTTTTTTAATAATTTAGTCTGCTAAATTATTTAGTCTGCACAGTGGGAATGACACAGAATGTATATTGGAGAGATAAACACATTGTGTTCTACAAAGCAAAATATTTATGTTCAGTTTATTTCAGTGAGTGAAGTAGCTAAACACATATTCACATAATTTTTTAGTCTGCTAAATGTAAATATCCTTTATAAATATATAGTTTTGCACACATAGCTAATACATAAAATATTCTTTAAAAATAAATTATAATTAACTGATTGTGTGCTTTTTAAATCTAATTTTGGTATTTTGGACCTGAAGCATTAGCTAAATTAAAGCTCTTCATTGATTATCCACTGTATTTTTTAAATTTTTATTGAAATATAGTTGTTTATAATGTTGTATTAGTTTCAAGTATACTTTTTTTTTTTTTCAATTGATTTATAATGTTGTGTTAATTTCTGCCATACAGCAAAGTGATTCAGTTACACACACACACACATATATTCTTTTTAATATTCTTTTCTATTCTGGTTTGTCACAGGATATTGAATATAGTTTCCTGTTTTATACAATAGGACCTTGGTGTTTATCCATTCTAATATAACAGTTTGCAACCACTAACCCCACACTCCCATTCCTTCACTCCCTGCCACAAGCACAGGTCTGTTCTCTATGTCTATGTGTCTGTTCTTGTAGGTATATTGATTTGTATCATGTTTTAGATTCTACATATAAGTAATATCATATGATATTAATCTTTCTCTTTTTGACTTACTTCACTCAGTATGATAATCTTCAGTTGCATCCATGTTGCTGCAAATGGCATTATTTAATTCTTTTTTTATGGCTGAGTAATATTCCATCCATCTGTTGATAAACATTTAGGCTGTTTCCATATCTTGGCCGTTGTGAATAGTGCTGCTATGAACATAGGGGCGCATGTATCTTTTTGAATTATAGTTCTGTCTAGGTATATGCCCAGGAATTTGATTGCTGGATCATATGTCCTTGCCTTTATTCTTTCATACAGACTTTAACCACACACCTTAATAATATACTTGATAGAACTGTATTCCTTTCCTTTTGCTGCGTTTGTCTTAACTTATATCCATTAATGTGATAGCTTGATCATCCCTCCTAAACAGTAATCTCCGTGAGAACGGGGACATAGTCTCTGTTTTTGTTCACCATTATTTCTCCAGTGCAAAGCACAGAATAAATCCACAATAAATATGTTTTGAATGAATGTATGAATGTTTGCCTAGAAGCCCACTTGTGTGTTAGGGCCGTGATCTTATGTAATTTTCTTTCTGGTCTTTTTGACACTGATGATTCTGTGGTTATTCTGCAGCGGGCAGACATAACATCCTGAGTCACCATCACTTCTCTGTTGCATGGGAATTTAGGGGCATTTATTAAGAAAATTGTTTGACAAAGTGAATAGCACTATTTGGAAAGGCAGAAAGAAAGAAAGGTAAAAATAGTCACTCTTTGAAAATTCAGAGTGTCCAGTTCCTGACACTTTGGAGGGATATTCAGAAAAAAAATATGCTTTAATAGAATCAGTAGAGACCCAAATTAGATGTGAGGTTTTATATTCTACAAAGAGAAAAAAGACAATTACCTATATTTCAAATTTCTCTTTGCTTTTGTCTTGAGGGAAAAACAGCATTCTAACTAGAGTGGACTCTTTCAGGCTTTTTTGACTCATGATGGGAGAAATAAAAGGTAGTTTGTATTTACATCTACTATTTTTAAGACCAGTGGTAGTTGTGTTCTTTTAAGAAAAATGGCCATTAGTTTGTGCTTTTAGAGCCATTTTGACAGGCCCAAATGTCCCTTTGCATGCTCAGTATTTAAATGGACTGGAGCATAGTAACTGTTGGGAAAGCATGGCATGACATTCAGAAAACGTAGCAGTTTTTCCTGTTAGTGAATGGATCATACCATCCAACTGGTGTAATCCATTGAGACCCAGTGAATGCTCAAGACTCAAAAATTCGATTATTTGTCTTTTTATAATTGAAGGATAGTTAATTTGCAGTATCATATTAGTTTCAGGTATACAGCATAGTGATTTTAGTAAGCAGACTATAATTTTTATAATAGATCTTTTAGTAGATGGTATATGCGTGCACACACACACACACACACACACACACACTTGTTTTTATATAATTGAGAGAACTGAGCCTCAGAAAGCTTGAATAACTTCCCCAAGATCATTTAGTTAGTAAAGGTAGGCCTGAGTTTGGATACAGGTTCACGCTTTTCTTCCTCTAAAGGACTTTTGGGCATTTTTTATCGTTGAAGTTTCATGGTGCTTCTCAGGAACAAAGGAGAAAACCAATACACAGTGAGGACCAAATAAATGCAAGCTCTGCATATGTCACTAACCTGCTGTCAAGAGGGAAAAATGAGATACTAGTATCTTTTAAGAAGCTCACTTTAATGCCAAAGTTGGATACTGCAAAAGTAGCAAGTGTTCATGGATAATACAGAGTTCCTTTATTTAAGATAAAAAAAAGTCTGTTGACATATGGTTGTACTACAGTGTTGTGTTAATTTCTTCAGTACAGCAGAGAGGCTCAATTATGCATATGTATGTGTATGTATAATATATAATATATTCTTTGTCATGGGGTTTCCGTTTTAACTTGCCACAAGACGTTGACTATGAGTCGCTGTGCTCTTCAGCAGGACCTTGTTGTTTATCCATCTTACATGTGATAGTTTTGCATCTGCTAGTCCCAGCCTCCCACCCCATCCCTCACTCACTCCCTCCCCTCTGGCAACCACAGGGCTGTTCTCTATATCTGTGGGTCTAATACAGTGTTTTTTGAATCAGATGATTGGTTTGGACCTATTTCTTGCAAGTCGTGTAGTCTTAGGAAACTCAGAAATGACACTGAAATAATAGGCATGAAAGCTCTTTGTAAATTATGCAGCCTGATTTGAATTTAAAATGTTTATTGTTGTGATTGCTCACCAGCTGCCAGTGTTTTATCTTGGTTTCATTAGCTGTGATGCTACGAACTGGTCTCTTATAGGACCAGCACTAAAATGTCAATTATTTGAGCTTAAAAGTGTTTTTAAATATTGTCATAGAAAATCAAGCCTGGAAGGGATGATAACAATTATAGAGTTCAGAGGCTTAATTTTTAGAAGCTGAAACTAATGTCTAGCAAGATGAAGTCTCTTTCCAAAGGTCACCCAGCTACTTAATGATTGCTGGACTCGAGTTTATCTCCTGATATAAATTATCTTTGATTTCTGGTTGAGAGGAAATTCCGTTCTTAGGCTTGTCAAAGTTATTCTCCATCAAACAAATGAAAATCAAACAGAACACAACAGACATGACTCTCTTTTTGGACTTCACCTATTGAAATTGGAAATTTAGCCATAAAATAGGTCTAGATTCAGCTTAATTGTGTTTGGTTTTAGCTTCACATGGTCTCCAGAGACTTGAAACTTGTTTCAGCATGTCAAGTCTGAAGATGTCTGTCTAATGAAGCTGCCATTAGACAGATTGAATTAATTTGCTTTCTACCAACTGATTGGTTTCTGGTTTCCAGTAGAAATAGCTTCATTCTTTTATTTGAGAACATTTAGAGGCCAAGTATTTGAAACTCTGTATTATGTACTATTATGCTCTATATAAAAATAAGATATGGAAAATTACCTTATGTCAAAAATGATAAAACATAGACCCTTGATTTAAAGGTAGCTTATTTCACTAACTATGTGTCTAGATTCTAGTTGAAGCTAAGGTTGAGAGGAGAGAACCTCATTTTGAGCACTAATTACTTACTTTTGCCTAAGCTCATCCTTCCTATCATTTATGAGGATCAAAGTGACATCAACTTGTCCTACGACATTGAATTGTGTCAGTGGAAGTGCTTATTTCCCCAGATTAATTAGGAAAACTCTTTAGGGAAACAAAAAATAGTTCTGCATAAATTACTTTAAAATACTCAAACTGAAAATAAAATGACTGGTATAATGCTGGTACCCTTGAGTACTAGTAAGCATTTTCCTCAGGCTTTGATAATGTCTTTAAGGAATTTTTTCCAGTCACACAGAATAAAACAATGCAGATTAGAGTACCCCTCCCAAAAGCTTCATGAAAGGTTATGACTTAAGTATAAATTCCTTATAACATCCATACAAGAGACAAGCTTTGAGAGGCTAAATAATGGCTCTTTACAAATAATTTGGGACATTAAAGAAAAAAAAAAACCTGAAAGAAACATCACTGGATTTATTTTGGCCTCGTCAGTGGACAGGCAAGTGTCCTTTCAATTTCAATTTCTCAAAACCACTTGTCCCAATACTTCTGGACTGACAGACTTCTATACATAAAATGTAAAAGAGGGTTGATGCAGTTATAAAGGAGTTTCAGGGGGAAAATACCAATTTCCTTTCACGCCAAAAACCCAATAAAGCAAACAAAATTTAATCCCCAGCAAAATGTAATCCATGGCTATTTTACGGATTTATTTTTTTGAGTACCTTCCTCTAATGTCATGGGAGACAGATAACTTTCTCATTTCAAGAAGTCATAGCCACTAAGCCCTTTCACGTGGAGGAAATTGAGCATTTCTCTTGTCTTGCGTTGGTAACATTGCAATGCTAGATTTCTGATTCGGCTCAGTTGCTGAGTCGTGTCCGACTCAGGCCTCCCTGTCCATCACCAACTCCTGGAGTTTGCTCAAACTCATGTCCATTGAGTCAGTAGTGCCATCCCACCATCTCATCCTCTGTTGTCTCCTTCTCTTTCCCTCAGTCTTTCCCAGAATCAGGGTCTTTTGCAGTGAGTCAGCTCTTCACATCAGGTGGCCAAAGTATTGGAGCTTCAGCTCCAGCATCAGTCTTTCTGGTTCAAGATTTCTGGTTAATGGTGTACATAATTTGGGGGGAATGTACTGATGTCGGCAATGTACTCTGAAATGCTTCAAAAAGTAAGATGTATTCATGGGTGGATAGCTATATGCTGAAGCAAATAGAGTCAAATATTAATTGCAGACCTTATGGATGTGAGTTTGAGCAAGCTCTGGGAAATGGTGAAGGACAGGGAAGCCTGGCGTGCTGCAGTCCATGGGATCACACAGTCAGACACGACTGAGTGACTGAACAACAAAAGGCAGTGGGTATATAGGTGTTTAATAAGATTCTTTCAGCTTTTATTCATATTTGAAAAATTTCAAAAGGAAGTGTGGAGGAAAATTGTAGTATTTTTATTGTTTAAACCTAGAGACACTTGGCAGTCAAGATACCTTGATGATAAAGGACAACACTACTCTTCAGTTTGTGGCATCTTTGCTGTAAGATGGAAAAACTCTTCACAGTAAAGTTGCTTTACCCAAAAAGTATGATGAGAGCAAATCAGTTTCTTTATTTCCCAGATGTAGACTGTCTCACCCAGGGCACACGCTTGCCACCATAACTGGGCTGAATTCAGACATTAGGTGCTATGCTACCACGAGTCCATGTTCTTCTTATTTCTCAATCTCTGTTCATGATGACTTCTTGTGCCAGATGTTTTAGGGAAGTTTTTTTTTTTCATTTATTTTTATTAGTTGGAGGCTAATTACTTTACAATATTGTAGTGGTTTTTGCCATACATTGACATGAATCAGCCATGGAGTTACATGTATTCCCCATCCCGATCCCCCCTCTCACTTCCCTCTCCACCCAATCCCTCTGGGTCTTCCCAGTGCACCAGGCCTGAGCACTTGTCTCATGCATCCAACCTGGGCTGGTGATCTGTTTCACCATAGATAATATACATGTTTTGATGCTGTTCTCTTGAAACATCCCACCCTCGCCTTCTCCCACAGAGTCCAAAAGTCTGTTCTGTACATCTGTGTCTCTTTTTCTGTTTTGCATATAGGGTTATCATTACCATCTTTCTAAATTCCATATATATGCGTTAGTACACTGTATTGGTCTTTATCTTTCTGGCTTACTTCACTCTGTATAATGGGCTCCAGTTTCATCCATCTCATTAGAACTGACTCAAACGAATTCTTTTTAATGGCTGAGTAATATTCCATGGTGTATATGTACCACAGCTTCCTTATCCATTCGTCTGCTGATGGGCATCTAGGTTGCTTCCATGTCCTGGCTATTATAGACAGTGCTGCGATGAACATTGGGGTGCACGTGTCTCTTTCAGATCTGGTTTCCTCGGTGTGTATGCCCAGGAGTGGGATTGCTGGGTCATATGGCAGTTCTATTTCCAGTTTTTTAAGAAATCTCCACACTGTTCTCCATAGCGGCTGTACTTGTTTGCATTCCCACCAACAGTGTAAGAGGGTTCCCTTTTCTCCACACCCTCTCCAGCATTTATTGCTTGTAGACTTTTGGATAGCAGCCATCCTGACTGGCGTGTAATGGTACCTCACTGTGGTTTTGATTTGCATTTCTCTGATAATGGGTGATGTTGAGCATCTTTTCATGTGTTTATTAGCCATCTGTATGTCTTCTTTGGAGAAATGTCTGTTTAGTTCTTTGGCCCATTTTTTGATTGGGTCGTTTGTTTTTCTGGAATTGAGCTGCAGGAGTTGCTTGTATATTTTTGAGATTAACCCTTTGTCTGTTGCTTCGTTTGCTATTATTTTCTCTTTAGGGCAGTTTCTATCCCAGAATCTCATTGTCCCTTTCTGTAATCTGCCTTCCACTGTGACTACCTCAGTCTGTCAGATGTTTGAATATGTCTGAGTCCTATTGGTAGGCAGAATTCAAGTGTTGTAATAGAAGTTCCAGACACCTTGTACATTAGTGGAAGTAGATGACTAATCGGGAAAAGAATGTTTTTAATGGATACATTTTGGAAAATCTGAGTCCTAGGTCATTCCCAGATAAAATAACCTGTTATAACAATAGAAAAATGGGCAAATTAGTTGAACAGGCAATTAACAATGGCCAATAAACCTGAAAAGGTGGTCAGCTTCATTAGGTGCTTGAGATATGAAAATTAGAACAAGGTGAAGCCATCATATACTCACAATAACATCTAAAGATTTAATACTTTAGATGTAAATCAAAGACAAATATCACATGATATTGCATAGGTGAAACCTAAAAAGAAAATGGTACAAATGAACTTATTTACAAAACAGAAGTAGAATCACAGATTCAGAAAACAATCTTATTGTTATCAAGGGAAGACAGGAGGATAGATTGGGAGACTGGGTTTGACATACATACACTGCTACATATAAGATAAATAACTAGTAAGAACCTGCTGTACCACACAGGAAACTCGACTCAGTGCTCTGTATTGACCTGTATGGAAAATGAATCTAAAAAAGAGTAGTTGTGTGTTTATGTATAACTGAGCCACTTTGCGGTATACCAGAAACTAACACAACCTTGTAAATCAAAATGCTCCAACAAAACTTTATTTATGCTCCAATAAAACTCTAAAGAGAAAAAATACTTCTAAAGATAAAATAAAAACTAAAAAAGTAATAGTA